>NC_135313.1:68367719-69002441 GCF_048772815.1 Callospermophilus lateralis | reverse complement strand
CCAAGTCTCTTTAGCTAAAAATTTTATCTGATTATGTTATCGATTACCCATTCCTCCTCGCCTTCCAATCTTCCTGCTCCTCTTCTGGAGTTCTTGTTCAACAGATCTGAGAGTTTTGAGTCTGTAGTTTACATCTGTCCTGCAACTCTCCTGCTTTCCACAGCACTGTCCTTGTAAGTTGACTTGTGAGAGGATGTTAGGATTGACCTTCTGGCTTAATAAGTTCTTTACCTGTGAATGTCCTCTTATTTAGAATAAATGCTATGTTTTTAATACTATCAAATACATATTTAATTTACAGAAATTTTCAGATTGTTTTCACAGATGCACTGTCTTCTCAAACCTCTTTGTGGACATTAATTTTACTTAGTCTTCTTCTTGCTATACAGAGTCCTTTTAATGTAGTGATAAGTCCTTCTGTGAACAGTTTCAGGCCTCTCTAGCATTTGTTGGCTTCCCTCAAATACTTAGGGAATTCTTAATTGCTTGCTCATCTTTTCATCTGAAACTTCCTTTTTACAGACCTGTGAATATTGGTACTACTGACAAATGTAGACCAGGGACAGAACAAGCGACAGAAAGGTGTCCTGCTGCAGTGTCTTCTTTTTAAGCAGTTTCCTATTTCCTCTTGGGGATGAGCAGCTATCTTGGGTAAAAATACTCTGCCCCTTGCCCACCCTTGCTTTAGCTTGGGATCATCCACTATTGCTACCTGCTTTAGTACAAGCAGGAGGCAAAGGAGTTGTTGACAGTCAGGCTGTACTAAATGCAGCTCTCTGGATTCACTGCCCTGAGGAGCCCCCGACGCATTTCCTCACTCCCTGCATCCACTGGTTCTAAATTTTGCTACCCTCCCTGGGCCACCCTCAACTTCACCACAGTCCTCTCACGTATGATTTTAGACAATGGCTTTTTTTTTTCCTTCAGTTTTGTTTTCTGTAGATCTGATGCTATCTGCCTATCCTATTTCAAGCATAGTTCAATTTTTTTTTTTTTGGTCTGCTAATAACATATTGTATTAATAGTATTTTTAAATATCTTGTTATTTCAAGGAATTTAGAGGCAGCGTATCAGTCAGTGTTTGTTCTCCAAAGCACAAAACCTTTTAGGAATTTCAAGGAAGAAAGATAGGAAATTGGGCATCAGAAAACCATTTGGAGAGCATAGAACTTGCTAGAAATTTACTGGTATTTACTAAATGAACACAGTGGAAATGGACAGCCAAAATGAAAGGAAAATAGATTTTAATAGTAAAAGAAAAATTGTTTCATTAAAGAAGAAATTAAAAGAGACCTGAAAGAAAGACAAGTCTTTTTTTTTTTTTTTTTTAAATCAGGGACAAAAAATAAAATTAGGGAATATTGTGTTTTTATAACTGAAGAAAAGAGAATAGTATAAAAAGCACACACATATACATTCAATACATTCAGTCATTTATTCATTTTATACATAGCTTAGGAGATCAGGATTTAAGAATAGACAAGGAATAGGGCATTCAGAGACTGAGCAGGACAAGTAATTAACTTGATGAAGGACTTAAATTGGATTTGATAAATATGTGCAAACATGTGAAGAGTAAGAGTGTTGGGAAGGTAATACTGCATTATTTAAGAAGATAACTCTAAGAAGCTATAAGGATATGTTAATACTTACATCTAAAAAATATATTGGGAAACATAAAAAATTCATTTTAAAATTCCCAGGAAAATGACTAATCACTATCAAAGCTTTGGCAAGAATAACTTTAGGGTGGGTTAATCTGATAGATTTCTTTTGACAGACACTGATCATGGAATACATTAAAGACTTATTATTAATAGTTCATTGTCCACTTAAAGGGATATAAAAATGATTTGCAGTTTGAAAAGCCGTTTTCTACAGGCCTCATAGACAAAATGGTGTACGGGAAGTTTTTCAAGGATGTGGGGTAGATGCTTCTAGGAAACTTGTCTGTATTGAATGACTTGGTACAGAGAGAGAAGGAACTTCACCTATAGCAGGAGAAATTTTTTAGGTTAAAGACTAGGAAGATCCTTTTTCCCCTAGGAATTTCTAGGCATGAAATATTGGGATATGTTATCATCAGAGAGCATGGAAGCTCATTTTTTTGGCACATTGTGACAATATAGAAAATTCTCCTTCCTAAGTAACTTAAATGCAAAGAAAAAGAGTCTGAAAGGCAGTGCTACTGAGGGTTAAGTTCTAGACCTAACACTGTGTTTTCATTAATAATCTAGATGACAGAACAGTTTTGAAAACACAGCTTGCACTTCCGACCTCCATTCCATCACAGAGGTCACGGGAGGCAAGGGCAGGCAGGGCTTGGGGCTAAGTGAGGGGTACCTAATTTCACATTTAATGGGGTGAATAAGAGTACCAGAACACTAATAGACAGAATACAATGAGGTCACCTATGGGTACTTTTTTGCCTGGGAAACTTCAGCTTCAAAATTACTCTAACAAAGTTAAACACTGGTCAAAACCCAACAGAACACAGCTTGTAGAAATAAATAAAAAATAGTAATAATGATAATAGTAATATATAAACATGTCTATCACATTTCCCAAATACCAGTTACCTTTCTAAACCCTTTCATGTGTTAAAACTGGGAAAGAAATAAAAATATCACATATATAAGGTAAGACACTAATGTCTTAGTTTACGTTGGGTAAAGATTTGAGATCTTATGTAAGGAGGTATTGTTTTTTTATTGTTCTGCTAAATGACTAAAATTTGCTAATGCATCCTTGGAAATCTAAAGAAAGAATGAAGCCAATAAAGATTGATATGATATTTTGATATGTTGTATCGCTATGATAAAACTGATAGATATAAGTAGCTCTCAGCTGCTACATATAGCCTGAGAGGCAGGGCTTTATATGACTCTGAATCATGCATTTTTTCCCCTGTTATTTAAACTGCTCCATTATATGACAGCAAGCATACTGGTTATTTAATAAGAGCAAGGGGAAAAAAGTGACAGTTACAAAATCATACATTTCCATGATTAGAGTGAAGAATAGGCACACATGCAATTTGTTCCAGTTGTCTATTGCTCAGAAACAAATATTTTAGAGGTTTGAAACAATAATCATTTAAATATGCCCACAGATTTTTCTAGTCAGGAGTCAGGTAAGGCATATTGGGATCCATGATATCTGGGATCTTAACTTGGAAAACTGAATGGTTGAGGGTGACTGGATTAGCTGTGTCTGGAACCATCTGGAGGCTTCCTCTGTCCAATTTTTGGCACTGTCAACTGTCTCACTGGGCTGAGACAGTTGACTGCAGGCTCTAAGCATGGCCTCAATCTGTGGCTTGGGCCTTTCCCCTCATGGGGGCTGGTTTCTTAGTGGGGGCATTCCAGGGGGATAATCTGAAGGGTGAGTGTTTCAAGAGAGCCACTTGGACACTGTGTGACCTTTACCAATCCATAAGTGGGAGTCATGTGACTCTAAGCTTGTTAAAGATTCCATTGACACATAATATTCCATTGCCATAAAGAGAAATGAAATTATGACATTTGCCAGTAAATGGATAGAACTGGAGAGTATCATGCTAAGTGAAGTAAACCGATCCCCAAAAACCAAAGGGCTGGGGGTGGAGCTCAGTGGTGGAGTGCTTGCTTAGCATGTGCAAGGCCCTGGCTTCCATCTTAGCGCCACAAAAACAGACACCAGAAAGTATTTGCTACGAAATCCCCTTCTTTCAGAATCAGCCTCACTTGATGGCTTAAAGGAGTGTAATTTGCACAGGACAAATGATAGCATATTTGTTGATAGGCAGTTGTTCCTCCTTAACCCTGGAGGCTGGCTCTGTAGGTCATGCTTCTAGGTTGCATTTACTGTTCCAGAGTAGACAGAACTCAGATGTAGATTCTCTCTATATACTTTGAGTCCAGAATTTTCCTGAATCTGGCAATAGGAATGGTTAGGCTTTGTGATGTCAGCAAAAGGACACTTCAGCCTGTGTTAGAAATAGTATTCCTTAGGTATTCCCTGAATATCAGTTAAGGTGCTAAAGTGTTTTTTTTCCCCCAAGTCTTAGTTGTCAATTTTTGTGTAGATTTCTGCTGACAATTTATAGCAAGCCAACGTAAATGTGAAATTAAATCCATAAAATGTAATGTGCACGATGACTAGAACTTCAGTCTGTGTTGAGTAGTCTCACTTGGTGTATTACTGAGTTTGAAGTAACGGGGCATAGCCATCAATGAAAACTGTGCTCTGCAGAAATCAGAAACATAAACATTTTATTTAGCTGAGATATTAACAGATTCTTAGAATAATTTTTTTAAACTGGTACAATCAAATATAATTTGATCCATAAAATCCCAACTATAAATTAAACCTCTAGTAAAGTTAGGCAGATATTTAAATAAACTACAAAATTAATATTGCTTTTTAGAACAGAACATGTGCTAAGTCTAGGGATCTAGTTAGATGGATTTCGATTTTATGAAAAGTGATAATTTTCACAGATATAATAATTTTCAGGTAATTTTTAAAAAAGAGTATTTATAGAGTTGATACACACAATTTTATTGATTTAAAAAGTAATTCTTAGCTGGGCATGGTGGTACACACCTGTCATCCCAGAGACTCAGGAGGTTAACACAGGAGGATTGTAAGTTCAAAGCTTCAACTTTGGCAACTTAGCAAGGTCCTAAGCAACTTAGTGAGACCCTTTCTCAAAATAAGAACTAAAATGGGCTGGGGATGTGGTTCAGTGATAAAGCACCCCTCGGTTAAATCCCTGGTACCAAAAAAAATAAAATTCTTAAGAAGCTGAGAGAATTACAAGTTGGTAAATCAGCAAGGGCACTGTGGTTTGAGGTGTCTTAAGTAGAAGGGATGGACTGTCATAATATGCTATACCCCCATCCTCTCCTTGAAGCCCACCCATATTTATGCTGCCCGTCTCCACCTAAGGAAAGAACAAAGGAGAGCATATAATCTTCAAAAATAAAACTCACCAGGCAAGGAGGCAAGAAGAGTCTGTCCCTGAGAGTTATTAAGCAATGACTGTCAGTGGTTGGGAAAATCTCTTTCATTTTTAAAGTTGGATCCGTTCCCAGGTCTAGGCAGGAAGATGGGCTGCAGATCTGAGGCTCTGCTCCAAAAGTCTTCTGCAGGAGGACACCTCAGAGAGCATTGACCTGTCCAGTCCTGGTCTGCAGAGACCAGAAATCTTAGCCCAACTGAAGTGGGGGTTGGGGAGGTCTTGTTTCCAGGTGCAGAGACAGGGCTGGTGGCTCTCTGGATTCCTACCCATCCCATGTTCTCTACTGTCTCCCTAAAGACTGTGGTGCAGACCCAGGATGGCACCCACCCCACAGCAGTAACCACACCCACAACTAAGACTGCTGCGCCCGTTTATGGAAATGGCACTGCCTGATCCCCACAATGTCACACAGAGGGACATTTTTACATTTTCTTCATAGGCTATTTTGAAAACGAATTTTCTATTTTGATGATTCATTCATGTATATTTAAAGTGATCTAACTCATTTGAAACTACTGAAGTCTTTAGTTTGAGGGCTAAGACAGCCACTTCTTTTTTGGGTAAGACTGATCACATAACCCATCTAGTTCTTCCCCATCCACTCCCCGCAGCTCTTTCACTTAGGTGGACAAAATAACATGAATAAGACTGATGAAAAAATATTTAAATTAGTAATTATCTAGCATTTCTGAGTACTGAGTATGTACCAGGAACTGTGTATACATTTCTTCTTATATATTATTCTCCCTTAACAGTCGCCACTGTCTATGAAGTCGGCGCTTTCACTATCATCCCAGTTTACAGATGAGTACTCTGAGGCTTACAAAAGTGAAGTAAATTGTGAAGCCAGATTCAGATGCCAGCTCTGTCTGACTCTCATAACCCTGCCTGGTAACTGCCTGTCTGCTCACAGGGTTATGAAGAATTGTAACTGCATACCGCATCATGCTGATGTAGCAAATTCAGAAATTGCTTGGTTCCAGTGATTGACAAAACCAGTCAGCTCAAGAAAAGTCTTAACCATTCCAAAACTCCAATTTAAGACACACAGAAGTGATGCCAGGAGGCCAAGGACATTAATGTGACAAATGAGCAGTGTACATTGTCACCCCTGGGCGAGAAAGTATGGTTTCAGAATAAAGTTGCCTCTCTCTCCACTAGTGTGTAAATCTCAAACTTTCTGTATCCTAAGGTTGAAATAAAAGCCTGGCTGGGCATTAAAGAATCAGACCTAGTCTAGAGCAATGCGTCACCACCAATTCAAATATTCTGCTAATGGAACACAGGAGAGATGCCCACGGTGGAAAACCCCCACTAGAATCTACAATTTATAATAAAATGTTATCTTTAAATGCTCCTATTTGGAGGGCAATCCTTAGCAAATCCTAAGTTCTCCAGATGTTAATGATGACAATTCTCGTTTACCAAGCATTAGCTCTGTACCAGGCACTTTGCTGAGCTTTGTATGTATGATTGTATGTGTATGTTTGATTCTCACCACAGCCACACAAGTGAGGGACGATTATTATTGTCTTTTTTTCTAGTTGAGAAGATTTACATTGAAAATTTGCCCAAGGTCACATGGTGTATAGGAGAGTCAGACCAAGTGACTCTGAAGCTAGTGCTTATGGGGAATTGTTCATTGTCCTGATACAGAAGAACAGGCAAGGAAAAGGGGAAAGCAAGCAAAAGTCAGAAAATAAGAGGGGACTCCTTCCTCTATTTTAATTTTTGACAGAGAGTTCCTACAAGAGCATCCTTTATGCCAGGCATGGTGGCACACACCTGTAACTCTAGCAACTTGGGAGGCTGAGGCAGGAGGATCATGAGTTCAAAGGCTGACTCAGCAACAGTGAAGCCCTGAGAAACTCAGCAAGACCCTGTCTCCAATAAAATATAGAAAGGGGCTGGGGATGTGGCTTGGTGGTTAAGCACCCATGGTTTCAATCCCTGTACAAAAAAACAAAAACAAAAACAAAAGAGCAGTCTTATCTTGAAAGGAGTTAGAGGATCCTGCATCACTCATTCTCCTGGTCTACGAGGGTGTTACTAAATCTTCTTTCTCCATCTGCAGCTCAGGCTTTACACTCTGTATCCTTTGAAACTACTGTAATTTGTAGTTTGACTAAAAACTTTTCCCTTTCCCCTCTGTTTTCCTATGAAACCTGCCAAACAATTCCCCAGCCACTCTGAACTGGATCCTAGGAATTGCTGGAAAGGGACTGTCTCAGCCTGGAGCTGGTCTGCATTCCTTAGTGCTTGGGTGGTACCTTGACAGATCTTCCTCCACTAGATACTTCTCCTTTCTCTTCAGTCTCTACTCCACACTTTTCCCCATCTGCCACACTCAGTCCCAGGAAAACATCTACTACTGTCTTACGATAAGTAGAGTCCACTAGGCAAACCCCCAAGCCTTCACCCTAAAACATACCTACATGTCACTGAACCCTTTTCCTCTTATCCCCCACAGTGTCCCTGTGTGGGCTCATTTTTCACAGGAAGGAGTAGAAACTTCCTTTGGGAATTTTGTGGTCGGTAGCCAAACTCTTGGCTTGTTTTGAGTGAAACTGTTCCAGTGCACAGTGATAAGCTAAGGTGATTTAGGGTAGTACCTGACATTTATTAGATGTCCAAAGGAACAAAGATAGTAAAGAACAGAAAGATATTATCAGAGAGGCAGGAATCCAGATACAGGTGGCGTTAGAGAAGCCCATCAAAGGAAGAGGAGGACAACAGTGATAGATGTTGCCAAGCAGCCAACTTAATAATTGAACTCTTAACTATTAGAATTCACAATGAATTTAGCAAACACATTTGCCCAAGTAGATTCAGTAGAGAAACAGCCACGTGATGTGAGATTGTTGTGGGTCAAATGATAAATAGTAGAAGATACTATGGAAATAGTGAATATGGAGAACTCTCTTCATGCTTAGGAGAGTGTTCAGGACTCTCTATCTTTGCCTGTCGGTGTTTGCCTTCTCTTCCTAGCTCCCATCTATATAATTTACCAAAGCCCATGGCAACACTGTCCCATCTTTCAAGATGCTTGATGGTAGACAGAGGAGAAATAGATGGCAGAGGCTAAAGATGAATTTGGGGTTGGGAAGAAGTTATTTTCATTTTTTAATATGGGAAAGATTTGCATGTCATCCATTCATCAATAAATGTCTACTGAGTACTGTAGCAAAGCTCCCTGCAAGACGGAGAGGCACATTGCCTTCAAGGGGCAAAATCCATCATGAACCACAGCCATTAAACAAATATCAGAAACAATTACATAAACCATTTTAATTAGACAAAATGCCATGAAGTATCAGGTGCTCTGGAAATATAAATAGGGGTTGCCTATGGGTTTGAGGAGACATGAAAGGAACTGGGTGAAAAGAACAGAGTGGAGTGAAGAGGACATTCAGGCAAAGAGTAAAGCCCATCTTGGAAAGGCCCTGGGGTGGGTGGGAACATGCCACCTACCTAGAGCCAATAACAAGTGCAGAGTGGTTGGAACCCAGAGTGAAGGTGGAGAGTGGTTGAGGTGATGCTGGAGATGAGGATGAATTCCATGGGGAACATGACTCCAGTCTACAGGGAAGGAGGTCACAGAGAAGGAGAGGCTGGCAATAATGAAGAGAGGGGGTATCATTGCCACAGGAGGTTCTGGAGAAATCAGAAGGTAGAAGGAAATGGAATTCTGATTTCCTCTAGGCAATTATCCAGGGGTGCTCCAGAACTGCTGCCAACCTCTCTCCCCCTACATGACCCCTCTCCTGAGATTTCTCCCCCAACTACCTGCATCCAGCTCTTTGCTCTATATTCTCTCTCCTGGTAAGGAGATTGACATTTGGCTAAGATGCCTAGTTTAGAGAGTCAAACCTGAGAGCACTGATCACATAAAGCAGGTACTAAGCCCTTAGTACCTGCTGTATATGATCAGTCACCAAATCCTGACAAGTCCACAATCCTGACAACAGCTTTAAAATCTGTCCCCTCCCTCTGCCACCAGAGACACTGCTCTAGTTCAGTCTCTCAGTTTCTCTTGCTTGGATTATTGCGACAGCCTCCCAACACTGCTGCTTGTCTCTGGGCAGCAGATCAGCCACCTGTCAAAGTAATCTTTAATATTCAGTTTACATGGATGTGACTCTTCTCCATGTGAGGAAAAAAAAAAAAAAAAACCTTTGATACTTTCCCCTTGTCTGGAGTGAGAAATCCAAACTCCTTTGCTTAGTGCATGTGTCTTTTGATGTCTGGAACCCTTCAAAATTATCTCTTGCTTAGATATATCCATATTTCAGGGCTACTTGTGACTCTCCACTTGTGCACAATCAGGCTGTAAATGCCCTCTTTACCATATCATGTGAGAATTCCAACTCATCCTCAAGGTCAAGTGTTACCTTGTTCAGAAAGTCTGTGCCCTTCCCTCTCCCAGCAGGTTGTGGCCCTTTCTTCATGCCCTTGCCATGTCACGTATCTGCACCTTTTGTAGCAATTATCAAACCCTGTCACAGTCATGAGGTTGCTCGCTGTTGCTCCTACTTAGCCATGTTTCTTTGGGCTCAGAACTAACTATACCTTGTTAATTTTCAAATTCTCCAAACTTAGTCCAGTGCCTGGTGTATGGCAGTTATTCCATATGAAATAAAAGTAGGTTCTCTTTCTCTGGCAGTTAACCGAGAATAGGAACCACATCTGCAATTTTGCATGAGTACCCCAAGTTCTCACAACGAAACAACTTTGGGATTTTAAACTAAAAGGTTAGTCAAGTATTACGTCATACACCTGAGTTGTAACCACATCATATCAGAAACCATCTGAGATCCTTTTCCAATATCCCCTTGTAATTTGATGTATTTAATTTGTTACTATGACCCTCTCCACAAACTCCAGAAAAGACATAAAGTAGCTTATAAAGATAATATGAAGTTCCAGAAGATAATTGTAGTGGTCCCTGCAAGTTGTAATTCTCCTCCTCCTTCTATTAATCAAGCCCTGATTTTGTTCAGGTGGCAGAAGCAGTGAGTCAAGAAAAAAAAGTATATAGATATAGATATAGACCGAGACACATATATAGATACATAGATATAATATTTCCCAGTGTCTCTTCTAGCTAAGGTTAGTTAAATGCTTAAGTTCTGCCTAATGAAAATAAACAGAAATGGTACCTTCCTTTTGACATTTGTATTTCTTCTTTTTATTCCTGGAATGAGAATTCAGTGCTGAAGTAGAATAGCCATCCTGCAAGCCAGAGACAAAAACAGTGGGAAGGAAAGACTCCTTCATGTGAGCAAAATGAGACTCTACTTGATTTAGCACCTTATTTGGGGAATTTCCCATGCTTATAGCCAAATCTAATTACTAACTGGTATAATAACAGATATTAGAATTTGGTTAAAAAAATGAGACAAAGGGAAAACAAGAGTAGGTACATAAAGCAGAGCCAGGAATTTATATGTACAAAAAATACATACATTGTATGAAAGGGTCAATACTTATTTTTAAGATGTCTTAAATATGAAGGAAAGGGGAAATATGGTCAGTTCTTTGTCTGCAAGAGAAAAGCAAAATTTGAAGAAGAAAATGACTTTTGAAAGCAAGACAAGACAGATCTTTCTTTTCATGACTTCTTATAAAAGGGAGACAGCATGTCATAATAAACAATGTCCTTGTCAGCATCTTTACATCAACAGTCATCTCTGGTAGTTCTACTAACTGATGGTCTTATCCAAAGTGCAACAAAACCAAACAATTAGGGTATTTAGACAGATAAACAGACCACACATCTTTCGGGAAGTCTTCCATAGCTAGATTTTCTCTTTTGGGTTTTAGGGAAATCACACTGAAAATCTGTTGAAAACTGCAAACCTTGGAACAGAAAATTGCACATACATACCTCCTCACCCATTTTGCCTACCATTTCAAGGAGTTATAGACATCTAAGGATTTGAAAGTTCCAGGTTAAGATTCTAGTCTGTAGCTCTGATCTGGATTCTTGATATTTAGTAATAGTGGGATTTATTTTTTTTTAATCACATCTGTACTATCATATTAGTAGGGTGACCAGCTGTCCTGGGTTGCCCAGGACTGATGGGTTTACTGGGTCACAGGATTTCAGTGCTAAATTCAGGTTGGTTCCAGGAAAACTGGGACAGTTGGTTATGCTAAATACATATGGGTTTGGCATTGTATATTTTAATCATCTCCCAGGTTTGCATGCCTATGCATGCAAGTGTGAGCACACATACACACATATGTGTATGTGCACATTGTGAAGGTAGACAAATTTCTTTCTGTGAATATTAAAAGTTTTGCAAGAATACAAGCTTGAATGTACAGACATCTAGTAGCCAAGGGACTCACTGGCAGGATTGTACTCACTTTATCAAATCAATTTGTACACCATCAATGTACAAACTAATGAACACACATAGCTCTAAAATCATACCCCCTTTTTTGAGAGTCTACACTATTCATCTTGATTAGTTCTTAAATACTCAGAAATGCTATAGTTCATGTTTTGTGGTACAACTTCTGAAATAAATCTTTCATAAAACATATTTACAATTAATTAAATGGAGGAGCTTGCTATGGGGAAATAATTAGCCATAAGCCAGATAAAAGTTTGGGGGAAATCATTAAAATGATAACTTTGGTTGCACAATTCTTAACTTGAATTTCAGAATCATTCAGAGTTTTTTTTTTGTGGTAATATTTGCATATTTGCCAGTTTTTTTAAATTAAAAATCGCAACCAGACTCTCACCTTAAAACCATATTATTAGGTGTAAAGAAAATTTTGATATTTTAATCTCTTTAACAAGAAAACTGGCCTCAATAGCTGAATAAGCAACAAAAAGTCATTAACATAAGCCAAAATCTGTCTTTCCTACCTGTTTGGCAGTCATCAACTGGCCAGTCAGGAGACCTTTTCTATCACCCTTTTCTCTTACAGTAGGAGGTAGTATTCTCATAAAATTCTGAAGAGGCACCAGTGTGATTCTTCTAAATTCAGGTAGTCTAACCAATCTCCAAGTTCAAAGGTTTGTAAAAGTCAGCAAGATCTGCAAGAATCTTATTGCTGTGACTGGATGCTGAGTGTCCCCAAAAGTCCACAGGTTAAAGATGTGCCTTCCAACCTGGCACTGTTGCAATATGGTAGAAACTTTATAAGGTGGAGCTTAGTGGGAGGTTTTAGATCATTGAGGACATGCCCTCAAAGGCGATTGTAGGGCCTGCTTTCCTTTTCTCTTTTTCATTTTCAAGCCATGACAGTGGGTTTGCTCTGACATGTTTTTTCACCACAAAATGCTCTCTCACCACAGGCCCAAAAACAATGGGGCCAATTGAGCATGAGCTTAAACCTCCAAACTGGGAACCAAAGTAAGCCTTTTCTTCTTATAAGTTGATTATATCAGATACTTGTTACAGTATCAGAAAGCTGACCAACATACTAATTTTGTTCCTGAAAGTTCATATGATCAAGGCCCTTCACGGGCAAGAGCCATGTGGTATAATAGTGCTGGCTGTGTTCCAGATGTGAAGGGAAATCAGGGTGAAATCTGCAAGCACTCTATGCCAGTATTTCTGGTGAGAGATGTTACAAGAAGTCTCCGAGACTTTAAAAATTTCTCACAAGAATCGTATTCCCTTTCTTTTTCTAAAATGTACCTATTTTGTGCTGTAATTCTTTTTCTTGCTGGTGGTCCTCCCATTTGTATAAGCTTTAGGTTCCACAAAATGTGAGCCCCCTCCAAGCTCCACTAAATCCTTATTTTCACAAGAAGTCTGAATTTACTGCTTTCCAGCAAGAGGCTGACATAGTTTTAGATAGAATACCCAAAACAATCTAGAATCATCTGCCCCATTTGAGGAGACTAAGGCTTCTCAGTGAGTCAAGCACATCATCAACAGGAACGCTGAAGTATTTTGTTGTTCATTTCTTACCTCATGCCTCTCCTTGCATGCTTCGATTACAGATGCTTCCTTTCAAAGGAATAAACCTTTGATTAAGAAAAATGACGACATACCACTTTGAGGGTACCAGGTATGGATTGCAGGTTCAATGAATTTTGACATTTTAGCTATACAGGAGGAGAAAGAAGAAACAGAAGCAGGGAAGAATCTTAAAAAGCTTTATATGCTGAATATGAAGAGTTTGAAGACTTTGGGGGATAATTTCTCAGTTCTTCTAACTGAAAATGGTATTGTTTCTGTCTCTATGAATTTTTTTATTATGTTATAACTTTGGGTTAGTATGTAGTTTTCTGTTATTTTCTTTTTAAAACAACATTATATGTTACCTTACCAAATGCCTTTTTGTTATTTGTGAAGAGTTTTGCATCTTACCTTTGGCTAAGGATAGATGGATTGACTCAGTCATACAATAACCAATCTGGATTCAAAATTGAACCAATCTTATTAACACAAATGAAATATTTTCTCTCTGTTCCTGTTTTATAAAAGCATGTTCCGAAATATGATAAGAAAAGCTATCCTGGAAATATTTCTGGACAAATAAAAAGCAGGAAATACCAGAGATTTCATGTGCTGAACTCTCATGAGATTTATTGCTCAATTTAGCAGTTTCAGCATGAGCCTAGGATATGCCTGTGTACATTTTGATGTGAATTCCAAGTGGACTGAACTTGTAGAGCTTTAGAATTTCATCCATCACTTAGCATTTCTCTGATTTGGGGTTTTATGTCACCATTAATCATAAAAATACAAGATCCTTTGAAGTATGGCTACTTGGACTCTTCTGCAAAGTTAACAAGGCAGAAATGAACAAACCAATAAACAAATCAGGTTGATCCATGAATATAATGATCCAGATTTAAGTCAAAAACTTATTTAAAATTTTATATCCTTATATAATTTTCAGAATGACTTAAGTATAGCATTCTCTGGGGAGATTGATTTGATTTTCTGAATTCTTTTGCTCTGACCAATGACAAAATTTAGTAGTTATGTGGACCTAAAGCCACATCTCATCACCCTTGGGTTTGCTGCTACCAAGAGAGCTGTCACCACATGTTCAATGCCTCTTTGACAACTCAGTCTGCATATTGTTAAGACAATGAAGTAGGCAATTTTATAAAATAAGAAAGTGTTTGTGAAATACATGGCTAATGGTCTCAATGGAATGTAATGGGTATTTTCATTTTGTAAGAAAAAAAATTTCTGTAATTCTACTTGAATCTTTTTCATTGATACCTCATTGGGTACATCTGAGGTTCTCAGATTCAAAGCTCAAGGAACGAGCATCAATATGTGATAAATGTTTTACTGTATAAAAACTAAATGACAGCTAAGTATAATAATTGGAAATATATAGGTATACATAATTTATAAACCTATATATGTACATGTATATATGAATATGTATATATGAGTAAATACTTTAATTTTAGTCGCTTAAGAGGACTGGTGATTTTCCCCCTGGGATTATGTCCTTCTTATTTCTGGTATTAAAAAATCCTTTTGATTATTAAATTCTGATATTCATAAATGTAGCTTAAAAATAATGTATTGGTAAAATTAAAATTATCCATTTTAAAATGTCATTGAAACTTTTTGGTCTAAAAGATCCACGAGGCTAAAAATAATGATTTTGTGTGAGTTGATGGGTAAGCTCTTATTATGATATCTAAGCCCCTTCCCAATCTGCTCCATGACTGTTTCTAGCTTCATTCTTCACTGTTTAAAATCCAGGAATCTGGGATAGAGACATACTCTATCTGAACTGAGTTACACATTTCCACATCTTGTCTTTCTGGAAAACTGCTACATAGCCTTCAAAACTCAGGGGGAAAGTGTCACCTCCTCTGTGTAGCCTTCACTCACAACCCCATCTAGATTCCTCAGAAAGAAATCCCCTGTGTTCAGTTCCATTGCTTGTAGGTACAACACTAACCACATAATATTATGAAGATATGTTTGCTTGACTACTTTTATTCCCTTTTTAGTAAGTTATAAATAAGTGCCTATTATAAAATAGCTTTATGAGACTCTGATACTTGTACAATGTAAATATAGCCTTTATTTATAAGACACTTATAATCGAATTAGGAAAGACAAAGAATCCAGACAGAAAGAGTTATATTATCAATTCACAAAAGGAGGTGATATAATGGAGGTGATAAGGCAAGTATTTTCTACTTTTCAAAAGAAAACTTTGCTACAGTTCGTATCGGCCAGGAGTTTTAAGAAGGATGTGAGAGTAAGTATGAATACTATAAACCCACTTTGTTATACAGCAAAGGCCCCACAAGATCAGGACTCCTGTACCATCTTTCAAAGCTATTTCCTTCATTCATGTCACAATCTCTTGACTTGCCTATTTATAGTCTTGCCCCATCCCTCATATTTGACACTCAGGACTGCTTTTCTGTCTCTAATCCTTCAGATTTTCTTCCCCAACTGTAATTGATACTTGCTGGTTGATTTTACAAGCTCTATAAAGGCCTAGAGTAAATAACCCCCTGACGTTTTCTAGTCCAATCCTTTTGTTTTATTGGCAAGCAATCTGAGACTCTGGATGGTTGCAACTCAACAACTCACCTGAGATTCTCTGCTATCATTAAGGTTCTACCTCCAGGGTTTTTCCTACCTCCTGCTCTGTGTGCACATGGGATCTCTTTAATGTGTTCCAAGTTAAGTGCAGTGTGGATCTCTCTGAATTGAGCTTTGTTTCTTCCATGAAAGTCTGGTCACTGCCATGTTCACCTGCAGGCAATTCTATAACTTTGTTGCAGCAAGTGTGCAGTACTGGTTTTCTGTTATGTAGATTCGACTTGTACTCCTATACTTGGCTTTTTATTAAAATATTGAAATGTTAAGTAGATTTTTTTTTTTAAGGAAAAATGGGAAAGTCATGAGGAAACTGTATCCTGAATGTTGCATGGTGAAGGGACTGTCTGATTCCTGCACTAGAGCTTCCATGAGAACCACCCTGTCTTCTCAGGGTCTCCACTATTCATTGGCTATTCATTGATAGATTTAGGGAAAGAAGAGTGAATTACTAAGATCTCTTCCATCTTCTAAATTCTAATGATTTTTCAGGAACGTCATGTTAATTTTTTTGTTTACCTAGCAAAAAAGACTTAATTTTCAAAACTTCAAACTCTGCACAATAAAAGTTCAAAGTGTTTTGTTATTTATGTCACTCATCCCTCAAATACGAACACATAAACACATTCATTCCCACATCCATAGTCAGAAATGGAAGACATGGACCCTCCATTATGGAATTACTTAGCGGATATCTCTCAGACTGGCTTCCCTAAATCCACAGAAACAACAGCAGCAACAACAAAAATACTGTTCAATCTTCCTACTTTAGGCTATGATAAGTAACATACAATATTACAAGCAGGATCTTAGCAATTATTTTCAAGTACATAACTAGCTTTATCCCTATTTACAATAAAGTAGAAAAAGTCAAAGGTTATTTTCATCTTTATTCAACTTGTTAGGTTACTTAATTTTTTGTCACTTTCAAGCAGCATTTAAATATGATTTTGTTTAATCTGAGCCAATTTGTACACTAGGTATATTTACCGAGAAGTGACAGAAGTCCCAGTTTCCCGTTGTTTTGTTTTTGTTTTTGGATGAAATCTTAGTTATTTAATGAACTTCAGTATTTATGTTTAGTTAAAGCTCTGCTATCATTTATAACCAGATGAGACAGCTATGGGAAGATAAATTGATAATTTATTCCTCTTGAATTAGGGAAACAGTTCTTGTATTTACAATATGCTGAGCATAGCATTTCCCTGCCTAGCTTCCTAATATTTGTGTACATTTTTATGGTGGAGTGTGACTTTCAAATTAAAAATGATTTGTTGCAAGAATATTGACTAGGAAATGCATCCTAAGAGAAGACATCAGAGAAAAAGTAATGAGATTTTTCACTACCCCTAGCCTTGGGCAATTCAATAATGTTTCTTCTTTAAAGCTAAGAGGAAGAAAAAGAGCCTCAAACTGAGTGGCAGATGTTAAGTCAGGAAATGGGAAACCCCGCCTTCACTAGAGCTTCAAGTCATCTCTAAGACCTCTGTGGCCTTGTTGAAAGGCTTTCTCTTTATTGAATGACAACACAAGGCGGTGGGTAAGATTGCAAATCAGAGAATGCTGGTGTGAATGGGAAGCTGTGACCCTTGCCCTGGGTGGTAGTTCAGCCCTGGGTTAGGATGAGGGGTGCCATTGCACTTCCAGACAGAAACCCTGCTGGGAAGGGTTTTGCTGCACTGGGTGGTCCCACTGGGTCTAAGTTCCCCCCACTGAGAGGAAACCTAAGAAACTTAGCTGTGCTCCATCCTGGTCTCTGCTCTGCATCTCTAGTAAAATTCTCCAATTCTCCCTTCAGTGCATCCAGTGGGTACCATATAACACACATGTTTTTTTTTTTTTTTCAGAGTCTGAAAACCTAAGCAAGTACAGATTGCATCCGAGAACCACTCCAGCCTTTACATTCAGGGAATCCATACAGGACGTGACTCAGAACAGACATGAAGTCCCTGCAGAAGGAATTTTTGAGTCTAATAATTAGTTTGGACTGAAGTGACAGAAAAAATGTTTCTGAGAACAGTGACTTTTAAGGTAAGACGTTTTATGCCAATTTTTGTTTTTAAGTATTATGAAGATTAATGAAGTGATATAGTTATTGATTTAAACTTCAGGAATCCTAGTAGGAAGTTAAAATAATGGTTTCATTTGTGTGTATGTTTTAAAGACATCAGTTACCAAGTCTGAGCAATTATCTTCTTCATTAAGCTTTTCCATTTTTTTTAAACTTGCATCTTTTACAATTTATCCTACATTGAGCCTCTTCTCTCTCTGATTGCATTTATCCAATTTGCATTATCTTTTGTTCCTCCAACATTGCTGCTAACCTTATGACCCAGGAAATATTTGCCTTTTAGCAGCTTTCTCTGCACTTCCTTGTGTGTTACCTGCTGCCAAGCAGTTGAAAATGATGTTTATCACACTGGGGCAGGTTTTCACTGTTGATAAGTATCAGACATCTAGGAATCAGGCACTGGGAAGTTGTACAAGCAGTTTCTAAGCAGACAAGCAAACATTGGGAAATGAGGACTCACTCAGAACGTCAAGCATGCGTTTCCAACCAGGATGGAGACACAGGAGAATCTCTAAAAGAGAAAGGGATTCTCAAGGAAGGATGAAGGAGAAAAGGAGACAGATTGAGCAGTGGAAGGAAATGCTTTGAAACTCAGAACATCACTCAGTGATTTTATTTGAAGTGACTAGGCTTAAAACAGCAACACTGACAAGGCCATCTGCTATAAGGAGATTTCTTGAGGCATAACCCATCATTTGCTTTGATCTACTTCTATTGATTTTGGAGAGGGGCTGAAGTACTTTCCCATCCCAAGGTTATGGGATGTACTCCAGGAAGCTTCCCTTAACCTCTAACTGGCATATCTTTATCAGAAAAGTTGTCGTATTTCATTTCTTTGTCTTTTATTTGTTTATCACTAGGGAAGAAGTACCCATCATTCCTGTGTGTGTTTGTGCACATAAGGGACATAGATGACCTGGAAAAAGGAAGGAATTGGAGAGCTCTGCAGGTTGAAGTAGTGATGGAGTAAGCCTAGATAATGATGTGACACTGGAAAGGAGGCCCTTCAGATTTCAAAGAGTCCAATTTCTTGTGATGACCAGTTTTGAAGTGTGACAGAGGCAATAGAAAGCAAGACAGAAGGAGAGGTAAAAATGACCAAGAATCATCAGGTTAAAAAAACCTCAAGTCAAGTGTTAAGACTTATTTGTATAGAGTTCTTTAAAAAAAAAAAATAGAATATACAATGCAAAAATTCCTAAATACAGGAAGATCTGAAGTGAAAAGTAGAAATGTCCCACCCAGACATCCTATACCATTCTGTCACAATGGTGGTGTTCACTATTAAAAACATACAGTTTGGGTGGGTTGGAAATCAGTGAAGTTCTTAGCGCTTGTGAGGACCTGTGGTGCTGGGGTATGGGTGGTATGAGGTTTCTTGATTTGGGCATTAGTAATGAGTTTGTGAAAATCCATCAAACTTCACACTAATTTTTTTGACCTATATTCTACTTAAATGACAAAAATGATTTGCATAAGCTATATTCCTTTTTTAAAATATGTAAGAGAATGATACTAAAAATAATGTAACAAATACAAACACCTATATACCTGCTATCCAGTTTAAGAAATAAAATATAATAAAGGCCCTGTGTATTATCATATGAATACATGTTCCATGTAAATTTCAAGACCATTTTCTCAATATTTGTAAAGGCCCACATATAATTTTGATATGGATTATATTCAGTCTGTTAACCAATTTGGAGGGTATTTCTACCTTAACAATATTAAGTCTTCTAATCCACAAATTTGAGTTTTCTTTCTATTTATTCATGTCTTTTCTAATATCTTTTAACAATGCTTTATACTACTTTTTAAAATTATTTCTAAATTAGTGTTGCCTAGCATGCATGAGGACCTGAGTTATATTCCCAGCACTGCAAATAAATAAATAAATAAAATAGAAAATAAAAAATGTGTTTCTAAATATTTTATTTTTTATGTCATTACCAATACAGATTTTTTTTCTTAATTTCATTTTTTCTTAATTTTATTTTTGTATGAGTCAGTTTTGTATAAGTCATTTTTGTATAATTTCATGTTTGGTATAAGCCTTAACACCTTGGCTTGAGGTTTTTTTTAACCTGATGATTCTTGATCTTTTTACCACTCATTCTGTCTTGCTTTCTATTGCCTCTGTCACATTTCAAAACTGGTCATCACAAGAAATTGGACTCTTTGAAATCTGAAATTTACTTTGACTGATAGCTCATAAAAATATAACTCTTATATTGTTCTTGTATCCTGCAAGTTTGTTGAGCTTGTTAATGCCCCCCCACCCCGCCCAAATTTTACTGGATTCCTTAAGATTTTCTTTAGATAGGATCATGTCATCAGCAAATAGAAATAGTTTTTTTTTTCCTTTCAAATTTAGATGCCTTTTGTTTCACTTTCTTATTCAATTGCCCTAACTTTTACCTATGGTACCGAGTTGAATAAAAGTTACAAGAGTGGATATCCTTGACTTGTTCCTGATCTTTGGGAAATTTTCATTGTTTTCTGCTCAATATTTATTATTTACTTATTTTTGTTTTCTTTAGGTTTAATTTGATCATATGTGTGTGTGTGTATATATATATATATATATATATATATATATATATATATATATATATAAGTTTTGAGTATTGGGGATTGAACTCAGGGACACTCAACCACTGAGTGACATCCCAGCCTTATTTTTGTATTTTATTTAGAGACGGGATCTCACTGAGTTGCTTAGTGCCTCATTTTTGTGGAGACTGGCTTTGAACTCAAGATCCTCCTGCCTCAGCCTCCCAAGCCATTGGGATTACAGGCATGTGCCATGGCACCAAGCTTCTTTATAGTTTTTTGAGCTGGAAACTTAGATCATTCACTTAGATATTTTGTTTTCCATGTGTAGGCATTCAGGGCTACAAATGTTCTTTTAAGCTGTGCTTGGCTGCACCCCACAAATTTTAATATTTATATTTTCATTTAGCTCAAAATGTTTTTAAATTTTCATGGAGGTTTCTCTGTAATCTGTATGTTACTTAGAAGGGCTTTCTCTAATTTTCCAGTGCTTGGAAATCTTCAGGTGTCTCTCCATTATTGTTTTCTAGTTTAATTTCATTGTGTTCATACAATCTACCTTGTATGATTTCTATTATTTTAAATATCAAGACTATCTAAATATGATGTATCTTAATGAATATTCCATGTGCACTTGAGAACACTCTCAGCTCACAGTTGAAGAATGAGTGAATGTTACTTCACCAAGTTTCTGGGCATCCAACCCTGTTCTCCTTGTACTTTTGGCAAAATGGAGTGAGTTGCATTATTATATTATTGCTATGACTATTTTACCAGTGAGATCCATTCTACCAGTTGCTACTTGTGGGTGGTCTTGGGAAGGAGAGAGCAGTTTCTTTGTGTGTTTGGAATCACCCTGGAAGAGGGCTCCCCATCTAACCTCTTTTTTTTTTTTAGCTGTTTCTCAATATTCTTCCACTAGCTTTCCAATTTGAAAATGTTTAATCTTTAATTAAAGTTTGCAAATTGTATTTAATAATTCCTGTTTAGATTGCTTGTCTTTAAATAAAGCTAGAATTCTCTTTGTTCCTTAATACTTTATCTGAAAGCAGAATTCACTTGTATGAATGACTATAATTTAGTAATACAAAACCAATGCTTCAGGTTTGTCTTTTCTGGGAAGAATTATCAATAGGGGCCTAAGAACTTTTGGGTCAGTTTTGTTTTGTTTAAAAAAAAATTCAAATTTTTAAAAATGAAGATTGGAATTGTGCCAGCTCAAATGCTATTTTTTATATATTTTAAGGTACAAACAATTCTGCTTCAGATATTTAAAACTTTCACTCCAACTATCCATAATGTCAGCAAATTGAAAAGGTGTTTAATTTGGAAAAAACAATCACCAAATAATTGCAAAGTTTTTTTCTTTTTCAGTGTTTGAACCACTAATTTTATTTTAGAGTGGTTCTTAGTTTACGCAGAAAGACTCCCGGGTGTCTACAGTTTCAGGGGCTCCTCAAGTAAAAGTACATCAGTATTAGTGTGTCTTCCCATTATGACAGAAGCTCTCTCTTTTTTTTTTTTTAAGTGCTATTAGTAGGATTCTGGGAATTCACTGTAGGTTAACAGTGGGGCTTTCTCACCATTTAGAATTCCTGTCTTCTAATGAAAGGCGTCTGAACCCTTGAACTCTGTCAGGGACTTAGGCATGTTCCCTGGGTCTGATTTTCATCCTCAGAAAATGGAGGTCAGATACATGTCAAGAATAAAAGAAAGATCAGATTAGAGTAGTTAAAGACTTCGCACACATCCAGGTGTCATTAATGTGTTGACTGTAGTGTCTGGAACCTGCTAAGCACTTGGTGATGGAACAAATGTATGAATGAGTAAATCATAAGATGACAATCAATATTTGGAGAGGCTATGAACTATGTGTATGGTATATCAATTTACTTTCAATGTGTTCAAATGGGACAAGTGGAAATTGTTAGGAAAAAAAATATGCCACTTCACCCACATGCTCCTTTTCTTAAGCAAGTGTGGCAGTAAAGCCTAGTAACAAAGTGTTCATAAAGAAATGATTGGGCTAGGGCTGGGGCTGGGGCTCAGTGGCAGAGGGCTTGCCTAGCATGTGTGAGACAGTGAGTTCAATCCTCAGCACCACGTAAAAATGAAAAATAAAAGACATGCTGTCCATCTATCATTACAAAAATTTCAAAAAGAAAGAAAAGAAATGACTACTAGGATGAATTAAGGATTATAATGATTTCCTTCTTTCTCATAGAAATACGGCTTTAACTGTGACCATCGAAATGGACGATCACACCCATGAACCTCATAGATACTTTGTATCCTCACTTATACATTTTTTAAAAACATGGAAAGCAGAACAAAGTGGAGTGGACTTACAAGCTCCATTGTGTAAGACATAAAATTTCTTTATTTTCTCTGAGCCTAATTTCTGACTCTGAGTACTGATTCTATTCTATTGGCAGAAAAGGGGAAAACTCTTGGTCTTTGTTGGGATCCCACCTTCCTCGGGTCCTGGGCTTCCCCGGGTCTCCTGGAACTTACCAAGTGCCTAACTTTGGAGGGATGATGCTGGTCACTGGAACCCACAGAGTGCCAACAAGATGTCCCTTATTCCCACTCCCCTGTCTCTATGCCTCATCAGGTCCAGATATGACCCTAGGTCTAGGGCACAGAAAGATTTTGGCAAGGTTGCCTAAACTCCTGTATTGCTGGATATGAGGCCTGCTTTCTCCACTCTGGGGTCTTCCTCTGGGGCCCTTATTTCTCTTTGTCATCTCAGTCTTCTCTGAACTGCCCTTCACTGGTGTTTCCCACCCTTAACCCTCTTCCAAAACACTTCTATCTAGAGAGGAGGTCTTTCTCTCTTCCCATTTCTTCTGAGATGTTCCATCTGTGGCTTTTAGTGAAGTAAATGTAAGAAAGACTTGTAGGGACGTGTGATGTTCTGCTAAACCACTCACGTCCCTTTAGGTCTACTTGTGCTTGAAAGAAAGGAAGGGAAAGAGAAAGGAGGCAAAACAAAAGCAAAAATAAAAATCCTGAACAGGCAGAAACCTTGTCTATGAATTAATATCTCATAATAATGACAGAGTCCGGATGAGGACTGAGGTATGAAAGGGCTGGCTCTCTATCACAATAGGGAAACTGAAAGATTAGAGACATTAAATAACTGTTCAATATTAGATTTGAAGTCAGGTCATTTAAAATTCTGATTTTCATAGTTTATTTAATTTTTAAAATAAATTTAAAACCCTCACAACCCTACAGAAATAATGGTCAATAAAAACTAATTAGAAAACAAGATTTGGAAAGATAGTTATTTAAAATTATGTTAGAACAGCAAAAATCTCTATGAAGACTTTTGGTTTGAGAACTAGAAACCAAGAGTCACTTTCTGTCATGAACCCTGACTTCTTGCATCACATACAAAACAGCTGCTCAAAACCATGTTCCTTCATTGGAAAACTAAGAAATGGACTGTAATGCATTACAATGGAATATTATGTAGCAATAAAAAGAAATGAACTTCTGATACACTCAACAATGTGAATGGATTTAAATCATCCTGATAAACAAAGAAAACCAAATTTAGAATGATGCATAGGGATTCCCCTTACCTGAGACTCTGGAAAAGGAAAAACTACTGGACTGTTTTACAGTTTGAGTGAGGTGGTGGTTATGAGACTTTGTGTTTGTCAAAAACTTCAGTACTGAACACTAAGTGAATACTGTATGAAATTAGTTATACCTCAATTTTTTAAGTGAAAGAAGAACAGCACAAATTGGACAGAATTATGGGCTTTACTAATCTCATCAGAAATATCCTAACTTAAAATTTTGGGGTGTAATTTAGAAAGCAAAATAACTTCTTCCTAATATCATATGTATATATGATTCTATATGACCCACAGAAGCCCTGAAGTACCCCCAAATAGCATATTTCCTCAAATAATAACATAACCATGCTGAAATTAAGATGCTTCTTAAAACCAATATGAGAAAATTGCCAGTTGCATGCAGATCAAATAGTCCTGATGCAGTTATTATCTATGAATGTATACAATATACAAGATTAGCCTTTAAACAACTAATATTGACCTATAATTAAATCTAGATATGTTGAGTGTTGCTTAAAATGCTCTTGAAATGATTCTACTTGGCTACATATTATTAAAATTTACTGACACTTGCCAAGCAATTCAATTTAAGGGTGTAGAAATAAATCCTACATAAACAAAATCTTTCTAAGCTAGTAGAGTTTGGGGTTGTCTATTGATATACTCAAATAATTATTACTCAAGCCCTGAATGCCTGCCATTGCAAAGAAAATATCAGGCCATGGGTGAGAAGAAGGCAGCTAACTTTGCAGACTGACACTGAGAAGGTAGAGGGTTTCACATGGAAGGGAGAAAGAAATCCAGAAAGCAGGAGGGAAGAGAACATGTGGAAGA
Source organism: Callospermophilus lateralis (assembly GCF_048772815.1). Lineage (NCBI taxonomy): Eukaryota > Metazoa > Chordata > Mammalia > Rodentia > Sciuridae > Callospermophilus > Callospermophilus lateralis. The sequence goes on along the minus strand of NC_135313.1, from coordinate 68,977,823 downwards.
GGGTGGGCTTTAGGCAGTCTCAGGGAGATGTTTTGTTTTGTTGTGGTGGGGGTCAGGGTGAAGGAGTAGGAATGAGAGAGAGATGGAAAGAGAATATTTAAATAGGCTTTCCTATGCGACATAAATAAAATCCTTTTTTGGCATTTTTAAAAGATTGCACTAAAGATTTAAATTGCTTTTCGATTATTTCTGAACTTTAAGATTGGTTTTTCTATGGAAAGTGACACCATGCCAAGACAGGCCATGAAGAAGTTCAACTTTTGAGTAACACATCTGTCAAAAGCTTTGGGCTAACTTTCAAAAAAAGCTGTTTAACTTTCAGTGATATGTAATTTAATGAAGGAAAAATATGAATCTATTAGTTTAACCAAATAGAAAATGCAGAAAAAAACTCTGATATTTTTCAATATCCCTCAGAATTATACTGTCAATCTTCAAGGGCTAAAGAAACTAAGATGATGAGCACTGGTTGTGATAAACAGCCTGTCACCATGACACCAGGCATACCTATCAGGGCCCAGGAGTGAATCCAAAGACTCTTTGTGCAATATACTCAAACAAATATCCAACTCAAACTTTGCTCATTATACTGAACAGGAAAGGTGTCTATAATTATATGGATATATGATCACTTTTGTCAATTATTAAAGTAAATGATTACACACGATTAATTTATAAGCTTTTCTCCTCTGGAAAAGCTTGTTTTAAATCTATGGTGCATCTCATAATTTATTGCATCTGAGAATTGAGTTCTAGATATTTCAAAAATACTTTTCCAGCTACCATGTATTTCATTCAAGAGACCTTTAGTGGTATTTGTCATATGTTATTTTGGTCCCATCCCTATTTTCCAGTTTTATTCCATGACTCCCACACATCCTGAATGCTTTTGATTTTATCTTCAAAACTTTTTTTTATATCAAAACCTAATTTTGCTCTAAAACTTTGACTAGGTCCCCTACGAGAAATTTTATCAAGTATTGCAATATACACATGCAAACACACAAACTTTTTTTTTTTTAGCTTTTCACACAGGTTTTACATGCTTTTCTCTCTCCTCTATACTCCTGTGTAAAAATGTGTGTGTGTGTGTGTGTGTGTGTGTGTGTGTGTGTGTGTGTTAAGGGAATAAATAGTGTAGAAAGAAAGAGAAAAGGCAAGAAAATGCTGGCAGGTGTGTACTTCTTTACCCAGACTACAGCCCCAGGCTTCTGTTTCCTTTCCTGTCCATGTGGTTGAAAAAGAATCCACGGATGATCCCAGTAGCAAGACCTACTCCTGGGAATTCAGAGATGTCTTGCCCTTGCTCCAGTGGTTACTGACACTTCGACTGTCTGACCAGGGCTGTGAGAGGCGTGGGCTTATTTGAGTGACTCAACAGTGCCTTGGGAATTTCTCTTTGCAAGAAGCTACCTGTAACCTTGGCTTTTAGATGCTTTTTGCTTGCATCATGAACCCTTGCTGATAATTTATATTTGAAGGAAGCAATAAAGGTGAAATTAGTTCTATAATTTAAAAAATTTATTGATATCTCTAAATTTTAATTCACAAGAATCTGTTTCTTTGAATATTAACAGTTTATCAGTGTTTAATTACTTGCTGGCTATGCCTTTTTTGTTGTTGTTGTTGTTCAGGAAAATTAAGATGAAAGCAAGAATTTAAAAACTAAGAAAAATGTGTCTCCCAAGGTTAAGGCAAATGTCACGTGTTCTACTTGATATTGATGGGAGATAAACTGAAGACACCAGATTGATTATGACCTTAAAAGGGAAGAGTCTAACATTTGTATATCATTTGTTCAGCAAATGGCTATGCCATTGTTCTGACTGCTGGGTTTACAACCATTACAGAGCAACTGAGTCCTGGGTCACATGCTGCAGAGAGGCTGGTGTGGGAATTCTGCAGGACCACTGTCAGCATGCTTTATGCAAAGCATGTTTCACAGTGAACTTTTCAGGGTTCATTTCTCGAGGAATTTCATTACCTTTTGCCAGTTGCTCATTATTCTCCTTTATAAATGAATTGGCTAAGTGACATGCATCACAGATACACAATATTTTTAAACCTCATGAACCTTTGTTCTGATAAACATAAGCATTCACACTGAACAGCGAGAATCATAATAGCGAGCTGAAGTTGTTATAGCAACAATGAGAACACTTCAATACTCAGGAACCATCGTTTTTCAAGAGTAAATGATACAATTAATGCTTGATACTGTATTGTTTACAGATTTCCTTGTGACTCATTGCTCTTCACATGTCAGTACTAAACAGATGGAAAGGTAATTCTATGGGATTGAAACAATAATTCAAATATTGGTATATGGAGCTGCTTTAAAAAACCTTGACAGGCTTTTACCCATGATAGATTTACATCTCTGTTATTATGGAAAAACTTATTTGCATCTAAAAAATGAAACTTTTCCCATTGCTTCAGAGGAAAGTTGGTACATGCTCATAGAGGAAGGTATTTTTGCACATGCCTGAAAAGTGCAGAACAATGGATGAGCATAGTCCCTATGGGCTGTGCAGCCATTCAGGCTTGATTTGAGACCTGGCTCTACAGCTTAGAGCTAGGTGACATTGGGCAGGTTTCTTCCCACACCCTGTCTCAGTTTCCTTATCTATAAAATGCATATGGGAAAGAACCTGCTTCATATGATTGTCGTGAGGATTAAAGGAACTGGTGTACATTAAACAAAGGGTTCTGATCACAGTTAATGTTATACAAATGCTTGCTCTTCTCATACCTTTGGAGATCATATGATTCAGATATTTGCATCCGAGCTGGATGCGGTGTCAGTAACTGGAGGATGCTAGTTTCCCATTTTCTCTATATTGAAACTAAAAATATGGGAATATCTATAGTTTATTTAGACTTTTCACTTCAGAGCCTGATTCAAAAAAATATTTGTACTGTCTTCAGTGTCTCCTCAGTTCTTGCTTGGCAGAGACTGTTCAGGGTGAAATGGTGGCAAGCAGCATGGAATTGTGGAGGAAGCAAGGCCTTGGAGTGATGTAGATGTAGTTCAAATTCACGCTCTGCCATAGACAGTCACTTAACCACTTTTACAACCTGCAGATGGAGGCAATGATTCTTACCTCTGAGGGCAATGAGATTAAATGGGATGTATGGGCTTAGAAAATCCTGAAAATCAACACACATGGACCCATGAACAGGTGAACAGCTCTTAACCTCACCTTCAGTGGGAGTGGGAGACTTCTAACCCATGGAGGCCCACCCCCGTCTTCTCACACACTGCCTTACCCCTCACCAACCTCACACACCTCTATAAATACACAGCCATTTCAAGTAAAGGCTACTTATTTGATGGGCTGACCTACAACCTATAAAGTCAATTGGCACAAAAGCTTTCTCTAAACAGAGATGATGAAATTGGCTTGCCAATCAGGACCTTCTTCACTAAAATATTTGAAATGAGATTTATGAAGGAATTAGCTGAAGCCAAAGAGCCAAAGTCTGAGATGGTCAGGCCCAGAAATGTGTTGAAATGATGAGGAAGCAGAATCTATGAGCTTGCACAAAATGTGAGATAGTACAATGGACTAAATATTTTTGTTCCCCTCAAAATTCTGCTAAAATGCTAACTCTCAGGGCTAGGGTTATCAGTAGAGAGCTTGCCTAGCATGTGTGAGGCACTGGGTTCAATCTTCAGCACCACATAAAAGTAAGTAAACACATAAAGGTGTTGTGTCCATCTACAACTAAAAAAAAAAAAAAAAAAAAGAAAAGCTAACTCCCAAGGTGCTGGTGTTAGGAAGTGGGAGCTCTGGAAGGTGGGAAGGTGATTAGGTCATGAGAGTAGAGTCCTCAGGAATGTGACCCAAAAGAGCTCCCTCCCCCTTTCTCCACCATTTCAGCAGACAGAGTCTACAACTTGAAACCTGGAAGGTGCCTTACCAAAACTGACTGTACTGAACCCTGGTCTTGGACTTCTAGAATCCAGAATCCAAATATATGTTGTTTTTTAAGCCATAGAGCCTAAATTTTTTTTTTTAAATAGCATTCTAAACTGAGAGAGAAAAAATAGATAAGGGAAGAGAGTATAGATTGTTGGTGGGTAGCTCTAAAATCAGAAAAAACAGACCAGAAAGACAGATCATTCTGATGGCACAGGCTCTCCCAGCTCTTTGTGCTGAGAGGGCTCCTGGAGCCATCCTGGACATGAACACTCTGACTTGTTCACCACCCCCGCCCCAGGCAGATCCTTCACAGTTCCTGTTCTCCCCCACCAGGCTAGGTAGTTTGTCTTTCTATGGACCTGGCCTGTGGCAAGGGTGGTTTAGTCAGCTGCTTTGCTTCTGTGACTGAAAGACCTGACCTGAACAACTATAGAAGAGGAAGGGTTTATTTAGGGGCTCACGGTTTCAGAGGTCTCAGTCCATAAGTGGCTGGCTCCATTTCTCAGAGCTCAAAGTAAGGCAGAACATAATGGCAGAAACATGTGCTAGAGGGAAGTATCTCACATGATGATCAGCAAGGAGAGAGAGAGAGAGAGAGAGAGAGAGAGAGAGAGAGAGAGAAAGAGCTACAAAATATACACCCCAAATCCACACCCCAAATGAATCCCTTCCTCCAGCCTCCCCAATGAACCACCCCACCTGCCTCCAGTTACCACCCAGTTAGTCCCATCAGGGATCAATTCACTGATTAGGTTAAGGCTAGAACACAATCATTTCTCCTCCAAACCTTCTTGCATTGTCTCACATGTGAGATTTTGAGGGACACCACATCTAAACCATAACAAGAGGTTTTACCCATATCTATTTCCACTCTTTGGATAAAATGCTGTTTTACTTGGGGTCACTTAAATAAGTCTCATTCCTCTGTATTCCAAAATTAATATTGAACCAAGAGAAAGAATGTCCAAAACTGAAGGAAGATGGCTTCTGCGGGTGGAGTCTCTTGTTGACTGTGGAATTTATCTGTTTCAAGGTCCTAGCTTGGCTAGCCATTTTTTTTTTTTTAATAGGAGCCAATAAGAAATCAGCTTTATAATTCTGAGCATGGGACATCAGACACTTACATTTGTCCTTACAGCCTTTAATTTTTGTGCATTTGCACTAGGGGCAGTGTATAAAGAAGTCAAGAGCATGGCCCTGCAGTCAGATTACTTGAGTTCATTTTTGCCTCTATCTTCTACCAACTTGAGCAACACTCTTCATCTCTATTCCTAAATTTCCACAATGCTATTGTTATAATATGTAATTAAAGCTTATCCTTGGTATTTTATCAATCTTATATCAAAACTCATTCATTGCATTTGTATGCTTATCTATATTTCTCTTATGAGGCCTTTGGCCCTCTAAGAGCAAATGATAATACACCTTTCTGTTTCCATTAATTAACATGTCCCTTTACCAGAACAATATTCTTGTAAAATTTTTATCCTGCTCATTTTTATCCTTTAAACTTAGAGAGATTTTTAAATTTACTTAACTCTTCAACATATGGACATAAAGGTGTAATACATATTATGCTTGCTTCACTTAGTCATTTACTTATCAATTGTTCTGTTATTTGATTAGCTTCATTCAACAATTTTCCCACCCTTTCTGTCAAGTCCTCAGGAGAAGGTCTGTCTTTTCTCAGTAGGTTTGTCCCTCTGTTAGGGACAAATATATATATTTGCTCTATTTTTACTCCAAATTAATCATTGTACTTATCATTCTTGAGAATGATCGCATCTGTTGAGGAATTCCCTTCTCTCCATGTGACCACCTTAGCTAAATCAGGAAGGCTCCTATTTAGCCAAGTCATTGATGAAAGCGAAAGCTGCTTTACAAATACAAAGTATTACTCTCCAAAGCTGTAAGACCAAGAGTACAAATGTGAAAAGCTAAGTGTAAGGAAAGCAAGACTTTTTTGCGGAGAACATATTTTTGTAAGAAAAACTTCTGGTTGTGAAAATGAATGAATCCTTAGCTTCACAGATTTTTGTTTAGTGGCCCAGTCTTTCAGCTGGTTTAAAGATGTGGCTTCATCTTGGTTTTTCATTTGTTTGTTTGTTTTAAATTTTACCTGAGGCTGGCCCACGCTTGAGGTTATTTTATATATTCAAATAAAAATTCAACAAACCGATAGTTAAGAATATATCCTAGAAGCCCAAGGGCCTGTCAGCAAAGGAATGCATAAAGAAACTGTGGTATATATACACAACAGAGTTTTACTCAGCCATAAAGAAGAATGTAATTATGTCATTTGTTGGTAAATGGATGGAACTGGAGAACATCATGCTAAGTGTAAAAAACAGACTCAGAAATCCAAGGGCCTAATGTTTGCTCTCATGTGGAAGCTAGAGAAAAATAAGGAGTTAAAGGGCTTCTCATGAAAAGAAGGGAGAACAGTGGAGTACAGGAAGAGGAAGGAGGGATGGGAATGGGGAAGAATTGCAGAATGAAATTAACCAAATCGTGCTCTGTGCATTATGAATATATCACAATGAATTCCACTTTTAAGTATAACTTTAATGCACTAATTGAAAGACAATAAATAGATAGAAGACCAGTAGAGTCAAGGAAGGGGGAGAGGGGAAGGAAGGAGAGGGGAATAGGAGAAGTACTAGGGACTGAAGTGGAACAATCGTTTTACATGCATCTCTGAATATGTCAAGATGAACCCCACTACTGTGTATAATTATAGTGCACTAATAAAAGCATCAGAAAACAATATATCCTAGTTTGGATGCAGTTTGGTTGAGCAACTCTTAAAGGATGGGTAAAAGAGTTTTTATGGGGGGGGATTCTTTTTTGGTGTGTGGTGCTAAAGTATTCTAGCAATGGAGCTACTTCCCCAGCCCCAAGCTTTTATAGGTTTTTAGTTAATAATTGGTAGTCTTAATTTTAATTGGGTGGAATTCTAATAAGTATGTTGCTCTAAATAAAAAGATGAACCAACAGATCAAATTCTTGTTTCATTTGATGAAAGTAATAAATCTACATAATGTGTTTGCAGATGAAAAAAATTTCTTGTTTTTTTTTTTAATCCTGGGGGGAAAAATCCTTATTGGAAATCAAAATAACTTCTTGAGTGAAGTTAGGCTCCAAAACACTTTGCTGGGCTTAAAGGCATGTTCAACTTTCTTGGTGTTTACCCAGCCAGTCATGCTGCTTCACAGGTCAAAGAAGGTGACCTGAGCTCTTTACCATTGGCATCCAAAGGTTCCTGTCAAGTCCTCAGGAGAAGGCTATTTCATGGCTCTTTCAGCCCTAATAGACCTACAGCAGTTTGTTTATCTGGTCATCTCCTGGAACATTAGAACAAATCATGACAAATCAATGATTTATAATCATAGTTACAATTTAAGATGAATTTTAGCAAATTAATTTGCTTCATTAAAAATAAAAGTCTTTCACAGGGACATGAAGACTTTTGTAAGCAAAGACTGAAAAGATCTCATGGGGCTTTCAGCCTGCTGTTTTGTTTTGCCCTCCTGGGCCTTTCCCTGAGGTTGTAAATTCCAGCTTTCTAATGTCAGATCCCTCCTTTGTTGAGCTTTAAGGCATTTCTGGAATTACTCAGTAAAGGGACTTTGACAATCCCCTGCCCTGTTCTCAGGTCATAGAGCTGATTTACGGCTAAAAGAGGTTCTCTAAACAGTCGATGAGATTGGGGAAATGTTATCCATTCATTAAAGGGAGTTGAGGAGTCCCTCCTGCCGAATCCTGCAGGTCATCCTAAATATAATCAGTCCTGGACGCATAGTTGTATTGCTGTTTTGTGAGTTTTACTGCAGAAAAATGAAAATCATCCTTAAAGTGACTGTTTTAAGGCAGAATCTGAAGAGTACACTGATGGTGTCATGGCAAATTCTAAATCTGCTATTGCCTGGATGGACAGCATAAAAGCAGTTTCAGAAATGGCTGCTCCTATTAATGTAAACTCACAAATTCAATATTTTTTCAACCGCTGTTTATTGACACTTGTCCTTTCTGCTCAGATACCTGGTACTAGGTACCATGGATACAGCAGAGAATAAAGCAGAAAAACTCTCTGTCTTTTGTAACTTGCTGGAGACAGGCAATAAACAATAACAAATAAATAAACAGTAAAATGGCAGGTAGTGCTCCAGGCTACAAAGAAAAATAAAGAAGAGGAGAAGTATAAAGAATTGGGGTGAGCTGTCATTTTAGGCATGTATATAAGGTCCTTGTTTAGCATCTGGATGGCCATCTTCAGTGACAGCCAACATTTTAAGGAAAAAGTTTCACTTTCCCTCCCAAGGGTGTTCCTGAGAAAGGCTCACCACTCCCTCATACCAACCCAACCCTTAACTGCAGTCATTAGGACCCGCCTGGCTCTGATTTTTGAGCCTCCCCCATAAAAATCCAAGAACCCAAGGCTGTTTTGCCTCTCTCTCCTATAGAACGATGACCTTTATTTGCCAACTCTGACAAATAAACTCTCCTATGTATCTCTGCCTGGTCTCCGTCTTTCATTTCTCTCTTACCCATCTCTCATTTCTCGCTTTCCCTTCAATGTTCTAGTCTTCTATTGTTGCTTTGTTAATTTATTAATTACTACAGATTTAGTGGTTTAAAATAATTTGAATTTATTGTCTTACAGGTCTGTAGGTTAAAAATCCTACGTTGACCTCACTAGGTTAAAATCAAGGTTCTGAGGGGAGATCTTTCTGTGCTTTTTCCAGAATTTAGAGGCATCGCAAATGCATGGCTTGTGTGGTCCCCTACCTTTTCTGTCAAAGCCAACAACATGACATTTCATGCATTGTGGTATCTATTTTTGACCACAGCTAGAAAACATTCTCCTTTCTGGAGGGAAAAATACTTGTGTAGATAGATTGGATCCACCCAGATAATCCAGAACAGTGTCCTTCAGTGAAGGTCAACAATATGAATTCCATCTGCAACTTTATTTCCCTTTGCCACGTACAAAGGTTCTATGTGACTAGGTCATGGCTATCTTTGAGAATATGTTATTCTACTCACACAAGGTACTTTTAATAGGTCTCTATTAAGAGGTAACATCTTGAGATTTGAATGAATGAGGACTAAATCCAAGTGATTAACTAGCAGAAGGATGTTGTAGGTAAAGGCAAAGTTTATACGTTCGTTCTTTGGAAGAGATATATTGCATGCAGTTAGAAATATTGCATGCAGAGTAGGGGTGACAAAAGATGGTTGACAAGGTGAGAAAAATAGGTGAGAGTAAACCAAGGCAGACACCAGACAACTCTATAAGAAGTCTGGACTTAATTCTCAGTAGGATAAAGAACCAACAGAGTTGGGTGTGGTGGTGCACGTCTGTAATCCCCACAATCTGGGAGGCTGAGGCAGGAGGATGGCAAGTTTGAGGCCATCCTCAGCAATTTACAGAGTTCCTAAGCAACTTAGTGAGATCCTGTCTCAAAATAAAATAAAAATAAAAAGGGCTGGGGAAGTAGTTCAAACGTTAAGCACCCCTGAATTCAATTCCCCCATACCAAAGGGAAAAAAGAAAAGAAAAGAAAGAAACCAGCAGAATATCTTAAACTGAAGAGTGACATGATCTAATGTATAATATTTAAAAAATCATTCTCAACAATGCCTTTGGAAAACAGTTTGACATTATTTTGTAAATCTGAAGATGTACATGCTTTATGACCTAGAAATTCTATTCTTAAATATGTACCATAGAGAAAGACTTGTCCATGTATACTGGAAGTAGTCTAAGAATAGTTTTATCTACAGTTAGTCATAACATAGACAAGAAAGCAAAAAGAAGTTGCATAAAACCACTATCTACACATTCTGAATGAACTGTAGAAAATGCATACAATAGGCTACTATATAGTAGTGACAGATGAAAAAGTCCTAAGTATATATAAGAACATTATAAATCTCAGGAACCTGATATTGAGAAAAGAACAAACAAACAAACAAAGCAGAGAGTCATAGCATATATTCAGTCAGTCTAGAAATATTTCCTAAGTATTTGCTTTTCACAAGCATTGTACCAGGGTATGTTAATAAACAAAATTCACGAAACTGTATGCTTATGGAATTTACATTCTAATATTTAGGAATAGACAATTTATAGTAGACAGAATAAATAAGCAAATGATGCAGAAGGTAATGGAAGGATATAGAACAAGGTGGAATAGATGAGAGTATTGCAATTTAAAATAGAAGGTCAGCATAAGCTCCAGTGGAAGGAAGAATGTTGAGGAAGAATGCTGCAGACACTTGACCCAAAAGACAGAAGAATGTCAATGTGTCTGGACGGAAGAGAGTGAGATGAGATAGAAGAGATCAGCAGGAGCTCCAAGTCATGGGGCAGGGTGTCTTGTGAGCCTTCCTGAGGGCTTGGTATTTTTTTTCTGAGTGAGGAGCAGCTGCTTAAAAGTTCCAAATAGAGAGTCTCCATGGTCCAATCCAAGTTCTTAAGGAACCACTGTGGCTGCTGTGCTGAGGACAGACAGCCAGGGACAAGGGCAGAAACAGTGGTACTATTGGGCAGCCTGTTGTGCAGATCAGGGTGGGAGAAGATGGTAGCTGGGATGAGGTGGTAATAGCAGGCGTGGTGAGAAGAAAGAATCTGGATATTGTTCTATATGTATTTAAGATATTTTTATTTTGACATGATTTTAGGCTTATAAAAATTTCAAGAATAAATATGAATTCCCATGCACATTTGTGTTTTCTGTCTCTGTCTCTCTCTGTCTCTCTCTGTCTCTCTCTCTCTCTCTCTCTCTCTCTCTCTCTCTCTCTCACACACACACACACACACATTTTTTCATAACTCCAGAACAAGTATCAAAATCTGGAAATTAATATTAATGGGATAACATTATCTGACCTTTACACCTTATTTGGATTTCACTAATTGTTCCAATTATGGTTACTAAAGCGAAAGAAAATCTTGAATCACCTATTGTATTCAGGGTTACATCTCTAGTTTCTTTTAATTGGGAATAGTTCCTCGGTCTGTCTTTGTCCTTAATAATATTGACAATTTTCAGGTATACAAACCAGGTTTTTGTTTTGTTTTGTGTTTTAGAATGTCCTTCAATTGGAGTTTGATATTTTCTCATGATTAGGTGGTGTAGGTCTTGCATTTTTGGCTCCTGCCACAGATGAGATGCTGTGTTCTTCATTTAATGGCAGGCACACGGATCATATAATTATAGGCACTTGCTGTCCACTGTCTCATTTCCATTAAGTTTACTTGGTAAAATTGATGTTTTTGCCAAGTTTCTCCCCTATAAAGACACTGTTTTTCTTCTTCTATTTTATTTTTTAAAAAAGTCTTGTGGGGAGATACTTTGAAGCTATGCAATAAATATTCTGCTACTAATCAAATGTTCACCTACTCATTTCAGCATGCACTGATGATTCTTATATAAATCAATTATTATTGCAATGTCAGATGATAACTTTTCTAATTCTACTGTTTCTTCTAAGTTTATTAATTGGCTTTCTACTGAAACAAAGCAGTTTCCCTTCTCCTCTACTGATAAATAACAACCTGGATTCTTACTTTATTCAATGGATCATTATCCATTAACACCATTATTTACTTAGATTCTCAAATCATCTCCTTTTCCAGTGGCTCCTGTGTCCTTTTGACATGTCCCTATCCAAATGTGAGCACTTTCTCAAATGTGGGACAATAAGATCATCCAGGCTCATTTCTCAACCCAGGTGTAAAAATCAGCCATGTCTCCAAGAATTTTTTAGTGAAAGATGGGAAGGGAGCTACTAGGTATGTTCAGATTTTTTGAGATTTGTGTGTGTTTTCAAGATGTGAGAGGAACAAAAGGTCAAGGATGGTTCCAAGTTTCCTGACTTGGGCTAATGGAAGAAGGAGGTACCATGAACTGAGACAGAGAAGGCTAGGATGGAGTGGATTTGAAGGAACCTGGAATCAGTTTGGCCATGTTAAATATGAGATGCCTATTAGACATTCAAGGGGAGAAGACATGTAGGCAGTTGGATATCTGGATCTACAATTCTGCAGAAACATGGATTGAGTATAAAATTTGTGAATCTTCAGGGTGTAGGTGATATTAAAATCTATGAGAAGGGATTAAAACATCAAGGAAATGGATGTAGATAGTGAAGGAAAGATAACAAAGTCCTGAGGCATGACAATGTAAGAGAAAAGGAGAAAAGGGAGAAGAGAAATTTTTGGAACAAAGGAGACAGAGAAGGAGTGAACCTTGAGGGGAAAAGGGAAAAAACAAAACCAAAAACAAACAAACAAACAAAAAAACAGGAGTACTTGATATTCCAGAAGAAAAGTGGGGAAAGAAAGTGAATGACCATGTCTGCTAAGAAGTAAGATGAGGCTGAGGACTGATCTTTAAACAGGGTACCTATGGGAGTGGGTGTAAGAGAGAATAAGAAATGGGTAACAGAATATGTATTTTTAAAATGTTAAGGACTTGCTGCAAACAGGAGCAAAAGAGAGCAGGGTTAAAACTACTAGGGAACTGGGGGTCATGAGATAGTTTGTGTGTTTCTTTTTGTAAGATGGAAGAAGTAACATCCGTGTTTGTATGCTGAAGGATAGGATCCAGTTTCATGGTGGGAAAACTGATGAAAGGCGGTGGATGGAGTAGGTAGAATCTCTTCTTTGCAATCTACAGCTTCTAGGATTCCTTGGCTTCTGTCTCCCTTCTACAATTTTCAAAACCAGACATTGTAGATAGAGATCCTTTCACGCCTCTCTGACACCACTTTCTATTATCCTTCTCTCTTTCATTGTAGCCAGGAAAGATTCTGCCATTTTAAAGACTTGTGTTATTAGATGGAACCAGATAATTCCAGGATAATCTCCCAATCTCAAGGTCCTTAATCACATGTGCAAAAAAGTTTTTTAATTTTTTTTTTTTTTTGCCACATAAAGTAGCTACATACACACAGGTTCTGGGGATTAGGAATTGGACATCATTGGAGGCTCATTTATCCTGTGAAGTACAGCATTACAGAGGTACCAAAATATCTGCAACAATTGGTTTCATAGATGGTTTTGTTTATTCCTTTAACTTGCCTTGCTTATTCTTATTCAGGGAATGAATGTAGATAGTGAAGGAGATAAACTTCTTGTAAGAGTGAAATAAACTTCTAAGTTTTCATGAATTCTAGATGAGAGGGGCTGGATTTATGTGCTTTTATCTATTGGGTCTCATGGATCTCTCATTTAACTAATGTTGATTAACTCTATACTCACTCAACTAAAACTTCAAGAAAAGATGGATCCAACTCCCAGACTTATCTCCCACTCTTCTCCAAAAAATGTTTTCTAGGCTTCTAGCTAAATTCCATCAATAGAGTTCTGGTAAGAGATTACACCATCAGGGAGAAGGAGACATCTAGGATATGGTTCCCTTTCTCCTGTTTAATAGGTTAGTTTCCATCTTTGTGATTCTGGCTCCAACTGGGAGGCCTAGATTCCTAGTTCTAATGCTACCAGCCCTTCTCTCTGAGGACTTGTAGCTTTTTGCTATTGCTAATCTCCGGATTGTCTCCAATCCCCATTTGTTTCTTTGTTTTGGCATCACTATTAAACAATCCATCATTGAATTCCTCTGTTTGAAATATCTAGAGTAGTTCCTGTTTTCCTCACTGAACTTTCACTGATAGAATGGAAAATAAAGCTATGCTAATTTCAATTTTGCATTCACAAAAATATTCTTGCTTGTCAATCTGAAAGGGACTCTTATATTCTAAAAAAAAAATGACAGGAAATTTGTTCAGTTTGTTTAGAGGTATACTAAAAAGTAGCACTCTCATGGGATTTGTGACATGAGATATGTGGTCTGTTGTTTACTTACTGAGACTGATGTCATAGGGTAAGCTCCACGTTACATGAGAAAGGAATTTCAGGAAGCCACTCTGTGAACTGCTGGAGATTAGATTTCTAAATGATGATTCTAGTGGTGTTGGTATAGCAGAAGACAAGGCCATATCCCACTGCCAGTGCCAATCAAGGACACTTAATCATGGCTTTGGGGTGCAAAGGACAGAATTTGAAGAGAATTCCACATGTCTAAGAAGACAGTTCCTCTGTTTCAAGGAGAGGGAAAACTGGGGCAAGGATGCAGTCTAGAGTTGCGGGTGGCTGGCTGCCACTCATCTCTTCTGGAACACACACAGTGGAAAAAGGATGAAGGAAGCTTTTTCTCCTCTGAATAGTAAGGCTATTAACAAGAAGAGAAAGATTAAAAATAATTTGCATACATGATTATTAGGACGGAAAAGGATGACTCTAACACTGCCGTTCCTGACACAACTTTGTGGCTTTCTGTGGCTGAGATAATGTACATAAAGCAGAGACCCTGCCATCTGACTAATTAACTCGGCAGCAGGGAGGGAATGGATGAAAGGATAATTAATAGGTCAAAGACCCAATGCTGTGTTATGATTATTTGAATAATATTATGATAATTTGAATAACGCACAAGAGTTTGTGAAAATTGGTCGCTGGTTAGGACTCCAGCTGACAAAACATTTGAATCCTGCTCATTTTATACCTCCTGGGTGCTTTCCTTCCTTCCTGAAAGTACTGAGCATATGTTTGAATATTGGGGGTGGGGTGAGGAAAATGGGTGGGAAATGACTGTGAAAAAATACTGTTTTAAATGTCCACAACAGAATTACACTGTCTTAAATGTCCACAACAGAATTCTTCCCTTTTCTTTTCACATTGAAGTGACCTTAACTGGCAAACACAGTTAAAATCTGAGACAATAGATAACTGCAGCATTGGAATTTACAGGGACTGTTTAGTGAAATGAAAAACCTGATGTTCATATCCTGGTTTTTAAAAAATGAGTTAATTAGATTAGGATTATAATTGAAAGATTTCTGTATTTATTTAGGAAAACAAAACTGAAGAATCATTCATATTTTCAAAAAGTAGAGGCTTTAAACCAAGACATTTAGAATTTTTTAAAGACACTGAATGGGTCTTATACAAAAATAGGTTTTGAAAATCTTATAGCTTATTAAACTAATGCAGCAGTGTGTATGATATCCTTGTAGTTGACAATGGTGTGGGATCCTATCATTTAACATTCCAGTGCTCCTGCCCTCCCCTTCTCCCACCTCTTTTGTTCCTTTTTCTGAGAAAATGGATTTCAATGCCAACATTCAAGTGGCAATCTAGAACATGGCCTGAGGATGTTTAGGGCAACTAATATAAAGGTTAATCTGTTTTGTGCTGGGTGAGTTTTATTTCTAGGAGAGGTTCTGTGTGACTTTTACTACTTATGTAAAGAAAGTAGCTCCCTTCTATCTTATCGTTAATCTAGTGATTCTCAACGGGGGAAGGAGATATTTGACAATATCTAGAGACACAACTTTGATTGGCACAACTTGGAGAACCTACTAAATCTAGAAGGTAGAGGCTACAGATGCTGCTAAATATCATACAATGCATAGGACAGCTCCCATGACAAAGAATTTTCTCACCCAAAATGTTTGGTTCAACATATAAAAATCAATAAATGTAATTCATCATATCAATAGACTTAAAGATAAGAACCAAATGATCATCTCAATAGATGCAGAAAAGGCATTTGATAAAATACAGCACCACTTCATGTTCAAAACACTAGAACAACTAGGGACAACAGGAACATATCTCAACATTGTAAAAGTTATCTATGCTAAGCCCCAGGTCAACATCATTCTAAGAGAAGAAAAATTGAAAGCATTCCCTCTAAAAACTAGAACAAGATAGAGATGCCCTCTTTCACCACTTCTATTTAACATAGTTTTTGAAACACTGGCCAGAGCAATTAGACAGATGAAAGAAATTAGAGGGATATAGATAGAAAAAGAAGAACCCAAATTAGCATTACTTGCTGATGATATGATTCTATACCTAGAAGATCCAAAAAATTCCACCAGAAAACTTCTAGATCTAGTAAATGAGTTCATCAAAGAAACAAGATACATAATCAACCCCATAAATCAAAAAGCATTTCTGTATATCAGTGAAAAATCCTCTGAAAGGGAAATAAGGAAAACTACTCATTTACAATAGCCTAAAAAAAAAAAAAACACCTTGGGAATCAATCTAACAAAAGAGGTGAAAGACCTCTATAATGAAAATTATAGAACGCTAAAGAAAGAAATTAATGAAGACCTTAAAAGAAGGAATGATCTCCCTTGTTCTTGGATAGGCAGAATTAATATTGTCAAAATGACCATACTACCAAAAGCACTATACAGATTTAATGTAATTCCAATCAAATCTCAATGATATTCCTCACAGACATAGAAAAAGCAGTCATGAAATTCATCTGAAAATATAAGAGACCCAGAATAACTAAAGCAATCCTTAGCAAGAAGAGTGAAGCAGGTGGCATCACTATACCAGAACTTAAACTATACTACAGAGAAATAGAAACAGAAACAGCATGGTATTGGCACCAAAATAGACTGTAGACCAATGTACAAAATAGAGGACACAGAGACTACCTCACATAATTACAGTTATCTTATATTAGACAAAGGTACCAAAAACATACATTGGAGAAAAGATAGCCTCTTCAACAAATGATGCTGGGAAAACTGAAAATCCATATGCAACAAAATGAAATTAAACCCCTATCTCACACCATGCACAAAACTCAAAGTGGATCAAGGACCTAGGAATGAAACCAGAGACCCTGCGTCTAATAGAAGAAAAAGTAGGCCCAGATCTCCATCATATTGGATTAGGCCCCTATTTCCTTAATAAGACTTCTTTAGTGCAAGAATTAATATAAAGAATCAATGGGATGGATTCAAGCTAAAAAGCTTCTTCTCAGCAAAAGAAAAATCAGTGAGGTGAATAGAGAGCCTACAGCTTGGGTGCAAATTTTTATCACTCACACATCAAATAGAGCACTAATCTCTAGGGTATATAAAGTACCCAAAAAGGTAAACACCAAAAACCAAATAGCCAATCAATAAATGGGCCAAGGAACTGAATAGACACTTCTCAGAAGGTCATATACAATATAATATACATATAGGTCATATGCAATATAATATAAATATATGATAATATATATATCAACAAATATATGAAAAATGTTCAATATCTCTAGCAATTAGAGAAATGCAAATCAATACTCTAATATTTTATCTCACTCCAGTCAGAATGGCAGCTATTAAGAATACTAACAACAATAAGTGTTGGCAAGGATGTGGGGGAAAATGCACACTCATACATTGCTGGTGAGACTGCAAATCAGTGCAGCCAATATGGAAAGCAGTCTGGAGAATCTTGATATTGAAAAACTTGATATTGAAAAACTTGGAATGGAACCACCATTTGACCCAGCTATCCCACTCCTTGGTCTATACCCAAAGGACTTAAAAACAGCATACTACAGGGACACAGCCACATCAATGTTTATATTGCAGCACAATTCACAATAGATAAACTGTGGAACCAACCTAGATACTCTTCAGTAGATGAATGGATAAAGAAAATATGGCATATATACACAATGGATTATCACTCAGAAACAAAAGAGAATAAAATCATGGCATTTTCAGGTAAATGGATGGAGAATATAATGCTAAGTGAAATTAGACAATCCCGAAAAACCAAATGTCAATTATTTTCTCTGATACAAGGAGGCTGATTCATAGTGGAGTTGGGAGGGGGAGCATGGGAAGATTACACGAACTCTAGATAAAGTAAAGGGGTGGGAGGGAAAGGGAGGAGTCATGGGGATAGAAAAGAGGAATGAGATAGACATCATTACCCTAAGTACATGTATGAAGATACGAATGGTGTGAATACACTTTGTATACAACCACAGATATGAAAAATTGTGCTGTATATGTGTAATATGAACTGTAATTCATTCTGTTGTCATATATAACAAATTAGAAAAAAAATTAACAAAAGATTATTTTTTACTTAGCTTGAAGATCTAGTGAAGAGTGTGTGATATTACTTATTAAGATTGGTAGGTGAAGTAAATGGACAGTGTCATTCCTAAAGCAGAACCACAAACAAGTTCTACAAGCTATCAGAGGACAGTGTTAATAGTTTAAAACATATTATTTAGCATTTAAGAATACTTATCATAAAACTTTGATTAAGAATTTGATTTTCATTTTGGAAGCAATGACTGTGTTTTAGACTAGATGGGAATTTCCATTTTCTAGCTGACATCTTCTTTTATTTTACTTCCTAGGGTAAACAGTATTAACATTTAGATTGTCAAGCAGCACACAACAATCAACTGCATCTGCTACCAGTTTCTTCAAATAAATAGAAAGTAGACCATATATCATTGCTATGTAGTCAAATTGTTTGATGTAAAGATTGTATATACTTCAGTGATAAGAATGTAACTCAACCTATAAGCATATGGAGTTATACATGACCATGTAATCCTTGAACTATAAATGTGTACAGTGGTGTAGCTATCACTTTGAGAAATAATGGAAGTTACTTAGATCCAGAAACTTTCATCAACTACTTGTAATGAGCACATGGAATAATATAATCTCTCCAACTTTCTTTAACATATTAAGCTTTATGTCATGAATGTATATTCCTTACTTTTGTGGTGTTTATAGAAATAAAAATTTCATAGTCTTCTTGTGATACAAAGAGAGATATTTTAAAATTTGACTTTGACTGCTAACAAAAAGAGTTTGGAAATAAGCAACAAATTTATATACACTGACATCCATCATCACAGCAGGAGATAAAGTAAGTGCTATCGTACTTACAATTTTTATTAAATAACAAACCGAATTTACTTCATAAGCATAAAGTATACATACAAAGATACTGTAGTGTTAAGAATATGAATAAATGATTGTGATGTTTAGTTTGGATAGTTAAGTTCTGTGAAATTTTGGTAGA
Organism: Callospermophilus lateralis; assembly: GCF_048772815.1. Lineage (NCBI taxonomy): Eukaryota > Metazoa > Chordata > Mammalia > Rodentia > Sciuridae > Callospermophilus > Callospermophilus lateralis. The sequence goes on along the minus strand of NC_135313.1, from coordinate 68,958,971 downwards.
TAAAAATATGGTATTTCAAAAACAGAATTACATTGGATTGATATATGAAATCCCAATGTGTAAATTGTACACTGAAGAATACTACTCCTATGTGTCTTGGGGACTATCATATGCTAGCAGAAAATAAAAAGCTATGATCTGGAATTGATGTCTCAAAACTTCAAATGATTAAAAAAAAATGAGAAACATACATTAAAAGAAGGACCAATAAAATTCTGACTTCAAGAGCTCCATAAGGCTCCTTCACCAAAGTAGTAATCAGTTCTTCAAAATTCAGATGCAACCATGAGTAAGCTATGGAGTCTTTTCTTCTTTTAGTGTACAATTATTATATGTCAATAGAAAACATTTCTTTATAAAACAAACTTCATTGTATTCATCTGCTTCAAAAGGAAGCCTGCCATAACAAACTCTATTCTTTTCATTGCCTGTCTTTACACTCTTTCTTGAGTCTCATGGTAGAGTTTTTCTTAATCCAACAGAGGTCTTAGAGACCTAGGAGAAATAGATACATGAGACCTTCTGTCCCAAGGCAGGGGATCAATGAAGCAGAGCAGGGCTACAGGAGGAACTTCAGCAGGGAAGATGGTACTCCTAAGGCCATCTGATTCAAGCCAATTCTTGATCGTTCTGAAAAGGGCAACTGCATTGACTTGTTAACATCAACCAACCCTAACAACCCTGCTCCTTGAACTAGCAACACTAACACCTGCAGTCTTGAGTTTCCCATTTGATTTCACTTTTGCTCAAATTTGTACCAGCTGTTAGTTTGATTTTGTTCACCTGCACCCACTTCTAGGGATTCCTTTGTCACCTTCTTCTCTACCCTTTTAAATCTTTAAATGTGGCTTAACTAACTATTGGAAGTTTCAACTTCCTGACCTTGATCTTACTCATGTGCTCAATACATTCCAGGTACGTATATCTCTGTTTGCATGGAAAATTCTGTGTTCTTTTGTGCCACTGCATATTCCCAGTAATTTCTTTTGTTCTTAGAAACTCCTCTCCCGTTTCTCAGAAGTCACCCCTTTAGTGGTGCCTTTCCTGACACCAGTGGTGCCTTCTGACGCTCTTGGGCAGAAATCATTGCAGTCTACTGTGGTTTTCATAACACTTCACATATAACTGTTATAATACTCATCAGACGGATTGTAATTATTCATGTCTGCCTTCACCAGAGTATGAGCCTGAGGACAAGGATAGTCTTTAGTCATCAACATCCTGAGTTCCTAAGCCTAGGTTGGCAAGAAGACAGCAGGTGATAATTTAATGTGTGATAAAAGAATAAAAGCTACCCATTAAAGTCCTACACCTTTCCCCCCAGTATTCAGTCTGATTTTCACAGAAAACGAATTTGTTCTCTGTTGCTTCCGTGGGCCCCAGTTGTTGCAAAGGTCTTTATAATAGCTTCTTAACAGGTTGATATGCGTTATCCGCAATTCTGACATGATCAGCCTGCTGGTAGCTTCTGCCCACACGTCTTCCTCTTCAGCTAGGTGTTTTCAATTACTAACTCAGCTCAGACTGACAGAAATAGGATTGTTTTCTACCACTATAGAAGCCATAAAACAGCTTTGGGTCTAATTTGATCTGCTGTCCCCAGGCATACTTCTACTTCTGTTTATGTAAACAGTAGATGTCCTGATGGTTAAGCTACTGTTAGTTTGACTTTTAGTTCATTGTAATGAAAAGAAAGCTAGCTAATGAACATATGAAATTATAGTTTTTAAATGTGTTAAGTGAAAGATATATTATTTTTAAAGGCAAAAAGGATCAAGGAAGTAAGTATAAGCAAGAGAAAAGAAATGAGGTGAGGAAAATGAGCCTGCATACTATTGACCAATCCTAAAGTATTAAATACAACAGGGGCATGAGTTGGTAGAAAGAACACAAGAATATTCTTGGATGGAGATAGGGAGGAGTAAGGGAATGCATTTTCCCATAGAAAGCAACAAGTTATTTATAGAAAACTGGTCCATGATTGTTCATGAAGTAGCAGAACTCATTGTTTCTGAAACAAAAGAAGGAATTATTTATCCCAATAATAAATGTTATTTCCAAATAATGGAGGGACAATGGTACTGGGCTCCTTAATTGTGTGAGGGGAACAGAACAGAAGTGAAGCCATGGATAGAGACCTAGAAGCACCTCAAAATCACTGAGATCATGCATGCAGGATATGTAAAGCTCATGTTTATTGTGTTGGTTGTAATATTAAATAACAGCATGACTTAGATCTAGCCACTTAATACTGCTCAGCATCATCATCTTTTTAGGAAAAAAGAAAAATGGACAAGTTTGAAGATTCAAGTTTCTTTTAAATTTACATCCATGGCTCAGTGGTTTCCAAATTGAAGGCCCTTCTTCTGTTTTTTTTTTTTTTGTTTTTTTTTTTTTTTTGAGTCTTGGTTTTAAATCTGCTAATTATACTTCCTATAAGTAAAGCACTGATTAAAAAGTCTATAAATAACTAGAAAGAAGACCAGTAGAGTAGTGGAAAAGGAACAGGGAAGGGAGGAGGGAAGAGAAAGGGGAAGTTCTGGAGACTGAATTGGAGAAAATTATATTCCATGCTTGTATAATTATGTCAAAATGAACCCAAATATTATGTATAACTATAATGCACTAATAAAAATATCAGTTTGCTGAAACTCTGAAAGTCAAGGGTCATTTTTTTTTCATATGCAGAAGCAAGAGAAGAAAAAGGAAAAAAGATAGGAGAAATTTCATTTTTTAAAATCACAATATAAAAATGAAAGAAGGGGACGTTAAAGAAGCTTATCAAGGAAAAAATTATATTTCCTGTTCAGTAAATTTTCTGAAACAATTGCTTCTGATTGAGAGTTTTCTACTTTTATTACTTGTATTTCTTGTTGCTCATTAGATAGGAGATTAATGATCCGAGTCATATTTCCAATGCTAAACTTCATCAATACTAAATAAATAATGATAATATTTCCTTTTTGTTTCTGGACTTATGGACTATGATTCTTTAATTTTCAGGAGAAGAAAAACATTTCCCTTTTCTCAGCAGACAATTTCAAGGATAGCATTTGCAGAGCGCAATATACCCCTATTTGAAAAATGGCTTTTTTATACTGGGGGGAAAAAATGGTGGCCTATGATATGCTGGACAAGGTTCTGGTTCCCGTGGAAACCAGTGTTCACGGATTCTGACAGCACATGGCCACCTGATGATCTTGGATAAAAACAGCTGCACACAGCATCTCAGTTTACATTGTAAATGGAAAATAATCAAAATTCACAACTGAAAATTCATGAGGCAACTTGCCAAATGTCAACAATGGCCTTGGACACTCCAGTGTAGACATGACTTAGAACTACCCATAAACGTTAGATGTTCTTGAGAAACCAAATATATCAATCATACCTGCCTCCAAAATTTGTATCTGTGAAACTGAGTAAATTATATTTGTGTTTTTAAAAGCATATGCCTAAAATTTATTTGACTAGTTGTCTCTATTTAGAATGTCCTTTTAAAAGCAGACCTGTGTTTCTCTAAATGCCAGGTGTCTTCCTAAAAGCTGTGCTGTATGCTTGTGGCTGTGTTTAATTCTGTAATGTATATGAATGACAAATATTTTTAGGTCACACCGTAATATGAATGATTAATTCTAATATGACTTAAAAGCTTTCATTTTTAACCTTAGGGACCATACTGATATTAAGAGTTTTGTTTAGTTATTATTTCTTGGGTTTTTGTTTTCGTTTTTGGTCTGAATTTCATCTCATTTTTTTTTTTTTTTACCCTTTTGGCCATGTTGTGAAGGATAATTAAATTTGTATTGAGTTTTGTGAACCCTGTGGAGAAAAGATTTATATCCACCTAGGAAATCTTGGGAGCATAAAGGTTTGTTCACAAATTCTGGGATTTATGTTGTTAGCTTGTTAGAAATCTTGAGATTTAGCCAAGAAGTATAAATGTAGAGCACACCTCGAGAATCTGGGGGAAAAACTGGGTAAAGATTGAGAAATTTTAATTATTTAGTCTTTTTTCAGAATTTGAGCTGTCTGAAGTAGAATTATCAAAATAAGATTTGATCTAGAAGAGAGACACACTAACAGTTGATTTTTAAAATCCAGAGATATAGACTCTGATGGTTTCCAATCATGAATAACTGGGTTGATATATATATATATATATAATATTATATATATATATATAAACATAATTGTTTTAAATATGGGATCATGAAAAATGTCTCTACCCGTAATTACAACTACTGAGGTAGTTGTAACAACCAGATTCAGTAGAAAAGCATTATAGACTAAAATTATAATAAATTTCTTAAGCCTTTCTTGTGTATGAAATGAGAATGCATATTCAGTACAACATTTGATAGTTAAATTATGCACTGAGTACTACCTATACACAAAGAACATGCTTTCCGAAATTTCAAAAAGACACTAAAACTGTATGTAAATATAGTTCACATATGCTGGCTTTATTACTCATTGAAATTTTTAAAAGAGTACAATGATTCATAGGAAATATTACTATTAATTATTAATAAAGAATATAATCCATAAAATATCAAATTATCTGTTATAATAAAAATATGGGGCAAAATGTGGGGAAGAGTCATTGTCAGCACAGCCATGTTTTAAGTTGGGGGCAGGAAAAAAGGTATTGGCTGTTATGATTTGGATGGGAAGTGTCCCCCAAAAAGCTCAAATGTGAGATGATGTAAAAAGGTTTGGAGGAAAAATAATTGGGTTATAGCCTTAACCTTATCAGTAAATCAATCCTTGATGGGATTAACTGAGTGGTAACTGGAGGCAGGTGGAATGTGGAGGAGGTGGGTCATTGGGGGTGTGGCTATGGGATATATATTTTGTATCTGGACAGTGGAGCTCACTCTCTCTTCTGATCATCATATGAACTGCTTCTCTCTGCCACACTCTTCTACTGTCATATTCCACCTCACCTGGAGCCCCAAGGAATGGATAGAGACTTCTATGAATGGATAGAGACTTCTCTGAAACTGTGAGCCCTTAAATAAATTTTTCCTCCTTTATAATTGTTTTGGTTGGGTCTTTAAGTCACAACAGTGAAAAAGCTGACTAAAACACTGGTTAAAAATAAAAGAGCTTGGTTTTCTGAGAATGTTCTAATACAGTGTTCAGCTAACCACCCAAAAAGAACTGCAGACTGATTTATAATTTGGTGGAATTCTTCCAAATTTAATTAGTTTATTAAAGACCAGTCTTTTATACATTAAGTTGATTGATATTTTTGCAAATACATCTTACTGATCATCAGTTAAGACTTTGAAGGGGATGGCAATGTGGACCAGTGGAAAAGTGATTGCTTAGCATGTTCAAGGCCCTGGGTTCATCCTCAGCACCCACTGTCAGGAGAGGTTTATGAAGAGCCAAGCCCTGGGAAACATTCCTTTCCATTTAAAACAAAACAAATCAGTCAGCATGGACCATTTTCTTACAAAAGATGGTCTTAACTGAAGTCTTTTTTGTGTAAAATATTATAGCATTGGTTGGAAAAGTTGGTGTCTTCCCACTCTCTACCCCCAAACTGACCTCAATGCAATCACAATAAAATTTCCAGTAGATAAATATCCCATTAGAAACAGATATTCATGTTGACAAAAATCTAAGTTATCTCATGCTAATTTGTATATTTATTTCATATATATAAATAAATATTTGTATATATATATATAAACACACACACATATATATGCATATACAAATAAAAATCATGTTGTCTTATGGAAGAAAAAAAAATTCAGCAGGTGTGTGTGTGTGTAGGTAAATTGACAATCTGATTCTAAAATGTATACAATAATGCAAAATACCAAGAATAACTAAGACAGTCTTAAAAAAGAAGTACTAAGCTGGAAGCCATCCATTCCAAAACATCAAGATTTATTGTAAAGGGACCATAATTAAGACATCATGGTATTGAAACAAGAATAAACAGTCTGTAGAACAGAATAAAGCTTCCAGAAACACACATATGTATGTGGTCACTTGATTCATGGCAAAAATGACACTGTAGTGCAGGGAGTAAAGGAATATCTTTTTCCATAAATGGTGTCAGGTCAATTGGCTTTCTGTTAAGGAAGATTTTATCTTGACTTCTACCTCACACAGTAGACAAAATCACATGCCAGGTGGATTGGAAACATTGATGTGAAAGGATAAAAAGTAAAGCTCCTAGAAGAAAACAGAGGGGAATATCTTTATTATTTAATAGGACACAAAAACATACTAATGACAAAGGAGCAACATGAGAAATTGGACCACATTTTTAAAAATTTTCTTCACCAAGAAACATCAAGAGAATAAAGAACAGAGTTGGAGATTTTTTTTACAACCTTTGCAACCTGCAAAGGCCCCATATAACCCTAAAGAATCAATAAAAAAAAAATACCAATGGGCCCATCAACCCTGTAGAAACATGTGCAAGAGACTTGCACAGTAACTACCCAAAAGAAGACATACAAGTGACCAATAAATATAATATAATATAATTATTTAAGCTCATTAGTCATCAGGGAAATGCAGAGAAAAAGGATAATGAGATTCACAACTACTAGAATGGCTAAAATGAAAAAGCAAACTAACAATTTCAAGAGTCAATAAGGATATGGAATAAATGGAACTGTCATAAACTCTAAGATAGTTTAGTAGTAACTATTCAATCTGGACATAAGTGCCCTATGATTCAAACATTTCATTCTAGGATATATGGCAAACAAAATTTTATATATATGTTCACCCAAATATATATATAAGAATATTAATGGCACTCTTTGTAATAGTGTAAATCTGAAAACAACATTTGAGGGGGCAAAAAATTGAGTCGTAAGTTGATTGTTTAGAGTAAACAAATTGTCACTAGATACAACAACATGAAGGAGATCAGAAACAGTGTCTGATAAACACAGCTGCAAAAGAAAGCATGCTTTTGATTCCATTTGTATGAAGCTCCAAGAGTGGCCAAGCTAGTCCATGGAGTTAGAAGTCAAGACAGTGTTCACCTTGGTGGGAGCAGTGATAAAGAGAGGCCGTGGGAAGGACTTTGGTGGAGACAAACATGTATGATTTCTTCATCTGGGTACCAGATTCATGAATATGTTCACTTTTGAAAATTCAGTGCTGCACTTTCATGAATTATTTACATATCTGTATTACATTATACTTCAATAAAATGTTCACTTTTAAAAAGTCATTATCTTACTTGCACACACTGTTGATGAGTGCAAAAATAATTCAAGCTTTATGGAAGAAATCTTGGCAATATCTATTTAAATGTTAATATATTTATAGCCTTCAATTAAGCAATTTTGCATTTAGGAAATTACCCTACTGCAAGACTTGGACAAAGGCACAGAAACATATTCATTTCTTCATTGGCCATCCCTTTCTATTGGCATACTGTCATTTCCAGCTTTCATGGCACTGCTTTCCTGTGGTTTCCCCCTACCTCTCGAGCTGTTTCTTCTCAGTCCTGGATGCTCTGCCTCCCTTCTGCACCTCTAAATGCAGGAGGACCCAACATCTCTGCCCTGTGCCCTCATCCTTTCTGTCTAAGCTCTCCCCAACCGGACATGATCCTTTTTAGTCTAATGACCATATCATTCAGAAGCCAGAGGCTCCCAATTTTATTTTTGTTACCCATCTCTCCTAAACTCTAAACACATACCCCACTTGCCATCTCTACTTGGCTATTTAATAGGCATAGCAGGCTTCATGTATTCTTCATATCCAAACACATTCTTGTCCATCTTCATTGACCAAACACATTCTTGTCCAGTCTTTCTCCTCTCAATAAATGGCATCACCCATCTCCTAGTTGTTTGGAACGTGAATCTAGGAGTCATTGATGGGGTGATTTTGCGTCCCCTTCAGTTCTTCATTTCTTCGCCAAACTATCAAAATATGACCCTTCACCATAATATCTACAGCATGTAAGTTCACTTCTCTTCACCTCTTCTGCTATCATGGGAATCATTCTACCATTAATTCTCAGCTTGGTGATTTAAATAGGCCCCTACCTAGTTTCTCTGCTTAATTGTTCCTTTTTTAATAGTTCATTTTCTAGCCAGAGTTAACTTTTAAATCATAGGCCAGATTACTCCTTTTAACCATAAATGGCTTCCCAAAGCTTTCAGAATAAAATCTAGACTCTTCCCCATGATGACCTTGCCTCCCTCAGTCCCTGCCTTACATGATACACCTCCTATAACCCCATTTTTCTTCTTGCTGTATGTACTGTAGACAAACTGGTCTCTCTTCTCTTCTTAAGTGTCCCAAGCCATTTCTCCCCATTGGATCTTTGAATCTGTTTTTTTCTTTTTTTCTCAAAGTGGTCCAGTTCTTCAGATAACTGGCTCCTTCTCATCCTTTCAGCCTCTTCTCAAATGACCCCTAACCAGAGTAATCTTCCCCGATGACCCTATCTAAAGTGGCCTGACCAGTTACAATCATTTCATCCCTTTATTCTGTTCATGAAATTTAATTAACTGATAAACTAAATTATATAACTGTGTAACTATTTATAATTAGTAATTACATTATTTATTTATATGTTTTCTTCCATACTAAAATGTAAGCTGAAAGAGGGCAAGGTCCATGTTTATGTGTCTTATTTGCTAGCATCTAATACAATTGTTGGAAGTAAAAGACAATTGTAGAATTAAGTGATACATAAGCTGCAATATTATTTTTAATTTTGAAACCTTAAAAATAGATGATTAACTTGTATAAATTGTGGTATAACATATAATTGAATATTACAAAACTATTTAAAAGAATGACATTTGCATTTACTGAAGTGGGAAAACACAGGTAAGATACCTTACATTGTATAGCTGAGAAATTCAGAAAACAATAGCCCTAAAGAGAATTGACATGAATTTAGTTGAAACCATTCTACAATAGAAAGAATGCACATAAGTAGGTTCCAAGGCCTGGGGAGGTGAGCCCAAAGTTTCTCCTTGCCAGGGTTCTCATCTGGGATGATTTTGCCCCTCAGAAGATATTTGTCAGTGACTGAAGACATTTTTGATTGCCACAACTGGGGACAGGGAGGAGGGAGATGCTACTGGCATCTGGTAGTAGAGAGCAGGGCTGTTGGTAAGCATCCTACAATGCAAGGCTTCTTTAAAAAAATAATTACTGGGCATTAGTAGTGCTGAGACAGGGAAATTCTCAGTAAGGGGAAACGGCACATCTGTTGGCCATTCTTTGGTGTTTGCTTGGAGTCCTGAGCTATGTGGTATGGTGGTTCTGCTTCAGGTCTTCACTTTCAAAAACTGTCCCTACATCTAGCATCCAGGGTGAGTGAATAGTAATTGACATATGCACCAGACTCTGTTAGGAGATTCAGAAATTTCCTACTTTACTCTGCCTGAGTGATTTTTTGGTTTTTAGTTTTCTGCGTAGTTCAGACTTGAGACACATCTCTAAAATATTATAAGAGGTATTTGCTTTTGACTGCCCTTCTGCTTCTTTTCTCTAGTGGATAATTAGAAGGATTTATTCTCTGGAGATGTCAAGTAGGCACCTTTCTCATTACCTAAATTCACTTAGAGAAAAAAATAAATCAGTATACTGATGAAAGTGTAGGAGGTGTCCAGGGGAGCTGTTTCAAGTCAGAGAAAATACGTTATATTATGAATAATCAGAGAGATGTTGAAGAATTCTTAGATTCATGTGTCTGTATGTGTGGCAGGGGTGGGGGGAGATAACCTTCCTATATTCCTCAAACCATATTGAGACAAAATTTATAATTTGCTTAATTTACAGTGAAAAGAAGAACCTTTTCTCCCCTCTACTTCCTAGTTTTTTGTTTTGTTTTGTTTTGTTATCAATGCAGGCCAAGCTCCAGGGTCAAGTGAGGCGGAAAGAGATCATGTTTCTCAAGTGTGAAGACATCAGTTTGGGTAGGAATAATGTTATCATCTATCTTTTAGTAGACTCCAATGAGAAAAATCAGATGTATGCCAGGGAACAATACAGTCTGGGTGTTGTTTCATGAGGAAAAGAAAAAAATATTAGAAAAGATGGAAGTGAGTCTAGAATTGTACTTCTCCAATTCTAAGTCATAGTTCTTGAGTTGAGAAGAGAGACAAGTCGCAGAAAGACACCTGCAATATGTGGGTATCACTGTAAGCATGACCGGGAGGAAAAGGATAAGATGCTCTCTCTCAGATGAACCACAGGCAGGGCCCAGTCCTATGTTTTGGGCCCCAAGTTAAGGAAGAGATAAGAGGGAGGCTCTTACAGTTGGCTAACATAAGACAAACAGGCAGAACTCTATTTTATCCTTCTCTGGTTCCATACCTACAAGGCAACCATTTGGAACTTTTTTTTTTTTTCCTCATAAGATAGTGGGAAAATATTGGAGGTAGTGAGTAGAAGGTGCAGTGTCTCTAGACTGAAAGTCTCTTGGGGTTCAATGTCAGCACCCTCAGCCCTCATGGGAGAACTGGGCTTTACAGCGTCCACATCTCTATTCAAGTAGGGTGAGAACAGACAGGAGGCTTAAGCCAAATAGTCCTTCCAGTATGGAATGAGTGTGGGCTCTAGAGCTGGGCTAACTGTTCAAATAGCAGCTCTACTACTCAGATCCTTGCAATCTGGGGGAAGTTACTGCACCAGTTCCTTAGTTTCAAAATGGAGACAATAATAATATCTACCTCTCTGGGTTCAGGAGAGGATGAGTGAACATATGTGCAGAACCTAGGACAGTATCTGAAACCCAATAAATGTTATCTGCTGTTATTATCACTGTTATGGTTTGGTTATGGCTCATTCCCAAAGGTTCTGGAAGCTTGGTTCCAGTATGGCACTGTTGAGGTGGGGCCAATGGAAGGTCACTTAAGTTATAGAGCTACCATCCTAGGAAAAGATTAATGTAGTTCTTTTGAAATTGAATCAGTTCCTGCAAAACTTGGTTGTTATGAGCAACTCTGGACCCTCTTATGAATCCCTCTTCTGCATTCACCCTTACCTCCAACTATTGTGATGCCACTTCCACAAGCCCCTCCTTAGAGCTAAGCAGATGCTGGCACCGTGTTATTGAGTCGCCAGAGCTAAATGTACTTCTTTACTTCATAAAGGTTCCAGCCCTCAGGTATTACAGCAACACAAAATAGATGAAAATAATCACTATCAATTAATCCAATAAAAGCAGGGCATCTGCACCAGATGGCAGATAGAAAGTCAAAGAGGTAAAGATACATCAATTCTCCCACAATACAAGTAGGCTGTGGTAGTTAAGGCTGAAGGAGGGTAATAATAATAGAGAAGAATCCTTTTTCTTGTATATTAATACTGATCCCATCTTACAGAAGGCCCCCCGGCCAGGCCCACCTCACTGCCTTGTCAGACAGTTCACTGTTCTCCCTAGGAGCACGGCTGTCTGGAGCCTGTGAGTTTTCACTGGCTGCCAGGCTGGTGCAGCCTTCCTCTTTCTTCCTTGTCTGAATCCACCAAGTATATGCCCAAACCCTTCTCTCTCTTCAGATTCTACTCAGAGCTGCCCCTACTCCCTCACCCTCACTCCCATTAGGGGCCCCTCAGCATCAAAACACTCCACTCTGTCCTCACTGAGCACCTCGAAGTAAGAGACTGCACCTTTATCCCCAACACCTACCCTATTTTGTAGCACAAAGTTGGTTCTCAACAGCTGTGGGTAGGATAAATTGTGCCCATGTATCAGATTCCTGAAGACGCTGCCTCTCATAATCTGGTATGGTCATTAAAGTTTTTACATAGAAGTTGTATTCCCCTAACTAGAATGGAAACAACCTTCTTCTTCTCCTTCTCCTTCTCCTTCTCCTTCTCTCTTCTCCTTCTTCTTCTTCTTCTTCCCAGGGATTGAACTCAGGGGTACTCAACCACTGAGCCACATCCCCAGCCCTATTTTTTATTTTATTTAGAGACAGGGTCTCACTCACTTGCTTAGCACCTCACTTTTGCTGAGACTGACTTTCAACTCGCGATCCTCCTGCCTCAGCCTCCTGAGCCACAGGGATTATAGGCGTGTGCCACAACACCTGGTCTAGAATGGAAACTTCTTGAGAGAAGGAAAACATGTTGATTTGTGTTTTTCTGATGACATTATATAGATGCCTCCAGTGCTCTGCTTCTACCTCCTCAGACCTTACTGTTGTACACATGGACCCAGCTTCCACATTCCAGCATCTCCTCTCTTTGCCTAAGGATATTTTTAGCTAGTGCCTGTTCCACCAGGTTCTACTGTGCCTGTGCACATGGCAGGCCAGCCACATCAGAAGAGTAACATCTACCACACAAGGGCAGCCAGCAATCAATAAGTGCTGGTCATTGGTGTAAAAGTACCTCACCTGTTAGTGAGGTGACATGAACATGAATGTTCTACACCAGTTACTGAAATTCCCAGCAAGATTAAGCTCTACTTATAGAAGGGGCAATTTGATATTGCACACTTCGTTGACTGCCTATCCTTCCCTAGTTTTTTCTGGGTCTACTTTTCAAATAAACTACCTACACTGAATCCTTGAAAATCAGGATTGGCCTCTAGGAGGAATCAGACTGAAATAGACATGGAGAGAGGCATTAAAGATCCTCCCTTCTAGGCCAGTGGGTTGATGGCAATCCACTAAGAAGAACAGATGGAGTTGCTCTTTCATAAGACAGGAAAAAATAATATGCTTGCTCCAGTGAAGTCATGGGAGAGAGGATGAATGGCAAAAAGCTGTGTGCTAGAAGGAACAGCCATGTAGCATGAGTATATATGAAGCTGGCGGCTATTGTAGGTCAGTTTAAACTCTTCCTCTGCCTCTCCTTACCCATGTGTGTGGGGATGTTTGGTATCTCAACATATCTCATAGAGAGCTCAGTGGGAGTGGATTCTATTTGCAGATGATCAGAGATATTGAGTTCTTTATAATGATTGGGTGGCATATCCACAGAAATCACATCACCCAGGGCACAGCCACGAATATCACTCATAACACCTAGGTCAGAGCTAAGGCATAAAATTAGTAGTATGTAACTAAATAAATAACTGCAGGTTCCATTATTTGATAGGCACATCCATTAATAAATCACTGATAATAATATTCTGTGCTATCTGATAGAAATTATTTCAGCTACAAATTGATACTTTGTTTCAATTTATTTCTTCATTGATGTAACCCCTATGTCATTACACACACACACACACACACACACTAGAAAGCTCTTCTGATGTCAGTATTTGATTCACAGAATTTAGCACTGGTGCTTCTCAGGAATGCCCAAGAGAGTAAAAATTCATTGAGTCATTCAACAAATATTTATCCTACAAATATTTATAAGTTATTGGAAACTCAAAATAGGATTCTTGTCTCCAAAGAAGTCTCAGTGTGAATTATGGTCATTATTTTCTCTTTAACACTTCCCCTTGGTGTGAACCACTGGTGACTCATCTCATGGAAAGTACTCATGTCTCATTCAGTTCCGCTGTTTGGGGACAGACCTGCTGTACCATTAATACATCGGAAGTCTTCTTTCTTTAAAGAAAACTCCGGAATATACTTCTCTTTGTCCTGGGAACGTAGGAGAATTACTGGTACACATACATTTATTATTATCTCTCTCACTCTCAGGCTTCATTTTAACTACCTACAACCCCTGACATCATGCCCGAAAGCAAAACAGAGTTGTTGGGCATTTTGTTTGAGAAATTGGAAAACACACAAGTCTATTTTATTTGGACAGTGCAGCCTATGTGTGGTGATGGTTATTATAATGCAAGGCAGTTACAGGACAAAAAGAACTCTCTGCAGGATAGAAGACAAGGACTAGAGAGCCAAAGGTAGAATTGGTCTGGAGGTACAATGGGAGGGTTTTGTGAGAATCTATGAGCTTTCTGTAAAGAAAAGTAATTTTACAATTTTATTTACTACTGGCTTTGGGAACTGTCATTGTTGTTCTTTGGAAATTACCTACTTGAACATCTCAGAAATCTGACAAATAAAATGAAAAGTAGTGGAGGAAAGTATAAAGAGGCTTCAGTTGTAAGGTACAGACCCGGGAATTCCAACCTTAACTTTCAATGAGAGAGAAAAATAGTTTGTGGTTTGAAAAAGATAACTCTGCACTCTGGCTTGTTTTCAGGCTCATTTCTTCCATATGATCCTGAAAGATAAGTTCAACTATAAATAACCATAGTAAAATGTATTTAGAGTCTGGGTAGCACTACATTGTTTGCTTTTTGTCCCTTTCTACTCTTGATTAGTGTTTAAAGAGGAGCTATTTGAGCCTTAAAATATCATCTAATGGATTTTAAAGTATATCTCACTAATGTAATATGATTTTAACTACTTTATTTAATGAGTAGTTGTTTCTTCAAATAGCAAATATATATGTGTCTTATATAAAGGATAGGTCATCAGTAGCAGATACCAGATTCTTCACCACATTGAATGGAATGCTTATCATGGCCCGCTTCCCCCTCTCTTTCTTGATTACTTTTTAAGTTATTTAAAAATATATATGCAACATTGCCTTGAAGGAGTTTACAGAAATTATAATATTTTATTTACACATAAGAAATAGAATATTATTCAGGACTTTTTTTTTCATTTAAGAGCCATAGGAATTCAGAGAAGACGAAGACGATTATAGGTTAAATGGGTTTATCAAGGATTATTTTATTAGCTACCCAATTCAATATTCATTTGTGAAAGGACCCTTAGAAGATGGTGGTACTCAAGTTGAGTGTCCACAAGAATGTTCAAAGGGCACTATGCAGGTGCTGGCTACAGGCACTGGGGGGCTACAGGCATCCTCACCAGTGAGCCAGGGAAACCATAGTAGAGATGAGAAAGTCCAAAGAATGCAATAAGATCAGAGAGGGAAACTAAAGTCCAATGATAAAGGGACCTGGAGGAGTGAAATGACAATAATTTTCCTTGCTATATTTGTAGCAAGTAATAACTTGTGCCTTCAGAGAAGCTATTATTATAATTTTTATTGACTTAAGTGATTAAATCAGTAAACTCTTTAGTCATGATGAAAAAAAGAAACCTTTCTTCCTCAGGTTAAAAAAAAAAACTTTCTTTGGTGTAAGCAAACATAGAAGTCCAGTCCTTTCCTCATCTATGACTAAGTGATGAGTTATTCTCTTCAGACCTCATAAAATATATTTAATAGTATAATAATAGATTTCAGGTATCTTAAATATATGAAGAACCAGTATTTCCAGATCTTCCATAGGAGACTAACACAAATATGGAAGGAGAATTATAAAAATTAAAATAAAATTATAAAAATATAAAAATTAAAATAAAAACCACAGGCTTAGGAAAATATTTTCTTCCTCTACTTTCTAAGGTAATATAAAATTAATGCAAATTTGGCTGGGGCTGAGGAGAAATGTGAAAGTGCTATATACATGAAATTAACTGAGTTATACTGCAAAATCAGATAGCTGATTTGAACTTTCATGTTACCCAAACCAGTTTAGCTTGATTATTAAGAATCTTAGAGGTGGAAAGTCCAACTAAATAAACACTCGATGATATTTTAGAATTTCTCAGTATTTACTTTTACTTCAAGTTTCCCCTTTGTACAAATCTAAGCCTATTAAAGTAAGTTAATTATTATCTTTAAATATATGTAAGGGTGTGACTTCATTGTAAAAATATACTGCTTATTTGTTTAAGGGGAAAAATTAAGAAAAATCATCACTAAAGTAAGGAATTGGTAAGCTATTAAATCAGTAAACTCTTTAGTCATGATATTATGTATTTTAGGATTACAACTGTATAGTTTCACTGTTGTGGATTCAAACTAGCCACAGACAATACATAATCAAATTAGTATGTCTCTTTTCCAATAAAACTTTATTTATAAAAACAGGTGCCATCCTGTTTGACATCTGTGATCTAAATAATATTGCCAGCATTAAGATAATTGCTAGGTCTCTTCCAAATTGAATAGCAGCATGAGTTCTCTCAAATCTATTTTATAACTATTGCTCAGAGTGGAAATTTGGTATGTGAAAATGGGGAGGTAGAAGTTATTGTGATAAACAATTAATATTTTATTGATAAACAATACTCTTTTAACTTTTCAAATGTTATTTACTAATTCTGAAATGTTTTAAACATGTAAATAGGTAAGAAAATAATATGACAGATATCATTATACCCGCCACAGATTTTACAATGGTGTTTCCATATTTTCTCTAGATAATTTTTTAAAGAAACAAAATATTACAGACGCAACTAAATACTTATTTTTCATCCCATCCTTCTTTCTCCATGAAAAGATGTTAACTTATCCTTTGTAGGAAGTCTGTTTTTTTTTTCTCTATTTGCCTTTAGAATTTTCTTGTTGTCTTTTAAATTCTGCAATTTGAGGATTCATATCTTTCATCAACCTAAAATCAAAGTATCATATCAATAAATGTCTCTTTGAATATCTTTTCTCACTGTCTCTTTTCTCTCCTATAAGTCATACTTTAATGTATTTTGGATCTTCTATCCTTCATTTTCTTCCTATTTTGTTCTGTTCTTTAATCTCCCTATTCTGCATTTGTGGTAATTTCCTTAAATCTGCTTTCAACCTTTATAATTCCTTCTCAAATTTTTTATCGTTATTTACATTAGTCAAGTTTTTAATTCAAGGACTTTTTCTTTATTTCTAAAGATCTGTTTTTCTTTTGAACACCTTTTATATACTTTTAGAGTGTCATATTCTTCAATATTTATTTCTATTTCTTTTCTTTTTTTTTTCACTCTGGCCATTTTTTTCTATAGATTCATTCACATTGTTTAATTACATTATGTTTGAGAGTACATGATCCTTATATGTGTTGAGTGTAACCAGCCTCATGGCTTGTTAAATTTTTGATGCATATGACAACTCATAATAGAAGAATATTACTGTCTTTGTTTTGCCAAACAAATATTAGTTTTATTGTTCATTTTTTGGATTAGGAATATCCACATCCATGAATGATATAAATTTAGGCAGGCTAAATCTGTTCTTTGTAAGTGATTTCTTCTTTTCCTCAGAACCTGACAAAGACATACTTCCCCTTTGCTCTCTTTTGCCAGTGGCTAGAATTGTTCTCATCCCTTTATCACTGAGCAACAGTCCTTCAATTCTTTCAACATTGTGGTAGGCATTATACTTTAGCTCCTCCACTGTCTTAATTTTTTGTGCTGCTAAAATAAAAAAGTCTTAGAGATTGGATTTAAAATAAGCATAAATTTACTAGCTCACAATTCTGGAGGCTCTAAAGACCAAAGTAACCAGTGTCTTCCTGTTGCATCTTCATATGACAGACATTGAAAGGGCATGAGCATAAAAGAAAGCCAACTTCCTGCATCTGTCCCTTGTAGGTAGCATCAGTCCTGTCCATGAAAGAGAAGATTTCATGACTCTATTACCTCCCAAAGGTCCCACCTCCTAACACCACCACAAAAGCAGATAAACTGCAGCAGGAGTTTACAAGAAGACAAATGTTTAAATATATATTCACCTTTCCAGAGCCCAAAGTCATGTCTTCTGTGTGCATATGAACATTAAAACACTTTAAAACTTAAATCTTTGAGCAATTTTCCTCTTTGTTTCCTCTAGAACACTAAGTCCTGAATTCACTACTCTGATTGTCTTGCTTTGGAACTCAGGTATACAATTAAACATTGTTTATTGAATATATCTAGCATTTCCATATCTCCATAACTAGACAATAAGTTCTGAGTTATCTTTGTCATGTTGCTGAAACAACTCTTTTTTTAATATTTACTTTTTTTAGGTGTAGATGAACACAACACAATGCCTTTATTTCTATGTGGTGCTGAGGATGGAACCCGGGTCCCACCCATGCTAGGCGAGTGCTTTACTGCTGAGCCACAATCCCAGCCCTGAAACAACTCTTTAACTTACTTTTGAATTATCCCAAAATCGATATATCTGTAATTTATTTTTTAAAATTACAAAGCTATTTGAGGATCTTTTTTTTTTCAATATCCCAAAAGATGCTTTTATTCTTGAATTGAAATTATATGCACTCTAATAGAATTTATCCATTTGGGTTGAATCTTAACAAAACACTCTGGTAACTATTTAATAATAGAAGTCTCACTTGAAAAATACTTTTTGTTGTTGTTGTTAGTAAAAGAATTTATCCTTTTCATAACTTTACAAAAGCCAATGTCATAGGATCACATCAATTGACAAGAATACCCAGTGCTTTAGATTACAATTCAGTTTACAAAATATGATTGACAAATGTTTTTAAAAGCTTTGCAATTCTTTTTTTTAACTTGCTTTATTTTATTACTTTACCTTTTTATGAGGTGCTGAGAATTGAACCCAGTACCTCACACTGCTAGGCAAGCACTCTACAACTGTGTCATGTCACAACCCTAGCACTTGACAGTCAAATTTTAAAGATTATTTCTATTGAAAAGGGTTTGCCCTTGCTTGTTATTTCATACAATCTAAGCCCTACTTCAATTGAAAAAGCTTTTAGGTTCCAATATAAATAGGATGAAAACTATATTGATGGGCCAATACAAAAATAGGAAGTACCCATCCTAGAAAATCTCAAGCCATTTCAGACACAGCAACACTATTCAGTTGGCTACTTTGGGATTATCCTTGTGAATATAAGGATGGAGAATCTTTTATAACTAAAAGCACACTTCCAAATACATTAAGATGAAGTATAGGAATGTCTTATATTTCCTGGCATTGGATGGCTTAAATTTGTAAACTAATGTTGAAAATCTGGAATTGTATTATAATTATATTATGGTACAAGTGAGAAATCTCTGAATAATAATATATTTGAAACAATTTTCATTGATGAAAGCATTAACAAAATAAAGTCAACTCTGGTAGATCATTAACAAGCAAAGTAAAAACATTACAAATGGCTGCACACTCAGTGTATTATGTGCTTCATGATTTTAAATATCATATACTTTATGTGGCAAGAGACTATTAATTAGTTTAATAAATATTTATTGTTGAGTGCTTAGTATGTTCCAGGTACTTCTTCAGTTAAATAAGAGAAAAACAAAATATGTTAGTACATCCTCAAGAATAAATTTTGCCATGGCAAAGGGCTTTGCAAAACCTCAATGAGAAGAAGTGGTTGATGTCATCAGGAATCAATGTTAATCTGGCTACAGAAAATTGTCAAGAGGTTATCCACGGTGTTTCTGGAGAGTTAGGAATTTCCAAAATGCAAGAAGTGTTGTGTGTTTTATCTACATCCAGCTATTACAGTAAAGTCTAGAAATATTATTTTTCTCTAAAGAAATTGAGATATCATTGAACTAAGCTGATTGAACTCACTTCTCACTCAACAACAGGGCTTCTTTTTGGTGGATCCATCCCTTTCCCTCTTTCCTTTCTCTAGGATCAGTGAAGACTTGGCCAGACATAGTGAGCTGTAAAAGTCCTGAGAATAATCTTATAATAATCTTAGAAGGCAAAGGCTATTAGCAGTCTCAGAAATTAAGGACAAATCACATTTCAACCCAAATCTGATAAAGCAGGATACATTCTTTGTTTTGGTGGTATAAGAACTGAACTCAGGGGTGCTCTACCACTGACCTGCATCCCTAGCTCTTTTTATTTTTTGATTTGAGGCAGGGTTTTACTAAGTTCCTTGCTTCAAATTTGCAGTCCTCCTACCTCAGAGTCCTGAATTGCTGGCATTATAGGCATGTGCCAGTGTGCCTGGATAGAATATCACTTCAAAAATTCTTGAGTTTGGACTCTATTTTCCCTGAGTGTATAATGTATAGTATTAATGGTACCATACATCTAACTCTTTTTAAAAACTAATAGATTTTTACAAATATCTCTCTTATTTTATTGATTCTTTTAATTATACATAACATTAGGATTCATTTTGGCATAATTATCTTGATACATAACTGAAAGCTTCTTTTAAAAATCAATATACCAAAATAAAGGTCATCACACTTTGTGGTCAAGGATGTTTTTACAAGTATATTTAGAAACTAATTTTTTGCATTGTAAGAAAATGAATGGCATTGCACATTCACATACAGCCAGGAATTCAAGTATTAAATGTGACTCAGAAACAGATTTTATATAATGTAGCTATAATTTTGTTAATTCTGTCCCAAATAAGGATCAACATTGTGGCTAATTTTTACTTAGGTATATATTAAGATGCTTTCTTCCAGGGTCTGAACCACATACCATAATCTTCTGAAATTGTAAGCCAGCAGCCAGCTAATGTCATTAATATCCCCTTCTCATTCTCCTACAGAAATAAGCATTTTGGAAAGTGCTTCTGACTTCAATTGTGTTCACATAGTTGAGACTAGTCAGGCAGCATGTGCTGAAATGCTAAGCCTAAATAATACTATCACAAGTGTCTTCCCTGAGAATGTAAGAGATGCATGGTCCAGCCCCTTTGTCCTATCCCTTACCACAGATTAACAGCATAAGTATCCTAAGTATCAGAATTTTCAAAATCATGTGCCAGTTTGAATTAGTTTGTTAATATATTTATGTGCTCCTGTTTGTCTGATCAGGGCATGATAAAACAGATTCTCAATCTGGGAAATTCAAGTTAATAGCCAGCTTTTTTTGGCAAACATAATGGCCTAATCGTCACTTGTGAAAATTTGTCTCCAACCCTTAGCTCATTAGCTTCTCCTTTTCTCCTGACCTCTCCCTTCCATATTTTCTTTATCATTGCTATATTTGCTTGAAGATCCAGATGCTGCCTCTTATATAGAGCTGGAGGAAAAATAGTGGCTCTTTTACATGTTCCTTTTAGTCACTGGTTGAGGAAAATATGTTCTCCTCTTCTTGATCTAATTTGCATTGTTTTCTCCAAAAGTTGCTTTGAGAGTGACATTTTCCTCTTCATTTGGCATAAAACTCACTCTATTTGGGGTGCTGTTCAGAGTTGGACAACAAGGGTAATATCCCTGCAATCTGGCTTGGGGCAAAATACTTCCCTGTTTTTTCTTAAGAGTTCTTTAATTTCTTCCACTGAAATGTACCTTATCTGATGCCATAAAGCTCTACAATGGCAAGAGGTTACAGAGGTGAGTGATTATCAGTTTTAAATGCGTTAGAGTTACTTTCCACATGGTGTTTTATCTGCTTTCTGAGTACTTCCTGATGTATTTCCTGCAAGTGAACTTTTCAATTTCTCTCGATAACCTCCAACTTAAACTATCCCTCTAACTCCATAACAGATGACCCTGACTTACTTTCCTTTTTGAGTACAGAGAGGTTTAAATTGTCTTAACATCAAGAGTATACTAGCAAAAAATCAACCTGTAACATAAAGATAAAAAGAATATACTGGCTTTTTGAAAATAGTTTATAAAATAATTTTTTTTACCGAATAGTGATAAATGTCTATTTACCAAATTATGAGCATTTATATTTAGATATTGTTATCTAATAATTTATTTCTGAATCCTTAGAGGTGAATAGTAAAAGGAGATGCCACCTGTTTTAAACCTACTTCCATCAGTAGACACATCAAATGCATATTCTACTTTTCCTGTAAGTCAAATTCCACTCAGATCAAATGTCACTCAGTCTCTGTTAATCACAGATTTCTTCCAGTAATCTCCCTTCTGAAAAAGTCATTCACATTAATGGATACACCTTTTAAAATGTTGACTTACAAATTGAAGGAATGAAAATGGATTACAAATATTTGAAGGGAGTGAAAACTATAAAGCTAGAAAAGTCACTAGGTGTTATATGAGGGTCTAGCATTCTGATCTCTTTTTTTCCCTCATTTTTTATTGGTGCATTTTGATTGTACATATTGATATGAATATGTATGTACATATTCCTACATGCACACAATATAACAATATAATTTGGCCAGCATTTCTCCCCTGCTTGAGTTTATGCTTTTTCAAGCACAGGGAAAAAAAATCTGTCAGATTAGAATCACATTGAAGACTTACTCAGAGTAGATCTAGCCACAGGGAAAAGAAAATGTCTTCCCTGTCACCTAAAACACTAGTGAAGATGTTAGGATTAGAATTGTCTTCAGACAGCATAATCATTAAGCAAGTGTTGCTAGTAGGGGAGTATCTGGGTAACAGGGCAGTATGTTTTCAGAAAGTGAATTCCATTAAGCAGGGAACACCTACCTTGTAAAAATGTCATTTATGACTTTCTAAAAAAAAATGATCCCACATTTAACTTATATTGTATTGAAGATAGGACACATTTTTATTCTGAGCCTAACCCAAGTCTAGTGTTCGAATTTTTTTTTAAACAAATCGTGTGTATCAGAATGTCAATGCAATAGTCTCTGTATATTTCAAATGAAATTTGAGGTAGTGACCAAATATTTTATCTTTGTGAGTTGAACATACTTATATATTTGTAATATATCACTCCTAGTCAATAAAGCACAAACACAATAGATGCTTAGCAAATACTTTGCAATCACTTTATGATCAATGTCCATTGTCACAAAACAAATTAATGTAAGCTAGGCATTCTATGTCCCACTTCAGGATTTCTGTTATATCATGAGATCACATATAAAAATAATTT
This sequence comes from Callospermophilus lateralis, assembly GCF_048772815.1. Classification (NCBI taxonomy): domain Eukaryota; kingdom Metazoa; phylum Chordata; class Mammalia; order Rodentia; family Sciuridae; genus Callospermophilus; species Callospermophilus lateralis. The sequence goes on along the minus strand of NC_135313.1, from coordinate 68,936,408 downwards.
GGTTATGAAAAAGCAAATTCTATTAACCTAAGAGTTTATATGAGAATAGTGTTCTTTAACATTTAACTAATTTTTAAAATAAAAAAAGAAAGCTCTTTCTGCTAGAAATAATTGCAGTCATAAATAATTTTGGTGAGCTTCCATCCAAATGATGGTTTGACTGCCACTTTTGTGAGTGATTCTTCATTGACTTGGTGTGTTGGAACATTATGACATGCATTAATTGCTATTGCTGCTTCTCAATGAAAAATATCCATACTGAAATATGAATATTAAATTGTAGTGGAATGCCAAGGGTTTGTTGAAATCCTAATAAAAAAACAGTGATTTATGTATAGTTGGGCATGAAACCAAACAAGATATATTTTCCAGTGTTAGCTATTATAAATGCTTTGAAATATTCAGGAATATTTGACATGTATTAATCAAAAATCATTATAGGCCCATCACATCATTTAAAACAAATAAGATCATATATCTCCCCTGCATAAAACTTTTGCTAGTTTTCAAAAGGACTTCAAACACATTACCATGGGCTTACAGAGTCAGCTCTCAGAAGACCTGAGCCATTTGCCCCTCAAACATGCTGCACTCACTCCATCAAAGGGCATTTGCATTTACTCTGCTGTTGGGGGAACCCTAATGAAGACATCTCCCCTTGAACAGAAGGACCATAAGAGATGGGGACCTCATCTTTTTGTAAAAGAAGAGCCTAAGACAAAGTTTGAGGACTAGATGACTGACAGTAAATTTGGAAGAGTTCTTAGAAATCGGGGATGAAGAAGAATGGAGAAAAGAGAAACAGCTAATATTAAGTCTATCTATCTGTCTGACACTATACGCCAAGTACTATGCTATGTAGATAGATGGATGATAGATAGGTAGAGGACAGAACATTCAATAAGATACAAGAGAATTAAAGATTGGGAAAAAATGAGTTTATTATCCTGTCAGACAGGTCAAGTGTCATTAATTTACTTTTAATTGCTTGACCCTGAAAATTTGATTTTCTTGGAATTCCAAATCTTGATTCATGTTACACAGGATAGGCCATTAAATCTAAAAAAAAATGTACTTTTCTAACTAGTATTTTTTAAAAAATAGGGATAGTGGGACTCTACTTATGACTATAACACAGTAACTAGCATCAGACTCACTTTGCTATAAACAATGAGAAGTGAAGTGTACTCAGTAATTGGACACAGGAACCACAGGATTGTGAACTTTGAGAGAAGGAAAACACATAAATTGAACCCTATATTTGCCCTGGCTTTCTGCCTGGAGACACTTAACAGCTGGCATAGGTTGCTGAAGGCAAAGCAGAGAGAGTCGTTTTACTGAATGGAAGTGACTGAGGTCAGAGTTATGGGCTGCTGAAGTGGCTAGAAGAATCAGGAAAGGATACCAGATAACAGGGAGCTGCATGGGGAGGAAGAGCTACTAGGGGAAGCTGCATGGCTCACGGCTAAAAGGAACTGCCAGAAGTCACGTAGTACTGGATAAAAATGTGGAAGGCCCAGTCCAGGTACAGTGTGGACTGATCTCACTAAATACATTGGCTATTCAGACCCGAGAAAGGCCAAACCTTACAGGTATATATCCTACTCTAGTGTACAAACTATACCCTGTTAGATTAACACAAAGACCAAAGAGGTCCAAAGTAAAAAAGGACAAAACCAAATTTGACAGGACTGAAAGTTCCCATAAGTAATTTAATTAATTGCTGGAATAAACTCAACCCTCTTTAAATGAAGAAAACATAGTCTGGACAATATCCAATATACCAGACAAGGGAAGACTCAGGAAAATATGCCACAGTATCAAGAAAAAAATAAGAGAGAAGTGAGTACAAGCACATGCTGTATTGAAATTAATGTCCAAGATTTTAAAAAGAAAAAATGTAATCATGTTTAAAGATTTTAAGTGAAAGATGGACACAATTACAAATCAAAGAGAAATATGAGCATTAGATTATCAGATTCTTTTTTTAAAAAAAGCAACATTTTATGCTGTTATGAGAAAGAATTTAAGAATAAATATATAGATAAGTTGAAAATAACAAGATTAAAATATACATGGAAACATTTACCATAAGAAGCTGATGTGTCTGTATTAATAACATGGTAGACTGCAAGATGAGGAATATAACCTGAGATGAGGAAGAAAAGTTGTAATTTATTAGACAGATATAACAACTAAATATGTATGCAACAAATAATATAACTTCAAATTATGAATAAAAAAGAGAAATAGCCAAATCTATGACTATACTTCTCTTTTTTTGTGTTGCTATGACAAAATATCCAACACAAGATAATTTATAAAAAAACAAAGATTTATTTCCTCATACTTATGAAAACTGGGGAGTCCAGAATCAGGCATCACCAGTCTGGGGAGGTCCCAGTCTCTGCCTCCAAGCTGACACCTTGAATGCTGTGTATGCTGTGTTCTCATATGGCAGAAGAGCAGAAGAGAGTAAACCCACTTCCTCGTGTGCTTTTATAAGGCCCTAAACCCGTCCTGTCTGTGAGGGTTCTACCCTCATGCTTTAATCATATCCTAAAGCCCCAACCTTTTCACATGGATGACTAGGTTTCAACACATGAATTTGAGGGGACAATCAGACCATAGCAATTGTTGAATGTTTTAATGCTTTTCTCTCAGTAATTGATAGTATTGGACTAAAAAATATAAAATATCTGAACAATACTATCAATAAACCTGAGTTGAAACTTATAGATGAGCTCTCCAAAGAAAAGAGGAAAACTTTTTTTTTTGTTAAGTGCACATTCAACAAGATGGACAATATTTACCCATTAAATAAGTCTCAAGTCTTAGTACTTACAGTCATTTTATCATGTAAAAGGGTTAAAATTATACAGAGTATCTTATCTTACTAACAATAATTAAATTAGAAATGAATAATCAAAGATAAGTAGAAGATCCCCAAATATTTGAGAATTACATAGCAAATTTCTGAATTGTCTATAGTTTGAAAAAAAATAGAAAACATTTTGAATTAAAAATAGTGAAAATAAAAAAATGTGGGATTTAGCTAAAGTGAGGGTTAAAGCAAATAAAATTTGCTCTTTGAAGCCTTCTTTAAAAAAATATGTAAGATTATGATCTAAGTTTCTACCTAAAAAACCTAGAAGATCAAGTTAAATCTAAAAGATAAAAATAGGCAAGTGAGAAGAAATTCAATGAAATAGAAAACAGATACAATAGAAGATCTAAAAAATTCAAAAGATAATGTTTTGAAAAATGATAACAGAACCAATACAACTCTAGCTAAATAGATTAAGAAAATCCAAATTAACAATATCAGAACTGAAACAAGATATCTTGCAGTTCCCATTGACATTAGAACGATAACCAGGAATGCCATAAGAGAATTACGCTAATACATTTGACACTTAAATGAATAAATTCCTTAAATAATGCAACTTACAAAAAATAGATATAAGAAGACAAAGATAATCTTAAAAGGCAGAATTTCTATTAAAGGAATTGAATTTTTTGCCATAAACTTCTTTCTGTCTCACATACACACACACACACACACACACACACACACACACACACAACTCTCCAGGCCCAAATATTTTACTGATGGATTATAAAATCCTTTAATAGCAGCTAGCAAATTATAATCCTTAAAAGACCCAATGAGAACAATTGTAGAAGAGGAAAAGTTTATTTAAGGGCTCACAGTTTCAGAAATCTCAGTCCATATAGAGTCAACTCTATTCCCCAGGGCTCAAGGTGACGCAGACCACTGTGGCAGAGGGAAGTGGCTCACGTAATAATCAGGAAACAGAGAGAGAGAGAGAGACTTCACTTTCCAGATACAGATATATACCCCATAGCCACACCCACAATGAACCACTTCCTCTGCCACACCTCACCTGCCTCCATTTACCACTCAGTCAATCCCATCAGGGATCAATTCACTAATTAGGTTAAGGTTTATTCACAGTCATTGCTCCTCCCAACCTTCTTGCATTGTCTCACACATGAGCATGTGAGATATTCAAACCATCAAAGACATTTCTAGTGGCCTGCAAAGTCAAAGTTATTCTTCTACTAGTAGGACCTTATTTGCCTCTTTCATTTTTATTTTCTCATAAGTGGAGTTTTCCATAGGTCTTGTTATACATGATATTGACATAGATTGAATGCAGAAGCAGATGTGAAAATCTAGCTGTCTTCTATTAAGCTACACGTTAAAGAGACTGGTGAAAAATAAACAAATAAAACACGGCTTCCCCTCAACAAATACTTTTTTTTTTTTGAAATATGCTCATTCTTCATAAAGATATGTTATAGTTATACAGTAATTTATTATTTTTGATAAACTGATACACATTTACATTTTCTCAGTTTTAATTTTTAATATGTTGATAAATATAACTTACATAAACAAAAATTTCTTAGGATAGTGTTTAAAGATTTAAAGGGATCTTGAAGTCAAAATATTTGCAAATTACTCATTTAATACATCTGCTCTAAGGTCTTTCAGAAAATAGAGGTAGGGGAAAATTCTATTACTTATTCTATGTGATCAGTGTAACATTGCTACCAAAGCTGAACATACTTATTGCAAGAAATCTTTAGACCAATATCCCTCATGAACATACATTCAGTAATCTTTTTAAATATTAGCAAATTAAATATTGTAATAGATAAAAAGGATAACATATCTAAAGGATAAATTATCCATATAAATGTGAGTTTTTCTAGGAATGCAAGGCTAGTGTAACATTTGAAAATCAACACAATTCATCCTGTTAGCAGAACAAAAATGGATCTGAGGCATATGATCATAAGAATAAAATCTCATATTAAAAGAAACAAAATAAGCAATTAAAGATCTAGTAAATGGAGAGATACATCATGCTCATGAATCTGGAGGCTCAATATTTTTAACATGTCATTTCCATGTAAATCCTTTCAAAATCTCAACAGACTTCCTTTTTGAGAAATCAATAAGTTGTTTCTAAGATTTGTGTGGTGATGCAAATAATCAGCATTGCCAAAACAATTTGGGAAAAATTTTTGGAAAAAAAAGAGAAAATAGAAGATGCATATTATATGATTTCAAAATTTGTCTAAAGCTACAATTGCTAATACGAGAAATCGAGTGTGTAACCAAAAGGATTTATGAGTCATATTAGAGCATCTAGAAAAAAATTAAACTTGACATATAATTCACATCACATATCTTAGGACATGCTGTAGTATATAATCCATATTCCCCTTTAGGACTAAGGTACTCATTCATTTAGCTATAGACTATTGCTTTTATTGGACTGAAAATTGTGAACCCTCAAATTCTTATGTCCTACCCCTAATACCTCAGAATATGAATGAATTCGAAGATAAGGTCTTTAGAAAGGTAATTAAGTGAGGTCATTGAGGTAGATTGTAAACCAATATGATTGGAAGCTTCATAAGATAAGGATACGAGGACCCAGACATTTGGAGGGAAGACTATGTGAAGACATGGAGGAGAAGATGGCCATATGCCAGCTGGAGATTACTGTTTTTATAAATAGAGTATTGAGGGAGATTTTCATCCTGTAAGCATCTTGTAAAGATGCAATGAGAAGGTGCCATCTGTGGAATGAGGAAAGATCTCTCACCAGGCATCAAGTCTGCTGACAACTTAATTGTGGACTTTCCCACCTCCAGAAGTATGAGCAATTAATTTCTGTTGTTCATAAATTACCTAGTCTGTGGTGTGTGTTATAGCAACCTGAGAGGAATAAGACTTATCAACATGAGAAAGTATAAACAAATTGTGATCCATTCATATCATGAAATGAAAGAACAAACTTATGATACACACAACATGGTTGAGTGTCAAAATCATCATGGTAAACAGAAGTTTATGTGAAGTAGTAGAAAAGTAAAAATTATTGTATAGTGGTAAAAATCTAAACACTGATTATGTTTGGATGAGGATAATCAACAGGAAGGGAACATGAGGAAACATTTCATGGCGATGAAAAAGTTCTATATATTAATTGGGATGAAATTTCATGAATATAAGCGCTGGTCAAAACTCATTGAAGCACGCACTTAAAATCTGTTCATGTCACTGTATGTAAATTATACCTTAATTTTAACAAATTTTTAAAAATTGAAAACATTAAAAAAGTAAGTGCCAAACACTGTTGCAGATGTTGGGTATGATGTTGATAAGAAGAAATAAATAAATAAACACTGTAGCATGGACTGTGAATTTGCTAATTACAATAAAGAACAGCAGAGATTATTTTGGCATCAGAGTCAGCCATATAGACAAATGTTATGGTTGAAATATTTGTAATTACCTTTTAAATACTGCACAATTCTCCTAAAAATATTCTTAGCGTTACTTGAAAAAGTTAATTGAGTCATGTGTAATTTTAAGCATCAATTCACCAATTTCTTTTGGATAATTTCTTAAGCCCAAGCCAGTTTGTTATACAGGGAAATTTATAATAGCTGATTGTTCCTTCTGAATCTTGATTTGTGAGTTGTTAAAAATATCTTCATGTTTCCCAAATATTAGACCAACTTCTTTTTCACATTGCGTTGACACACATAAACTCTCAATAGTAATGGGGTTTTTAATTGATAAAGACTAATCAAACAAGTTTCCATATGCTTATGCAATATATTCTGTGATTATTTCAGGAATGAGGGAAAATCCTTTATCAAAGTTTTATGTTTTGAGATTGCTGTCAAATTCATTTATATTTCTTGAATCAGGAGCAAGAAGGGATGATCCAAAAATACCAGGGAAAATATATTCAAAGTTTGATGTGGAAAATGCTCACTTAGGGGTTGACTATACCAAGTATCACTTTGATAGGTAGAGTGCAAATGTTCTGTTAACAGGCCATGTTGTTGAAAAAAAATTTCCATACAAAGTTTCCACAAGTCTTTATTAGGTGGCTAATGTTATTGGTTAAAGCTCATGCTTTGAAACAATACCCTGGCGTTTAGAAATAGCATAAAGGTTATGCAGAAATGTTAGTGTCACACCTGAACTGCAGTGTCATTTGTGCAAAGGCAGAGCATTGTATTTAAGGAGGATAAAAGACCCAGAAAAGGTCAAATTGTAGAAGTCTTCATAAATTGGAGCAATTTTTTCTGTAAGATGAATAAAAAATGAATGATATATATAAATCGTTAAAAAGTAATTCTTTTCTTTGTATATATGCTAACAGATAAGAGTCAAGAAAAGTGGGAGGAAATATATGTCATTCCCTCCCACTGGAGTTATAAAGTAACTATAGAAATGTAAGGAGAGGGGCTGGGGTGGTGGCTCAGTGGTAGAGCACGTGCCTTGCACATGTGAGGCACTGGGTTCAATCCTCAGCACCACATAAAAATAAATAAAGGTATTGTGCTCATCTTCAACTAAAAAAATATTTTAAAAAGTGTAAGGAGAGTTCTAGCAGAGGTGATCCAATTATGATACCACATGAAAGTGGAGTTAGAGGATTTCCTTGTAGGTAGAATGAAATTTAAGATACAAAAAAAAAAAGTCATTTATAATATATAATGGCATTGTAGAGACATCTTGCCTATTGATTAAATATAATTGGAACAAATAAAGATATCAGTTCTTTAGAAGATTCATCTCTTACTGGCATTGAGAGTTTTATATTTTTATAAAGTGAGCAAAAATAATAGCCCAATGTGCTTCACGTATTTAATATGGAGATATTTTTCTAAGCCAAGCTTTGTTGAAAACATCACTTTGAAAAGTAAGAGAAAGGAAAGGCTTCTGTCATGATGGCTGAGGAGCTCAGTGGGTCCGCTCTCCAGAGAAACGGAGGGAAATTATAAATAAAACCAATTATTTTGTTCTCTGAAAATGATCCCAAGTACTACAGCAAAGGAAGAAACACTTATTCAAGAAAATCTGCAAATATTCAGCAAGATCAGTATGAATCTGTGGATTTGAAATAATACCTGCTGCCTCCTCCCACTTCCTAACTCAGTAAGATGGAAACTATTCCAGACAAATGCAGCCAAGAACACAGGACTCTCTAACTAATTTTCTATCTGAGGGCTTTTTCCCTCCAGGGGCAGGACATCAACACCTCTCATTCTGCTCCCAGTTATTTGTTACTGAGATTAAATTTAGGAAGAATGTATTGGGCAGAGGGGTTCTTTTCTTCAGCCCAGCCGCCACTCTTGGAATGTAGGCCCTGCCTTGTACACGGTGCTGCTAAGAATACTGATACTCTGGTGCCCTTGCCCCATTTCAAAAAGTGGTGATTCTGTGCCAGAGGAGGCAAGCTGAACGGGGCTGAGGTTCTAGAGCCCTTCAACAAAGCTCTCAGCAATTAAAACAGGGTATAACTCAGAAGAATGCTGTTGTCCTCACCTGCAGTGCCACACATGATGCTCAAAAATTTTTCATAGGAGGAAAGAGGCCATTAAATAAATAGTTTCTAATTTTTTTCAGAAGGAGTTGACTTCATTTGCAATAGAATGTGGAGAAGTTCCAGCCTAAGGGCACTCTGAAAAGCAATGGAGATTGTGGTGAAAGTGAATCAGGAGATCGGTAGATTTATTGAAGATTGTGTGTGTGTGTGTGTGTGTGTGTGTGTGTGTGTGTGTGTTATGTTAAGTTAAATTACAGGCTGGCTAGTTTTCTAGAAAAAAAACTGGGGGGAAAAACAGCTGAAAGGACCCTTCCTAGAGTCAGGACAAATGTCAAACACTGACTTCAGTAACAATTTCTTTCAAGGAACCCAATTTGATTCACTTAGTCTATGGAACCAATTATTACTCAGGGATTTTTTTTTTTTTTTTTTTTTAATAAGAGAGTGATCAGTGGAACCTACAATTTGGTTTGGTCAGCAAAAGAGACGGTCAAATAAAGCCCTCCAAAATCACTGTCATCCCAGGGTGACTCTAGGCATACCCAAGACTTTTGGCCCCTGAGAAGCAACATTAAAGGCTTAACACTGAGTAAGAAGAGGCATAGATTTACTAAAATAATCCAGTCAGTCACCAAACAAGTAACAATAATAAGCACAGAATGAGGAGACTAGTACCCAATGCTGCTACGCTGATTATCTAAAATGTCCAGTTTCCCCCAAAAAAAGAGACCCCCCCAAAAAAAAGCAAGCATGACCCATACACTGGGGGAAAAAAAAGGCCACAGAAACTGCCTGTGAGATTGGCCAGATGCAGCTCTAATAGACTGTCTTCAAAGTAGTCACTATGAGTATGTTCAAAGAACCAAAAGAAACCATGATTAAAGAAATCAAGGAACAACCTGTGAGTTGGGAGAAAATATTTGCAAACCGTATGTCTGATAAGGAGTTAATATCCAAAATATATAAGGAAGTCAAATCAATAGCAAGAAAAAAAACTCATTAAAAATGAGCATAGAACTTGAATAGGCATTTCTGAAGAGAAGATATACAAATGGCCAATAGGTGTATGAATAAATGCTTAACAGCACTAATAATCAGGGAAATACAAAAAAAATCACAATAATATCACTCCATGCCTGTTACAAATTGCTATTATAAAAAAGCAAATGGTAATAAATGTTGGCAAGGGAACAGAGAAAAGGAAAGCTTATGTACTATTGGTAGAAACATAAATTAGTAAAGCCATTATGGAAAACCATATGGAGACTCTTCAAAAAAATAAAAATAGAACTATCATATGATCCATCAATTTTACTTCTGGGTATGTATTCAAAGGAACTAAAATCGGTATGTCAAAGAGATGGCTGCAATCTCATGTTCATTGCAGCACATATATTGGATCAACCTAAGTTTCTCTTATGATTTGGATCTAGAAGTGTTTTGGAAACATGAACGCAATGTAGAAAGGTTCAGATGTGGGGCTTTTAGGAAATGATGATGAGAACTGTAACCTCATCAGTGGATTAATCCATTTGATGGATTAATAATTTGAACTGGGAAGCAACTAGGCAGGTGGGACATAGCTGAATGAAGTAGGTCACTGGAGGCATGTCTTTGAGGATTATATCTAGTCTGTGACTTCTCTTTCTTTCTCTTCTTCCCAACTGTTACAAGCTAAGCAGCCATGCTCTTCCACCATAATGTTTTACCTTACCTAAGACCCAGAGCAATGGAGTCAGCTAACCATGGACTGGACCTCTGAAACTGTGAACCCTAAATAACTTTTTCTGCTATAGGAAAAGTTCTTGTCAGGTATTTTGGTCACAACAATGAAAAGCTGACCAACACAGTGTCCATCTTTGATTGAGTACTATTCAGCCTTGAAAAATAATAAGATTCTATCATTCACAAAATCATGGATGAACCTGGACAACATTATGCTAAATAAAATAAGCCAGGCACAGAAAGACAAATACTACATGATATCAATTATATGTAAAATCTAAAAAGTCAAACTCATAGAAGTAGAGAAAAAAACTGTGACTAACAGAGGCTGGTGGGGTCGGGTGGGGTGGGCAGAGAATGGGTACTTGCTGGTCAAAGTGTACAAAGTTTCATTTAGGAGAAAAAGGTTTTGAGGTCTATTGCACAACATTGTGACTATAGTTAATAATGTGTATTTCAAAATTGCTAAGATAAATAAATTTTAAAAGTTCTCATCACAAAAATTAAGCATGTGAGTTTATATTTTAGTTTAATTTAATCATCAAAAATCATGTTATGGGAGCTGGGGTTGTGCCTCAGTGGCAGAGCACTTGCCTCCAATGTGTGAGGTACTGGGTTCAATTCTCAGCACCACATATAAATAAATAAAATAGAGGCCCATTGCCAACTAGAAACATTTTTTAAAAATCATGTTATATCATGTAAAATATATGATGACTATTTTTTAATTAAAATTTTTAAAACGAAATAAAGGAAGTTATGATGATAATGCATCAAATAGGTCAGATACACACATTTCTATACAAATGAAAATGATGCATATCACAGTGGAAGTTAGATAAATCTGAAACTGATTATGATAAGTCAGGACATATATGGTAAGTCTAGTGCAACCACTAGGAAGTAAATAAAACTATACCTGTAGTGGAAAATTACTAAAGAAATTAAAATACTGCATTAAAAATAGCCTTTTAAGGCAAATATTCCCACTTAAAAGTATGAATACAAGAAAAGGACTTGGCTCAAAAAAAATCAGTAAAATAGAAGGCATGGATCTATTTAAATCAAGAATATTAAATGTGAATAAACTGAACGATCAGATCAAAAGGTAAAGGTTGTTTGTTTGGATTAAAAGAATTCAACTTTATGCCATTTACAGGAGATACACATAGATTAAAGGTAAAAGTGTGGGAAAAAGATATTATGAAAGAGCAACCACAAAGAAAGCTTAATTACTGAAGTACTAATTTCAGACAAAATAGATTTTAAAACAATAAAAGTTACTAGAGATAAAGAGCTAATTTTATAATGATAAATGGTTCAAATCACTATGAAGATGTAACAATTCTAAATATGGGGAAATGGGAAATTATTAATCAAGAGGCTTAAAGTTTCAGATAACAAAGATGAACAAGTTCTAAAGAACTGTTTCTATGACAATGTACCCATAATCCACAATGCTGTATTTTACACTAAAAAAAAGTAAATCTCATGCTAAGTGTTATTACACAGTAAATTAAAAATGTAAAAATTCAATTGAGATGTACACTTCAAGTGTGTGAGTTTATAGTACGGAAATTGTATCTCAAAGCTATTTTTTTAAGGTGATGAATGTTATCTTTTCCACTGATGGCATAAACAAACAAAAACAAAACTCCACTTGTTTTGACATTAAGTATAGATGTCATGATTATTATCTCAAGATAAAAAATAATTGTCTTCATACAAGATAAGGAAAGTCAGGAAACAACATCAAATAGCCAATTCCTAACTAAACAGAATTACAATATGTGTAGGTTGCCAAATGTGCCTATTTTGTTCCCTTCTATTAAAAAACCCACAAACCCTACAAATGAGAGAACATGTTAGAGATAGTTGGTTGTAGATTTGTAGAAACGTAAAGGAGTAAGGAACTTGAAGAGACTTCAAGACCAGGGACATTACACATGAAGAGTGTAAGACATTCACAGCAAAAGGACTAACATCACATAATAAATGCATGGCATAACTGACAATGGAACTTGCACTTTTTATCCCATCTTGCATCTTTTATCCTGTCAAATAACTAGTGAGGCTGGGAAGAAAATGTACAGTAGTGAAGCAGGGCCAGGTATGACAGAATTTTCACACACCCTCTGAACAGGAGAGACTGGAAATTCTGTTTTCATCCACAGAGCTCAAAGCAGAGATCTGGGCACGGGCTGAGTGGTAGGTCACTTATTAAAGGGCTAAAAGCAGTAACTCAGCCACTGCTGATTGTTTCATGGTAGTAGTTCATGTTCATTGTTGCCCCATTTTCAAAATTGCCACAAGAAACTAAAAACTCGAATATTTTTGTATGAAATGTCCTGATTTTTAAGTTTAAATAAATTCAAAGACACACATAAGCACAAGGTTTTGATCTAGGATCTACCAACTTTTGACCTCTGAAAATTTCTTTTTATTAGATTTAGGTCAGGATTTTCCCTCAGCCTTGATTTATCCCAAAAAGCTAAGATTTGATTTGAGTCTTAATGGTGTCATGAAAGTTTAAGAAATATAGATGATATGTTTTTGTAGAATAATATATCCAGATAGTGTTTATCAATAATTAATATTAGAAGAACACAATCTATTACTTAGATACCTCTTTTCTTTTTAAATTTTCTTTCCTTTTTTTCTTTAAGACCTGTTTCAGTAAGTTGCTGAGGCTGGCCTTGAACTTGCAATCCTCCTGCCTCAGCCTCTGGAGTCACTGAGTTTATATAGGCATTCAACACTGTGCCTAACTAGATACTTTTAACTTAAGATCCAATGAAAGTTAAATTTTTTCTGTTTTTCTTCCCAATGGTACATACTTATAAAATGATTAGACATTAAGAAATTATTTGGAAATAATCAGATTCTCCTTTAGCCTTATTTTTCTCACCACCTTAATTCTTTCAGTTATTATGCTGACTTGTTTCTGAAAATGTTTGTTTCTTAAAATTCTTTAAAATTTAGATACAGATGGATAAAGATGGGTTATTCCAGTTGGTTCTTGCATAGGATATGGAGACCCACAACTAGATAAGCCAACTCAGCTTTACCTGCTACTAGGTGATTAGGATGAATGAAATTGCTAATATTTCAGAAAACATTTCAGAGATATCATGATATTAGAGAAATTGTGAAAACTTTTAGGACCTAAAATCTGAAAAAAGACATGCAAATAGGAGAAATAGAAATTTTCACTTCTTCACTCTACCCTAGACAAGTCATTTTTCAGACTCAGAGTATGTGAAACTCTCTGCAATTGTTCTAGAATTCTAATACCTGTGTGACAAGTAGTTGGGGAACTACAGAGTGTTAAATGCCAAAGAAGAAACAAATGAGTCTGTCCTATAATCCTGAATTTCATGAACCCAATAACATTAGAGTGTTCTATCCACAAAGTAAAAGTTGATTTTATAAACTCATATTTCTAAGGTCCCAGTCCTTTTTGTAATAATAAAATACTCCTTGGTTCTGTGTATTTCAGCAAAAGAAACGCTTCTAGCTTCTGATAAATTCCTGTATTGCATAGTGCTTTAAAAAATCAGCCAATTTCTGGCCTCTACAGACTTTCTCCTGTGCTTCGCATGTCCATTCCCTTGAATACACAGATTTGCCTGACTCAGTCAAAAATGTCATCAATCAGGATTTTGCAGTGATAAAGGTGTTGAGATTGTTCCCTGAGCAACTGTGAATGATTGCTCCAACATGAGGCATTCAGCATTATTAGATGAGAAGTAAAAATTCACAGTAGGATGAATTTTGCCTACAGTTGCAAGCAGATGACTCCTGCCCACTGATGGCAAGAAGAACGTTGTGGGGAAATTATATAAAATATGAATATGAAATAATGTGAATTTGAAGTTCATATTGATTTTTATTCAATAAGTGTCACTGAATATAAAAATAACCAACACATGGTCCTTGCCATAGAAAGGCCCAACTTTTTACATATCAAAAGGAACCACAGCTCAAAAAAGATAATGAAGTACCCACTTTAAAAATGTTTCAACTTTTAAGATACTTTGGAGTTTTTTCCCTATAATTGTAAAACTTTTATATATCATTTTTGAAGTACCTTTGAACAAATTAGGTCTATAGTTATAGTTCGGGCTGTACCAGTATTCTCTCTGTCCCTAAATAATATCTTGTTCTCCTGGCAAGCATCTAATCTGTCTTCAAGACTTAATATTTTTGTCATATTTTAGATTTTCTTTCATTTATTCTACCCAATTGGATGAATTTCTCCTCCAGCTTTCTATAAGTAATAATAGTAGCAACCATCTTGTTTGACAGGAAGTAAGCCCTTTTCCTGGGCCAGGAGTATTAAGGAATACTAAATCACTTGATTCTCACAAAGCAGTCTGAGACAGGAACTGCTAATGAGGACAAGAAGGCTTGAGATATCATTTATGCTGCCCAGGAAGTGGTGGAGCTGCTGTGTGAGCCCAGAGGGTTGCATCTTTAGCCACTGTGCAATTCCCCATCTCAGAAGCACACATCCCATAATATTAAGTCAGTGTCTGGGAGTCTATATTTTCATGCTAGCTGGTGTCTTCTTCTTTAAGAAGAGTGTTGCAGCTCTTTGATATTTGGGTTGCCAGAGCCTGACAAAGTCATAGACATGCTTGGGTCAAAGTTTAGATTTGTCATTTGTTGTTCTTAGCCCTATTTTAGCCCAGTCATTCTTTTCAAAAAGTACTTTATTAACACAAAGTACTCTTTTTGTTTTCCCACCAGCATTTAAGGTGCATTTTGAATTAAATTTACTTCCCTAGGAACTTATTGCCATTCTTCCAAATGGTCCCATTGTTAACAAAAGGCCGTGCAGCTTCTACCTAGAATTTTGGCTGTCCAGAGTCTACCTTGCTGGAAGTACCATGTGCACCTTCTAGGCCACAGTTCCTGCTGAACAATCTTTCCAACCCTCCCACCAAGGTATCAGACAAGTGAATAAGGAATTCTTGGATGTTCCAGACCAGTTTACCTGCTAGTTGAACATCATCAAGTGATGTGATTCAGTGCCGTTGACACCTTGAAACTTTATTTTTCATTGTCAGTTTGTGCTGGATTCCATTAATTTTTTTGTTGGTCTTGAATACATTGCTAAATTATGCCTACTTATATATTCTTTGAGATTGCTTGGAACTATTATCACTTCACTTTGTGTGAAAAAACAAATGCCTTTCTTGGCTAACTCCTCTCTAGTCCTTGGTATAGGTACAAAATATATTTTGAGAGGCTTGACATAGAAAATAGCATTTTTAATGCACATAGCTTTCAATGAGAGCATGCAAAAGAGCATGAGACGGCCAGTAAGATTTATCTGCTCTTCTCCATGATGCCCTTTCTACTTGGGTATCATGGTGGCCACTTGGTGTCAGATAACACAGAATGTAGATGTAGGCAGAAGCTATGCACAAACCTTAGTTACAAAAAAATGCATTTGTCTTCCACCCCTACTGATGTGTTCTATGACTGTGTAAGTTTCAATTCAAACTAGCCTATTTAGTTCTCCATAAGATGATGAGACCAGTATAGTAGTCTTACAAAGAGAAGTATCAAGAAATATCAATCTAAAAGACACCAAAGTGAGTCTGATACCTTAATTATTTTACCTTATCTCAATGTCAGCAAAGTTTTAAGTATTTCTCATAGGACTATGAATAATACAAACAGAACTTCTGTCAGAAAACTTTTTTTTTTAGGTGGTCTCTCCTTTTTTTATTTTACCATTTTTTAAAAATTCTGATTTGTTATATATGACAACAGAATGCATTACAATTCATATTACACATATGGACCACATTTTCCATATCTCTGGTTGTACTCAAAGTAGAGTCACATCCTTAGTGCCTTTTTACATGTACTTAGGGTAATGATGACCATCGCATTTCACCACCTTTCCTATCCCTATTTCACCTCCCTTTCTCTCCCTCCCCTTTTCCCCTTTGTCCTATCTAGAGTTCATTTAATTCTCTCACTCCCCCTCCCCAGCATATTATAAATCTGCATCCTTAAATCAGAGAAATCATTCAGCATTTGGTTTTTTGGGATAGACTAATTACACTTAGCATTATATCCTCCAACTCCATCCATTTACCTGCAAATGCCATGATTTTATTCATGCTGAATAATATTCCATTGTGTATATATACCATGTTTTCTTTATCCATTCATCCACTGAAGGGCATCTAGGTTGGTTCCACAATTTAGTTATCATGAATTGTGCTGCTATAAATATTGATGTGACTGTGTCCCTGTAGTATGCTGTAGTGAGATGAAATTTTAGAGTAGTTTTGATTTGCATTTCTCTCTGAACACTTAATAGAAAAGAATTACTGAATTCAAAGAATTAAAGGAAAAGAGGAGGAAAAGAAGGGAAGATATGTTGTTACTTAAGTGCAAAAACAGTCAAGGTTTCAATGTCCCTTTGAATTGTTAACCTAAAATCCTTTAATAAATGGTATCTATCTCACTTAACTACTTAATAGACTACTTTTGTAAGTAGACAATAATAAGGGAGCTTCTTTCTTCAGATATCAGTTCCTGACACAGTATGAAACACCATTTTTTTTTTTTTTTTTTTTTGGTCTGTAAGACTAAAAGTTTAGGAGGTCACAGGACATTATTTCCTGGTACACTACAAACATTTGTGAATGAACTAGGGCTTTCATAACCTTCAGAAAGATAAGATATGTAACTAAAATTTGTAATATCAAAGAGATCTGATCATGCAAAAAATTAATTCTTTGCTTTGCTTATTTCTTCACCAAACATTTAAGAGCTTGCTCTGTACCTGAAATTAGTCACGGCATTGAGAGAAATGCTGAAACAGAAATATTACTCTTTGCCTTTTATGTACTGCAGATGATGAAATAATTTTCTCTCTGTAATTTTTGTTCACAGACACCTTGCAAAGGACAGTTAAACTCAGTCAACAATGAAAATTGAACAACATCTATTATTTGTGTTTTCACTTATCCACAAGTTACTGTTTACCAGATTTATTCAATGACCCTCCCATGTCCCACCAAACAAAAGCATTCTTTGTCCTAACTAAAGGAGAGATCTACTTCCGTATTTTTAAAACAATATACCATTTTACTCCAGAAAGATTATAGGTTAGGTTTGAATAACAAAGGAAAGACTTTATGCCACTATTTGAACAGTACCACCTGTTGAAACTTGTAATGTCTGCTCCACTCTTCAAAATTCAAGATTTAAACTTTCCCTAGTCACATGAGAACTGATGTACACACTGTTAGGAATGTAATGACAAGATTGGCTGTCCTGAAACCCAGACATTTCCAAGCTTTGCTTCAAGGGAGAAAGAGGTCTCCCAGGCGTGGTGGGGGCTTGTGTGTCAACAAGATGGAATGTGCCTGATTTCACTGTACACTGGAACCCAAGCTGCAGCAGAATGGCTGTTGGAGATGTGCGGTTCTTGAAAGCAATGGCAGCAAGCTTATATACTTGGATGATATTATGGGTTGGATATGTGGTGTCCCCTAAGAGTTCATGTGTAAGATAATACAAGAAAGCTGACTAAAATAGATGGGGAATAGCTGTCAGATTTGGAACCACAGGTAGAGGTGGTCATTCTAGGTGACTGCTTTTATTCACTTTCTGTGGGCTATCTAGACTAAAGGTTGAAATTCTTTTTTTTTTTTCCCTCCCCAAACAGTTACATATAAGAGATTTTCTGTTCAGGACAAGTTCAAGGAAAAGAGAATCAACTGTTATTCAAGAAAATACAGTAGTTGGGGCCCAGAAAAACTAGTATGCACGATTCACAGCAGTTGTGGTAGAGACAGTCTTGGAATTTTGACTACTCTATATAGGGAGGGACATTGACTGTGGTTTGTTTCTTTACTCAATCTGTCCAGCTTGCTCCCACCAATGGGTTCAGGAATATTAAGTATCACTGATTTTAAGGGAGATGACTATACATATTCCTTTAGTTCATAATTGACAATATCAAATATGGAAGAGATAAAGGAAAGTGCTAAAGTCAATCCCAGTGATGAAACATGGAAAGAAACAAAGCTATTTCATTTATCTTAAAAGAAAAAATGAATTGAAAAACCATAAACTCTTCTTTCAGTTTCCTTACAGTAACAAAAATAAGAAGATAACAAAACCTAAAGCTTAATGTTGTGGGTTTTCTTTTTCTATTTATCTATCTATCTATCTGTCTATCTATCTATCTACCTACCTATCGATCCATCAATCCATCGATCGATCTACCTTTGGTCCCTTTCCATGATTCACCTTGTCAGATCCCAAGGGCTCTCTGACTTTGAATTCAGACAAAAGCAAGTTTTCATTCGTTTTCCCCATGTTTTTGAGCATTTTTAAAGGTTAGCTAAGTTATGAGTCATTGCCAAGCTTTTTCGGCATCATTGTACCAAAAGCACATAACATGTTTTCTACCTGTCGATGTAAATTACTGCCTGCATGTGGAACTCCAGGAATGATTTGGCTTCCTGCCCACGCAAATGACTTCTCATCGTTCAGGTTTCAATTTAATGCCAGTGTGTACTATAAGATGTATGTTCAATTCTACAAATGAGTTGCATGTGCATTTCAATTTCAGAAAACCTGGACTGAATTTTAAAAGCAAATATTTTGGATCCGTTGTACTAGAGGTACTTCTGAGCTAGACACATTCTAACTACACTGTAGAATTAAAAATAGTGCTTGAATTTTGGTAGTACACTAAATTTTCAAGAAAGAAAGATAAAAGGACAAATAATGCCTTTCGTTTTTGAGCTTGCTATACCAAAGAACTAAAATATGCAAGGTTTTTTTAATTATCAGTTTTTCCTTTGCAATTTTCCACTCTCCTCTGACCACTAGTTAAACCAATTTGGAAAGAAAAGCATAGTATCTTGAATAGAAAGCTAAGTATTCAGAAAGCATTTCTTACCTATGCAGAATCTACTCCAAACACAAACCAGGAGGATACTTCTAAACTTCCTTACTTTATGCAGAAATTCTGTTACTAGATGAAGATCTATATGAAATATATTACAATGTACTCCAGTTAAAAAAACACTGTCAAATAAAATTGTTTTTTAAAAAGTGTGGCAATAAGCATTATTTCTGCTCATGTGTGCTAATGAAAAGATCAAAGAACATTAAAAATCAAAACCAAAAACTGCCAAAAACACATGACCGCCCAGAAAAACAACATCAAATATATAGGAAAAAATGGAAAAAGAAATGTTCTAAAGTGAATAAAAACATGGAATATTTTCCATTGCTTTACATTAGCAAAATTAGAGTACTACAGTCAACCCACCAAAAATACAGCCATGAGAAGAATTCAGACATTCTCCTTCACCAAAATCTGTGCGTCTTCTGTAAAAGCCATCATCTCTTTCTGCCATGTAATTGCACAGGTAATAAATATTACATGCTATGACTACTTAAGCCAAGTATATGTTAATGGCCTCTCTTGCTCAGCTGTAGAGCAGAACCAACAGAATACAATAATGTTTGTATGTCACTTTTAAAAATAATTTATAATGAAATATATACGTGTGTGTATACACACACACATACACACACATACATATACATATATATATAAATTTTTTTTTAGTTGTAGATGGACACAATTCCTTTATTTATTTATTTATCTTTATGTGGGGCAGAGGATCGAACCCATTGCCTCACATGTGCTAAATGAGCATGCTACTACTGAACCACTACCCCAGCCCCTGTAGGTCACTTTTTAATGTATGAAACCAAAATGGTGGTGGGGGAGAGGGGAGGTGGAGATTACCTAATGTAATTCTTCCTTATTTAAAATTATTTTTCCTTTTAGTAGAACACTTAAAGTTTAATGATACAGACCTAGACAAAACATCATTGAATACTACGTTGCAGCTTTGTCTACACATCATTATTCTATTTGGTTACTGAGAATCTGTTATTGCACATTATACAAGGTCTCATGTACAAAGGAAGATGCATTGAGGATAAGATAGCTTTTTAAATTGTAGCTGTTAGCCATTTGTAACTTGAGCTCATTACTCTAACCTTTAGAATTTAGGTAATTTTTATTTTTACTTCATTACATATTGCTATTGTTTTATGTTTGTTTTATGTTTCACACTGGATAGTAAATTTATCTAAGATAGGAACATTTTCATCCTTAGTTTGTAGTATAATATTAGACTCTGAATTATTCAGAATAAAAGTGTAATTTTGGCCTTACCTTTCCATATCAACACAGTTTTTGAGTCAAGTCCTATGCTAGTGGTATCAATAATCTTTCCCTAGGTTATCCATCATATGTCCACAGAATTGTAGAACTGAAACTTACATTTCAATATAATCAACTTTCTTACTTCACAGACAAGAAAACCAGGATCAGAGACATTAAATATTTGGCTCAAAGTCAAATGAAGAATTTATAGCCTTCAAACATCAGAAAAAGATTAATCTTATATTTGAGTAAACTCTGGCCCAGACACCTGGTGTTTCTTGGCAGCCTACTTTAACAAGGATCATAACCAATGAATGGACATTTATAGTTTATTCAAATTAAGATAAATCTCACTCATCAACTGGCATAAGGCAAATTAATTCCCAAGCATAATTTTTAGAAACCAAATACTTTGGAGCAAATAGGGAAGCAAGATCAGTAGCCTAGGTGGCAATGCCAAGTTTTCTAACATAGTCTCTCTGTGAGGGTTTTGCAAACTACCTAAGGATCATTTAATTACTTTATTCGCACATGCATGCACATATGTGAACACAGCAATACATCTGGCAGTCTTCTTTCTAAGGAGTTTAAAAAGAGTCATCAAATTTTCAAAAACACGGCTGTCAGAATTTTTCAGGTTAGAGGAATTGACTAAAATGGCATTGAATATACTGCAGAAATAATGACTTTTCCTTGGCATTTGACAAACATGTTTGCTGAATTAATTGAAGTATGAATTAGTAAAACTACTTTTGGATAAGGACCTCTGAGGTAAAAAAAAAAAAAAAAAGCTGGAACAAGATTAGGGCAGAAGAGGGGATTTATAATGGGTACCTGGATACTACTGTCTTTTTGTAAACTATGGAAATCTAAGAATTTTCTTGATGTTCCACTGGGTAAGAGTAGAAATAGAGAATTTGAGTTTGAAATGTCTTTGTTAATAGATTTTCCAAGGAGAGTCAAAGAAGTAAATAGATAGTAATAGAATTTTGGAACATAGAGGCTAGCACATGTTAGGCAAGCAGCGATCTACCCCTAGGCCCCCCTACCAGCCCTAGAAGACAGAAAGCATGCTAGAAACAAATAGCACTTCCATGAAATGATGTTAGTCATTTTTATTTCTGAAACACATATACAGAACATGATATTCCACCATTTTCGAAAATTCAAAGCTGTATCTTGATGTAAAATTGAGATAAAATTGTCCAATCACAAAAAAAGAAAAAAAAATTGTACAATCACTCTTTTTTTTGGACTTTCTATCTTAAAAACTATTGATATCAACCCTCTTAATATTGTGTCCATCAGATAATTCATACTGATTTTGTTTTATGTAAAAAAAAAAGAGAGAAATGTATAAGACTTCCCATCAACTGTGAGGATAATGGAGGGTGGCATTTTCTCTTCTAACAGATAAAGTAATAATATTCTTTCCTCTTTTTAGTGAGTTATTGTTTACATATAAGAAAAAATCATAGCTTTTAGGCATATAATTCAATAATGTTTGAAATCATTACACCCATGTAATCTACAACTCAGAAATTTCTGGTTCATCACTTTCTGGCTTAATCCCTTTTTCCGGGAGCTGCCACAATTGTGATCATAAATTTACTTTGTCAATTTAGAACTTTATATACATGGGATTATATAATATTCTTTCTGTTGTCTGACTTTGCTCCATGTAATGTTTTTGAGATTGATCCATGCTTTTGCAGCTAGCAGAAGTTCATTATTTTTGTATCACGGAGTGGTATTCCATTGAAGAAAATGCCACAATTTACTTATCCATTCTCATTTTGAAGACTGGGTTGTGTCAAGTTTGGCAACTATCTTCTGAAATCTACTACAATTTTTTTTGTACAGGACTTTTTGAAAACATATTTTATATCTGTCATTGTCATGAATATTCTTTAAATAAACTTCCAAGCATCTTTTCACCACTGATGTATTGTTTTTACTTGCTCCCCAACATCTGATTTTATCAGTCTTTTACATTTTTGCCATTCTGGTGGGTATAAAGTGGTATCTCATGTTTTTATCCTCATTTCTGTGATACACCATTCTATACATGTATTGGCTCTTTGTAATTTTATATTTTAATTGCTTTATTGCTCTTGTCTATGACCAAGCATGTGTTTGATTTTGGAGATCATTCCATATGTCCTTGAGAAGAATGTGTGTTTTACAATGATTTGGTATAATATTCCATAAATATCAGTGAGGGCAATTTAATTAGTAGTTTTAAAAACTTTTACATTCTTGCTGATTCATTTTCTTTTCTCTTTCTTTTTTGTCCACTTATGCTATCAATCACTGAGAAAGCAGAGTTAAATCTCTAATTAGGATATTTGGTGTGTTTATTTTCCACAAAAATTCTACTAGCTTTTGCTTCATATAGTTTGAGGCTCTATTGCTGAATAATTACTAAATAATCCTTTAGAATTATTTTTTTAAATTGATCCTTTTATCGCTATGAAATGTCCTCTTTATTTCTAGTAATACTTCTTATATTGAAGCCACCTTGGTCTGATATTAATACAGTCATGCCAACTTTCTTACATTTGTATGGTGTATCTCATTCCATCCTTTTACTTTTTAAATAGACTTTATTTTAGAGCAGTTTTGTATTAACAGTAAAATTGAATGGAAAATGCAGTGTTCCTTTGTATCCCTCTTCCACCTAGCACAGCCTCCTCCACTATCATATCCTCCACCACTGTGATTCATATGTTACAATTGATGAACCTACATTGACACATCACTGTCACCCAAAGTCCATAGCTGACATTAGGGTTCATTTTTAGTTTTTCTATAATGACATGCATCTACCATTATAATATCACATAGAATGGTTTCATTGCCCTAAAAATCCTCTATGCTCTACATAGCCCTCCCTACCTCAACCTCTAGCAACCACCAATCTTTTTACTCTCTCCATAGTTCTGCCTTTTCAAAAATGACCTATGGTAGAAATCATGGAGTATGTAGTCTTCTAAGATTGATTTCTTGACTTAGTAATATGTATTTAAGATTTCTCCATGTTTTTTCGTGGCTTGAAAAACTCACTACTTTTAGTGGTGAATAATAATCCATTTTCCAGATGTACCACTATTTATTTATTCATTCATCTACTCAGGTCATCTTTGCGGCTTCCAAGTTTCAGCAATTATAAATAAAGTTCCCATAAAATTCAGGTACCAGGTTTTGCGTGGACCTGTTTTCAACTCATTTGGGTAAATCATCAAGGAATGTGGAATATTGTGGTGAGAGCATGTTTTGCTTTGTAAGACACTGCCAAACTGTCTTCCTGAGTAGCAATCTCATCAGCAATAAATGAGATTTCCTGTTGCTCTACATCCTCTCCACCATTTGGTGTTTTGAATTGTAGCCATTCTAATAGTTGTATCTTATCATTTTAATTTGCAATTCCTTAATGATATATGAAATTGATCAATCTTGTTTTTAAATGCTTTTATTAGTGCATTATCATTATGCATAATAGTAACGTTCATTTTGATATGTATGCATGGAGTTTAATTTGCTTAATTTCAGTCACCGGTGCTCCCTCTTTCCTTCCCCTCTCCCTCCCCCATTCCCTTTCCTCTACTCTACTTGTTTTCTTTCTATTTTTTTTTACTACTTTTTAATTGGTGCTGTATATATTATACAGAAAGGTGGGACTCACTGTGGTATAGTTATACATGTACATAACAATTTTGTCAAATTCATTCCACATTTTCTCCCATTTCCTGTTCCTCCACCCTCCCCTTCAATCTCCTTCCTCTACTCCACTGGATTTCCCCTCAGTTTTCATGAGACCTACTCCCCAAACCTACCCCCCCACACACACACACTTTTCTTCCCCCTAACTGTGTTCTAGTTTCTGCATACAAGAGAAAACATTCCAAAACAGGTGGGTGGACCAATGGTACAGAATAGAGGACACAGAGACCAATCCACAAAATTACAACTACCTTATATTAGACAAAGGTGCTAAAAGCATGCAATGGAGAAAGGATAGAATCTTCAACAAATGGTGCTGGGAGAACTGGAAATCCATATGCAACAAAATGAAATTGAATCCCTTTCTGTCACCATACACAAAAGTTAACTCAAAATGAACCAAGGAGCTAGGAATCAAACCAGAGACTCTGCGTCTAATAGAAGAAAAAGTTGGCCCTAATCTCCATAATGTGGGGGCAGGCCCCAAATTCCTTAATAAGACACCTAAAGCACAAGAGTTAAAACCAAGAATCAACAAATGGAATGAATTCAAACTAAAAAGTTTTTTCTCAGCAAGAGAAATAATATGTGAGGTGAATAGGGAGCCTACATCCTGGGAACAAATATTTACCCCTCATACATCAGATACAGCTCTAATCTCTAGAGTATACAAAGAACTCAAAAAGTTAAACAACAAAAATAAATAAATAACCCAATCAACAAATGGGCCAAGGACCTGAACAGACACTTCTCAGAAGAGGATACACAATCACTCAACAAATACATGAAAAAATTCTCACCATCTCTAGCAATCAGAGAAATGCAAATTAAAACTACTCTAAGATACCATCTCACTCCAATAAGAATGGCAGCCATTATGAAGTCAAACAACAATAAGTGCTGGCGAGGATGCAGGGGTGTGGGGGGGAAAGGTGTACCCATACATTGCTGGTGGAACTGCAAATTGGTGCAGCCAATTTGGAAAGCAGTATGGAGATTCCTTGGAAAGCTGGGAATGGAACCACCATTTGACCCAGCTATTCCCCTTCTCAGACTATACCCAAAAGACCTCAAAAGAGCATACTACAGGGACACAGCCACATCTATGTTTATAGCAGCACAATTCACAATAGCTAGACTGTGGAACCAACCTAGATGCCCTTCAATAGATGAATGGATAAAAAAATGTGGCATTTATGTACAATGGAATATTACTCAGCGCTAAAATATAACAAGATCATGGCATTTGCAGGGAAATGGATGGCATTAGAGCAGATTATGCTAAGTGAAGTTAACCAATCCCTAAAAAACAAATGCGGAATGTCTTCTCTGATATAGGGGGGGTGACTCAAAATGGGATAGGGAGGAAGAGTATGAGAAGAAGATTACCACTAAATAGGGAAGAGAGGTGGGAGGGAAAAGGAAGGAGAAAGGGAATTGCATGGAAGATGGAAGGAGACCCTCATCGTTATACAGAATACATGTATGATGTTGTGATGAGAAAAAATAAAGTGTGTCACATTAGATTGGGTAGAGAGATATGATGGGAGGGGAGGGGAGGAGGAGAAGGAATAGGAAGGGCAGCAGAATAAAATAGACATTATGATTGCTGTATGTATATAGGTGACTGTATGACCAATGTGATTCTGCAACCTGTACAATCAGAAAAATGAGAAATTATGCCCCATTTGATTAAAAAAAAAGAAACATTCAACCTTTGACTTCCTGGGTCTGGCTTATTTCACTTAGCATGATGTTCTTCAGTTCCATCCATTTACCAGCAAATGACATAATTTCATTCTTCTTTATGACTGAGTAAAACTCCATTATGTATAAATGCCACATTTTCTTAATTCATTAATCTGTTGACAGGCACCTGGGCAGGTTTCATAACTTGGCTATTTCAAATCACACTGCTATAAACATGATGAGCCTGTATTACTATAGCATGCTGATTTTTGTTTTGTTTTTTGTTTGTTTGTTTGTTTGTTGTTGTTGGATAAATACCAAGTAGTGGGTAGCTGAATCATATTGTGGTTCCATTCCTATTCTTTGGAGGACTCTCTATACTGCTTTCCAAAGTGGTTGTACCAATTTGTTATCCCACCAACAATGTATGAGTGTACATTTTCTCCACAATCTCACCAGTATTTGTTATTTTTTGTGTTCTTGGTGATTGCCCTTCTAACTGGAGTGGATGAAATCTCAATATTGTTTTGATTTGCATGTCCCTGATGGCCAGAGATGTTGACCATTTTTCATCTATTTGTTGGTGATTTGTACTTCTTCTTTTGAGAAATATCTATTTAGTTCTTTGGTTCATTTATTGATAAGGGTTTTTGTTGTTGTTGTTAAGTTTTTGAATTCTTTATATAGTATGGATATTAATGCCCCACTGGAGAAGTAGCTGACAAAGATTTTTTCCCCATTTTGTAGGCTCTTTATTCATGCTCTTAATTATTTCCTTTGCTGTGCAGAAACTTTTAAATTTGATATCATCCTATTTATTGATTTTTGGTTTTATTTCTTGAGATTTAGGTATTGGGTTTAGGAAATTGGTGCCTTCACTAATATGTTGGAGTGTTGTTCCAATTTTTTCTTCTACCAGTTACAAAGTTTCTGGTCTGATTTCTAAGTCTTTGATCTACTTTGATTTGACTTTTGTGCACAGCAAGAGATAGGGATCTAGTTTTAATCTTCTACATATGGATATCTAGTTTTCCCAGCAACATTTGTTAAGAGGTTATCTTTTCTCCAACATATATTTTTGGCACCTTTGTCAAGTATCAGATGACTGTAACTATGTGGATTTGTCTCTGTATCTTCTTTTCTATTCCATTGGTCTTCACGTCTATGGTGATGCCAATACTATACTGTTTTTGTTACTACAGTTCTTTAGTGTAATTTGAGATAAGGTATTGTGATATCTCCAGGATCACTCTCTTGCTCAGGATTGATTTGGTTATTTTGGTCTTTTATTCTTCCAAATGAATTTAAGACTACTTTTCTAATTCTGTGAAGAATGTCATTGGTGTATTTATAGGGGTTACATCAAATCTGTATAGTGCTTTTGGTAGTATAGCCACTTTAACAACATTAACTCTGCCTATACAAGAATAGGGAAGATCTTTCCATCTAGTGAGGTCTTCTTCAATTTCTTTTGTCAGAGTTCTACAGTTATCATTGCAGAGATCTTTCATTTCTTTGGTTATATTTATTCCCAAGATTTTATTTGAGGTTATTGTGAATGGAATTATTTTCCTGATTTCTTTTACAGCTGATTCACTATTGGAGTATAGGAAAGCATTTGATTTATGAATTTTGTTTTTATATCTTGCTCCTTTGCTGAATTTATTTATCTATTGAGCAATATTTCCATGTATACCTAATATCTGTATATCTCCTTTGAAAGTGTCTGTAAAAGTCTTTTGTCTATGTTAAATAGGGCTTATAGATTTCTATTGTTGACTTTTAAAAGTTCTTTGTATTTTTTTAATAAAAGTCCTTTATTCGTTGTGTTCTTTGCAAATATTTTCTACAAGTCTCTGTCTGCTCTTCTCATTCTCTTGAACATGTTTTTACAGAGCAAAACTTTTAATTTTAGTGAATTTTCCCCTATTCATTATTTCTTCCTGGACATGGCTTTGGTGTTGTATCTAATGTCATTGCCATACCCAAGGCCATCTAGATTCTTTCCTTTGTTAATTCTAGGACTTTTATCATTTTTATTTTACATTTATATTTATAATCCTTTTTAATTATTTTTTGTGACAAGTAGAAAGTCTGTAGATTCACTTGCTTGAATGTGGATGCCTAGTTGTTTCAACATCATTTGATGAATAGACTTTATGCTTCATTTGATCTTTATCATGTATTAATTGACTATATTTGCATGAGTCTATTCTGAACTTTCTATTCCATCTCATCAATCTACTCTTTCACCATTACTATACTTTCTTGATTAATGTAGCTTTAGAGCAAGTCTTGAAGTCAAGTAGTGTCAATCTTCCCATTTTTTTTATTCCTCAGTATTCTGTTGGCTATTCTTGGTATTTGATTCTTCATATAAAACTTAGAATCAGTTTGTCAATATTTACAAAATAACCTGCTGGGATTTTGATAGGGATTGCATTGGAGGTATAGGTGAAGAGGAGAAGAAAATGACATCTCAATACTATTGAGCCTTCCTATCCATGAATGTGGAATATCTCTCTATTTATTTACTTTTTCTTTGATGTCTTTCATCAGGATTTTTAGTTTTTCTCATATGGATTTTAGGTATGTTTTACTAGACTTGTACCTAAGTATTTCATTTTAGAAGATGCTAATAAAAATGACATTGTGATTTTAATTTTAAATGCACTTACACATTAATGACATACAGGAAGGTTATTTAATTTTATATAATAACCTTGTATCCTTCCACCTCATTAAAATTGCATAGTAATTCTAAATGCTTTTTTGTCAATTCTTTCAGGCATTCTATATAAATTATCATGTTATTTGAGAATAAAGATATTTTTATTTATTTCTTCCAAGTCTGTTCACCTTTATTTTCTTCTTTTTGTCTTATTGGACTTGGAACTAGGACTTCTAATATCTAATAAAAAGAAATACTTAAAGAAAGCATCATTGCATGGTTTCTGATCTTAGTGAGAAAGCTTCTATTTTTCCATAGTTAAGTGTGATGTGAAGTATGATTTTATTTAGGTGTTCTTTATTTGGCATGTTCTGTTTCTCATTTGCTGGTTGTTATTATATGAATGGGTGACAGATTTTGCCAAATATTTTTATGCACCTATTGATATAATCATGTGATTTTAATTCTTTAGTCTGATAATGTGATATAGTGCATTAATTGATTTTTAAATGTTGAAGCAGACTTCCATGCTTTGAAGTAATTACACATAACCACCATGTATAATTCCTTTTACACATTGTTAAATTCAATTTGCCAATAGTTTGTTTGAGGAATTTTGCATCAATGTTCATAAGAGATATTGGTCTATAGTTTTCTTTGTTTCTATGTCTTCTTTGGTATTAGGGTGATGCTGGCCTCATAGAATGAATTAGGAAATATTTTCTATGCTTTTGTCTTTGAAAGAGATTATAGAGAATTGTTATGAATTTTTTCCTTGACTGTTTAGCAGAATTCATCAATAAACCTATCTGAGCTTGGTGCTTTCTAGTTTTGAAAAGTTACTAATTATTAACTCAATTTATTTAATAAAAATTGACATATTAGCATAATCTAGTGCTTCTTGTGTGAGTTTTGGTAGACTGTATTTCAAATAATTCATCCATTTCATCTACATTATTGAATTTGTGAGCTTAAAGTTGCTCATAATTATGTATTATCCTTTTGATGTCCAGTAGATTACTAGTGATATCCCTTGTTCATTTCTAATATTAGTAATTTATGTCCTCTGTCTTCCCAATTAGCCTAGTTAGATGTTTGTCAATTGTATTGATCTTTTCAAGGAGGCAATTTGTGTGTTTGTTAATTTTCTCTTTGATTTCTTATGTTCAATTTCATTGATTTATACAGAAATATTTTCCTTATTGTGCTTACTGATGATTTAATTTCCGTTTTTCTCATTTCATAAGGCAAAAGCTTATTGATTCATATCTTTCTTCCTCTGTAATATATGCATTTAATGCTATAAGTTTTCCTCTAAGCATTGCTTTTACTGCAGCCCACAAATTTTGTCCTTTTATTTTCATTTTGGTTTAGTTCCATTTTTTTTTTTTTGAGAGAGAGAGAGAGAGAGAGAGAGAGAGAGAGAGAATGTTAATATTTATTTTTTAGTTATCGGCGGACACAACATCTTTGTATGTGGTGCTGAGGATCGAACCCGGGTCGCACGCATGCCAGGCGACCGCGCTACCGCTTGAGCCACATCCCCAGCCCCATAGTTCCAATTATTTTTAAGATACTTTCAGATATCTTTTTTGACTTATGTTACATGGAGTTGTGTTGTTTAATCTCCAACGATTTTGAGATTTTCTAGTCATCTTTTTGTTATCCATTGCTAGTTTAATTCTATAAAGAGCAGACATTGTATGACTTCTTTACTTTTGAATTTGTTAAGATATGTTTTATGGCCCAGAATGTGATCTATTTTGGTGAATATTCCTTGTGAACTTGAAAAGAATATATATTTCACTATAGTTGGATGAAATTGTCTATAGATGTCAATTATAATCCAGTTGATTAATAATACTGCTCAATTCAACTATGGTAACTGATTTTCTGCCTGGAAGGTCTATTTTTAACAGAAGGTGTTGAAGTCTCCAACATGATGAAGCAGACTCGAATATTTCTCCTTGTAATTCTATTTCTTTCTGCCTCCTCTATTTTGACACTCTGTGATTAGGTGAATACGCGTTAAAGATTTTTATATATTCTTGAAGAATTGACCTCTATTATTATGTAATTCCCCTCTTTACCCTGATTAATTGCCTTGCTCTGAAGTGTGCTCTGTTTGAAATTAATTCATTTAATTTTAGTCTACGTGTGTCTTTACTTTTAAGGTGAGTTTATTGTGGACAATGAATAATTTGAGTATTGTTTTTAGATGCATCCTGATAGTCTGTCTTTTATCAGGAGTATTTAGAGTATTAGCACTTAAGGTGATTAATGACATATTTGAATCACACAAATTCATTTTTTGTTTTCTGCTTATTAACCTTTTTTTGTTCTTTTTTTCCTGCCTTTTGTGATTTTTATTGAGTATTTTGTATGATTCCACTTTGTCTTTTTTCTTAAATTAGTTAAAATTTAGTTTTTAGAAAATGAGTTTAAAAGTTTTTAATTGATTACACTAGACCCTTTTGTGTGTCCTTGCAACTAATCAAAATTCATTTCAAATAACATTGTAAGAACAAAATATTCCCAATTCCTCTCTTCCTTTCCTTGTATCATTGTTGTCCTTCATTTCACTTAAACATAAATTGTAATAACTGAATATATAGTTATTATTGTTATTTTAAACAGACTGTTTTTAATAGGTTAAATTAGAATTTAAAAATGAAAGTTTTAGTTTTACCTTCACCATTTATTCTCTAACACTTTCTTCTGTTCTCTGACTATATTATCTTCTGTTCTCTGACTATATTATTTTGTCTTTGAAAAACTGCCTCTTAACATTTCTTTCAAAGTGAATCTACTTGCAACAAATTCTTCAATTTTTTTCCTGAGAAAGTCTATTTCTTCCACACTGTTAAAGGAGAATTTTTCAACGTACCTCAATGTACTGAATTCTAGGTTGTATTAATTCTAAGTTAATGGTTTTTTTTCTGAACACATTAAATACTTCATTCCATTCTATTCTTGCTTGCATGGTTTCTGAAAGGTCAGATGACATTCTTGCATTTGTTCTCCTATAGGTTAAGTGTTTTTTCCTGGATTCTTTCAGGACTTTTTCTTTACCTTTGATTTTCTGCAGTTGAATATAATAGGCCTAAGTATAGGGTTTTCTTTTGTTCATTATTTATTCTGCTTGTTCTCTGCTTCCTGGATCTGTGGCTTGGTATATTAATTTCAGGGAAATGTTTAGTCATCATTGCTTCAAATATTGCTTCTGTTCTTTTCTTCTTTTTCTGTATTCCCTTTATATATATTATACCATTTGTTCAACAGTTCTTTATTCCACATTTATTTTTTTACTTTTTTTCTCTTTGCTTTTAAGTTTTAGGAATTTCTACTGCCGTTTCTTTAACACTATATATTCTTTCCTTAGCAATGTTCAGTCTACCAAGGAGTCCATCAAAACCATTTTTCATTCATGTTACAGTATTTTTAAAAAACCTATAGCACTCCTTTTTGTTCTTTCTTAGAATTTTCATCTCTGCTTAATTTTCATCTATTCTTGCATGTTGTCTATTTTTCTTTTCCATTAGAACTTCCCATATTGATAATATTTGTTTTAAATTTGGAATACGATAATCCCCTAGCTGGATCTAGTTCTAATATCTGTTCAGTGTTTTCCAACTATGTTTTGTCTTTAAATATGTCTTGTTCCATTCTCAATTTTCCAAGAAATCTCCATACTGCTTTCCATGTTGGCTGCACCAATTTGAAGTCCCACCAGCAGTGTTTGAATGTACCTTTTCCTCCACATCCTTGCCAACACTTATTGTTGGTTGTCTTTATAATAGCTGTCATTCTGACTGGAGTGAGATGAAATCTTAGAGTGGTTTTGATTTGCATTTCTCTAATTGCTAGCAATGATAAACATTTTTTCATATATTTGTTGATTAATTGTATATCATCTTCTGAGAAGAGTCTGTTCAGGTCCTTGGCCCATTTGATTGGCCCACTTGATGCTTGGCATTTTGAGTTCTTTATATACCCTAGAGATTAGTGCTTTATTTGATGTATAAGGGGTAAAGATTTGCTCCCAAGATGTAGGCTCTATATTCACCTCTCTGTTTCTTTTGCTGAGAAGAAACTTTTTAGTCTATCCCATTTATTGATTCTTGATTTTAATTCTTGAGCAAAAGGAGTCTTTTAAGGAAGTTGGGGCTTAATCCCACATGATGGAGACTATAGAAAAACAGCATGCTACAGGGACATCAATGTTTATAGCAGCACAATTCACAATAGCTAAACTGTGGAACCAACCTAGATGCCCTTCAATAGTTGAATGAATAAAAAAAATTGGATATATACACAATGGAATATTACTCAGCAATAAAAGAGAATAAAATCATGGCATTTTCGGGTAAATGGATGGAGTTAGAAAAGATAATGCTAAGTGAAGTTAGCCAATCCCAAAAAGTCAAATGCCGAATGTTTTCTCTGATATAAGGAGGCTGATTCATAGTGGGGTAGGGAGGGGGAGCATGGGAGAAATAGATGAACTGTAGATAGGGCAGAGGGGTGGGAGGGGAAAGGAGGGGCATGGGGTTATAAATGATGGTGGAATGTGATGGACATTATTATTCAAAGTACAGGTATGAAGACATGAATTGGTGTGAATATACTTTGTATACAACCAGAGATATAAAAAATTGTGCTCTGTATGTGTAATAAGAATTGTAATGCATTCTGCTGTCATATATAAATTAAAAAAAAAATAAGAAAATATGTATTGTGACTTTTTCTTGGGAAGTAGACATAAGGTCCCAGGTATGAGAATTTGCAGTATGTGGTAATTTGCAGATGTGGTAATAAGGTGTGGGGAGGGGAAAGGTTCTATATTTTATGATCTTATCTCAGTCTCTCAGGGAGACTGTACACACTTTTGCTGTGAACTTCAAAGATGTTTCTGTTTTTCCTTTTTTGCATACCCCTAGGTGATTCAGGATGGTAAGAGTAGGCTGGATTTGGTTATTTCTCTTCTTTCACATGGAAGGTTACAGAGAACTGGTAGTAGGTATATTCCTCTACTCAGGCCTATTAGACTCCGATAAAAAACTTGGTAGATCAGCTGTGATAAAAAATGATTTCTCTTTTACGAGCAGCCTTTATTAAAAACAGAATTCCATAGCATATTTTGAAATGGTTTCTTTTCTCCTCATACCAGAAGACTGTAGAGATTTTTCTTCAGTCTTCATTCAGTGTGAGAAACTTATAGAGTTTCTAGAGATGAAACTCACCAAGTGTGAGATCCTTTCATTTGCTTTGACTCCTACCAGAGATTTTACCTTTCAAATTTGTCCTCTCTGAGGATCCAGAAATCCATTAATCACAGTTCATGTTTCCCTACTCTGGCTCCCGCAGAACTGAGTTTCTGCTCTTGTAAGTTACGATTCTCTGTGTCTACCTGTCTTTCCAATGTGGGGGTTAGTGGTAAGGGTGAGGGATGATCTCACTTCTCTGATGGATCTAAGAAGATTTGTTAAATTTTTAGTTTGTTCAGCTTTCGACATTTTGTTAGGATGGAAGTGATAACTTAAAATACCACACCTGCCACACTAAAAACCAGAACTATGCTTTTATTTTTTATACATCTGTGTCCTTATCCTTAATATGTATCTCTTGTAAACAGTATATACTAGGATTTGCTCTTTTATCTAGTCTATGATCTTTACATTTTAATTATTGGGTTCAATCTCAACACATTTAAGGTAATTATTGATATGGTTATATTTAAGTCTTGTATCTTGCTATTTGATTTGTATTTGGTCTCTCTGTTCTTTGTGACTTTGATCCTTTCCCCCTTGCTTTTTTATTTGGTATTTCAATTGCTTTTTCATTGCTTTTTTAAAATTTATTTACACATCATCATGTTGTTGTTTTTTAATGGCTTCACTAGGGATTGCAATATTCATCCTTAAATTGTCCCTGCCTACCTTAAATTGATATCATATCACTTCACCCACATAATGCAAGGATTTTACCATAATTTATTCTATGTACCCCTATAGTCCTTTGTGTTAATGCTGTACATTTAATTATTATGTATGTTGTGAATTCTACAATATGTTGTTGGTATTTTTGCTCTAAATACCTAATTATCTTTTCTTCAGAATTCATTAAAAGAAATAAAATGAGTATTTACTTCTTCTTATCCAATGTCTTTCAATTCTTTCTGTTTATCTGAATTTATTTCTGAAATTATTTATCTTAGCCCAAAGAGCTTAGTTTGGATTTCTTGTGGTATGAATTTGCAGGCTATGAATGTCCTTATCTTTTATTTATTTGAAAATATCTTGACTTGGACCCATATTTTCACAAGATAAAGAATCTTAAGTTGACAATTTTTTTCAGCCAGCAAGGAAAAAATTGTTAAAGAAATCATTCCATTGCTTACTTGCTTTTTACTTTTACTTAGAAGTTCACTGACATTCTTATTAAGATTTCCACATCGGTGATGTCGTTTTCTTCGATGCTTTGAAGAGCTTTCTCCCTTAGCTTCATTTTCAGCTGTTTGATCATGATATGCCCAAGGGAATTTTTTTTCTAATTCTGAGGTTTGCTGAGCTTCTTAGATTTGGAGTTGATGTTTTTAATCAAATTCAAGAAATCCTTAACCAATATTTCATCAATATTTTTCAACATAATGGCTCCCTATCTCCCCCTCAATACACTCTATTTACATGCACATCTTATTATCTGATATTGATGTAAAGTTATTGAGACATTTTAATTTTTCTCAATCTTTCTTCCACCCTGCATTTCAGTTCAAATAATTTTCATTGACTTGTTTTCAAGTTAACTGATCCTTTCTTTTCTGGTTTCTAATCTTCAGCAAGCCCACTTAACATTTTTAAAATTCAAATGTTGTATTTTCAGTTTAATTTTCATTATTTCCTTAGGTATTCCATGGCTCCTGAAATCCCTTATTTTTATCTATTATATTCAATTTTTCAGCTATGTTTGTTAACATTAATAATTATTAAAATCCTGTTAATTCCAACAACTGACCCATCTATGAATCTGCTCCTATTCACTTTTTTTCTGTTGCTTATAAGTCACATTTTCCTTCTTTCATGCCTAGTAATTTCTGAGTGTACACTGTGTACTGTGAATGAGAAAGTTAAGATATTCTGGATTCATTGTCTTCCTCTAAATAATGTGGATTTTTGCCCATTGAGAAACAGACTGGATACCTATAAGAAGATATATGTAGAGATGTGAGTATACATATGTGTGTGATGTACATGTACATATGTGTATGTATATACACATATATATATATATACATATATATAATGTTTAACTAAATACTTGCGTGTCCTAGCTTAGCCAAGCTGACACATAATATTAATCATCATACCTACTTTGACACATTCATAGATAAAAATATTTACCCATTGTAAAATGGTCAAAAGTGTAACAGATTTTTTCTTTTTAAACTGTGTTAGTCAGCTTTTCATTGCTATGACCAAAAGACCTGAAAAGAACAACTTAGAGGAGGAAAAGTTTATTTTAGTTCAGTGTTTGAGAGATTCAATCCATGGTCAGCCCATTCCGTAGTTCTACATGCAAGATGAGGCAGAACATCATAGCAAAAGAATATGACAGAGAAAAGCAGTTCAGGACATGGCAATCAGGAAGCAGAGAGAGCTTAAGTGCAAGGAGCCAGGGATAATACAATCCCCAAGGACATGCCCCCTGCTAGCCTACTTCCTTTAGTCACATCCTACCTGTCTACAGTTGCTACCCATTAATCCACTCAAATAATGAACTCATCAAGTAGTTTAGTCCACTCATTTGGTTACATCTCTCATAATCTAATCCTTTCACCTCTAAACATTCCTTCATTTTTGGACACATGAGCTTTTCATATTCAAACCATAATAAAAATCAATTAATTAGCAATTATACTTTTTTTCTGATCTCCAGAGATAGTTACTTTGCAATATACTTGTTTTTATTTGTTTTATCCCTTCAACTTGGCTGTAAATTCCTGGAGGACAGAATCTTCTTTCATTATATCATCATACATTGTATAAGGGCATATGGTAGGTGATAAATAAATGTTATTTCAGATAGATGACAGCTGCTGAGTTTCCCGCCTATGATATTATTATATTAAATAAAATATAGAAATGATAATCTACTTTTATTTTCATAGTCTTTCTGGGGGAAGCTCTGATAAATGTTTGAAAATTTTTATTAGAATTAAAACAAATGATAAATACTCACTACTTCCTCTTCCATAATTTTTCTTGTGCTCTGAAGTGAACTATGAAATGATTACTTACAAGTATCCTAACACTTTAATGAAGATCCTATAATCATTTTAGTAGTGAAACTCAGCCCATTGGGGATACCTATACTCAATCGAGTCTCCGTGAGAGGTGTCAGAGATACCACAAGTTTCCCTTCTAATGAAAATCTACTGATTCTCAGGAATTTAAATAAACAATAAGTTATTTATCTGTCTTTCATTCACTTAAAACTGCTGATTATCACTTCTACCTTTTAATTTTTTTATATAAATGAAAGCTTAAAACAACAAAGAGTATATTTAAAAGTGTGGTGGGGCCACTGCCGAGAGGGTTTGCAAGTAATCCCCTGTGGTTTCCCGAATTCCAAGTAGAAATCCTAGGAAATATTGACATCCAAATTCAGAGTTTTTAGCTATGTGCAGGCATGAAAGGCTGCACTATTGAGTTAGGAGACTGGCTCACCCTAACTCCTCTAGACTTTTACCATGTTTACATCCAGAGGCAAGTACTGTAGGTGCTGCTACTGACCTATGTTTCACGTGAGTGTGTGACTCTGGCATTGGATTTGAACTGGACTGCCTATATTTTAGAAACTTCTGTTAGACCAATTATTTCAGGAAAGAATATTGTTAAATAAATGAAAATTTGACTAGGCAATGCCTGTTAAATGGAATGTTTTTTTGTTTTTGTTTTTGTTTTTTTTTTTTTTTACATCCAATAGTCCAGTCTCAATACCCCCTCAATTGTACTGATGGCCCTACCTGATTTTGTGTTATGGCAACTTATCCCTGAAGTAGTAATACCTTTCAACAGAGGTCTCCTGCTCCAGGAAACAAAAGGTGTCTCTTATAGGAATAATTCCCTTCTGCCATCCCTGGCATCCTTGCATAGAAACCACAGCAGGCTTTCCTCCACTCTAACAGTTGCTTGCTCATAGAATTTTATCTGTAATTAAATCTATCTAACTAAAGAGCAGACTCTGAAACAGAGTTTGGCTTTACTGTGAAAGCCAGATAGAAACTTGTTCAGTTCTAGACATTTCAGAGCTGTTTAATCTTTTACTCTCATTTTGTTTAGGTTTTCCAAGCAGACTTTGGGCACGTGCCTAATTTTTTTGTTTCTCAATTTTTAAAGATTTCCAAAGGGGCAGCCAATTTTTAAAAGCCTTTGAAAAGGGATATGCATATATTTTAAAATATACCTTTTATAGAGTATTTAAAATTGACTGAATTGTATTGAAATGGATTGGCTTAATATCAACGCCATAAAATTCAGTTAACCTCAAAGTCACTAAATCTGATGTATAAAAAGAGTTAGCATAATTCTACATAAAAATTGTGTTTTACACCTCATTAGATTTCATTGATCTCAATCACAGCTATATATATGCTGCAGATTAGCTTAAACAGGATTTAGACTTTTAGGTGGTTCCAGCTTTATATTCCTTAGATTCTAGAATATCTTTATAATTACTTGCCTTCTGGTAGATTAAAAATCATTGTACATTGAAGAGATTAAACATTACTGTGCTTTTGAAGAGATTAGGTTCTCTCTGAGAGAAAAAAAAATGGGGTGATTAAAAATGAAAGCTTATCATCCAGCCTGAAAGGTAATCCTGTGTAAGAGGAGTGAGGCATGGAAAGCAGAGAGTAATGAATGGGCCCTAATGGTATGTTCTTGCATTCTATCATGTTAGAAAATAGGACTTATATTTACTGTAACACCTATAACTAGTTTGAGTCTGATGTGGAGGAAATCTCAGAGTTTATATCCACATCAGATGTTGCTAGCTCAGAACTTGAGTTTTCTTAACAAGAACTTTTATATTTATGAAGTGTCTTGACTGACTTTTCCCTAAAAGTAGAGAATATCAAAAATGTGTTCATAGTATAGATAGATTTTCTTGTATCTGTCCATCTCAAACCCAGACCTGTGGCTTTTTTCACAAGATTCAATACAATAATATTCTTTGGTTAAACTTCTTTTAGGAACAAAAGGAAAACTGTCAAATTGGGAACCTAATAATCACTCCATTTTTATTTCCACATTGCCCTTCGAATTTCTTTCCATTTCTGTCCTCTTTCTCCTAATATAGGAACTAGACAAGCAAATTCCACAAATTGGTAGGACTTGCAGAGACAATAAATATTCTAAACCATGGAAGAGTATTGTAACGACTGTCAGTGGTCCTCCAATATAGGATTTCCATTCCCCCCACCCCACCTTGGTAATAGAACACTTGATTTTTATCTGGTAAAAAAGAAACTAGTGTTAACTTTTTGTTCTCTCTTCTTTTTACCTTACTCTTTTGACTGAGAGTCAGCTATGATGGCTGGAGCTGATGTAACCAAAGAAGAACCTTGGTAATAAATAGCACCTGTTTCCCAGTAGATCCTGTCTTTGGATTGCCTTCTTCTAGAACTCTACATAGGAAAAAAAAAATTATGTGTTTCAACTATTGTTTTTTGGGTGCCTCTTATGTGCAGCCAAACCTGACCCAAACTATATTGGGATTTGTCATCTTTATTGGAAAGATTTCTTGCAGATGTTTTCATTGCAGCAAATCTATATTTCAATTACTCTAGTATGCTACTAAAAAAAAGTCAAAAAATATTTGAAATGTTGACCTTTTAAATTTTTACACACTAAAAATAAAACTGTGTGCATCCTGTTTGCCAAAATGTATTTGTATGTGAACTTTAATCTTTAAAATCATTTTGGCAAATAATCAATTCTTCTATCTTCTCAAATATCCCTATAAATACAAGTATGACTATGCTGATGCAAATGTGATGGAACTGATAATACCTCACCCCAGTCCACCTTACAGTCCAAGTCTTCAATGCCTGGAATATTATTTTTCTTTTTTTTTTTTTTATTCAAAAAGTGATGATGGAGATAGAGATAGGGTGAAACAAGTGGAAGGTTTTGAAACAGCCGTACTGGGGTTGTCTCCGCCTGCGCTCTCATTTTTATCCACATCGTATGTGGATAAAATTTATGGATCAAGATAAACTAGAGCCTAAAGCATCAATTAGTATGTATTAGAGATACAGGAAGAATTATAGTCAAGGGCAGAAAGCTGTCAGACGAAGTTAAAAATCATGGGCTGCAGCCTTGTGTCTTTCCAGCTCTTCCAACTGCAGACCTGACCACCCTCCTCCTCTCCAACAAAACAAGACCCTGGCAACTTTCCCAATCTCTTAAACCCTGGTAGGTGTCACAGAATAATGTGGCTCCCCATAAATCCAAATTCCTATCCCCACATGTGTACTCCTTAGTGATATGATCACAGACCATTCTCTTTCATTGTCCCTCTGGATGACCCCTACAGATGGGACCTGCTGTCCTCTGAATATAGCAAGCCCTTCCACATCTTGGGTCTTTGTACATATTGTTCCTTCTGCATGGGATACCCCCGTTTTCCTCCGGGTAGATGCCTCAAAACACAGCTCACCTTGTTACCATATGTTTCTTTCAGCCTCCCAGTTGCATCCCCCCAGGTAGAGTAAAATGCTCCCTCCTCTGAGTGCCCACAGCACCCCAGTCTGTATCTCTATTATAGCACTTACACATTTTGTTTTATAAAATGTGTGATTGGCTTTCTTTCCCACCATACTGTGGATTCCTTGGAAGCTGAGGCATTCTTATTCCAGTGCCCACAGGGTTTGCTGGGATTATCTCTGGGGGCCCCATTGCCACAGAGCATGAAACATGACCCACTGGCAGAAGCATACCACAGCAACCATGTCATTTAATATTGCATTCCTTAAATGACCTGATTTTGGGCAGAAATAAGCCAAAAGGATCTGGAAATATTTTCTCAGACATATATTGACTCTTCTTAGGGGATAACATCACAAACCAGGGGCCTCTGAGTTTGGAAATGGCCATATTCCTACCCCATATATTTTTGTTGCAGTTGCAGAAGAATATAGGGGACAAAAGTTCATGCATGTGTGTATTTGATGTATTTCTAGTATCTCCAAAATACAACCCTCCTGAGTATCCCAATTCCTTCAACTTCAGCAGTCATTTTTATTTTTGATATGCAAACTTCCCTCTTATTACCTTATGTCTCCAAGGAAATATGGGTGCTTGGTATTTTCTCTAGCTACCTCCGGTTCCAATTTCTTGTATTACATTGTGATTTCTGATCTAGACTCACCTCCTTTGGTACCCTTTGTCCTGCCCCCTCTACACCCACATAATGCTCTTGTTGGTAAGACATGGAATCATCCATTTCCCTAGTGAACCACTAGCACAGACTTGTGTATGAATTGAGTTTTACTGAATTCTGAGAGAAATAGCATAGGATATTCCAGGAAATAAATTCAAAGTAAGTATTAGACATCACTCTTG
Organism: Callospermophilus lateralis; assembly: GCF_048772815.1. Classification (NCBI taxonomy): domain Eukaryota; kingdom Metazoa; phylum Chordata; class Mammalia; order Rodentia; family Sciuridae; genus Callospermophilus; species Callospermophilus lateralis. The sequence goes on along the minus strand of NC_135313.1, from coordinate 68,895,353 downwards.
TAAAATGCCAGCATCTTCTCCCGCCAAGGGAATTTCTTATTAGCCAGAATTTCTTAGCCCAGAGCTTGCCACCATTTCTGATTTCCTTCTCTCCCATTGAGAAGCTTCAGTTTCCCTCTCTAGCTGCCAGCTCAGCTTTCTAATAGCTTAATATTTTGTGCAGAGAAGCTTTGCTTTCCCTACATTCATGCAATCCCTTCTATGTTTTCAATCTATGGTTGTATCTACCATATTGGAGAAAAACAAAGGGTGATTATCTCTAGTCTTCAACAGTAACAAGAACCAGCAAAACCATTGCAATTCCAGTTTCTACTCTAATATAAAATTAATTCGTTAGGAGGACTCCTTCTCTATAAATATGCAAAAGAAAAACAGATTTTTCTCCGACTATACAAAGAAGTCCCCAGAAGTCATAAATCATGTACATATGCACCACATACACAATGCACTATAGCTTCTTAAATTATTTGGTCAGATTCTTGTATACATGGTTTCTGAATTCATGGTGAAGTGATTCATAATCCACATTTAACAAACAGTCTTCAACTGGAGGGAGCATTTCTCAGCAAGGAATCAGGGACTGAGAATTTCCTTTGGCTTTCCAGGAAAGGTGTCTATACCAAGCTATTCATGAGGGTATACAAGATCCATCTCTTTGTGTGGGCTTTTCAACAGGCTTGAGAATACTGTGAACATTCCCAAAGGCTTAGATCCAGAGCAGCCTAGAATTTAGCACAAAAGCAACATTGTGGCCTGCTATTTTGTGCTAAAATGGTAGGCTTGTCTGAGTACCTAGTACTATAGGACAAGCCTGCTACATTTGGCTGTTTCAGCTGGAAAGACAGATGAGTATTATCTGGCTCCTTGTTCCCATTGTCATTGCCTATACAGTGCAAGAAAAGTGCAATCAAAGAGAAAAACAATGTTTTTGTGAACCTCAGCATCTTAATAACACAGCAACAGACTGGATTTACCAGCAAGAATGTAGCCAGGCTAACACAAAGAACTAATGAAGACAAGCCTGAGACCTTTTCCTTTTGAGTCCTGTATCTAACAAAAGCCATCAGCTATTTATTAAACACATGCAAGCCAGTGTTTCTAAAGAAGACAAAGTAGGTTCATATGTACTAACACAAACCTCATCATTATCAAATAAAAAAGCAAGCCAGTGAGCAAAAGAATAAGAATAGAGAATGAGCATATTCTTACAGGTTCAATGTACGCATCTGAAATGTCCTATCAATCCTACAACTTAAATTATACAAGAGTAGAAAGAGAGGAGAAAATGGGGGAAATGGCAACATATATTAATCCAACTACGATTTCATGTTTATGTAGCACCATAGAATCTAAAACTAAATTGCTGCAACATGAATCATCTTATTTAATCCATGTTCTCGCCAATTCACAGTAAAGAAAACCTAAGTTCTGTATCAGGTATTACTGTGACAAAAATACCTGAAATAATCAACTTTTGAGAAAGAAGGTTTTATTTTGGCTCACAGATTCAGAGGTCTCAGTCCATGACTGGTTGGTCCTGTGGCAAGGCAGTACATCATAGCAGGAGTGATTGGCAGAGGAAGCTGCTTGTAACATGGCATCTGAGGTACTGAGAGGAGAGAGGGGCCAGTGTTCCAATATTCCCTTGAAGAGCATGTTCCCAGTGAACTAACTTTCTTCCACTTGGCCCTACCTCCTAAAAGTTCTACCATCTGCTAAATGTAATCTGCAAAAGAAGTAGAAGGCAAGAAATTATTAAAATCAGAGCTGAAATTAATGAAATCGAAACAAAAGAAACAATTGAAAAGATTGACAAAACTAAAAGTTGGTTCTTTGAAAAAATAAATAAAATCGACAGACCCTTAGCCATGCTAACGAAGAGAAGAAGAGAGAGAAATCAAATTACTAGCATACGGGATGAAAAAGACAATATCACAACAGACACTTCAGAAATACAGAAGATAATCAGAAACTATTTTGAATCCTTATACTCCAATAAAATAGAAGATAGTGAAGGCATCGATAAATTTCTTAAGTCATATGACCTGCCCAGATTAAGGCAGGAGGATATAGACAACCTAAACAGACCAATATCAATTGAGGAAATAGAAGAAACCATCAAAAGATTACCAACTAAGAAAAGCCCAGGACCGGATGGGTATACAGCAGAGTTTTACAAAACCTTTAAAAAGGAACTAATACCAATACTTTTCAAGCTATTTCAGGAAATAGAAAAAGAGGGAGAACTTCCAAATTCATTCTACGAGGCCAACATCACCCTGATTCCTAAACCAGACAAAGACACTTCAAAGAAAGAAAACTACAGACCAATATCTCTAATGAACCTAGATGCAAAAATCCTCAATAAAATTCTGGCAAATCGGATTCAAAAACATATCAAAAAAATTGTGCACCATGATCAAGTAGGATTCATCCCTGGGATGCAAGGCTGGTTCAATATACGGAAATCAATTAATGTTATTCACCACATCAATAGACTTAAAAATAAGAACCATATGATCATCTCGATAGATGCAGAAAAAGCATTCGACAAAGTACAGCATCCCTTTATGTTCAAAACGCTAGAAAAACTAGGGATAACAGGAACTTACCTCAACATTGTAAAAGCAATCTATGCTAAGCCTCAGGCTAGCATCATTCTGAATGGAGAAAAATTGAAGGCATTCCCTCTAAAATCTGGAACAAGACAGGGATGCCCTCTCTCACCACTTCTGTTCAACATAGTTCTCGAAACACTGGCCAGAGCAATTAGACAGACGAAAGAAATTAAAGGCATAAAAATAGGAAAAGAAGAACTTAAATTATCACTATTTGCAGATGACATGATTCTATACCTAGCAGACCCAAAAGGGTCTACAAAGAAACTATTAGAGCTAATAAATGAATTCAGCAAAGTGGCAGGATATAAAATCAACACGTATAAATCAAAGGCATTCCTGTATATCAGCGACAAATCCTCTGAAATGGAAATGAGGACAACCACTCCATTCACAATATCCCCCCCCAAAATAAAATACTTAGGAATCAACCTAACAAAAGAGGTGAAAGACTTATACAATGAAAACTACAGAACCCTAAAGAGAGAAATAGAAGAAGATCTTAGAAGATGGAAAAATATACCCTGTTCATGGATAGGCAGAACTAACATCATCAAAATGGCGATATTACCAAAAGTTCTCTATAGGTTTAATGCAATGCCAATCAAAATCCCAATGGCATTTCTTATAGAAATAGAGAAAGCAATCATGAAATTCATATGGAAAAATAAAAGACCCAGAATAGCAAAAACAATGCTAAGCAGGAAGGGTGAATCAGGCGGTATAGCGATACCAGACTTCAAACTATACTACAGAGCAATAGTAACAAAAACAGCATGGTACTGGTACCAAAACAGGCGGGTGGACCAATGGTACAGAATTGAGGACACAGAAACCAATCCACAAAACTACAACTATCTTATATTTGATAAAGGGGCTAAAAGCATGCAATGGAGGAAGGATAGCATCTTCAACAAATGGTGCTGGGAAAACTGGAAATCCATAGGCAACAAAATGAAACTGAATCCCTTTCTCTCGCCATGCACAAAAGTTAACTCAAAATGGATCAAGGAGCTTGATATCAAATCAGAGACACGGCGTCTGATAGAAGAAAAAGTCGGCTACAATCTACATACTGTGGGGTCGGGCTTCAAATTCCTCAATAGGACACCCATAGCACAACAGTTAATAACTAGAATCAACAAATGGGACTTACTCAAACTAAAAAGTTTTTTCTCAGCAAAAGAAACAATAAGAGAGGTAAATAGGGAGCCTACATCCTGGGAACAAATCTTTACTCCTCACACTTCAGATAGAGCCCTAATATCCAGAGTATACAAAGAACTCAAAAAATTAGACAACAAGATAACAAATAACCCAATCAACAAATGGGCCAAAGACATGAACAGACACTTCTCAGAGAAGGACATACAATCAATCAACAAGTACATGAAAAAATGCTCACCATCCCTAGCAGTCAGAGAAATGCAAATCAAAACCACCCTAAGATACCATCTCACTCCAGTAAGATTGGCAGCCATTATGAAGTCAAACAACAACAAGTGCTGGCGAGGATGTGGGGAAAAGGGTACACTTGTTCATTGTTGGTGGGACTGCAAATTGGTGCAGCCAATCTGGAAAGCAGTATGGAGATTTCTTGGAAAGCTGGGAATGGAATCACCATTTGACCCAGCTATTCCCCTTCTCGGTCTATTCCCTAAAGACCTAAATAGAGCATGCTACAGGGACACTGCTACATCGATGTTCATAGCAGCACAATTCACAATAGCAAGACTGTGGAACCAACCTAGATGCCCTTCAATAGACGAATGGATAAAAAAAATGTGGCATTTATACACAATGGAGTATTACTCTGCATTAAGAAATGACAAAATCATAGAATTTGGAGGGAAATGGATGGCATTAGAGCAGATTATGCTAAGTGAAGCCAGCCAATCCCTAAAAAACAAATGCCAAATGTCTTCTTTGATATAAGGAGAGTAACTAAGAACATAGTAGGGACGAAGAGCATGAGAAGAAGATTAACATTAAACAGGGACGAGAGGTGGGAGGGAAAGGGAGGGAGAAGGGAAATTGCATGGAAATGGAAGGAGACCCTCAGGGTTATACAAAATTACATATAAGAGGTAGCGAGGGGAAAGGGAAAAATAATACAAGGGGGAGATATGAACTGCAGTAGAGTGGGTAGAGAGAGAAGAGGGGAGGGGAGGGGGATAGTAAAGGATAGGAAAGGCAGCAGAATACAACTGACCCTAGTATGGCAATATATAAATCAATGGAAGTGTAACTGATGTGATTCTGCAATTTGTATACGGGGTAAAAATGGGAGTTCATAACCCACTTGAATCAAAGTGTGAAATATGATATATCAAGAACTATGTAATGTTTTGAACAACCAACAATAAAAAAAAAATTTAAAAAAAAATAAAAAAATAAAGTTTAAAAAAAAAAAAGTTCTACCATCTATCAATAGCATCATGGACTAAGGACCAAGCATTCAACATATAGGTCTTTGGGGGACATTCAAAACCCAAACTAAGGGGCTGGGGTTGTGGCTCAGTGGCAGAGCACTCACCTGGCAAGTGTGAGGCACTGAGTTAGATTCTTAGCACCACATATAAATAAATAAATAATAAAGGTACATCAACAACTAAAATATATTAAAAAAAAAACAAAACAACTAAATCAGGTTTAGAGAAGTAAGGTAATGTGACCAAACCACATGGCTGTAAAGGGTTGGGGTATGAGCCCAGACATATGTACTATGATCCCTGTCTAGATTTTCTTCCATGTCCCTTGCTCCTTCTAGAACCAGGTTTACCTTACATGCAGCACAGAAAATTCTGTTGTCATCTCATCTAATGTCAGCAGTCTCCAGAAATTTCAATGCTGAATCATATACTCAGCACCTAGGTAAACTCCTTTAATATTTTTTTGTTGTTGTTGTTTTTGTCCTCTGCGTTCACAGTCTAAAAATATGTGATGAGAAATAAATATATAAAGAATATTATGATTTCAAAGGAAGTATTTATTGACTCACAGATGAGTTAGAATCTCTCTAGGTGAAGTCGTATTTCAAATATAACTCCACGCTAGAGAACGGTTATCTCTTTAGTTCATAGATTCCAAAAGAAGTCAAAAGACACACTAATGACAAGAGTCACAGCCTTCATTGGAGCCAGATTCTCTGCCTTGTGAATAAACAGGAAAGGTGTCCTCTTTTGCACTTGAATCTAAGAGCACTTGAAGCTCTTCTATATATGGATGAGGTGGGAGGAGAAAAAGAATTCAGCTGTCTTCCTAAATCTCATCTCTTAAAATGAAATTTGCAAAAGTAGTTATTTCACAGATAATGTTCTTTGAACTTTGCATATATTCAGGATGGGGAGAACCTTTCCTTTACTGCATAATTCTAGTTATTTTTAAAATACAGTTTCAGGAGGTAAAAGAATTCTCTGAAACCCAAACTCAACATAGCAAGAAATTTGTCTCCATTATTCTTTCTGGGCATATTTATTTTAAGATAAGTTAAATGTGGCAGACTGGGGCTTTCTGCCTATTCTGTTTAGCTTTGAGAGTAACAGCCCCACAGCAGCAATGTACTAGGAAGGGGAGTGAGAGAGAGACACACAGAGACAGAGATAAAGACCAAGACAGAGAGAGGGACAAGGACTGGGCAAAGGGGTAGTGCTCCCTTGACCACAAGACACAAGAACAGATGAAAGCTAAATCCCTTTCCTTCTTTCCATACCTCTATCCCAATCAAAGAGAGGAGTAGAGGGATTTTCTGGTATTTGTGTGGTGGGATAAAAGATTACTTAGGCTATGTGAAGAACTGTTCTTAGCCATTGGTATGATTTAGATTAAATGTCCCAAAAGTTTGTGTGTGAGACAATGCAAGAAAATTTAGAGATGAAATGATAGGGTTATAAATGTCTTAACCTAATCAGTGCATTAGTTCCCCAGTAGGGATTAACTTGGTGGTAACTGTAGTCAGGTATGGTGTGGCTGGAGGAGGTGGGTTACTGGGGGCATGCCTTTGGGGTTTATATTTTGTCCTTGCTGAGCAGAGTTCTCTGTGTCTTTATTGACATGTCCTGAGGTTTTTTTTTTTCCTCCATCACAGCCTTCTGCCATAATGTTCTGCCTCACCTGAGGAATGGAGCTGAGTCCTGAGGAAATGGAGCTTGCTGTCTGTAGACTGCCACCTCTGAAACCACGATCCCCCGCAAATTTTTTTTTTCCTCTAAAATTGTTCTTGTTACATCTATTGTCCACAGCAGTAAAAAGAAAACTGACTAGAACAGCCATCCTCTGGACTAAGTATATTCATGGCTAGCTCCAGCTCAGATTACAGACTGAATTATCCATTTTCCCAGTCTTTGTTTCTCTGTTTGACAACATGATTATGAGAATATAATATTTGCATTATTTTTTAATTTATTAAATATTTATCTTCAATGAGCTATTCAAATGCAGCAGGCTTGTCATCACAGTGAAATGATAAGCACCTGGATTGTATACATAAAGCATCTGTCATTTGACAATATTTCAGTTTCTCTCCCTAGTAGTAAACATAGTGCTCAATGGCCTCAATAGAACAATAAAACAGGAGTGAAATTCTTGGCCACACTCAGATACTTGATACATTTTAAAGATCAAAGGCCAATGAAGCACACAAAAAGATGATTATGTTACTAATCATTACAGAAAAACACATCAAAACCACAACTATTATAGGTCATGTGGACATTCAAAGAATAATATAATAAAAGATTGAACAACTCTGTGGCCCCAAGTTTGATATCTTAGATAAAATGAACCAATTCCTTGAAAGACACAATCTGCCATAACTCACACAAGAAAAAAATATTTTCAAATAGCACTATAAACAGTAAGAATAATTAATAACTTTCCTAAACCAGAAAGTGCCAGGTCAATATGGGTTCACTGGTGAAGTCTACTAAACCTTTAAGGAAGAAATTACACCTTTCTCTAAAATCTCTTCAAGAAGATACAAGCAGAGAGATACTTTCTAACTTATTCTATGGGGCCAACATTACCCTAATACCAAAACCAAATAGACATTACAAGAAGAGGAAACATAGATGCAAAATTCCTCTCAAAAAATTGGTAGACTAAATATAGAAATACACATAAAGAATTATGCACAGTGATTATATGGGGTTATTTTTAGATAGGCAAAGTTGGTTTAACAACTGAAAATCAATTAACCTATCATCTCTGTAGACTAAAGAATAAAAATTGAATGATCATATCAGTAAGTGTCGACAAACACTTGACAATATCCAATATCTCTTCACAACAAAACCTCTCAGTATGCTAGGAATCTAGGTGAACATACTAAATTTAATAAAGAGAAGCCACAAGAAACCTGCAACTAACCTAATTCTTCACAAAAAAAAAAAATAGAAGACTTCTTATCATCATCAGGAAAAAGAAAGGTTATCCCCTCTCAGCACTTCTTTTCAACATTATTCTAAAAGTCCTAACTAATGCAATAAGACAAGAAAAATAATTAAAATGTGGATTGATTAAGAACCCAAATAAAACTGTCTTTGTTCTCAGATGATGATATTTTTAATGTAGAAAAATTCCCCCAAAAACAACAAAAACTTTTGGAAATACTAAGCAATTACAGGATAGAGAAGAGGAGAATAGAGAGTTATTGTATATTGGGTACAGAATTTAGACTGGGAAAATGAAAATATTCTTAAGACAGATAATAGTAATGGTTGAACAACATTGTGGGTGTGTTTAATGCCATAGAACTGTACACTTAAAAATGGTTAGAATGGTAACTTTTATGTATATTTTGCTATAATAAAAAGGAAAGAAGGTAATAAAATAGTTATCATGGTATTTTAAAGAAGAACCAGAAATTTGTTAGAATTCCTTGCACTTATTTTGTAGTGTGGTACTAAGTTTTTTTGTTTGCCCATTTGTTTTGTTTATTTAAACATGAGAAGGCAAGACAACAAATACTTTCTAGGCTTAGGGAACTAAAGAGTTTAATTTAGGCCCAAATCAGTTTTCTGGATGCATGTAAGAATACTAATAGATTATCCAGAAACACTCACCTTGTTTTATGAGAATTCATGCTCTCTTGCTTGAAGACTTGCAGTAGCTAAGGGCAGGATCTAGATATTATTGGAAGTTTCCCCAAGTATTGATAGTTTGGAGACAGTGTTAAACTGGCATGCTTCCTGTATTATTTGTGAGATATTGTGAGAGAGAATGATTGGTATAGTAACACATAACAAACTTTTTGGGGGGAAAGTATGGGAAAATAGGCTGTAGCTATGGCCAAAATGCAAACATTACTCACTTGACTTGTGCATTTAAATAATATATATTTTTTTGCTAGGCACCAGGAATAAAACTGTAAGCAAGATATAGTCACAATCCTCAAAACGTTTACAGTATATCGGGGAAGAGTCTTCGTAGAGATATATCAGTGACTCATGTAAAAGCAGGGATCTCCTCCACTCATTCTGGACTGACTGTCAAGGGATTATTACCTTTCTTCCAATCCATGTAAAACTTCATAGATTTGCATTTGTAACTATAGTAGACCCTTAAACAATATAAGTTTGAACTATAAGGATCCATTTACACTTTTTACACTTGAATTATTTTCTTTCTTTCTTGTTTTTGATTTGGGACTATTTGAAAAAAAAAACTTGCAGATGGCAAGCCTGTAAATTGTAAATACAAAATTTAGGTACATCAAGAATGCATAAATATATTTTGATACTAGTCTACTTTTATCTTTTATTGTCATTGAACATACACAATTCCATTTTATGAAGTTAAAATTTACCAGAAATAATTCACATAAAAGACTGGTGCCAGTTCCAGTGAAGAGAAATATAAATAAATATAAACATATAGTATTAAATTATAACTACATAAGACTAACTGCAGTAATAATGTAGTACTGTAATAATTTCTTAGCTACCTCCTGCTGCTGTTGTGGTAAGCTCAAGTGTTGTATCTGCTTAAAACACCAAGTGACCCTTATCATTTCTTCCTAAGCAGTTTGTTTCTCCAGTGAATTATATATGGCAGTAAAATAGTGATTTCTTCTGGTTCTTGTATATTTTTCACCACATCTTACACTCATAATGTACAAAATGTATGTTAATTGACTGTTTAGGTTGTAAATAAGGCTTTTGACCAACAACAGCCTATTAAATTGTTAAGTTTTGGGGGAGTCCAAAGTTATTGGCAGATTTTCAACTGTGCAAGGAGGTCAGCACCCATTGTCCTCTGCATTGTTCAGAAGTTAACTTTAAGGCTGGGGTTGTGGCTCAGAGGCAGAGTGCTTGCCTGGTATGCGTGAGGCACTGGGTAACATCCTCAGCACCACATAACATAAAATAAAGTTATTATGTCCACCTATAACTAAAAAATAAATATCAAAAAAGTTAAATTTAACTGTCATTTAAAATGAATGTAAGATTTTTAATCTTAAGTGTACTTGGGATAATAGAAATTCTGCCAGTCTTAATCGTAGGTTGTGTCCTATTTGTCATGGAGGGAGCCCGAACATTCTGTCCTCCTTCACAGCAACCCAGCTAGGGCCTCTGGCCTCTGGATTGTGCCAGAATGGAGAAACAGGCTCAGAAAAAAAATCTTCCCTTCTCCCCTACTTCTTCACTTGACTGATACCTGTTCACCTGTGGATTTCAGCTTAGCTGTCACTCCAGGAAAATTTCTTTAATCTATACCCAGACTGAATGCCCCTTCTAGGAGCTTCCAGTACCTCACACTTCAACTAATGCAGTGAGTGTTCATCACCTTCCCGGCTGAACACACTCCCTTGAGACACTTATTAAATAGGCTCCTGAGAGCTTCTTCTAGAGACTCAGACTCAGGTCAAGAATGAGACTTGGGAATTGATGTCTAACATATATTTCTTATCATGAGACAAACAACTGCTCTGCAATATCATTCCTTGTTTAAGTATCTCTCTGTTTAACTGTTACTCTATGAGGGCAGAGGCTGGTTTTTGTTTTCTTTACCTCTCTTTTCCTAGCAGCTGGCTCATAGTAGGCATTAGCATGCATGTGTTGAATAACTAAAATCCAACCCACTGCCTGACAATGAGCATGTGATACCATCATCAGCACATGAAGAAGAAGGGGCAAAGCCATTCCAATAATCTACTATTAGAGGACCAATGTAGCAGAAGCTCTTGTCTCTGTAATAGATGCATCTGAATCCAAAAGAGAAGTTACAGGCTGTGAGCTTATTAGAATTAATCAGTTCTTCCCTGGAGCCTTATAAACTAGATGCACCCCCGTGATCTTCTTTGCTGTAGAAGTGTCCATTTGACAACAAATTTAATCTTGCAATTTCTATATTGAAAATAAAAGATTTGATAAATTTTACCTCAAATCTGTCACTCATTCTCTCTGAACTCTAGATTGTTTAATCATAAAATGTTTATTTTGAAAAAAAACTCTCAGAAATGTTTGGAAGCTTATGAAATACTGTGTGCGGTTCTATGGATGGTAAACACTGTTCAAATGGCAGCATCTTCATTTGGTCTCAACATCATTTTTGCCGCCACCACTGTGGGCAACATTGACTTCTTGATGATGTCTGACATTTCTCTTTTGTGATTGTACCTTTGTTCTTTTCCCTCACTCTCCTTGTGATTATTAAATAAAGATCGGAGTCAGATCTGAGTTTGCATGTGAATGTGCAACTCTAAGACTTAGGTTGGGGGCATTTGAATCATGAGATATAAACTGGTTCAGAGACAATCTAAACTCATGCCATACCTGTTGCCATGGCATACTGTTGGGATGAAGTGGCATATTGTACCAAACAGCAGAGTTGCAAATAGCAGTGCTCATGCCAGGAGTTTAAGGATAGGAAGGCTTTACCAGAACTCAAGGAAATTCTAGGAGGGAAACACTTAGTCAAGGAGAACACACAACCAAGAACCATGGCCAAGCTATGCTGAAAGATTACTCTAGCAAAGACACCATTGTTTCTGCGATGGGAGATCACACTGCTTATACCATGGATCCTTGGCGTTTGATGCCAGAAACCCTTCTCCTGGGGCCTTCAAACCAAAGACTCCACCATTACCTGTATCAAAATGGATTTTGTGTGGTATCCATAGATTCACAACATTCTTCAAATTTAAAATCTTGGTACATGCATAATTGTTAGTACCTGCATCCTAGCTGGAAGTAAGTATTGAGAAAGTAGATTCTAGCTTCTCATTTGGGGAATTAGGAAACATAGTGTATGGTTTAGATATTAGATGTCCCCAAAAAACTCATGTGTGAGTGCAAAAAAGTTTAGAGATGAAATGATTGGGTTAAAAGAGGTTTAACCTAATCAGTGCATTAATCCTCTGATAAGGATTAATTTGGTGGGGACTGTAGGCAGATAGGATATGATTAGAGAGTCCCTGGGGACATGCCTTTGGGGTTATATTTTGTCCTTGTTGAGCAGAGCTTTCCCTCTCTGCTTCCTGGTATGATGTCCTGAGCTGCTTTCCTCCACTACACTGTTCCACCATGATGCTCTGTCTCATCTCAGGCCCAGAGAAATAGAGTCAGCTATCTACAGACTGAGACCTCTGAAACAATGAGCACCAAATAAACTTTTCCTCCTTTAATTGTTCTTATCAAGTCTTTTAGTCACAGCAGTGAAAAAGCTGACTGAAGCACCTAGTATGGAAATCTACCAAACATATAAGGGTCCTGGTGAACATAGGCAAAATAGAAATTTCTTCTATTGATAGTACTATAGAAGTACTTAGGAGTCAGAGACCAGCTTTGTTACTTATGAGCTATGTAATCTGAGATGAGCTGTCTTTTCGCAGCCTTATTTTGGCAAAAGATAGTTGCCTTTGTTATATCACAATGCTTTGTCTACCATGCCCTAAGTCTACATAGGGATTCTCTTCATCTTCAAATAAAGTCTTTTATCAAATATATCCCCTACTCATTGACTGAAAAGACTCCCAGAGCAATTCCTAAATAAAAGCAACCAAGGCCTTGGAGAAAGTGGTAAGAAGTGGATATACAGTGATCCTGGGAAATCTTTTGTCAGAAAATAAGGAGACTGTAACATGCTAGTATGGACACAACAGTAGGGCTCTTGTTGAAACTTCAACAAACCAAAGTAGGGGTTTGACCATCAAAAATAATAATGAAAATGGAGGAACTTTGATGGGGCAAAGGGGAGAGGGTTGGGGAAGTACACATGCGGGTAGGAAAGATGGTGGAATGAGATGGACATCATTACCCTAGGTACATGTATGACTAACATATGGTGTGACGCTATATTGTGTACAACCAGAGAAATTAAAAGTTGTGCTGCAATTGCACAATAAATCAAACTGCATTCTGCTGTCATATACTTAATATACTTAATTAAAATTAATTAATTAAAAAATAATAGTGAATAAATGTAAATAATAATCTATGATTCTCTGAGACAGAGGGAAGGGTGAGAGATAGAGAGAAGGAGGAGGAAAAGGGAGTAAGGAAAGAAGGAAAAAAATTTTTAAAAAATAAGTTTACAAACCTGCTTTCCACTTTCCCATTTATATCATCTCATCTCTTTGAAGCTGGTAACTAAAGAACTTGGCCTTCACCATGTTTTTTTCCTCTTTTAGGAGTAATAATCATTCATCTTCAATTGGTGAGGAAAAACTCTTCTTTACAGATGATTCTCAGAAAACATAAAGAGTAATGAGAGAAGTAGCAAAATTATCATTTTGCAAACTATGATGAGCTAGTTGGCTCTGGGAAGGAGCATCAATGGATATTGAGACCATTAGTTGTGGGGTTGCTGAGAGGCAGGATATGTTCTCATTCCACAGCATGACCCCACAGGTTACTTTCTAGTAACACAGGAAAAAACTTTGTGTCTTTACAGTGGAGAGAGCTGGACATCATTACCTGAATCCTGTCATGAAACCTTGTATTCTTCACAAGGAGAAAGCATAGCCCTGGTTGCCTCCTGAGGCAATTCAGTGTAAAAGACACACCATATCGGCTATGATATGTCTTCACTGAAAAAAGATTTACCTAAATTTACCCAAGGTTTTGAACCCATTTTTGTTTTGTTTTGGGTACTGAGGATCGAACTCAAGGGCACTTAACCTCAGAGCAACATCCCCAGTCCTTTTTTATATTTTATTTAGAGACAGGGTCTCATTGAGTTGCTCAGAGCCACACTAAGTTGCTGAGGCTGACCTTGAACTTGATACACCTGCCTCAGCCTCCTAAGCTGCTGGAATTACAGGTGAGCAGCACTGTGCCTGGCTGAACACACTTTCTTTATAGGAAATGCAGTGGAAAGGGAAACACCTGTTTCTCCAAATCTTGGGGTGGCTTTTTGTCCTGCAACTTTGTTCTCTGATGGATCCAAGAAGTCTTTGACTCTCAGCTTACCCAGCCTTTTCTGGTTGGCTGGGAGTGCTGCCTTCCATGCTCTTTACATGTCAGAGCTGAAAAATTCACTGTTTTAATGCACGTTTACTCAGTGTTGCTCCTAAAGGAAATAAAATCAGTGGTCTAGAAACCTTGCTTTAACAGGCAGGTGATCTTTGAATTGAGTTATCTGCTAAACTGGTTTTGTGGTATGAAATTTAGAGTGCCTTGGAAACCAGCTTTCAACAAAATTGTGTTTCTCTCTTGGCTAATTTGGCCTCATTCTGTACAGAAGTAGCACAAGTAAAAGGGATAAAAGCATTGGATTTTTACTCCAAAGATATGGATTTGGGTATCTCAAGTAAAACTTACTTGAACCATTTCTATCTCTCTGAGACTCCGTTTCCTCATTTGTTAAATGGATCGGCTGCAGGGATGTCATCTGATTGATGTTTTTCTCTTGACTGTCTAACACAAACCCTGATCCCAAGTAGCCTCACTGAAGAAGGAATTGAAATGCCTGCCTAGGCAATCTCAGAGTGTTGTTATGAGAATTAAACAAAATACTGTACATGAAAGCTCTTTGCAAACTTCAAAAGAGCCTTACAAAAGCTGCTCCTTTATTTATTTAACAGTCATCAATCTTGAATGCATGTCTGCTTGTATTTCTGTGGAGGTTTTTGTTTTTGTTTTTTTTTGTTTTTGACATTGTGCAGATAAGGAGGAAGGCAGTATTAAAGAGTTAAATTTTAACCCAAATTGTAGATTGATTTCAGTTATAGCAACAACACTATACATTCTTCAACGTGTCCAATTAAAAATCCTGGCAAGTGTTTTGATATCTGACAGCTCTGCTGTCAAGCAATTCTGTTCTACAATTAATCATGCCGTAGCCATTTCTTCAACTACTGCCATGATATAATGGCATCATTGTATATGTGTGCATAGTACACTTGTATACTGTGTAAAAGGAGGCAAAGCAAATGAACATTAAACATTTACCACTCTGAAGATCATGGTTGTACCGAGAGTTGCTATTAAACCTGTCCTGTTTCAAAGCTAGCAGTAGCTCCCTTCTGAGCTTAGATACATCTGCTCAGATATTGTGGTTTTATATTCCTAGTCTGGGAAGTTGAGATTCTGCCTTCTTTGAGATGTCTTCGGTGTCGGCTAGATATATTGTACAAATGACTGGGATCCTTTAATGATTGAATGTCAGCTCCTGAGTTTTGATTGCTGTTTTGTCTGGATCAGTGTTAGACACAACAGCAGCTTCTACTCTCCCACTTCCCCCACTGTCAGTGACTTCCTGAGGCAAATGAGTTTGCCACAAATCAAGATGCTTGCAACAAACATCTCTATGAAGCTGCTCCATCTCTGGTTGGCAACTTGCCATTTTGTCTCACTCTGAAATCCCTGCATTTACCAAATGGCTTGGCTTCCTTAGTGGATTAACCATTTCATGGGAATCCTACTCATCTACTAGAGTTCTGTGTTTCTCATTGACATCTTACTTTTTAACCAATCTTGGGCAGAATTGAGCAAAGATATTACTGCTGTTTTTCATTAGGATCATTTCCTGTTTAGACTTCTAATTTGTTAAGCAATCAAACCACAAATTACATAAAAGGTCATCTAGAATACAAAGATACAATGATCAAAATTTTATGTAAAAAGCAGATCTAATCTTTTGCCTTCAGAGGTAATTACAACAGATGACATTTTCTGATTTTCAGATTTTCATTTCCATAGACTTCCAGGGGGAACTGGCATTGTTGATGCTGGATACAATGTCTAATCATCCCTGGAAGGAGGGTGCTGTGTGTTGCTATTGAATTGCTCAAGAGGAATGCTATACAGATGTGATCTTAAAACAACTGCATTTTAATGGTTAAAAAGATCACCAATTGAAAAGTGCACACTATTTACATGTACTTTATATACATATTTATATACTTAAATGCCATAATAAGGTCCTGCTGTCACTTGAAATTGTTAAGTAAACCTAATCCAGACCACACTAAGTGCATAAGGAAGCAGGGGTGGCCAAGCCTAGAATTGGGCAGGAAGTAAATCAAGATTTTCAAGCTCCTACTTTTTTTTTTTACCCACTGACTCATGGTCTGATCTTAAATCCATTCAGATGCTTTGTTTTGTTTTATTTTAAATAAAAAGTATCATTTTAAAAAATCTAGAAATGCTGGAAATATAATGACATAATTTTGTAGTTAGAGGTTGCCTTCATCTGTCAAGAGAAAAGTGTGCTTAGTTCCATATACCAATCTGGCCTGATCAGAGAGGTCATACAGCATGAAATCCTTAGGAGATAATAATAATTCTGGGTAAAGTCATTCTTGCTATGATCTCTGGTCTCTTCATGTTTGTGTGCACAAAGGCTCCTAAGCCAGTTCTCCCCAAACTGGTGCTTCTCTGGATTCACTACAAAGAGGAAAAAATGAAAAAGCAAAATTGCCCCTATTCTTAGTTTTGTTTTCAAGTAGTAAAGACTACTTTTCAACCAGGTGTGGTGGTGCATACCTATAATTCTAGTGACTCCAGAAGCTGAGGCTGGAAGAATGCATGTTCAAGGCCAGCCTTGGCAATTTAGCAAAACTCTGTCTGAAAATGGAAAAAAAAAAAAAATGGATGGGGATATGGCTCAGTGGTGGAGTGTCCCTTGGTTCAATTCCAAATACTGGAATAAAAAGATTAATATTTATCATTGCATCCTCTCATTCAGTCCCTCATCACCAGCAGCATTTTGCTGAGTCATAAACAGAGCAAATTGAAAAGGACATCTCAGGGATCCAGCTTACACAAAAGCACCATCAGATGGCACTCTGATGTCCATCTAACTAATGCAACTTGTACCTTATTAAAATACAGAACCCAGTCAGATATGGAGTCAAAGTCTTTGCATACACCTTTTCACATAAGGAAGAGGATAAAATGTGGCTTTTGAAATCTAAATCAAAATGTTCAAAAAATGATTGCATCCAAGGACATAAATTTTAATTTCCTACTAGTCAAATAACTTCTTGGAGTGTAAATGTTCTCATCTTTAAAATGAGTTTACTACCGACCATCTCTAATTAATAACAACTACCACTTTTTGAAACTTCCTTGTGCTGGACATTGTGAGGCTGTTTATTTCCATTAGCTCCATAAATCACTACATCCTATAAGCTAATGCTATCTGCATTGTACAGACAAAAAAAAAAAAAAAAAACTCAGGCAGAAGGTCAATAATTTGCTCCCAAACACAAAGTAGACAACAGAATGACTAAGATCAGAATCAAGGTGTGTCTGATGCCAAACTATCATGCTGTCCTATGAGATTATTAAAATTTGGGATCATACTGATGGGAAATTAATATTCCATGTATAAAAAGTCAGAACCAGTCCATATGGCAGTATTTCTGAGACATCAATCATTTGCTTCTACCTTCACGACTTGTGCTACATCTACTTACTATGTATGTTATATTTTTTATTTTTTCTGAAGTTGACTCACTTTTCATTTGAAATTTGTTTTATTTGAAAAAGAAATTTTAAAGACTTGAAAATAGAAAGCCAGCATCAGCACCAGGAATAAAATATAAATTGTCAAATAAATATAATAAAACCCAAACAATGTTATGAAAAAACACAATTTCATTGTCTACCCACTGAAGTTTCTGAACTTGAGTTTTACTCTTTTTCATTAAAATGAGATATCAACAAGGGTAGAAAATTGTTTGAACCATTAGCACAAATATTATACTTTTTCTAAAATAACCAACATTGAAAGATAAATAAGGTGCAAATACATTCCTCACTGTGTCTTCAGTGCTATATGTCACAATCTTGTACTACCAAACTCTTCCTGAGTGTTGGCAAAGTGCCCTCATCTTTGGAAAACACTGCCCCAAACAGAGTGAAGGAAGAAAAAAAATCCAAGATTGTTCAAACATTACCATCTATCCATTTCAAGCACCTACTTCCCATATCTGCTCAAAGACTGAAAGCCATTTTGCATTCTATGTTCCCAAATTTAAGAATGAAAGCCAGACAAAAAAGATACTGATTGTAATGGGGCCTAGGTTGACCATGCTATTCTCCATCATAGATGGCACCAAACGGTAGAAGGAGGCTGTTGTGATGCTTTTACTAAAATAGTTCCCTCCTTGGCTGCTTCAATGATTTTTTTGAGTGATTTGATAATTCAGATCCTTTTCTGCTTCAACCAGCTCTAGTAGGTTGTGATAAAGCAAGTCAGAATTTTGCAGGCACAAGTTGAGTGGTATATCCCACATGTATTTATAGAGAGCATTCTTTTTCTTCATACTCTAGGATGCTAAAAGTCCTTGAGACCAAAATATTATTTCCTCAATTGGCCTGAAAGGAGGATAATCCATAAATCATTTTTATATGTAAATAAAGTATGTTTTCCTAAGAGCCCCTGTGAACAGCAGACTTTTAGCTGTCTATGGAACTGTGAGTTCATGGAATAGAATGAGGGGAAAGGAAGATATGGCACTGCTCTACGTGACTCTGGTTCAAATCATTAATAGAAGAAGGATGAAGTAAATTTTTATGCATAAAACAGTGCACCTAACCATTGGCTGTTTCTAGCAGATGTATAAGGAAAAGATAATTATAACTGTGCCATATGTAGGAGTATGTGACAAAGGGCAATAACTCAAGAGGAAGTAGCCAAATTCACATACTCCATTGTATCTGGGTTAACATTTATAGTAAAACGTTTGGGATGAATTCAATTTAGATGGACAGAGATCTTCTACTTACGTATGATGGTAGTATGGTGTGTTTTTGTTTTGTTTTTTGGTGGCAGGATCAGGGAGACAAAAGCTTAAGAGGGCAAAGAACCTTTCCTCCAACACAGGCCAGTGAGATACAGAGCCTCCTTTCCCCAGTTCATTACATTATAAAGAAATTAACAGATTTAAGTTCTCTCCCCTCCCCACTTCCTTAAGACTTGAATTTTTTCTGGATCATTCTATTCTTTAAGCAACAATCTTTTTGAGATACTTCTGCAAAAGGCATCTCTGCAGCCTGAAAAGTCATAAACCACCTCCCTTAAGTTTATAGCTCAGCTTCTGTAATCTGAAAGATCAACATGGAAAGGCAAAATTGAAACCAATTATTCTCATCTGCTTCTCTTTGTCTAAAACTCCTCTCCACAAGTCAATATTCTACCAGTTTCTGACTCTGCTATTTCATGTATGATTCCTGGATAATCTGAAGTATTAACCTAATGCCCTCCTATCCACTACCAAGGGATTCAGAGGTTCCTTGTTCCAATATACCTTTCTTACTAGGACATTATTATTTCTCTGCTAGTAAATATCTTAAGTTGTACAGAAGATTTTGCTCTTCAGAATTTTTTTGGTCACAGGCTTATTTGAGTCTTATAATCATGCTGGGAAGCCCAAAAAATACAATATTATCCCCATTTTATAGATGAACAAGTGGAGGAAGCTTGTTCTAGTTTGCAACTAAGGACTGAACCCAATCTAAACTGAGTTCTAACTCTGGGTCCCTTCTCTTTCTACCACACCACATTGAGCAGTTTAGTAATACAAATAAGTTTTTTTTTCTGTTATTTATGTTCCTCTTTCCCTTCAAGGCTTTTTATAAAACTCTTTTTTTTCATTGTTCTATGAGACTGAAGACTAAAAAGATAACAGCCATAGTACTGGAGCCAATATAAACATTGTCTATGTCTTGTCAATAGCTCTAGTCAGGGCAGAAGCTGTAATCCTCTTGGTGTTCTGACCCAGTGAGTAAACTTTCATTGCTATGAATTTATATAGTTTAGGATACTTAGCATACTGAAGGAGCCAACTAGATATTTCATTTGGTTAGCTATTCTTCTCTAGAAAAATCCAATTTTTAGTAAAGAGCAGACCAGAGACCTGAAAGAGTTAACATTGCTCCCAAAAGTGAATTTATAACTTAGAAGTAATTTAGGCAGCAAGCGAAAATGTCTCACTTCAAAGATGGGAATGCTGAACCATGCATACAAATGTGACTGCCAACTCGTGTGTGACCCAAAGTCAGCAACCATGGATTCCAGGGGCTAAAAAGGACCTCGAGAAGGCCTTCAGTCCACCCCACCCCACTTCCATGCACAGAGTATTCACATAAAAAAATGTGGCACTGAGACCCAGAGATGCTAAGTGATCTGATGGTAGCCAGGCTGGGGTCAGAAAAGATGCCTAGAACCCAGATCTCCAGTCCTCTGGTTAGAGTGCATTGATTTATTACATACTCCACCTCTTGGGCAGCCTACTTTGTTTCAAAAATGAGGGAGGAGACACAACTTATCAAATGGATTAAATTACCAAGTAAGATTAGACCCCAAGAAGCCATGAGATTTAGCCTTATAAAATTCTTTAATTGTCCCAGTGAACACACTTTCAGTGATACGGTGGGAAACAAAAGTTGGAATAGACAATTAAGGACAGCTCTTTAAAGACGTGGTTCTGAAGGAAGAGGGCAGGTACTGGAGGAGAATGTGGGGTCCAGGCATGTTACTATGAGGGGTTTGTGCATATGTGGATTTTAGAGGCTGAAAGAGGAAAGATTTCCTTTATGATTGAGGTTGCTGCAGTATTTTTCAATTGCTATTGGGAAGAATCTTGTAAGGAGAAAAATTTAAAGATCAAAGATACACGTGAGAAACAAAATAAATTAAGAGTTCTTGAAAGGTCCAGAGAACAGAAGGAGGCACAGAGAGGAGGCTGCCTCTGCATTGTAATGGGAGGGAGGAAAAGAGATGCATAAGCCCCTTAGGTGGAGTTGTGGATCTGGTGGGTAGTACATAAGAAACCCTGAGTCCAAAGGCTTCTACTTTATTCTACAGAAGGCAAAGTCATATGTTGAGAGTAGGGAGGCACAGCTTGTTGATGAATGATCAGAGGTTTGAGAACAGTCAAAAAGTTTCAAGGTGGCTATTGAAAGGTGGTAAGAGAGGTGTTTCAAGGAGATGTTGGGAGCCTTGTGTCAATTGTAGACAGTGAATATATGATATCTGGTCCCTTCATTGCCCAGGTATACACATGAAGATGATATATGGCAGAGCACCTCAAACTGCTTTATTCAAATAGGTATGAGGAAGAACTATAATTAAATGAGAAATTATGGTTCATAATAAAGGGTGTCTAAAGTGGCAGAATGTGGAAATGGAGCTAGAGAGAGAGGAAAGTGAAGACAGGAGGAGTTTGATAGATGAAGAGAGTATATAGTTATCAATGTTTGGGAAGTCCTGATGAAGTGAAAGAACACCTGGAGAGAAGGTACTTTACCAAGGAAGCTGGAAAGTTAGGAAGTCATTGTCAGCAAGGGGAATGTTCAAATCAGCAATTTCAGAGGTGGAGCAGTAGTGATGACAAGCTCCAGAGTGTGACCTTGGAAGAAAAGGCTGGAACCAAACGAGGGAGATAGGTATTGGAGCGGAGGAGGTTAAGAGATTCAGAAACAAAGAGGCTGAGGGAGCTGCCTCCAAGCAATGAGTCTTTGAGCAGAGGAAGACTGAACTCTCTGGGTGTTTGGTGAATAAGGAGGTAAAGAAGGACAGAAATGAGGAGCAGTGCAGAGTGAGATGGTCAGGTGATCCAAGTCTCACTTGTGTTTTCATTAACAAAAGATCAGTGTTAGGTGACTGGTGCAAATATAGAAAAGAAAGCACAGCCACAGAAGCTGAGTCCCATGCAGGCAGAGCACTAGAGCAGGACTTGAACTGCTGCAGGGAGGGAGCTGGGAAGGAACCGGCTCAGCACTGGACCCTGGTGGGCCTCAATCTGAGAGAGCTTCCAGAGGAGGAATCTTCTACAAACTGAGAGTCAGGTTTTAGAGAAGAAGACAAGTTTTCTTCTTCAGTGATTTCCTAAAAAGTGGAAGATATACTTATTATGCACCTGACAAGTCTATTTTTAGATACCTACCCAAATGAAAATATGCATTCCACAGACTTGTCCATGAATGCTCACAATAGCATTATTCATAAGTGAGTAACTGGAAGCAATCTGTATATCCATCAACTGGTAAATAAATCAAGTATGGTGTATCCATATAATTAAATATATAATGCATGTGTGTGGGAGGGGGTATCATATATATATAAACTATATATAATTGAATACCATTCAGGAATAAAAAGAAACCAACTACTGGTACATACAATAACATAGCTAAACCTTAAAAAAAAACTAGACACAAAAAAGGCCATATATTTTATGATCATATTTACATGAAATTTCTAGGAAAATAAATCTATAGGAACAGAAAACAAAACTGTGAAAACAAATCTGTGGCTGCCTGGGATTTGGAGTGGGTATGGGGATTGACTGTGATGGGAATGTTGTCAAAGGAGATTGTGGTGTTGGTTCACAACTGTATGAATTTACTAGAAATCATTGATCTGTATATTTACAATGAGTGTATTTTATGGAATGTAAATTATCCATAAGAAAAGCTATTTTAAAATTCTTAAAGAAGTATTTAAATGGGTAAAAGAGTCCAACAGACAATTTTATGTTACAGGGATGACATAAAAGCATATGAAAAATGCTCAATATGGTTAGTAATTAAGCAAATGCCAATTAAAACCACACATACCCATTTGAGTGGCTCCATTAAAAACAGACAATACCAAATGCTGATGAGGATGGACTAGAACTTTTTTATACTGCTAGTGGGAATTAAAAGCATAAAACTAAAACAGTTCAGTTTCTTAAAATCTTATGCTACCATCTTCCAAACAACCACATGATCCTATTCCTGTATATGTACCAAGAGAAATGAAAATAAACATCCAAAAACTTATACACGAATATTCATAGCAACTTTATTTTTAATAATTACAACTGGAAATAATCCCAATGTTTTTAACAGGTGAAAAGGATAAACAAATTGTGGTGTATCTGTACAACAGAATACTCTCAGAAATGAGAGAGAGATGGATACACACAACACAAATGAATCATAAAATAAGTATGCTAAGTAGAAAAATCTATGCCCCAAACAAGTAAACAATAAAAGCATTCCCACGAAATAATTCCCTTTATTAAAAAACAGATTAGCCAACCACAGTGCTAGGCAGAAGGATTGTGAGTTCAAAGTCAGCTTCAGCAACTTAATAAGGTCCTAAACAACTCAGCAAGACCCTGTCTCTAAATATAAATTAAAAAGGGGCGGGGGAGTTAAATGTGGCTCAGTTGTTAAGCACCCCTGGATTAAATCCCTGGGACCAAAAATAAAATGGGGTCACAAGGAAGCTTTTGAGAGTGATGGATACATTCATTATTTTTATTTTGGTGATGGGTTTCCAGATGCATTAATATATCAAAGTGTACATTTCAATATATGTCATTTATTTTGCATCAGTTATACTCCAGTAAATCAACATTTTTAAAAAATGTCTAGCCATTGTCACCTCTCCCTGTAGCAGCCATGGCAGTATGTCACAAGGGAAAGCTGAATGATATCTCCTCAGAATGTCCTCTGACCACGTATTACAATATTTAAAAACCTACCCAACTTCTTCATTCTTTTTGAGGCCATTTACTGTCTCCTGAGGAAGGACTCTTGGTTGCATATCTCAATCCCAGTTCAAAACATAAACTGGAACTATTTTAAGTTAAAAGAGGAATTTTATGGATCAAACCAAGATAGAACAGGCTTGGAAATGTCCTCAGGAGGATAGTCACTTCCTGTGGCATTTTCTCCCCTTCCTTCTCACTCAACCGTCTCCCTTTCTATGTTTCTGGAATGTTCTTGTTTGACTTCACTTTCTCAAACAGCTGTCCCCAGGAGGCCAAAACAATGACCCCAACTCAGCTCTAACTTACATTCTTAAAGCTTCATAGCCAAAGGAGCAAGGGACCAATACCCACGACTTCAGTTCAGAATAATAGCCCAGCTGGGATCCCAGGCTTTCAGGCATTCTAAGAAGTAGGCCAGCTCTGGATGACAGGGTGAGCCATAGTGACGGTTCGCAGTGTGTACCTGAGGGGGTGAGTGTGAGAAGAGTGAGTGAAAGTGAAGGGCTATATACAACAAATTTTCTCTTTCATGATGTTGATTAGCATCAGCCTGGATCCCAAACTCAGAGAAGACATCAAAACAAAACAAAACAAACAAACAAAAACTGTTTTTATTTACCAGATTTTGTTTTTTAAACTGGCTGTGGCACCAGGCATGCATTTCTTTCCTAGAACTGCCCTTTCAAGCAGGTATCTGTGCTAAGGGTGCCCATGAGATCACCTTTCTGCCTCTCTAAAATAGTCCTCCCTTTCTATTTTTTTTTCTCACCCATAAAACAAGAAAACTGAGGTGGTGCTTATCATACCCAGCTTACTACAAAATAATGATTGTAAGTTTTCTTTATCTTCTTACCCATTTATCTTACAAATAACTTTCTCACACTCTCCATCAGATGAAGCCAAGGACATTTGCATCCAAGTGACTCAGGAAGGAAGTGAGTCTTGGCAAAAGGCTACTTGATTTTTGTGCCTTAGGAAGAGGCTCCCTCACCCACAGAGATAGGGTCATTTCAATCCCCTCCTGTGGGTGAAGAGTTAGTCAACAAGGAGTTATCAAATGCATCCAGATTGCATTGCTCAATAACAGTGAAAATGATGCAACCTAGTATTATATTACTAACAACTGCTGAGTTAGGAATGAGGAACTATTGAGGATCATGCAAGAGTACAAAGAGTTTTCATTTCGAAATGTCATAACTTTTACTTTTCAAGTTCTATCTGGTTTGGAGAAAAGTTAAGTTGAATGTTGCTGTTTATTATTATTTTTAATTACGTGCCCCATAACCATTAGAAGCACAAAAACGTCAACTATAATATTTTCATGTTTTATTTTAAAATATGCTTATCAACATCCAAAACAGTCATGAAAATTAAAACCAGTTCTGCCCTTGTCTAATCCACCACTTCCAAAAGGGCACCCTTTGTAAATTATTTTTCAGTATTTCTGAATTCACTTCAAAGAGTCTGCATGTTATTTAAAAGTTTTTTTCCAAAGTAGTTTTGATCTTCCCATAAGTATTATGACTGCAGTCCAACTGGGAATTCTATTGGAAGACTTCAAGTGCTCTTGATCAGGATCAAATCTACTAGTAATTCTCAGAAACATCACACACACACACACACACACACACACACACACACACTCACACCCCTTCTCTCCTGGAATAACTACAAGATTTCTAAACCATGCAGCATTTAAAAGTGCTTTGTATAATTTGGCTTTTAAATCTTTAGGGTTATCTAAACCACTGTGCCCCAAAGGAGAGAATGGGTGTAATCCACAAATGTGAGCAGAAGATCTCCCAGACTGTAATACATCTTTACTAATTTCATAGAGAATGGAGACAGTAAAAGCCTCCATTGTTTATTAATTTTTGCTTTTGTCACTATTGTTATCACCAGAAGAAATAACAGTTTTAAATTTTTAGACATTCTTATTTTCATCAGTCTATAGCAGATAGTACTGAAAGACTGAAAAGCAAAGCAGCGATGGCTTCTCCAGTCTCCATGCCTCCCATCTTCTTAGTTCAACTCGCCATAGGCAACCACTTCTTACTCTCTTGTCTATTTCACTGGGCTGTTACCTTCTTATTTCCAAATAGTATATGTACACTGCTGCTCCTCCATTTTCTAATTTTAGATATTAAGTTCCTCTTGTAAACAGAGATTTCATTCTCAACCCATTTTCTCAATAGAATTATTGAGCTATTTTCAGCTCCATTTCATGGCTATGTAAATATTGTTTTTAAATTCCCAAAGTGCCATAATACCTTCCACCTGTTTATCTTGTTTTTGTTTTGTTTCTTTTGTTTTTCCAAGTGACCACTCTTATCAGATTGTTCTTTTCCCGGTGACCTCCTCCTGGCACCTTCTGTCCTCTGGATGAGACACCTCTTTCCTGTGCTAGGGGTTTTGATGTGCTGCTTTCCGTGTGTCCCTGGTGCTTAATATAGTTATTATTTTAGTGGAAACTACCCAGATTCTCAAGAAAGAGATATCGAAAATAAATTTTTGGAATCCTAATAGGTCAGGAAACGTCCTTTTCTGCTTTCAAGACTGACTCAGTTTGACTGGATATTACATTCCAAGTCAAAGATCACAATCTCTGATTTTTAAGTCATTGTTCCATTATTGGCTCACAGCCAGTGATGGTATTGAGAAGTCTAATTTGAATTTACAAATCTGTTTATTACCTGTAATGAACACAGCACTGCACTGAAATACAGTTACACAGAAAGAGATGTTACATTGTGACATTGGCCAGGGAAAGTTGGACTAAGGAGCTGAAGCTTGAACAATGCCCCAGCAGTCTAGGGAACAATCTGGAGAAGAGGAAAACACAGGTGTGAGAGCCAGAGGTGCAACCAGCTCGGAGTGTTTGGTATGGCCCCGGTGACTAGAGCCTGTGAAACCGTTGTGAGAGATGAGCTCACAGAGCAGGCCTGGTCCTGCTCTGACTTCATGAAGATTCTTAAAGAATATGAATTTTCGTTCCTCATTGCAAATGGAAAAACCACTGGAGGCAGTTTTCTTTACAACTTAAATAAGGTAATAAAGAAACCTGATTTAAGTTTGTAAAAGATTATTGTGCTATATGGAGAACTGACTCAGAGTAGAAGCAGAGAGACCAGGTATGAAGCCATTGCTCTTGTTTCTAGCAGAAGTGACAGTGGCCTGGGGTATGATGAAAGCAGAGGAGGTATGAGAGTGATTGGATTTGGGATGTATTTAAGAAGCAAATCCAACCGGAACTCCTAATATTAGCATGTGGAATACAAGAGGAAATTAAAGGTTTCAAATAAGGTCTTTGATTATATTTTACTTATTTAAAAAATATATCTAGAGAAAAATGTTCATATATTTGAGAAACCTATGGTCATGATACTCTCTGCAATTTTCTATGACATGTTTCCATCCATCCCTCTCTTTCCTTCCTTCCTTCCTTCCTTCCTTCCTTCCTTCCTTCCTTCCTTCCTTCCTTCCTTTCTTTCTTTCTTTCTTTCTTTCTTTCTTTCTTTCTTTCTTTCTTTCTTTCTTTCGTTCTTTAAATCAAAGAGCTAACCATGACTCTGTGCATGTGACTAAGGCATGCAAACTGGTAGCTTTGTTACTGGGAGACAGGGCAGAGGTCAGTGCAGGAAGGCTATCAACATTCCACCTGCAGATATTTGGCTGATCCTCCATATTCAGCCCTGCTCTCCCCTGCATCCCCAGGCTGTCTCTTTCACGGTGTCCTGAGCAGGGGCAGATATAGTTTTTATGGAGCCTAAAGCTTTCACAATGCAGGCAGGATCAAATTAAGTAAAAATAATACAAAATCATAAATCTAAATTTGGTATGAAAATGGCTATTTACTCATAATTAGAAAAAATTACAACAAAAAGCATATTTGAAAAAAACTGACAAATTCCACAAATGTCATAAAATCAAGGAAATGACAATTTATATTAATTCACTCTGTACATTTTCCTCTACATTGCTCTTTTCTTTTTTTTTTTCCTACAGACTCTTTGTTTCTTTATATAACAATCTTATAATCTCATTTACTGTACAAAGAGCAGAGAAATGATTCGTTTTTCCCTCTAGCATGATTGAAAATTTTTAAATATATCAGTGGTTTAGAGTTTTCTTTCAGCTTCGCAACTCATTGGAAATGTCATGTAAATTAAGATTACTGCCAAGTTTGGAAGGCCTTCTATTACATTCCTTACATAATAAACTGAAAGATTTCAGGGCATTTCAAGGTGCCCTGTGTAATTACTAGTCTTAAAGAATCTTTAAATTGATGACATTCATTAACCAGCTTGTCATTAGTGTCTTCATCATGGTGGCATATTATGAGTTTTATGTTATCTTTGCAATGTCAATATTTCATGTAAAACAGCAAGAAATTAAAATTTTTCTTTGTGTTCATATGAATCTCACTTCTTTATTAATTGGATTATCAAATTATCCCAAAACCCATTCGTTACTTTCAGTTTAAAGTTTTCTCTCTTTCTCTTAATAAATTATTGCTCTAAGATACCCTGAAAATTGATTCAAGTTGTGGTCTTTTTTTTTAATCTCAAGCTATTTCTACCAATTTTAATTGTTATTGTTATTGCTTTTGTTTCATCTTCCTTTAAATTTTTATCTGAATTTTATGTTTTGAAATAAATATTCACGCTACATATCTTCTCTTATTCTTGAATATGTGTATAATAAGAGTTTTGGCACCAGAACACTTATTTTAGGCCTTTTTGCCTCTAAGGCAATCTGATTCTTTGAAATACATAAATCATATGACTTGACATACACTCACTCCATGTTTATGTTTTCATTCCCCACACACAGGAACTCTGATTTAATCTATTTTTTATAATTCCCATAAAAATATATGTAATACATTTATAAATGTACACACTGCATGATCAAGTATGATTCTTTCAAGAAAGAATTTCTATTTTGACCAGACAGTGAAGGGAACCAACTTCTCTGCTTACCATTTATAAAATGACTGAAAAATTTTGCCATGGACTAACTTGTTTTTCCTTCATTATCCACATATGTCCCATGCTGGGCATCATACAGTACCTTTGTGTAACTTTGTCCCTGCACTTGGGTCACAATTGATGGTAGCCAGTATAACGGGGAATCCCTTCTGCATCAGGATGGCCAGGAACACTTACACACAAAAGAATCCACAAACTACATAAACATATCCCTGTAACGCCAAATTAAATGCATTTGCAACTCAACTTTTCCAAAGACAAATCCCCCAAATGCCCAGAGTCACTCTAAAGCTGTATGAAATTGGAAAGAGTATGAGAGAGAGGAACCTGGATTGGAAAAAACAGTCTATATAATTGTGGTTAAAATATTTTACTTCTGCAAAGTTTACAAAATTACATGCCAGTGCAATCACATTGTAGAGTACTTCTCAGGCCTTCTCTCTTTAAAGGGGTCTGTACAGATAAGTGTTATTGGATTGTTTTGTTTTGTTTTGTTTTTTGGTACTAGGATTGAACCCGGGGATGCTTAATCACTGAGTCACATTCCCAGCTCATTTTATTTTATTTTATTTTATTTTATTTTATTTTATTTCACTTTTTGAGACAGGTTCTGTAAAGTTGCTTAGGACCTTGATAAATCACTAAGGCTGGCCTCGAATTTGTGATGCTTCTGCCTCAGCCTCCTGAGATGCTGGGATTACAGGAGTGGAGGTGTCAGCATTCTAATAAAGCCTTTCATTCCACTCCCAGTTTTCCTATCTGGTGCTTCAGCTGTATCCGCGTTTCCTCTGAACTCCCCACCGGTTTTGCTCTGCTGGTCCATTCTTCCACACTTTGTGAGCACTGTAAACCATGACTTTCTCCACCCTGCTCAGCCAGTCACCGTGCCTCTATCTGTTCCCTGAATGACTTGAAATCTCACATGCACCATGGCTGCCTATGAGGGCAAGCCCTGCTCCAATAGGACAGGTGATCCTAGGCTCACCAAGCAGCATTGCTTATAGTTTAGTCCTGGAGTCAGCATTTCTGTTCTTCTATGAATAAACATAGCGAATTAGCTTAGCGTATGTTAGTTAAAGGAGAAAGATAGAAATATGTATTTCCCACATCCTACACCCATTCCCATTGCAAAACAAATTAAGAAAAATTCATATTGACTGTCACATATTCTTGTTGTTAGGAGTTGAAGTTTTTGCTTCTTCTTTCTTATCATTTTAGAGAAGTGCTAGGAGGAAATTATCTTTATAGGAAACATCTCTCCTATGAGTCCAAATAATGTTTCTAAGTCTTCACATCCATGTTTTCTTCTTTTCTCTGGTCACAGAAGAAATTGTGCTAAATGTGAATTCCTCTCTTACTCAATGAGAACTTCTACTTGAAAATATAAGAAATTCTCATGGGACATGGGTCAGTTAACAGCTCTTTTATGAAGCTCATTCTGTGAGCAGATGTATTCTCCCACGGCTGGGTCTGTATAATTCTGAAGTTCACTTTCCATGGTGGCTACTCCTCCTCCTATATCTGCTTTTCTAGAAATTCACCTACAACTCACATAAGCTGGTCTTTCCCTTAAAACAGAATTTGAGGGGCCTTTAGATTTCAGAACTGGGCAGCTGAGCTTGTGGGAAAGCAGAGGCTAATGTCTGCTAAACAATTAGTTATCAGATGTTTAGTCTTTTGCATTGAGAAGAAAGGGATTGGTCGGGTAGAAGTTCAGCACCTAACCTGAATTGTCTCTCAAGGATTCTTAGATTAATCATTGAAAACAAGGAAAAGAAGCGATATTTATTCTTTGTGTTTACTGTACACTGTTGGTACACTGCTGGTATTTCTTAGCTACTATAAACAGTGTTCATCTCTAAATGTGCTCCTAAAAATCTGAGGAGACTCTTGATAACTTGCTAGCTTGGGATTTGTTTTCACATTATTACTAGTATTCAGGTAAACCAAGCAGGAAAACTTTTCATTCCATCTATCCATGTGTCATCGCCTAAAATCAACTCCTTATATAAAACATGTAGTATCTAACCTAGTATGTACATTTGGTTTTCTGAGCACTGAAAAGAACTAATAAAGAAGAGTTTGAATTCTCTATGAATTCCTCCTTGTTCAAAAATAGTGGTGTATAATTTACCACGGTGTAAAATTTGGGCATGCTCTTACCATATCTGATGAACTGTTAACACCATCATTTTCCATAGAACTGTAACTTGAATAAAAGATACTTGTTTCACAGTGTTTTTTCAGAGCTGTTATCAAGCCCAGGGCCTGGCACATGCTAGGCAATCACTCTATCACTGAGCTACACCCTCAGTCCACTTGCATCACTTTATTCAGGTCCATACCTATAAAGCTGCCTTGATGGATTTATTCACAAATGTTTTCAAAAGCCTACCATGTGCCAGACATTGGGTTATGATCTCCATGAAATCAGGTATTTCATTTGTTTTGTACACTATAGAAATGCAGCACCCAAACTGGGTGTCTGCAACACATAACTGCTAAATAGGTTATTCAATAGGTAATCACTAATCCTGGGTCATAAGTAAGTGAAATAACAAATAAGAGAAACTGGAGTGAGGTATACTTAGTGTATTGTTTCATACTGCTACTACAACAACTCAACACAAATTTAGTGGTTTAAAACAACACACATCTATTATCTTATGCATCTGAGGATTGAAAATCCTAAAATCAAAGTGTTGGCAAAGTTGTGCTCCTTCTGGATGCTCTAGGAGAGACAATTTCCTTGCCTTTTTCAGCTTCTAGAAGTCACCAGCCTTCTTTGCTTGTAGCCCCTACCATCTTCAAAGCTTGGCACTCACTCTCCCTCACACACGGTCTCTCTCTTCCCTCACCTCAACTTCCTCTGATCCTATGGTCAATTTCCTTTACTTTGACCCTCCAGCTTCTCTCTCCTAAGGACCCCCTGCATCTGTAATGGGTACTACACATTATTCAGGATCATCTTTCTATTTCAGGATCTTTAACCCAATCATATCTACAAAGTCCATTTCACCATGTCAGGTAACATATTCCCAAATTCTGGAGATTAGGATGTGGACATCTCAGGGGCCACTCTTTCTGTCTGCCACACCTCGTATACAATGCTATACAGAACAGAGGAGTTTCAATTCCATCTAGGGAGACAGGAAAAGGATTGTGGAGATGGTTATTTTTGACCCAAGTGTAGAAACAAGCAGATAAGGTAGAAAGAGTTTTATAGGAACAGGAAAGAAAACAGCATGAGTGCAAATAAGAAAACAGGAAACAGCAGGCTTCGACCTATGACCTCAAGGGGTATGGCAGAACTTGAGCAGAGAGCAAGGTGGATACTGGGAGAGCAAGCCCTGAACCAAAGCAGGGGATAGCTGTGGTGATAATTTTGTGGAGAGTCTTTCAGAACTCAATAAGGAGTCTGGGTTTCATTCCATAAGTACATCGGGTCAATGAAGAACTTTAAGTAGCTTAAAATGCTGTTAATGATTTCTCATTACACTTGGGATAAAGTTTAACATCCTTAGCCTGGTGGCATGTTGATCCCTTTGGACATTCCCGTTAAAGCTTATGAATGCTTTCTCAAAATAATATTTTTAAATATATAAAATAAAGTTCATAGGACTACAAAGGAACCAATTTTATTGAAATATAATATTTTTATGAATCAGCCCAGTGTGTGGTGGTGGGGGGGGATCCAGGGTACACATCACTCCCTTCTCTCATCCTGAACTCAGAACTCCAAAAACAATGGTTTTTTTCTTTGCTTCGTCAAAAGGCTAAATTCCTTTACCATGGGTCTTGGGCACATGCTATTCCTTTTGATTTTAGTGATTTTCCTCTCCCCAACCATACCTGGGTAACTCCTACTTGATTTGAATGTCACTTTATTGAGAAAAGTCATAATCGTCAAACTAGAGTAATTCCTCTGTTAGAATACCATCTTATTCAATAATCTTCTTTTACAAAGTAAACATTTATATCACTATATATCTAATTACTTACTAATGCCTATCTCACCAGCCAACAATAATTTCCGTGACAGCAGGGCCTATTATCTTTTTTCACATTGCCTGGCACATAGCAGTTTTTAAAAGTAAATTTTTACATTTTAAAACAGTTTTATATTTACAGTAAAATATCAGAGATAATAAGAAGAATTACTATACAACCAACATCCAGTTTCCTCCCTTATTATTATCTTCCTTTAGGATGGTTAATTTTTCATAATAAATATTGATGCATTATCATTAATTAAAGTCCATGTTTTCTTTCTATTTCTTAATTTTTACCTATTTTATTTTTTTTCTTCCAGAATCCTGTTCAGAATATCATCTTGTGGTCAATCACCATGTTTCCTTAGGTTTCTCTGGCCTGTGACCATTTCTCACTCCTTCTTGTATTTGATGGCCTTGACATCCTGAGGAGTTCTGGTCAGGTATTGTATCCAGTTGGGATTTCACTTATGATAGGACCATGGTTGTGGATTTGGGGGGAGAAAACCCACAAAAAATAGTACCAGTCTCACACATCACTTCAAGAGTGCTCACAGTCAACATCATCTATCACAACTGATGCCAACCTGGCTTGCCTGGAGGGGTGTACTTTTCAGATTTTTCCACTATAAAGGTTTTCTTCTCACCCCTCCCCCTTTGCATACTATACTTTTTGGAAGGAAACTACCATGCATAGCCTACACCTAAGGAGTAAGGGAGCTATACTCTATCTCCTTAAAGGTAGAGAATATTAAATAATTAATTTGATTTTTATCTGCAAGAGACATGTGTCTATTCTCCTCCACTTTTTAATTTATTCAGCTATTCATTTACATCAGTATGATTTCATGGCTATTTATCCTTTTTAACTCACTTTTAAATTATTTGTTTATTTTGGATAGGGTCTCACTAAGTTGTTTAGGGCCCCACTAAGTTGCTGAGCCTGGCCTTGAACTTGTGATCCTCCAGTCTCAGCCTCAGAGTCACTGGGATTACAGGCATGTTCCACCTACTCCTGGCTATGGTTATTTATCTTTTGTTTTGTGTTATAATTCAATAATATTTTGTTTATCTTTTTGCTCAAGTTTTTCCAGCTTTGGCTATAGAGAGTGCTTATAATTAGTGCCTAATCCCTTTGATATACTTTCTGTGTGTGTGTGTGTGTGTGTGATCCTACACTTCCTTACTTCCTAGCATAAGAAGATATTCAAGGCTTGTCATTTACATTTCCTGTCCCAGTCCTAGAATTGGTCATTTTCCAAGGAACCCTAGTTACTTTTATTAGAAATTCAGATCAGAAACCAAGATCTAGGCATCAAGAGTGCTCATAGCTACTGAGACGACAAGAGTCATTGCTTCTAGGCCCTTTCTAGGTGATCTTCTAGATGACAGGTGATTGCTTCTATCACCTTTCTGTTGACAGAGCAAGGAAATATGCTTACATACTGACCTATGTGTATATGCACATCCACAAATATTTCTATATGTGACCTTTCATATATATTAAGCTACACATAAGTTTATACTGATGTATCCAGCTTTAATCCATTGCTACAAGATTATCCTAGCCTCCTCCCCCATTCTTACCTGTAACTTCCCACTGCAACAGTGAAAAACACTACCACCTATTTGCTCAGTTGTTCAATTCCATTGTATGTATATAGTGGTTTCAGAACCATACACCCATGGGAAACTTTGTTGATTAGATCAAAGTGCTTCCATTAGTCTTATAGACTTTAATCATTTCCAAAATTACATGGGTCAGCACCTCTTTTCTTTACCCCCTTCAGTGAGGTTGTTTCATTTATTTGTAATTTGGTTAAATTCTTTTGTCACATATTGCATTCCATCCTGGGACCTCCCTGACCTCCTAAATGATTTTTTTTTAATTTACATACATTAATATTCACTCATGGCAAAGTTCCATGGGTTTTGACAAATGCACAATGTCATGTGTCCACCATTCAGTATCACACAGAATGGTTTCGGCACCCTGTGCTTTACCCATGTGATTTTTCCCTTATTCCCACACTCTGGATCCCTGACAGACATTATTTGTTTACCATCTTTACAAGTTCACCTTTTCTAGGACATCATAAAGATGAAATCATACAATATGTAGCCATTTGAGAGTGGTTTCTTTTGCCTAACAAAATGCATTTGAGATGTATCCATATTTTTGCATGATGCGACAGTGCATTCCTTTATTACTCGTTATTACTTTTTATTGGTCTAGTGTACAAATGTGCCACAGTTCCACTCACCTGTAAAGGGATATCTTGGTTGCTTCCACTTTGGGGCCAATTGTGAATAGAGCTTCTATAAACATTCTTGTGCAAGTTTTTATGTAGACATATGTTTTAAAATTAGCAGCATGGTTACTTCATCGTATGCTAAGACTATATTCTTTTTAAAAAAGAAAGAAAAAAAATACTAAACTGTCTTCCAAAGCTGCTGTGTCAATGTATTTATTAATGAATTATGGAAAGGTTATTTTGGTGGCAGTAGCAGGCTGCTGAAGGGATTAAAAACTGGAAGTTTAATTTAGTTAAGAGAGTGCTACAATGGTTCAGGCCAGAAAATGAGGGTTGGAAATAAGGAGCATCTAGAAGGGCAGAGGGCCTCCCAGCTCTCTATTCTTCATATCCTTGAAGAGTTAGAGGAGACTTCACAGGATCAGATCATGGACTTGATGTGAGATTATGATGCTATCTGGTGGGTCCCTGGCAGCTGGCTCAGGTAACTTAGTAAATGGAAATACTGAAGAGGGGAACTTTGAGAGGAGTGGGGATTCGGGGACATTTTGATCACCGTCCAAGGTTCCTTGTCAGGTTTCACCAGGAGTGTGACCTTGCCCAGGAAATATCACCAGGCGTTTGTATGTGCGAGTCCTGAGTTCAGAAATCAAACATGTTTATTAGGTTAGAAAGGAATAAAATTACTCACAGATGTAGAGGTCAACAGTAAATTTTAACTTAGTAAACTGTCAATTTTAGTTTAAGAACCAGTTTCCATTAGATTTAAATACTTGCCATGTGATATATTTGTCTGTTAAGTGACAGTGGCTTCACAATGAAGATAGATATCTGCATCTCAGTCCTTGTATGCCTGATTGCTAAATTATTCTACCTGCCAGCCTGCATAATTCAACCTCCATTCGCTAACTATGTTCTGAATAGTCCCTTGGATTACCAATATTGCTGTGTTTCAGAACCAAAAGAAGCTTGGAGACCATCTTTTTCAGTCACTTATTCTTATGGATGAATGTAATTGTGTGTGCAGTTGAACCGAATCAATTTGTTTACTATCATGTTACTATCCTTCTTATTAAATCAAGTAACTAGTTTTTTTTAAAGAAAAATCAACATTTACACTATAATCTACAGGTATTAGTTGTTCTAAACCCTGAAGTGATATATAATGTCGCATTTCTTTACGTGTATAAATCTAATCAAATCTCATTCCAATTCTCTGACCACCAAAATGGCAAGACCCCAAAATGGCAGTTCTAACATCAATAATGTTTTGGAACACCCTTTGTCCCTCTTGAGCATATGAGGTCCTAGGAAATGAGAGCCTGCCTAGGTCTTGGGTTTTGGAGGTCACTGCTGCCACTCTGCTTTGCAGAAGCCACTGAGGGCTAGAGGAAGATGAGAGGTCAGCAGTGGCTCCAGTCCCTCTTGCTCAGATCAGTTACTAGACTCTCACCAAAGCAGCGCTCTTAGTTTGCAGAGCTCACAGGCATCTACCTCTTCCCCATCTTGTCCCCTTAGACAACTGCCTTCCAAAAGGCTCTTTACCACCCTCCCCTTGTCCCCATTCCATTCCTGGAAGATACAGCTCCATTGGGCTTAAATCACTTCTTCATCTTCAAAGCTCAAAACCTCCATGCCAACTGCCCTTCTAGACAATCCACCTTAAATAAATGTAGACCGGAATTGTATTTCCTGACCAAACAGGAAAAGTAAATGAGTACAGCTGGATAGGTTTCAGACTGAAAAACTGAGGCCTGCATACCCTGCCCATGTGGAGCAGCACTACCCAACAATACCAAGTCTCTTGGTAACAAGAAGGCAAGAGTAGATTCTTTTTTAGGAGCATTCTTTCAAATTTCAGAAGTTGGTGACTAATATTTTAAAATTCTGTTGAGATCACACCCAAAATGCCCATAATTAATGGGCCACCATTTTGAAATCTTTTACTATTTGAAATCTTTTACTAGTAAATCTTTTACTAAAATCCATTTCTATTTCAAACTCTATAACCTTTTGATAATGCTGTGTGTGTGTGTGTGTGTGTGTGTGTGTGTGAGAGAGAGAGAGAGAGAGAGAGAGAGAGAGAATATCTGGTTTGACTGTTGAAGCATTTTATGAAAATCATTTGGAGACACAGGCATAAGTCCACTCACAGGACTCATAGCAGAGGGGGCCCTTCAAAACAAATGTACCCCTCTTGCCTAAGAAGAAGGAATAATGGACTCTTCCTTCCAAATTTGCTTTGGAAAGGCCTGACTTATAACTTATTGCATGTTGGTTAAAGAAAGATGAGTTATTTATGGAAATTTCTGATTTCCAATCCTAGAATTTTTTTTTTAAAGTAACTCCCATCTGCAGGTAAGGGAACTTCACCACACTTTAGGAGCAAAGGCTGAGTAGTGAGTGATGGAATGGAGAGAATAAATTTTCTGTTTTCTAATGAATCTACAACAGAATTCATTTGAAAGCTAAATTTTTTCAATCTTATAATATAATGCTTACAATGTTTCATATAAATGAGTTAACTTGGACATATAGATGATAAATGTCCATGTGAGAACATGGGCCTTTAGATAAGGGCTGCATCCTTTAGTTTCTCTTTCATTGACTTTTCCCAGTGCTCTGTCTGGTGAACATTTAATAAATATCACAATTATTGATGGATTAGTAGAGAGAGGGAAGTGAATAATCTAGTTACTATTTCCTGGTAATATATCAAAATAATTTAATAATACATTTCCACTTCAAACTCTATAACCTTTTGATAATGCTGTGTGTGTGTGTGTGTGTGTGTGTGTGTGTGTGTGTGTGTGTGGAGAGAGAGAGAGAGAGAGAGAGAGAGAGAGAGATGGAGAGAATATATCTAGTTTTACTGTTGAAGCATTTTATGAAAATCATTTGGAGACACGGGCATAAATCCACTCATAGGACTCATAGCAGAGTGGACACTTCAAAAAAAAGTACTCCTCTTGCCTAAGAAGAAGGAATAATGGGGCTCTTCCTTCCAAATTTGCTTTGGAAAGGCCTGACTTATAACTTATTGAAATGAATTGCTATCTCTGTCACTTGAATTTTCAGAAAGTAAAAACTCATTTAAATTTACCACAACCATAATGAGACTCAGAGCAAATCATTGTGCATGCAAAGAGCTGCTTGCTTGGTATTAAATGCACTTATTCAGAACAATGCTGAACACTAGGAGGCCCCCCATGTACCACACCCCTTAACTCAACAGGAACTGTGTTCAGTTCCTCCTTACCTAATCAGCTCTGGCAAGATATTGGCCTACTTCACCTCTGTGATAGTCTTCTACAAAACTCACCATCTCATTCTAATCATGTTCTAATCATCAAAGTCAAATTAAATGACACCCTACAAAATACACAACCAGTATTTTTCAACACTGTCAAGGTCATAAAAATAAAGGAAAATGGAGAAACTGAAACAGATCAGAGGAGATTAAGAAGATATGACAATTAAATGCAATCTGGTATTCAATGGGATCCTGAGACAGAGGAAGTACTTTAGGGGAAAACTTGTGAAATCCAAAGAAATATATCACTTCTGACAATGTGCCAGGACATGTGACTTATTAAAAATAGAGTCAACTACCAGTGGCTATAGGAGACTCTCTGTAATATCTTTGCAACTTTTTATAAATATAAAATTGTTCCAAAATAAAAAAGTTACTTAAAGCAGAAAAGATTTTGTAATGGTTCTCAAGTTAGCTTCTAGGGGACCCTGTTGAACTTGGCTTTCTCAATGAAGAAACTTAGCAACAGGCTTTGGACGTCAACACAAAGTACCAGGGGAGCACTTTGGTTTTCCGTTCCTTTGTCCCCCTAGAAGCCTGTTCAGGGTCAATACATCAGTTCAAAAGGAATCTTTAGATTTCAAATGACAAAAATTTCAATGGGAAAAGACAAAGAAAAATGAGAATTTCTTAGTTCGTGTAACTGAAAACCCAGTACAACACTGGCCCTAGGAAAAGGGGACTAATGTCACCCGTTCTTCCTCCTGTGTTCTTTTTGCTTCATTCTTAAGGCCTTTGACCATGACCCTCTGCAAGTATAAGCGCACATCCTCTGGGTTCAAGTTCATCAGGAAATAGACCATGTTTCTCTTTCTAATAGTCCCAACAAAATTTAATTGCTTCTTATAAATTCTGACTGGATCATTTCAAGAACAAGCCAACCATTTTCACTATGTAAAGTAATGTCTTGATGGTCTGGAATAAGCTATTGTCCACCCCTAAGTGGAGGGTAGAGAAACTCCACTGGAAGCTCATTGACGAACAAGTGCTCCTAAAAGGGAAAGTCAAGTGTTTTGAAAAGGAGCTGGATAAAGGATAGCAAAAAGAACACACCTACTCTTCCCCAACCACAGGGTGCAATGCTCCTAACCTTGTCCTCTTCAGACTTCCTTCCCTGGTTTACAACCCATACTTTTCTATAGAGAGAGAGGCAGCCACTTCTTCTAGGGCCTCCTTAGGCCTGCCTATAACTTGCTCACCACATTGCCAGGATGTAGGTTTATCTGTCCTAGGAATTGTCGACACTGGTGTAACTAAAATACAAGTTAAACCTTCCTTGACTCCAGATACCTCTTTTCTCTTCCTTTGTCTGCTGATTTTATTTGCAGGATTTGAAGCCAGTGCTATAGGCAGTAACAGCCATTCCTATATAGATGTATTCTCGTAGCCTTACTATCAATACATCTCTTATTATGGGCTATTTTTCCATTAGTGGCTCCATCTCTTCTCTAGAAAAACTTGAAGTATTCTTAATCTCATTTGCTCTCTCATTTTCGGAATAGAGAGTAAAAAATCATAGTTTCTCATCACTAGCTGTCAAAAGTCATTGGTGTTTGGTGTTTCAGTTTTCGATGTTTAATGTTTCATCTTAGAGTATTTCTCTTTCCCAGAATTTTTCCCTTTGGCTCACTTCAGCCTTTGGGAGCCACTCGAGCAAAGTGTGATCAGACCAAGAGTGAGAGTTTGGAAGAGGCAAGCAGAGTGGCACTTCTGTCACCTGAAAGATCATACATAGTAGTCAGTGCCTGAATTCCAACCACACCCTTTGTCCACTCTCTGTTCCTTTCCTCCTCAAAGGCTCCTACGGAAAGAATCTGAAACTGCCTTCCAGAAGACTTTCCTCAACCACAGGAAGACACTTGACCAACTTTGGGGGTAAGCTGGAAATACCAGGGAATTAACACTTTCAGGAATAGGCCTAAATAAATCACAGGAGCTGATAAATAAATATCCCTGTCTCTTTGCTTTTCAGTATCCTTCCCTCTTATGAAGAAAATATCTTAAGCCTCTTGGGGAAAATAGCAAGTCCTCTTGTTCCCAGGTTTCAGGCAAAATGCCATTGCTTTTCAGAGAAGAAACAAAATCTGTCCCCCTCTGGAAGGAGTGCTAAACACTGGCACAGAGGCACTGCTCCTGAGACAATGCAGAAATAAAAGCCTTCTGCTCCTGAGGGAGTGTCAGAAGTCACCCTGGGAAGCAGGAGTCTGTGTTACCAAGCAGAAGCTAGCTATGACTGGAGTGGGACACAAAATTCCATTCCACCCTAGACTAACCTCAGATGCAAGGCAAAATTTGGCAGCAACAGGTAAGTGGAACAGAAGTGCTGAAAAGACACTTCCCCCAAGGACAAGATATAAAAGGTCAGCTTATAAAAAGTCTCAGGCCAAATCATGGCATTTCAGGTAAATAGATGGAGTTAGAGAAGATAATGCTAAGTGAAGTTAGCCAATCCCAAAAAACCAAATGCCGAATGTTTTCTCTGATATAAGGAGGCTGATTCATAGTGGGCTAGAGAGGGGAAGCATGGGAGGAGTAGATGAATTCTAGATAAGGAAGAGGGGTGGAAGGGGAAGGGAAGGGGCATGAGGTTAGAAAGGAT
Source organism: Callospermophilus lateralis (assembly GCF_048772815.1). Classification (NCBI taxonomy): domain Eukaryota; kingdom Metazoa; phylum Chordata; class Mammalia; order Rodentia; family Sciuridae; genus Callospermophilus; species Callospermophilus lateralis. The sequence continues at coordinate 68,854,647 of NC_135313.1, read as the reverse complement.
GGTGGCATGTGATGGTCATCATTATCCAAAGTACATGTATGCAGACACGAATTGGTGTGAATATACTGTGTATATGACCAGAGATATGAAAAATTGTGCTCTATATGTGTAATAAGAATTTTAATGCATTCCGCTCTCATATATAAATTTAAAAATTTAAAAAAAAACTCTCAGGCCACAAAAGTGCAGTCGTCTGTCTCCACTGTGATGCTAGCAGTGAGCAATGAACACTAGCAGGCAACCACTGCAGAGGGCGAGGAGGACTGAGGGGCTCCAGTCTGACAGGAAGGAAGGACTGCTCAAGGCAGAAGGCAGAGCAGAAACACTAAGGGAAAGCCCATGAGCACACCAGACTCCACTCTCAGCACAAGCAAGAGGGTAAGAACAGCCAGGCTCTGGTAAAATCCAAAGCCTGTGGTGAATAAGGGTAAAAACAGCAGCAGCAGCAACAAAATCCAAACCCAGCTCCACCCTGACTCGTCTGACTCTATCCCATATGCTAAGGGCCCAACAAAGGAGGCGTGCAAATTTCTGGGTGCAGATAGAATTTAATTAGTTCTCTTAAAAACATGATGCTTGGCATTTAATTTTTTTAAATAGCAACTTATATACAAACAAATAAAACATATACAGAGAGAGAGCAAAAGAAGTGAGTAGAGCCAGATTGAGAGATGACCCAGATGTTGAAGCCATCAGCCAGAGACTTTGAAAAATTATAATTAATATGTTGAAAGACCTGGTAGAAATGTGGACAACTTGTGAGCCTATGGGAAATTCCAAGAGAGTGTTAGAAGCTATTTAAAAATAAATATAAATTGAAATGCTGTAAGTAAACATTATACTATCAAGAGTAAGAAAATATTTGACTCATCATCAGACTGAACAGAACAAAGAAGACACATCAGTAGAAATTATTCAAAAGGAAACAGGGGAAAAAAATTTAAAGAAGAAAACAGCATCCAAAAGCTGGGGAATAATTTTAAAGTTCTAACATATATGTAAATCGAATCTCAAAAAAAAAAAAAAACAGAAAAAAAAATAAAGAAGAAATTTTTACCAAAATTGGTAAATGAGAAAAGGTCACAGACTTAAGAGGCACAGGGAACCTCAAGCAGCACGAACACAGCAAACAAATACACATCATTAATCCAACTGCTACAAACTAAAGATAGAAAACCTTTTGGGTAACAAAATCAAAACAAAATATTACATCCACAGGAACAAAGAATTATAACAGACGACTCAGCAGAAACCTTACAAGATAGAAGACAAAGAACCAGTGTCTTCAAGTACTAAAAAAGAAAAAAATTGCTGAGTACCCTACACTCACTGAATATCCCCCAAAACCAAAGCAAGCTGAACACATCTTTTCAGATAAACGAAGGCTGTCCTGCCAGCATATCTATACCATAAGAAATGTCACAGGAATTTTCTCATGCGGAAGAAAATTGATCTAAATAAAGAGAAAAAAAAGAATGGTATATGTAAAATATTTTTCAGTCCTAATATTTTAAAGATAACACAGAGGTTAGAGAACTGTCTTTGTAGATGGTCACATAAGAGTTTAGGCTTTGGGAGCCATCTGGGATTTCTATTGTACGTGGTTTCTTTCTCTTGTCGCTGTTCACATGGCCCTTTACAAACATAAAAACAAATCTCAGCCCAAAGGTAATGTAAATACAGGACATAGACAGAATTTGGCCTGCAGGTTGTACTTTTCCGTCCCCTCATATAAATCAAAATCATAACTATCTATAGTGGTTCTATATGTGGAAGTAAAATGTGGCAATTGTAACAAGGAGGGAGAAAATGTGAGAGCGGGAAGAAGACCTACATGTGTCAAGGTTCTTATGTGTAATGATGTCACAGGTAAAACAAGCTAATTTAAAGATGCATATGGTAAACCTTACAGCAATTTCTAGAAAACCAAAAAAGCAGAGACAAAACAAAATTATGAAAAATGTGCAAATGTTCTTAAAAAAGAGAGAGAGGGAAAAAAGAAACATCAAAAACAACAGCAACTACAACAAAAAGATGGAACAAAGAACTGGAAAGATGGCAGACTTAAGTCCAACCGTATCAAAATTATACTAAATATAAATAATCTAAGTACCCTAGTAAAAGGCAGAGGTCACCAGATTCAATTAGAAAGCAATATCCACTACCTGCTGCCCACCATAAATCTACTTTAAATATAAAGACATAGGTAAATTAAAAGTACAAGAAAAAAATATTATATCATGCAAACCTAATTTTACAAAACTAAAGTGGCTATATTAATGCCATACAAATTAGATTTTAGAACAAGTAGTAGTACCAAGACTAAAAAGGACATTACATTATAATAAAATGTCAATTATCAAGAAGCCATAAATAATGCTAACAATTCAGGTATTTATTGGAGAGTCAAAATATACAAAGGAAGAACTCAGACAATTGAAATTAGCAAATCCACAACTGCAGTTGGAGAGTTTAACACTCAACCTTTCCTAGAATAGTCATGGAAAAAGTCAATAAGAACATAAAAGTAGAAAACTATCAGTCAGTATTATGGTTTGGATATGAGCTGTCCCCCAAAAGCTCACATGTGAGACAATGCAAGAAGTTTCAGAGGAAAACTGATTGGGTAACAAAAGCCTTAAACCTTTCAGTAAATTAATCACTTGATGGGATTAACTGAATGGTAACTGAAGGCAGGTGGGGAGTGGCTGGAAAAGGTGGAACATTGAGGGCGTGGCTTTGGGGTATATATTTGTGTCTGGCAAATGGAGAGCTTTCTGCTCTCTGATCAACAGGTAAGCTGCTTCCCTCTGCCACACTCTTCTGCTGTGATATTCAGCCTCACCTTGAGCCCCCAAGAAATGGAGACTACTGTCTATGAATTGAGACTTTTAAAACCATGCCCAAATAAACTTTTTCTCTCCTTCAATCATGCTAGTCAGGTCTTTTAGTCACAGTAGCAAAAAGCTGACTAGAATAGTCAGCTTGATAAAACTGATGAGATTTTCCACCTAATAATAGCAGAATCCACATCCATTTCAAATCCTCGTGGAACATTCATCAAGACAAGCCCTGGGCTTCACCATAAAACAAGGCTCAAAGAATCATAAGAATAAAACATTATACAAAATATATTTTCTGACCACAAGACAATTTCATTAGACATCAATTACAGAAAGCTATCTGGAAAACCCTAAATACTTGGAAATTCATATATATATATATATATATGATAGTCAAAGAAGAAGACACAAAGCAAGTTAGAAAATATTACAGCTGTCTTGTGGAAGCAGTAACATCTTCCTTCCTCTCAATTTCTAGAGATGTCTTTCCTCCAGGACCCAAGTGTCTTCACCATGGGAATGTGGTCCATTGGTGCAGGTGCCCTGGGGGCTGCTGCTCTGGTCAACACAGACATATTTCTGTTTCAGCCTTATTTCAAAGGAGACATCTTCCTGGATGAAAAGGAAAAATTCTATGGTCCACAAAGGCGCAAGATGATGTTTATGGGATTTGTCCATTTAGATGTGTAGTACAACTTCTTCTGGGCCTGCAATGGAGGCTTCTCTGGAAACCTAGAAGGCGAAGGCTTCATCCTCCTGGGAGTTTTCGTGGTGGGACCAGGAAAGCAGGGCATTCTTCTTGAGCACTGAGAAAAATAATTTGGAGACAAAGTAAACCCACTTTCTGTTCTGGAAGCTGCTAAGAAAATCAAATCACAGACTCCAGCCTCAGAGAAAAAAAAAATGATCACATGAAACTGCCTGGCTTATCCTTGTTTCTACGGATGTCCCTGAGAAGTTAGGAAACTCACTTATACCACCATATTCTTACTATAGATTATTAACATATTTTAATATAATTTTCTGTTTAGGCCCCTTGAGGCAAAATAGGCCCCAAATATGACTGATTAAAAAACCCAAGAAACTAGTGCAGATCATTTTAGGTAAGACCTGGAAAAGATGAAGCTTAAAGTTGGCTGATGTACCGCATTACAAACGTGTGTGGTGTGTGAGTACCAGTATTTGAAATAATTTTTATTTTCATGTCTTCAAAAATCTAAGGAAAGTTGGGGATGGGAATGTAGCTCATTGGTAGAATGTTTGCCTAGCATTCAGGAGGCCCTGGGTTCAATCCCCCATGCTTAAAAATAAAAGAAAAATATCTAGGACATATTGATAATTGACTTAAATATTAGAGAATATAAGACTTTTGGTGTGTGTGTTTTCTATTAAGGCTTATTATATAATGTCAAAGTAATATTCAAAGAAACTATGGGTTATGGGATAGTTTGATGAAGGTAAATTATAAATTGCAATCTCAAAAACAAAACAAAAAATATTTTAGTTGAATGAAAATAGGAAAAATAATGTGACAGCCTGATAATAACCCAGTTTTTAAATTGAAACTATAAATTCAGGACTGTTTTAGATGTTGGCAATATATAAGTAAAAAAGCAAAAGAGCTTTGTCCCACTGGATTTGATATTCTAACAGAGATCATAAACAATAAATGTATTAACTAAGTGATCTAGAGCCTGCTTTGAACAAGACAAAGTAGGGCAGAGAGGGAAATGGAGAGGTAGTAGGGACAGGGGTTGCAGTTTGAGCTGCATGGTTAGAGTGTGTGTCATTTTGAAAGGGACTTTTAAGAACAGACTTGAAAGAGTTGTAGGAGTTAGACAAATAGTTTCAAGAGGGAAGAGCATTCCAAGAGTTAGAACAGCTAGATCCAACCTCCTATGAGAACGGGTCTGGCATGTTATAGAAATAGCAAACAAGTTATTGTTGCTGGGACAGAGAGAGGAAGGAGAGAAGAACAGGGGGGTATAAAGTAACAACTTCAGATACAGTCTTGCAGATATTTAGGATCCACCAAAGGGTTTATGCAGGGAAATAACATGCTCTCTTTTGGAAAACAACTATAAGATAGTAGAATGAAACAGACCTTGTTACTGTTTGTATATATGTGACTGCATGACCAATATGATTCTGTAACATGTACACTCAGAAAAATGAGAAATTATATCCCCTCTATGTATGATATATCAAAGTGCATTAATGCATTCTACTGTCATGTATAACTACCTAAAACAAATTTTAAAACTTAAAAAAATTATACGTGGTAAGTAAAGGAAGGGAGAGCTCCAGCAATAATGAAAGTGGTGGGGCTGAGGATGTGGCTCAAGCGGTAATGCGCTTGCCTGGCATGCACCTGGTGCTGGGTTCCTTCCTAAGCACCACATAAAAATAAAATAAAGATGTTGTGTCCACTGAAAACTGAAGAATAAATATTAAAAAATTTCTCTCTCTCTTTCTTCTCTCTCTCTCTTTCACAAAAAATAATGAAAGTGGTTATTGAAATTAATGAGAAGACATGTTAGAGGGTAGTAGAAGTAGATGTGGTAAGAATTAGTGGGATTCTAGGGACATTTAGAAGAAAGAGCCTATAAAACTTTCTGATATATTAGAATAGGCATTGAAGGAAATAAAGGAGTCAAGAATAACTCAAAATATTTGGTCTGAAAAATTGGAAGGATGCAGAGGTCATCAATTAAATGGGGAAGGCTGCAGACAGAACAGGTTTAGGACTAAAATACAGAGTTTAGTTTGGGGCATAATAAAGACATGTAGGAGGCAGTATACAGTTGAATATAGGAGACCTCTGTTCAAAAAAGTGAGATCTAGAATGGAGATATTAATTTGGGTGTATTAGCATGTAGTCTAAGGACTTGGTCAAAAATAGAGTGTTTAATTAAAGTGAGTAATTTAGAACAGAAATGTTTACAAAGATGAGGTAAGGCTTAGGGAAATCAAGAAGGAATGGTAGCCGGGCAGGGAGGCACATGCCTGTAATCCCAGAGACTCAGGAGACTAAGGCAGGAAGATCTGGAGTTCAGAAAAAGAAAGGCACCAAGCAACTAAATGAGACCCTGCCTCTAAATAAAATACAAAATAGGGCTGGAAATGTGGCTCAGAGGTAGAGTGCCCCTGAGTTCAATCCTCGGTACCAAAAAGAAGGAGGAAGAAGAGGAGGAGAAGGAGAAGGAGGAAGAAGAAGAAGAGGAGGAAGAGGAGGAGGAGGAGGAAGAAGAAGAAGAAGAGGAGGAAGAGGAGGAGGAGGAGGAGGAGGAAGAAGAAGAGGAGGAGGAGGAGGAGGAGGAGGAGAAGGAATGGTAGAGGACTTCAGAAGTGTCACCCTCTGTACTGGTAAGAGGCAAGGAAGGGTACTCAATAGACTTAAAGAGTGTGGCTAAAGCAGGTGACTGCAGAGATATGACCTTCCATGGAAAGGTGCAATCCAACAGGGAATAATAATCCAACCTGACTTTCCTTCCAGCCTCCTATGTCCTGCTAAAGCCTCCCATGGGCCAAACCCCAATGAAGATTAAGGTCAGGGGAGCATGGTGCTGTGTCTTCTGTGACAGCAGAGTGGAAAAGTGTAGAGAGGAATCTAAAGAGGCCAGCAGAAAATAAGAAGTATAAACATTACTTAACACCACGAGTCTGAGTGAGATCATCAAGGTGTGTATGTAAATAGAAAACCTCAAGACTGAGCTCTGGGGCTTACTGGGGAGTTGGGAAATAGAGGGACCAGGGAAATGGGGGATCTAAGCATGTGGTACTGGGAAAATAGTGGTTTGAGAGGAGGAATAATTTTGTCAAAAGCTGCCAGTAAAATGAGGTAAAATGAAGACTTAAAATTGGCCAGTGCATTTAGTATCATGGAGGTTACTGGAGATCTGAATTCCTATTGCAGTTTGGGCAGAGAGATGGGTGCAAACACCTGGCTGGAGTCAAGAAAACCGAGATGAGAGGAAGTGACTAAGCCAAGTGCTACTTCAAGGTGTTTATCTATAAAGAGGAACCAAAAAAAAAAAAAAAAAAAAGGAGATAGCAGCCTGTTTGGGAAGCAGAGTCATGAGAAGACTTTGTTGTTGTTGTTTTTATCTTTTACTGAGAAAATAATTGCTGGGGATATAGCTCAGTTATAGAAGAGTGCTTGCTTAGCACGCTCAAGGTCCTGGATTCAATCCCTAGCACCATGAATAAATAGTACAAAAGGAAAGATTGACTCAATGTCTGCCTTCTGATTGACATAAGCTAACAGACATCTAAATGATGCTAATGTGAGAGAGAGGGAAGAAATGCTAGATCAATGGCCTCCCTTAGGATAAGTACAAAGCACACATTAAGAGAATATTAGTACAGAGCTTACAGGTCTACTGTAAGGAGTAAAAGAATCAGTGACTGCAAAATAATTGCTTCTAACATGTAGAAAGTTCTCAGCAAATACTAGCCATGTCTTATTATCATGACCACTTAGTTTCTAAGCCTCATTTTTCTCATCTATAAAAAGAAGCTGGCATATACATCTAAATACTTTCCAGTTCTAACAAGCTGTGAGATGAGATTACTCAAGAAAACACACATGATATCTAAAGAGGACCTAATCTGCAAGTCCAGATCACATGAGGTCACCGTGCATTACTTACACTGAAGCCAATACATGACAAACATACAACCATAAGTGAAAATTGAATACTGTGCACCAAGAGGAATCAGGATGCCACTGACTATTGCTACACTGCAGCAGGAAAACAGTTAATAAATTCTCACAACACCTGAGTGTCTAAAACTCTCTGAAAGCAATTGAGTCTGCACACTCCAATTGTAGACTCAGTTGCTATGTAAACTGTGCTTCATAAGGCATTTAAAGACTTAGCGCAAGTGGCTTGAGGTTTAATCTTTTAATTCCATTGCTCCATAAGTTCCTTGTAGGTTCAGTGAACAAGGAATTCAGACATAATATTAGAAACCCATTTTCAGGAAAGGGCTTAGGCATGGAAAAAAAATGTGCTGCATTTTAGGGCACAAAAGAGACTGCAGACTAATCTCTAGATTTACTCAGTCTAAGGGTAATTCTAGTACAGGGATCCTACTGAAAAGACACATGATTACACCATGAATTGTCTGAGGGGTGTTTCCCCATTAGCAAACTCTCTTTGTACCAATACTAAAGGCCTTCTTTATTAAAGTGTAGATGGAGTATGTTCACAAACATGCCAATTTGGGTCATTTCCTCCCTGATAAAAGGCTCAATTCACTGTGAAACATTGTGTGCCACTTAGTACTTAGGGACATTTGCACTTTTGAGCAGTAGAAATAATCAGATGACCACATAATCAAACCTAGTATGCATGCTCGAGCAACTTGTCACCTAGCTGAGCAAAATGAAGGCCACTAGCTCTCCCAAGGTGCCCCTACTACCTCAAACACACACACACACACACACACACACACACACACACACACACACACGTACGGCCCTGGCTGTAATGCTGCTTCATGTCTGCACAAAGCCACACATGCAGAGGTTAAGCAATTCTTCAATGACCTCAGAGATGGATGGTGTGAAGACTAATTAAAGTCATATAACCCATGAGGGCAAATAGGCATGTTTGGATGACATTTCGGAACCATCTCACATATTGAATATGTGTACATTAGCCTCACAGTAATAGATGGAGAAATACAGTGTCAGAAAAACAAATCACAATTTGTCCAGCCTGAATAAGCAGAGCTCGTTTACATATATCAGATTTAATTTTATTTTTTACGAGTCACTTGAGGGCAAGGCACATTTGCTACTGAAGGTTTGAGGAAGTGCTGAACATGCTCTCCTCTCTTCCCCTCCCCAGAGGAATGTGATGAGTGTCTAAACGGTGTCAGTACTCCTTGACACTTTTCTAAAATAACATGCCAGAATTTTCTTCAATTTTTAATTTTCAGAGCCTTTAATGGTTTAGTAACTCTTAGGCCAGGATTTCAGAAACTGAAGCACCATGAGAAATGTCTCTGGGAAATTGAGGTTGTGGTGAGCTTCCGGCCAACACTTGGTATCCCAAGTTTCTTCTTTGTCAAAAAAGGCAACTATCTGTACCCTCATATTTCTACCTAAAATCCAGACAGTGGTAATCCCTTCAAAGGAGTATCACAAGAATTAGTACAATGTTCAAAAATCTCTTGGCCTTTCTGGACAACAAATTCTACTACTACTATTTCACATTAACATACATGTTGTGTTTTATTTTGATGATGATATATTCAAGAACTTTTTCTTTTTACTCTGTAGTTCTAGATATAATAGGGTTTTTAAAAAAGAAAATTAAAATTCCTCTGAAATTGCATTCAGACAAATAAGTACAAGCGAAGCACTTCTAGCATGGTAAAACAATTTTAGCATATGTTATGAGGATCTCAAGGAGAAACACATTTTGACCTGTTTTATCAAGTTAAAATAATTAAGCAAATTTTTACTGATGTTTTAAAATTTGACACTGAAACAAGAAAAGTTTTAAAGTTTTCTGCTAGACGTTTCTTGTATGTGTTCCATTATGGAAAGAATTGAGATTTTTTTCATCTCCCGTTTCCCACAATGGTATTCAGACTTACGTGATCTTTTCGACCAAGCACAATAGTATTATTCAGCAAGTAAAACTACAGGACACCCAATTAAACTTGGGCACCAGGGCAATAAATAATTTTGTTATTAAAATCAGTATAAGTATGTATTAAAATTATTGTGGTGTAATTATGTCCCATGCAATATTTGGAATGTACTGACACTAAAAAAAAAAAAAAAAAATCATCCTTGTATATGTGAAAGTCTATGTGAAACTCAAGTTTAATTTGCCAACCCTAAGAATGCTAGGATTTTCTATACCTCTGTAGGACAGACAGATTAACTGGGTGTGTCAAAGTTAAAAGCTAACAGGCTGTATGCTCCCTGAGCAAAATCACAATACCTAGGAGTTGCAGTTACCTCCATTCAGATCTGATTTGATATCAATATACAAGACATCATCAGAGTCGGTGGGGAAGGGGCTGCAGGAGGAAGAGCAAGAATGCTGACACTTCCGTCCTGTCATGGCTCATGCTCAGTAGATGTACCTCACATAACATTCCAGGGACCTGTCTGGGATTGATGATGGGGATCCAGGGGCAACCTGTGGACTCACCTGGGGATTCCAACCTTGATCAGATCAATTCCAGGTTTACTTGCCAGACCAAGTCTCAGAGAGGTGGCATAAACTACCCTTGAAGATAGATGGGATTAGGGTAGGCCAAGTAGGACAGTGTTCAAATGTCCTCACATTTTAAACTTCAAAGAGAGATTACAATTATGCTCATGTTATATTTAATATCTCACCAGTATAAAAAGATGAAGAGCACTGACTTTCAAATCATACTGTTCTGGGTTTGAGCTCTACCCCCTCGCCTTCTAGCTGTGAGCATGAGCAACTTGTATGAGCTCTCTGAACCTAAGTTCCTCATCTGTAAACAAAGATAACAATGCTACTTCACAGGAATTCTGGGCAGAGGAAATAAAGTAATTTCTAAATTCTCAGTCCAGTGCCTGCCAGAGAAAGTTCTTAATAACTAATACCTACAGGCTATTCTAAGTGTTTATAAGGGCCACATTCTTAATCCAAATATTACACATGAAGCCATGTTCTAGTTTGGACTTAATGGTATTCATTGATAATCTTTGATGAAAAATCCATAACAAGTGCTAGATGGGCCCTTAATCATTATCATCCTATTAGAGCAAGGAAGCCATTAGAGTCCAATGATTAAACTCTCCGTTGTGCAAGCTGTAACCCCATACGATTGACAAGAAAAAAGCTTCTCTGATTAACTGAATGCATGAGCTCCAAATGAAGAAAACTGTTCAACTCAAAATAGGTATTTGCATTGACCAAAATGAGCTCTTTCATTGATTCTTCAATGGTATATTCTCATTTTCAAATAGAAGGGCATGATTTGGAGGGCTTTATAAAAATTTTCCAAGAAAAGAACTCCACACCAGACCAACTGCATTAGAATCTTGAGGCAAGGCATGAACATCAGTGTGTTTTAAAAGCTTTCTGATTGTAATGAGAAGCCACTTTAAAATTGCATTTAGGAAAAAAAAAAAAAAAAGATGGTCTCCTTCGGACATCCTCAAACATTTCTTTATTTTCATGCAAAAAGACTAGCAAATCCCAACACAATCATTTTTAAATTGATTTCACTATTTGTCTTTCTTGACTGTTCATTTTTTGTTGCATACTTGAAGTTTTGTTCCTGCTATAAAGATTCTCTATTGTTGTTGTTTCGTTTTGCTTTATTACCTTGATATTTTGCAGAGTCTAGACCTTAAGAGCTAAAGATTTTGGAAACAAAATTCTATTAAAGAAATTTATATTGGTTTTAACATAGCAAGGTTTACTATGCTTCTTGCCTAGAACTAGATAGCAGAAGAATTTCTTGCTGAAAAGCTTTCATTTTTTCTTCCATATCCTAAATTTCCAAAATTTGGAAGTTGGTGTACATAGTTACTATTTTATTTCATGGTAATCAACCTTGCTAAAATTGCTACTCTGAATTTTTTAGTCAATTTTTATCAGAATGTTTTTGTGATTTTCAAAGCCCTTTAAGGTTCTGGTGACAAAAGTGTCACATACTTAGGGCTAGAAATCCTCTGGTTTCCAACCATGTTAGAGACAAATGGATGCAAAGGTTATAAACAGGGTTAATATTCAAAATACTAAGAAACCAGTACTATAATGATATAAGTAGTACAATTAAAGTATCATCCCCTTTTTCCTAAGTGCAACCATATAAATGGTAAACTATTAATCAAATAACATGAGATATAGCTCTAATTATTCACCAAGTCATTCAATAATTTTCATATCATTTATCAAAAATATTGAACAGAGGAAAATTAATGCTATCTTTTTTCTCTTGTGTATTTTTAATGGTATTTTTGTTTTTTATATGACTGTCACTAGCTAAAAAACCTTGTCTGAGCTATGATTTGACATAAGAAACATCATCAAATTCCTCCTATGCCTTCTTCATTAAGTAGTTTGCCATTTTTGTCTCAAAACAAGAGATTTTTTTACATTAAAGATATTATTCATGGAGATGAATCTCATAGCCTTGATTTTTCAGTATTTTAAGGTAATGTTTCATTGATTATTATTGTAATTGAAATGTCTTAATTTATAAGCTTCCCCAAAAGTTGTTTTCTTACTTCAGTAGATTTGATAGATGAATATTTTACAATCATTAGAAATGTAATTCCAGAGTATAATGACCCTCCCATATCAAGTTCACTTTTTGAAAATTCCACTAAATATGTCCCTCATGTCTGTATATGCTTAGATTTTCGTTTTCATTTTTGTTTTGTACTGGGAATCGAATCCACATGCATTTTTCCACTGAGCTACATCCTGAACCCCTTTTTATTTTTTTTATTTTGAAAGAGAGTCACTAAGTTTCTTAGGGCTTTGCTAAGTTGCTGAGGCTGACCTTGAACTTGGGATTCTCCCATGTCAGCCTTTCAAATCCCTGGGATTACAGGTGTGTATCCAGATTCTAACTTTGTTTTTATTAGAACTAGAATGATATAAACCTGACTCATCCTTCAAAACTATGTCTTTTTATTTAAAATTATTTTATTGTAGATGGCCAAGATTTGGGACCTGCTTTAATAGACAATCTAACAATTTCTGTCTTTAATTGGATGTTTAGACCATTTATAGTTAATAATATTAGTGGTATGGTTGAATTTAAATCTACACTCTGGCCAGTTATATTCCATCTGTTTTGTGTTTTCTCTCTTGAAAAAAATTGTGATTTTATAACTCAAATTTATTTATATTATTGGTTTTTAGGCTATATCTCTTTAAAATTTTTTGTGGTTCTGAGATTTATAAGACATATATTTAACTCATGATAGAGTAGTATTATACCTTCAAATAGTATTATACCATTTCCAAGATAAGTATAAGAACCTTGCAACAGTTACACCCTTTTCTTCATGTTATTTTGTCATGTCATTTTATAAGTTGTAACTACATAATACATTGTTACAATTTTTGCCTTAGACCAGACATTAGTGGACTACAGCTCATCAACCAATAACCTGCTTTGGATTACTTATTTTCTGGTCCGCTTTTTGTGGTACAACAGCAGAATTGAGAGACCATGTGGCCCTTCAGCCCAAAATATTTACTATCTAATCCTATAAGAAAAAATTTGCTAATACCTTCCTTAGATAATCTTCTTCTGATTTGATTAAAATTAAGAAGCTGTGTCTTTTGTATTTACTATTATTTACTCTGCTTTTAAAAAATGCTTTATTTCTTTCTATACATCCAAAAATTTTTATCCTTTACTTCTTTATGTTGATTCAACTTTCCATATGGTAAAATTTTTTATTCTGTCTGAAGAACTACCTGTAACAATTCTTGCAGGACTTCTGGCTGTGACTTTTCTTCATTTATATTTATTTGAAAAAAAAAAAAAAGATCCCCAACTCATCATCACTTTTGAAAGATATTTTTGCTAGCAATAGAACTTTGGGTTGGCAGTGGGGTTTTGTTTGTTTGTTTTAGCACTTTAAAAATTCTCCTATATTGTCTCTGGCTTGCAGAATTTCTGACAAGAAATCTAATGTAAGTCTTTGTTCCTCTGTATATAATTTATCTTTGCTTGACTGAAAGATTTTTTTTTTATCTTTGACTTTCAGCAATTTGACTCTGATGTATATGTGCATGCGTGTGTGTGTGTGTGTGTGTGTGTGTGTGTGTGTGTGTAATTTAGCCTGCTTTGAGTTCTTGGATCTGTGATTTGTTGATTTTTATTAATTTTGGAAAATTCTTAATCATTATCTTCTGAAATACTTCTTTTAGCCAGTTTTCTCTTCTGCAGCTCACATTACAAGTATATTAGATTACTTGATATTTTTTCTTGTTTTCTTGGATACAAATATATTTTTTCACTCTGTTATCTCTTTGTGTTTCATTTGGATAATTTCTATTGGCATATCTTCTTACTTTACACAGTTATATCCAATCTGCTCTTAAGCCCATTAAAGGAATTCTTAATCTTTGATATGTTTTTATTCTTAGCATTTCTATTTAACATAGTTTAATCTTTGCTGAAACTTCCCATCAGTTTATATATACTGTTCATTTTTTCATCTAGATCTTTTAGTATTAATTATAATTATCTTAAAGTTCTTGTCCAGTAAATACTTCTGACATATGGGCTATCTCTATTTATTCTATTGATTTCTTTTGAAAATAGTTCTTTTATTTTATTTATTGGGGGAATCTCTTTTTTATGTATCTTGTGATTATTGATTGAATACTGAACACTGTGTGCTCAAGAACAGTAAAGACTGTGTTAAATAGTGTTTGTATCTAAAAATGTCCACTTTTCATCCTGTGAGATTTTAATGTGAGAATTAAGTCCATCAAATGAATAGTTGAGCTCACTTAGGTTTTCTTGTGACCTAGTACTCTCTTTTTTGTGATTAATTTTTTTATTTATATATGACAGTGGAATGCATTACAATTCATATTACACATATAGAACTCAAATTTTTCATATCTCTGGTTATATAAAAAGTATATTCACACCAATCCATGTCTTCATACATGTACTTTGGATAATGATGTCGATCACATTCCACCACCATTTCTATCCCCTTACCCCCTCCCTTTCCCTCCCACCCCTCTGCCCTATAAGAGTTCATCTATTTCTCCCATGCTCCCCATCCCTACCCCATTATGAATCAGCCTTCTTATATCAGAGGAAAACATTTGGCATTTGTTTTTGGGGGATTGGCTTAACATTATCTTTTGGGATTCACTTAACATTATCTTCTCTAACTCCATCCATTTACCTGCAAATGCCATGATTTTATTCTCTTTTATTGCTAAGTAATATTCCATTGTGTGTGTGTGTGTGTGTGTGTGTGTGTGTGTGTATATATATATATATATATATATATATATATATATATATATGCCACATTTTTTTATCCACTAATCTATTGAAGGGCATCTAGGTTGGTTCCATAGTTTAGCTATTGTGAATTGTGCTGTTATAAATATTGATGTGGCTGTGTCCCTGTAGTGTGCTGTTTTCAAGTCCTTTGGGTATAGACTGAGGAGAGGGATAGCTGGATCAAATGGTGGTTCTATTTTCAATTTTCCAATGAATCTCCATACTGCTTTCAATATTGGCTGCACCAATTTGCAGCAGTGTATGAGTGTGCCTTTTCTCCCATATCTTGCCAACACTTATTGTTATTTGTATTCTTAATACCTGCCATTCTGACAGGAGTGAGATGATATCAGATTAGTTTTAATTTGCATTTCTCTAATTGCTAGCGATGATGAACATTTTTTCATATATTTGTTTATTGATTGTATATCATCTTCTGAGAAGTGTCTGTTCAGTTTATTGATTGGGTTATTTGGGTTTTTTTGTTGTTGTTTTTGTTTTTGGTGTCTAGCTTTTTGCATTCTTTATATATCCTAGAGATTAGTGCTCTATCTAATGTGTAAGTGGTAAAAATTTGCTCCCAAGATGTAGGCTCTCTATTCACCTCATAGATTGTTTCTTTTGCTGAGAAGAAACTTTTTAGTTTGAGTCCACCCCATTTATTGATTCTTGATTTTCATTCTTGTGCTATAGGAGTCTTATTAAGGAAATTGGAACCTAATCTCATATGATAGCCTCAAAAAAAAATTAAATACCTGTGAGTCAACGAAAGAGGTGAAAGATCTATATAATGAAAATGCAAATCTCTAAAGAAAGAAATCAAAGAAGACCTTAGAAGATGGAAAGATCTACCTTGCTCTTGGATAGGCAGAAATAATATTATCAATATGACCATACTACCCAAAGCACTATACAGATTTAATGCAATTCTAATTAAAATCCCAATAACATTCCTCATAAAAATTGAAAAGGCAGTCATGAATTTCATCTGGAAAAATAAGAGACCCAGAATAGCTAAAGCAATCCTTAACAGGAAGAGTGAAGCAGGTGGCATCATTATATCAGAACTTAAATTATTCTACAGAGCAAAAGTAACAAAAACAGCATGGTATTGGCACCAAAACAGATTGATAGACCACTGGTACAGAATAGAGGACACAGAGACTAGCCCACAAAATTATAATTATCTTACATTAGACAAAGGTGCCAAAAACATGCATTGGAGAAAAGATAGCCTCTTCAACAAATAGTGCTGGGAAAACTAGAAATCCATATGCAACAAAATGAAATTAAACTCCTATCTCTTACCATGCACAAAACTCAACTCAAAATGGATGAAGGATCTAGGAATAAAACCAGAGACCCTGCATCTAATAGAAAAAGTAGGCCCTAATCTTCATCATGTGACCCAGTACTCTTAGTTCACTTCCTGCAATGGGTTGCTGCTCTTGACACTTAGTGTGAAGTATTGGGTACCTCACTAAGGGTCTACCTCAGTATTGCTGTTCTGCCCTTAATTTTCAGAAATCTTTGCCTCCCTGCTCCACAGAAAAGGACTCCTTGCCATGTGTTTGACTCTCCCCAGTGATTTTTGCTGCTTATTACTCAAGTTTAGGCTCACAGTGGGTCTGTGAGGAGAATTTTAGGGTCTTCTGGTCCAGCCTCTGTATTAAGGTCAATCAGCATGGACTTTGGATGTTGGGTCTTCTCAGGGTTTTTATTACACCTTATTCCGACCTTATGGCACCCAAAATCTGCTTGTACATGTGGGGTGTTTGGAGAGCTGGAAGTTCCTTGTCCCTTCCCAAGCAATAAAAGACTTCTGCTGTGCTTGGTTCAGAATCCTACGTCCAAGAAGGATTTTGGTTTGGTTTGGTTACTTTTTTAGTCTATCAGAGCAAGAAACTTTTTCTTCGACCTTTTCTCCAGAAGCAATGGATCTTTGCCTGGCTACTCAGGTTGGAGAGAAGAGAATTCTACTCTACTCCTCAATGCAGTTAAACTTTATTTCTATCTTCCCCCCAGAGGTGTTGGAAGCAAGGGTTTTGGTGCCAAATCTTGGTACTTAAGGCTTTTGCTTCACCTGAAAGAAACATACAGGGAAATGAACAGTGCTTTATGTTTTCCACAATGGCAGCCAGCAACATGCTGCAAAGCTATGCATCCAAGGAGGATTCTCTCCTGCTCCTTCCTTCCCCTGCCTTTCTCATGAGCTCCTGGAGGATAACCTGGGAGAAGAACTGGAAACTGAGTGTGAGAGCTCCTCGCCTGTGTGTCGGGTTTCCAGATATTTTAGACTGGTAGGCTGGCTCACACTTGGCTTTAGGAATTCATACAAATTTTAGCCAATTTCTTCTTTACCATTTCTGTGGCAGTTACCTCTTTCTCCCATACTTTGCAAAAGGCAAAAATAATTCATGTGCCCTGCCTCTGAAAACTCAAACTTCTCATAGATTCAATAAAAGTCATGATTTTTTGAATTATTTGGTTTCTTAAGACTTTTCAAAATTAGAATGGAAGCAAAATTCTCTCTCCTTTTTTTTTTAGATTCTACATGAAAACACTTGCATCTTTGTGATTTTAGAATATTCATATATGCCTTATTCTTTTTAATTCTGGCATTGAATTCTAGAGTGAGTTGTGTCATAGCCCAAAAGAATGAATGGTTCACAGGATGATTCAAACAAAGAGACTTTAACAAAGTACTATTTACAGAAGTGTGGAAAAGTGTAAGGGAACAGGTGACTTCCCTGAGTATTTTAGTATCATTTTAATCTCTAAATTTCTGTGGAAACTGGGACATCATAAGTATAAGACAAATGAACTTGCTGTGAATTGTACTTTTTAAATTTCAAGACAAGTGTATCCTTTAGGTTTCTCCAGAGAAACAGAACCAACAGGGGTGTGTCTATGTATTATTTATTATGAATTTCTTTCTATAAGAACATTGAAAGAGAAAACAATTAGCTCACACAATTACGAAGGCCAGGAAGTCCCAAGATCTTCAGGGTGAGTCCACCAGCTACAGATGGGGGAAAGATGATGATTTACTTCCAGTTCAAAGCCCAGCAGCCTTGAAATCCAGGAAAAGCTGTGCTTCGGTTTTAAGTCTAAAGGCAGAGAAAAAGCCTAAGTTTCAGGTCGAATACAGTCAAATAAAGAGAATTATCTCCTACTTGAGGGGATTATAGAGTATCAGCCTTCTCCTTCTGTTCAGGACTTCACATAATTAGACAAGGACCACCACATTAGGAAAGTCAATCTGCTTTAATCAGTCTACCAATTCAAATGTTAAACTTCTCTGAAAACATCATCCTTGTCATACTCAGAATGATGTTTAACCAAATATCTGGTTGTCCATGTCCAGTCAGTTTGATACAAAATTAACCATTGTAACAGGAAGTATGCCATCGGTTAATTCCTACTCATGGGACAGTTTATCTTTGAGGATTGTTATTCTTTCCAATCTAAGAGCTGATATGATGTCTATTTGGGTAGTATGCACATGAATGTATGTGTGTGTATAATATATAACATTTTTACATATGTACATATCTTTGACAAGAAGCACAAGATCTGTCAATCAGAGATCAGACCATTGATTATTCACTCAGCATCTTAGCTCTGAGCCTTAATCTTCACAGGGAAATTCACTGATGTCACCCTGCTTGTGTACTAGGATTGCCCAATAGTAGGGGAGTCCTTAAACTATAAAGCTTAGATATTTTATGGGCTGTTGACACATCTGTTCATCCTCTCTCCCAGAGTGGGAGAAAAGGACCTTTATTTTGGAATGTAAACAAATCTTCTCTGGGGAGGAGAAGGAAAGTCTCTGCCCATGCTTCAACACCCTGAATATAAGCAAAGGTGCCAGAAGAGATAAATTTACACATCTCTCCACACCAATACACCGTCTCCAGGTGTATTTGTTTTTAAGCAGTAAATAAAATGATCTTTCATTATTTCCTGAGAGTGATTATTAATTACTAAAATTTCAATTCATTGGACCAAAATAATCAACTGTAAGGTGTCAGATCTTTATAAAAATCACAAATAAAGATCATTTTCTCTTTAGTCAGTTCTCCTAATTCCTAATTTCTTTTGCCTCTGACCAATAATGCATGTAGATAACCTTAGAGTTTTATCTCCTTCATTTTTTTAATAGCTTAATCAAGAGCTGGTTGAATGAGATAGAGCGAGTCTCTAGAGGGATAGCAAAGCTTTGGGATGATGTCAACATTCTCAGTGGGCAAGGCTTTTCCCAGAGTCCAGTATCCACACTCTTTAGAGCTTCTCCTGTGTCCACAGATCCTTGATGTATTCATTGTAATTTAGGAAACTAGATGTTCCAGATCTTTCCTGAGCTAACCTGCAAACAGGGATGATGATATGGGGGTGAGTCTTGTTCTTGAAGTACTCTTAGACTGCTAGCCAGTACAAGCTCCTCTCTTCTGGGAATCTGTCCATGATGGATCTTGATCTGCAATATTTATGCCAGGAATGTGCTGTGGAATAACCCAGAGGTCAAGGGGTGCATGGACTTTGCTACCTCTCTATTTTTAAGTTATTTTCACCATCAATACCATTTTGAATCTACGTTGAGTGGTATATAACCATGACCACTCTGCATAACAACAAACAATACAGACTTGCATTTTTTTGAAAGCCAAAGATAAGTTCTTTTTTGAATCATTTTTCCTAATTCATTTCCCCAAGAGGTATGTAGTTTCTCTGCAATCAGACAGTCCATATTCATTCTCTTCAAGCTGAAACTGCCTCTTTCCACTTATCCTAAATGGAAGTAATGAAATTACTGTTCTATCTGATATTCTCATTGAAATGCTTTCTCATTTAGCTTTCATCAGTTTCTAGAAGGTTCTGTGAGTGAGATCTCATCCTTTTGATTGTCTAATTTTATGGGATATGATTTTTTAAGTATAAAGTTTTTCTTCTTCACGATTACAATTATTAGCTATCTAAAGGGGCTATATATAACTGAAACACAAATCCTTGCCTCATATATCAGGCTTAATATTCTTCTACAACAGAAAATATACTTAAAATGCTAATGTTCTCATGGAGCAGGTGGCGTTTGATATCATTATAAGGAGTATCATAATAATCATTTCTACCCAGTGGAAAAAAAAGGAAGGCCTATTTTCATCTTATATCCAAACTTTAGTTACTTTTTTTTTTTCTGTGAAAAGAAGAGAGTCTCAGAGCTACTACACAGAAAGAACCTGGAAAGGAAGAGGAGGAGAAATGCCCTTCCTGCTTCCTGTTTGCCTGGTGTTCCTGACAACATGGCTCCAGCAGTGGTCGTTGGCCCTAGCAACCTCAGTGCTTTTAGTCTGCAGCCAGGGCACCCATATATTGTAGATAAGAACTCCTCCGCCCAGAGGGGTAACTCCAGCATAGGCATCAGGTATTCCTGAATTCTATTCATTTTTATTAGAATTTTGCATCTGATTTCTCCTACTTCCAACTCTCTCCTAACAGGCTGATTCCTTCAAAGAAGGGACACCGACTTCAGGTTTTGTATTCTCTATCCTTATCTTGGCTGACCTTAGCCCACCTAATTCTAATAGCATTGAAGCTAACAGCTTCTCCAGGAGTGAGAGAAGTCATCTACTTCAGGGGAATATTGGCCCAGGTGTACCCCCATGTACTTTTTAGAGAAGATGGTCCTTGCCCCATTCTACTGAGAAAAGAAATTGCTAAGAACTGTTAGGACATAGGGCAAATAAGAGAGGTGACCCAGAGGAGGGGAAATCACTGAAAGACTGGGTGCTTCAGGGAAATGGGAGCCTCATCTGGATCTTGAATGGAAGAGAAGAATTCAGAGGGAAGGGAAGAGGCATTCCAAACCACAGGCACAAAGGCACAATGAGGAATACTGTCCTTGTCTTCTGAGGACCATCAGAAGACATAGGTCAGGATGAAAAAAAGAGGGTGATGGGTTATAGGGTAGGAAAGGTTAAGAGTCCTGCTCAAAAAGGGCTCCAAATTTCAAGCAGAAATTTATTTATTCTTTGAGCTGGATGATGAAGCTCTCAGGTGAGTTCCACAACTAAACTAACTCCTCTAAAAAAACCAACAGGATATGGTTAAAACAATGAGAATAAATCCAAATGTCTAAAAATAACCTTCAAGACCCTCCATGATCTGTCTACACTGCAGTCCCATCTCTCCCCCTGGAGAAATGATGACTGGCTGCTGAGCGTGATCTTCCACAGCACCATCAGCAGCTGGGAGAATGAGTCCTTCCCTCCTGAAGGGCCATCTGGGTGGGGCATCACACCTGGATTGGGTATCACAGAGTCTATTACACACATCATCAACCTCAGTACGGAGTTCTGAGTTTCCCCTCAGAACTTCGGGGGAAAGGGATGCTGGGAGCCATCAGCCAAGTAGGTATGACAAATTCCTTGCCAGCTTACTCCCATGCTGTCTAGTGGAAGGACTTCTGAAAGGTGACCTTGCTCAAGGACCAGGGCAGGATCCGTGTTTAGGGTGTTCCCCCTTTAGAATAGGGCAGTTTAGCATAATAGGAGATTAGGGTGTTCCCCCTTTAGAATAGGGCGTATCCTGCTGCTGAGTTCCTCTTGAGTGCTTAGGGTCAGACAGTATATTTTGGGAGACAGAAGCCCATGTGGTGTGGATTTTGGCAGAGTAGTGGATTTGGGAGAGAGTGGATTTGGGCAGAGAACGTGGATTCCCCCAGAACGTGTTTGTAGACGGCCGGTGTGAGTTCGGGAATAAAGAATTGCTGTTTGAATCTACAAGCTGTGTGGAGACTCGTGATTTGTGCCCAGCCAGAGACTGCGGCAAAGGGATAGGAGAGGAGAGAAACATCAACTGGATCTTGTTTTTCCCACCTTAAAGGACTAGAATGTAATCTGAAGCAAATACGGCAAAGTGCTAACATTTTTTAGATTAATAGATTCATATTTTTCTACTTTTCAATATACTTGTCTTTCTGAAGTTCTTTATAAAGATTTAAAGTTTAGAGTTAAATGCATTTTGATCACATTTCTAAGTAGAAACTGTTGGTCAGTAAGATATCACAGCTATCATTTAGGGAATAAATATTCTTCCCAATTTCGCCTTTTTATTTTTTATTGTATTTTATTATTATTATTGTTGGTCAGAGGATATATTAGAAAATCACAATAGGGCTGGAGATGTAGCTCTGTGGTAGAGCACTTGCCTAGATCATGTAAGGCCCTACTTCAATCCCCAGCACCACAAAAGAAAAAGAAGAAAATCAGAGCAGTTTTTCTAACCTCAAGTTTCATACCAATGGCATTATTTTTCTCCACAGATGTTCCATGCTTCCCTGGGTGGGCTGTACACTGGGCTGGGGAACAGCATCCGGGTACAGCGAGAGGAAAAGAACATTGTATTCTTTGTCTCTTTTGGACACATACTGCAGCTTCTGCTTTTTAAGATTTAAAACTTCCTCTCCCACCCTCACCATCTGCCTTCTGCATTATGGTTCCCTTTCATTCCTATCTCCATCTTCCTCCTTTCTGATTTCCTTCTCTTGCCTTGGCCAAAGTTGTAGTGGTACGTAGGTATGCTTAGTGTGGGAACATGGAGAATATCCTACTGTTTGTTTTTCCCCCAATCTGCAGTACTGCCCGAAACACTGACTTTTGTTTTCTCAGCTCGCTCTGTGTAATAGAAATCAGATTTCATTTGTCACTTCTTTTTTGTCAGTTAACAAATTACACAGTAAGTACATTGTGTAGAAGAGGATAAGTGTTGTACCTTCCTTCTCCCTCATGAGTATCACAGCAGACACCTTCGTAACAAAAGAAGTTAGCAAGAGAAAAGCATAGCAAATGCACTAATCAAATGGTTATGTGACCAGGGAGCCTTCCAAAGGATGATCCAAAGACTCTGAGGACACTGTCCATTTTTATGCTAAGATTCAATGAGAAATAGAGGGGTAGGCGGAAATGTGGTTGAACATAAAGGATGTGGCCATATGGCAACTGACTGGGTAAAACCCAGCAAGCCTGTCTGTCAGGATTCTTCTTGCCCTCTCTGTGTAGAGTTTCTGTGGTATGGTGCTGGCAAGACCCCTTCTACAAGGAGGCCTAGGAGCTACTCTCAGACAAGGTCACAGAATTTTTTTTATAGCCAGATCTTATGCACAAAGGCAGGAGAAGTCAAGGGTAATATTTCTAGGCTTTATAGTTGGTTTGGGGAGTAAAGGGGTTTTAGTTTATGATCCATCTTGGGGAGAGGAATTCTATTTTCTGTGGCCTGCCTCAGGGAGAAAGAGGAGCAGGAGAAAGAAGTCAGGAGTAGTCAGAAACTTTGCTATTGAGACCTTCCAATGTCCTTCAGTTTAAAGTACTCAGCATGCCAATGTGCCATATTTTAGAGTATCACTACAATTCAGTCCTGTAACATTAGGCTTACTTATGCACTGCTTTGGTTACTACATAATTATCTTGGGGTACGGTCTCTAGTTCTTAAAATGGGCTGTAAAAATCTACTATCACCAGTTGCCCTTGGATTTGAGTTAAGGTTTCACCATTATGCAAGAGTAATGTTTGATTCTTGAAGGTGCCACCAAGTATTTCATGGACTCATTCTCATTCATCACTGTCAGCTGTTTATTGAACACCCAGAGTTCATAATATTGTATAATAGAGCCCAGCACAGTCTTGAGCAAAAGATACGATAAATCCTGACAGCTTTTAAAGAGTGTCTCATAAGGTGCCATCTATTAGGAAAAGGAAGAAACCTAAAATATTTTTTTCTCTCCAAATTAGTCCACAGCAACTGTCCCAGGTGATATCATCATTATGTCATTAACTTGAGATGCTGTTGCTTTTAAGTCAAGTCAGATCTCATAAATTCTACCTTCGTTTGTAGGTATAGTTTGTACATTTGGGGGATGGGGAAGGATGTAGGTGAGAAAAACTAGAGAAAATCTGCTAAAAAAGAAAACCTCAATCAACACAGTTGAGAATAGAATTCAGGCCCACACTTCACTTTTTAAAAGGTCATTAAACCCTCATTTGAGACTAGTTGGAAATTAGTTAATTTTTCCAGCAGTTAAAGATTTAAAGCCCTAAAGCCATTTTACTTAACACCTCTATTTAAATGGGAAGATGGGAAAGGGGGCCAAGGTTCAAGTACTTCCCAGGTAGTTTGTGCTTTGTGTTCCTGGGGGAAGGCAGATGAAAGTGGGGGGCGGGTGTCAGGTAGACACCCCAGATGTTTATTTTATAATTAGCAAGGCTATAGGAAGTCTTTTGAATCACTAATTGGGGGTCCAGGCACTAAATGTGGGCCTCTGCAGGGGAGGGCTTTGCAGGATAGGGGATTAAGTTCATTAATGGGCCACCCAACCAGGGTATGACTGCTGGAGGCCTTCGAGTCAGATTGGAGGGTCACATGGCCCAGAGGGTGCTGAGGGACTTAGAGCCCTGCAAGATCTTGAAATCCCCAAATTCTGTCTTCTTCACACCACACATTTTACCTCAAAGTTGGTGATTCCCAGGCCAGATTTCTTTTCAGTAACCCATGAAATATGTGCAGAGGCACAAATAATGGTCAATTCCATGTTCATGAGATTCCCACAGTGTCCAGTTTCACCTTCATCATCCTCTTAGCACCTACTTCCCCCCATCTTTAAATTTATATGCATATAAGAGAACAGAATAAAAAAACATGAATTTTTTCTTTAAATCTAGCTTGAGGCCTCTACCAGGGTAGATGTTTAATCTCATTATAATGCTATAACTTGTGCTCAAAATGTATCTTAATGTGGTTATAACAGAGTAATATTCTGGTATGATAAGATAATCTTAATTCACTGTAAAACATCTGTCTGTGTGTGGTACATTGTCTGATGCTCTGGAGTATAAACATTGCTTCTCTAGGTAGAATTCTCGGCATCTCAATTTTCTGTCTGGCTTTTAAATTGTGTCTAATTAAAGGATTTCACATTCCTTCATAATATTGCCTTCTTAAGCAGAAATAAAATGACGGAACCACATTTTCTGTTTTTCTTATGAAAGACATTTTGTTAATATTTGGGTGGGTTATTTTGTCTGCAATGTGTTAATTATGTTAATTAGCCTTACTTTAAGAAAAGCAGCTAGAAGTTGCTGGAATGAATCTGAGCTAGATCACTGTCATTCCAAAACCTTCCTTCCCTTTCAACTTCCTCTATCTCTTCCTGGCTTTCCTGCCACAAAGAGACCAGGGCTCAGGATCTTGGAAAGCACCACTCACTCAGAATTGCTATCATATGTGAGGTTTTTTGTTTTTGTTTTTGTTTTTTCAGATAGAAGTGTAGAAGCTACAAAAATAAAATTCATTAAATTTAATAATCTCATAAAGAATGATGAGGCTCACAGAATAAGAGCATCTCAGGAATTGTGGATACATAATACCCAATTCTAATACTAACTAGCAAGGTCAAGTACTTCTCTCATTTTCCCTCCATGTGTATCTCTTTTTTTGGAAAAGAGATGTAGAAATCACATTTGGTATGGGGGATAGTCAGCTGTTAATCATCTTTAATACTGTGAGCTAAACTCCCTTCCCAGACATCAGTCACCATTTTACAAAAACTGAAAGGGACCAAATTCTATTTTTTTTTTCACCTTGGTTTCTCATGGAAAACATGATAAAATCCTGAAAGAATAAAGAACTTGCTGATGTAAGGTCTGTCATCATTTCTACAGCCGCCTGCCCTATAGATTCTGGCTATGCCTCCTATTAAAGCAGGCAAGGAGAACATCCAGGATGCCAATTCAAACTTTCCAAAGGGGACAAGTCATTGCCCTCATTTCAACCTTCAATGAAATGCAGATATTGTATTTTACCCTCGTATAGGCTCAATGAAGCTGTCCATTTCTGCTACTCAGACTAACATACATGAAAATCATCTCAGGATCCTGTATTAAAATACAGATTCTAATGGACAAACTCTAGATAGGGCAGAGGGGTGGGAAGGGAAGGGAGGGGCATGGGGTTAGAAATGATGGTGGAATGTGATGGTCATCATTATCTAAAATACATGTATGAAGACACAAATTGGTGTGAATATACTTTGTATACAACCAGAGATGAAAAATTGTGCTCTATATGTGTAATATGAATTGTAATGCATTCCGCTGTCATATATAAAATAATAAAATTGGCTGCAAAATGCTAAAAATAAATAAATAAATTTTAAAAAAAGCAGATTCTGATTCTTTAGGCTTAGAGTGGGACCAGAACCTCTAACCAGCTTCCAGTGAGATCCACACTGTCAGCTCATAGATATACTTTGAGTAGCAAGGGTCTAAGACAATAGCATTCATGACCCAGAGCAAAAACAAAAACAAACCCCTGAATGCATTTTATATTATACAGTGTATTTATACAGATACATGTAATATATGTGTGAATATGGACATAAATTAATGTAAAACTGGGCAGCTTCATAGAACAGTTCTTATTTTTCTATCTGTAATATATCAAATTTATTTCAATAGTTACTTTGATTGTGTTGGTGGTTCCATGTATTTACACATGTGATAAGATTGAATAGATCCATATTCACTATAGCTATGCAATATGGTGGTATTTGGAGAGGTAAAATATGTGTAGGGCCTCCTTATGCATTTCTTTCCAAATTCCTATAATCTGTAGTAATTTAAAAATAAAAGGGAAAAATTGGTGGGTTAGTTCTTATAAAACTGATTTCCAGATCATGAATGCATGGAGACCGGGGAGTATGGCAAACACACTCCAGAATGTTGTGAACTTTGAAGAGATGGTCTGACCACAGCAGCTGCTGTCAGTGGGTGAGGCTGAGAGAAGTCTTCAACTGGGATTCAAAGGTGGTGTTGGTATGAGTGGAATGTGGAAGGAAAGGGAGGAGGGTTTCTGCTGGCCCCTGGGCAAAAGATGACTGCAGCAGAGAGAGGGATCTTGTCACAGAGTTAGCCTATAGCCCACGGGGAACAGAAAAAGAAAGAACACTCACAAGGGTCCACTAGTTGTCAAGATTTGTCAAAGAAACGATAAAGGTCTGAGGTGATAGATAAATCAATTATCCTTCTTTGATCCTTATGCTCTGAATATATAAATGGAAATATCACATAGTATCCCATAAATATGTGCAGTTATGTGTGTCAAAATTTATAAAGAATATTTTTAAAAAGTTGTCTTCAGACACTTCCAACTTTTCAGAGTGGAGCACATCCAGAATTCTGGTTTGGTTTGTGTTTATGTATTTAGAGTCTGTAGAAATGCCATCTAAACACAGGGCTCAGGAAGAATTGAAGGACATGTTGGGAAGGAGGGAGCTCTGGAGCACTACGGACATACTTAGATGGCAGGGAGCCTGGAAAAAGGTCAAGGTTTGGAAATGGCCATGAGGTTTAGCCCTTAATTCAGACTAAGGAATCCAGGAGGCAATTTTAAGCATTTAACTTGTTAAGCATTATGATAGTACAGCACCAAAACAGACCACAGAACTGTAAAGCCTCATTTTTCTCACCCATAAAAATCACAGGAAAAATAGAAAGAAAAGCACATTCCTTGGCCAGAGGCTCACAAATGCAGAATGGGTGAAGGGTGTATCTGAATGTCACAAATACGAAAAATATGAATCATATCACAGTTGTTGCAAATTAACACCTCATTGATTTGTCTAAATATAAGAACGAACCTACACTGTTTTCTGAAGGCTTCCTTTTGTCCTTCACTTCATTTTTGCCATGGTGAATATTCCTTTTCTAACTAGATAATTCTGAAGCATTATTTTGCTCTTGTAATCCAATTGCAGGTAAATCAGAGATATCTGCAAAGTCTAATTTAGAAGAGAAGAAGGCTTTTTCTGCTTGGTATAATAATTCATTTCAATTAGCATGATGAAACAAACTGCAGAGCCATTTTTCACCGAAAATGTTGTAGTGGAGTTCGGGGAAATATTAAAGACGTCTCTAGAAGCACAAACAAGCTTACACATGCACTTAGTTGCCCTAAGGAAAAAGAGAAGATTGCAAATTATCTCATCACACAGATAAGAATGCTCTGTCCTCTTCAGCACTTGAGGTGAAACAGGATCTGATCTGGCTTATTTATAGTCACTCGATGTATGATCCCAGAATGTGTCCCATAAATATATCCCTTTCATTTGCATTATTCTTCTTTAATGCACTTATATAAGGAAAAGATAAAATTGAGTCTATTGTGGGTTTTAATAAAAACACGAAGGACAGAAAAATATCCCAAGGAACCAAATATTGCTTCCAGGAACTAAATGATATTGAGTAAAATGGATATAATTAAGGTCTACAAAGAAATTTCTGATACAAGCATAAGGAAATTTCAAATTTTGTGAATAAGAATTGTAGAAAAGTCAATCTACTTAAGATGGGATTTATTGTGTATGTGAATGCAGGTGTTTGTGAAGATTGCATGGTGTGGGCAGCTGATTCCTGACAAAATAATGAATGTACAAGAGAAATAAGAAGAGCTGTAAAACTAATTGGGGTCCAACATGTTTTGGGCTACATTTAGTTTTGTTGGGGGGAAAAGAGGTCAGGAATGGAATGAAGTCAATGAGAATTGGAATGAAATTCCCTGGGGAAAAAAAAATGGAAAAAGCAAAATGGCCAACATCAAAAGGTCAATGAACATCTAAGAGACAGGAAATGAACTTTAAACAAAATACAGGGCAGGATTTCTATTGGTGTTTGAGGGTTGCTAAAATTGCTGATAAAAAGGGCAACTTAAATCACCAGGTGTTTCTTGCACCAACTCTAGTTTTGGTATCTACAATATTTAATTTACTAAAAACATCAAGAACAAAGATTTTTGCACGGGCAAAAAAAAAAAATATTTAAATTCACAATAAAAGTAATACTGTTTGCCAAGACTTACTTCCTGTTTTGCTATAATATTGTTTTCTTGGGGAGAGGGGACAAACTATGTTTTCTCTCTTAGGAAAACTTCTTTATGGCTAATAACTATTATAAAACTTTTTACCCATAATTTTGAAGTCAAATAAGGTAATTTCTTTTTTAAAAACCAAAACCACTTGGGATTGGTGTTTTACATGCAGTATTTTATACAGAGAAAACTTGATTGCAAGGTTAGCGCATGCTCTTATGAACCTGATGTCTTAAGCAGTAGCATTGACTGAATATGCAAACTCAGAGTTAGCATCCCAATGTTTTCCAAAGTAGAATGAAAGCAATGTATTGTCACTTGAACCGGTCACATCTAAGGACATCTTTCATTTCTGCTATGCCCAATTCATAGAAATAAATGTCCATGGTTTTGTTGAAAGCTAATAATCATTAAAATTGTCATATAGCTAGGAGGTGTCTTTCCCTGAGAAGGCATTCTAAATTGTGATGTATTGATACCCTTGTCTCCTGCCTTCCTGCCTGATGCCGTGCAATGCTGAGATGGACCATATGATGTAGCAGGATGATGCTGGGGTAACAGACAGAGTAAACAGGCTTGTAAAACTCAAACAGGTCGCCAACAAACCCGGTGTTGTGCCTAGAGCTTCCAGTAACATTCACATTCTTTCCTTTTTCTCCAAGCATTCTGTTAAGCTTTCCCTCATATACCACTGGTGTGTGTAAATATTTAGACTGGCCTTTCCTGGCACTATACACCTATATTATGCTTTTGAAACTGTGACTCGTCCTCTTCCTCCCACTTGTGGGAAAGCCTGTTTTGCCTACATTTCCCCCCTAGTCACATGTATTCTGTGTTTTTTTGGCATTGCCACTTGGCTCTGAGAGGGAGTGTTAGTTACCAGGGCTCTCTTCCCCCTCCTGTTAAGTAAAGGAATGAGTTGCTCTCTTGGTTGGAGAAAGGGAGAGGGTCTAAAAGGAACCCTGTCTGAAAGGAACCCCATCTGTCTTGCCTGTGCCTTTGGTGCTCCAACTCTGGTTCAGAGGCAAATGGAAGTTGGAGAACGCTACAACTTCCATCAAAGACTGGATCTGGTGGCGTTTATCATAGGGACACACACCCAAAACTCTCCATGGGAGCTTAAGGGCTGCAAGCTGATTGTTGACGGGACAAAGGGACTTGCTTTGAAGCTGTATTTGTCCTGAAAATATTCTGTCTTACTGATAGTATGCTTGTTTGGAGAGAATGATGGAGTGTGTAGGGGAGGATTATAGACCCGCAGATTTCCCCTCCCTGCTACCTCTGCAAAATAAAATCTTCCAGCCCCAAATTTGGCTAGCACAAAAACCTACTGACAGTTACTTCTTTCAAAGGTACTAGAACTATAAAAGTACAATATATGTTTACAAACTATATACATATATATTTTTTTTCTCTTTGGTCCTTTGTTAAACACATGAATGGCAAACAGAAAGAACTTATCTCAAAAATCAGCAGGGTAGCACAAGCTGGAATGTAATTTTACAAAACCTGGCCATCTTTCAACAAGAGTGGGTGGATTTTTAGCACTACAAATGTTTGTGTATTATAAAGTATTTGCCATGGTGACAAAGCTGGGAGAAACATCCCATTAGCCACAGACAGCTACAGACTGTTCTGATTATCCACGTCCAAAACTGAGTCTGGCTGAAGCTTTGTGTTATTTTCTGTATTTGTAAGTGCTGGCTTTTTCAATGTACTAACCTACAACTTACCTAATTCAGATATATGCCATCATTTAATTTAAAGCTACCTTTATGTTCTTAGGGCTTGTTCATAGAAACCACGTGTAGATTCTATGTGTGTTAGCATTGCATTTAAATTGGATATGTTTGTAGTGTTAAAAATAATAAGCTTTGAAACAACGAAAGACTTGTGAAAAGTATCCTGGAGCACTTATTAAAAATAAAAATGGCCATGCAGAGAAAACGTGAAAAAGAAGCAATAAAGAGCCTGCCCTAATTTATTTGCAGAGATTTCTGACTATTGATTTCAGTTTTAAAAATTACAGTCTCTATTTTTAAAACTGACTTTTACCTCAAGTTCAAGGGGACAAAAGTAAATTATAAATAGCCAACAGAATTGTGCCACTGCATGTAAAGAATACACATTTTCCACCTCCCAACATTTCCCTGCTAAAGTAAACTTGGAAATTGTTCAATAACTCATTTTGTCCCTATTTTCAGGGGCGGGGTTGTTAATAAGACAATCACATGGTGTTTTATGTAGTGGAATGAATAGCTACCTATACAATAAAACGTAGCATTAGACAGAAAATTGCTTTGAAGTTAGCCATGACAGCACAAGGTAGAAGTCAGGCAGAATAAGGGAAAATAAGGGGGAAGACCTATAAAAAAAAAAAAAAAAAAAAAAAAAAGCTTTAAGGTCATACAAAGGTAAAAGAAAATAGGTCACAGAAAATTAATCCTTATCATCTGAGCAACATTACTGATAAATTAAACCACAGTGGAAGCTGGAACTGT
Source organism: Callospermophilus lateralis (assembly GCF_048772815.1). Classification (NCBI taxonomy): domain Eukaryota; kingdom Metazoa; phylum Chordata; class Mammalia; order Rodentia; family Sciuridae; genus Callospermophilus; species Callospermophilus lateralis. The sequence goes on along the minus strand of NC_135313.1, from coordinate 68,823,380 downwards.
CTGAAAATTTAGCGAAAAGACACTGTACAATTAATTTTACAACTGCAACATCTCAAACTTTTCCTTACTTTTCTGGAGACTTTTTGGTGGAGGTGATATGATATTTCTCCCTCACATAATCAAGGAAGAACTTCTAATTTACTTGTTTATAGTTTGGTCTTTCAGGGAAGGTAACATAGCAGACCATTTCATTAAACAGGACCAAGGACAGAAACATTTTAATGAGAAAGTAAAATGCCTGTTATAGGTATTTTGAGCAAATAAAGTTTTGCTGACTCCTTTTAAAAATTGCACTTCCTTGATTCATTTTGAGAAGTACTAATTCAAGTGAACATTTGTGTAAATTAAAGAACTATTTTAATAAAACATAATGAGATTTTCATACTCCTTAAATATGCTTGTGTTCAAAAGAGGACTTACCAATCATTACACAATTTTGGAAGAGGCTTAGATTCACCATCTCTAATCATTCTAGTTCTAAGTTTAGTCTGAGTTTAGGACTGATTATAATACATTATGTTTGTTATTGCCAATCAACTAGTTAGCTGAGGTTGTAAATGTGCACTGAAGACTTCAGCACCCAGGCAATCTAAGTTTGTAATACTGTAAAGCAGCTTCAGTGGCCAATGAGTAGAGAGAATGGGGCATGGACATCTGGGGCCATACTCTGTTGAACATTCCTTGATCATCCTTCATTCCTAACCTGCATTGTTTCAGCGTTCACATTCGGCATTTTCCAAACCATAAACTGGACCACTGCTTTCCAAATTTGAGCTGAGATGTTCCTCAGGGCCTTCTCTATTATATTCTGCTCATGACTAAATAAAACTAGACAGACATAAAAGGCTGAATTCCTGACACATCTCTTATAATGGCACCTTTCCATATGGAAGGAATACCTCCTGGGTCTGAAGATAAGTTCAGTGGTCAAGCACTTGCCTGCCATGAACAAAACCCTGAGTTCATGCCTCCTCCGTGTTTCAATGAAGCCCCACACATCTGTTACTTATTTTGGAGAAGCAGCTCTCTCACACACAAAAGTCTTCAGCTGATAAATTATGCATTTCAGTCTAAAATTACATATCAAGGATTCCGTTCTTGAGAAGAAAATTCCTTACACAGTGGTCACTGAAGGATCACTTCTTTTCCAAGGCTCTGTGAGTATCAATAGGAAAACACAATATCCTCTATATTGGCATTTGCTGCCCACCTGCTTCTTTGCCTCTCTCCCTCCTTCCTTAAACAGAGCACTATGTGCATTCCAACTCTGAGAAAAGCCTTCAGCCCCTAAGGCAATACTGCTAGAGGTCTGCTTCCACCCCTTTTACTATTTCCAGAGAGAGGAGCAATCTGATTGGGAAGACTGGGATAGGAGACTTATTGCTAGCTAGAGATCCATCCTCTTTGACTCTTTCGGGACCTGGCTGCCCATAAATAACCCACATTCTCCTTTTTGTTTCTGCTACCTTGTATAAAAAAGCCATTACCAAAAAAGGTTAATGCAGGAGGAAGTAAAGCCTATTGGCCTAAGATCCAAGCTACTTTCTCCAAGCCATTACTGGTAAGAAAGCCTAGTTTTGATTCCTATCTGACTTCTTTCATCCACTTCTCAAATAGTTCAAAGTTCAGAGAGAATGGGGTAGGTTATATTCTTTGCAAATAGCACTTTATAGTAAATTTCTTACTGAGCCTTAATGTTTGCTTGGCCACACACCTTCTTGCTAGACTATATGCAAGTTGGGAATAAAATCTATTTCTTTTTGGGCTGAGGTTGTGGCTCAGAGGTAGAGTGTTTGCCTAGCATGCTTGAGGCACTGGGTTTGATCCTCAGCACCACATAAAAATGAAATAAAGTTGGGGCTGGGGATGTGGCTCAAGCAGTAGCATGCTTGCCTGGCATGCCCAAGGTGCTGGGTTCAATTCTCAGCACCACATAAAAATAAATAAAATAAAGATGTTGTGTCCACCAAAAACTAAAAAATAAATATTAAAAAATTTTCTCTCTCTTTAAAAAAAATGAAATAAAGTTATTGCGACCACCTATAACTAAAAAGTAAATATATTTTTTAAAAAGATATTTTTCCTTTCATCTTTGTAAGCCCTGAACTAAAATATAGCCCACTGTTCAATTAGTGCTGCTTGTAATCATCCATTAATCATAGCACTAATACCTACTAAAATAATAGAGTGATAACCTGGTTTTAAAAGACTTCACTCAAGCAATTTACATGTGTGGCATTAATAGGTATAAAATCATCATGTGGGGGAAAAGTGTCACATTGTTTGAATTATTTGATCTAGTGAATACCAGAAGGACTAAATGTGGGGTTAGCCTCTGTCCTTGTCAGTATGGACTACAATAACTAAATACCAGAGACTGGATGGCAAGAATTTATTTCTCCCAGTTCTAAAGGCTGGAAGGCTAAGATCAGGGTGACTTTCCAAAAGCTCCATCCCCTAACACTATCACTTTGGGGGTTAGGATTTCATATATGAGTCTTGAGGGTCACAATGCTCAGTCCCTGGAAGCCTCACTCCTGCTCCTCCCCCTACTACTCAACTCTCCCCCATACACACAATGATTCCACTAGTCTTTTTAGTAGCCTCACTTTGTTGCTAGCCATGGTAGAGTTTGAGTAAGGAATCACTATATAAATAGCTCATATCTCAGGAAATTCTTATTTTTTTTCCTGAAGAATAAAAAACTTTTTTGGTTTTGGCTATTCACAACTCAAGCCTGATCTGGATGCTACTTATCTGCCTCTGTCCTCACAATGAGAAGGGGACCCAGGAGCAAGATGATGTGAATCCCCTAAAAGTCTTCACAATCCTGGTGGAATTTCCTAAAGTTATACACATGAACTTGAAAATCTTCTTGACACAAAATTCGAGTCATGCTTTATGTATGAGCCCATTCAATCAAAGTATTCTCAGTAATGAGCATTAAGTAGTCTTAACCTAACTAGAAAACTTAATTTTAGAGTCACTTGAAGACAAACAGAACAGTGGTCCACATGAAGGGCACCAAGACAACACAGGTAATAAAATCCAGAGAGGAGTTTGCTCAACTGTGAACAAGCAATTCCCCTTTTTGCCTCAACTACCTTTGGATGAATCTCCATCCTCCACTTGCTGGTAATTATACTTGTTTTTCAGGTCAACGTAGTTTCTGATAACTGTGGTCATGGCCAAGTACTTTTATCATTGTACACACCTATGAAACTTACTTTCTTTTAGATAATTACAGTAATCAACAACTGATTTTTTTCCTTGCCAGAAGAAACTACTACATAAACCTGAAAACTCATTAACACCACCAATACTTTGCTTTCTTCTATTTATTCTGACCCATTAACTTGACTAAATCCACCTACCTAATCTCCTAGTAAAACTAAATAAATTCTCTTCAAATAGCTTGTCTCTAGTTATCCTTTTTATTAGAAACAAGGATGAATTTAATTTTACTGCTTTTGGGCAGAAGAAAGGATTGAAAAAGTAGAAATGTTTACCAAAAGTGCAACAGGACAAAAGGAGACTGAGGAGGAGGTAGGAGAAAGAGGAAGAGAATCATGTACTAGCATTTAAGGCTTTGGAGACAGGGAGGAAGATGAATGAGGAAGCCGGAGGGTTGAGAGATGACAGAGTGAGTGAAAAGAGAGAAAATTCTGGGAATAACCTCTTGTTATGCGGAATGGTATGGGAGCTGGCTGACACTGGTGTTCCAAATAGAATGAGATAGAGAAAGTTTCATAGCTGCGTTGGCAAACTCCCCTGTTAGGCTACCTCCATGTCAACACAAGAGGGGACTCCAAACATGGTCCCATCCAAGGATGTATACGTGTAACATCTTCTTTGATTTTCAAAGCAAGATGTCCTTTTTGCTGCCTGATACTGAAAAGGTATGCATCCAACTTTAATATAAAATATACCTGTGTCCTAGACAATTGTCAGAGAGCTTAACTTGACCCATTATGTGCTATTTTATTATATTTTTATCTCAAGGTCATTGCAGGAGTAAGTAGGATATAAAATATAGATAACTCACACAACACCTCCCTTGTCCTCTAGGATTGGTAGCATTACAAGATATGACTGGATCAAAAAGAATATATGTCTTACACTATCTCTGCTCTACTAAACAAGGCAAGAAATTGTTGTATATTTTAGAAAGACTTTCATCCCTACTCACAATATAAGTGTTGGCATGGAAAAGTTAGCTCCAGTTATCTGGAAAATGCATGTCTATGTGGAATACTTCCCTCCCCAGAAATGTCAGCTAAATGCTGTCACTACAAGAAGTAAGAATACATCACATCCAAGAGAGCTGGACTCCCCACAATGCATCACAACTCAGTAGCATTCCAAAAGAACTCCTTGATCCACCTTCTTCCCCACTGATGCAAGAGCAGAATCAAGTATCCAGAGCATTCTCTGACAATTCAATTGATAACATCTGATTCGTGAATTTCCTGTTTAAAAAAAAAAAAAAAAAGGCATGGCTACAGAGCAAGGGAAAGGAAGCAATAATATGAAAAACCTAGGCACACCGTGACTTTATCATTTTATATAAATGTACTTACATTTAAAAATAGATGGTAATGAGTCATTAGAGGAAAGATACTGTATCCTTGTATTACAGTGTTACTGAGCCTAGTGCTGAATGTCTTTTCATCATCCACAGAAAGGAAGGGAGCAGGCAGGGTTGCTCTCCTTAACCTTCCAACCATTATTCAGGACTGCAGCCACATCATGCAAATATTTAATCAGTCCCTGAAAATTGTCAGGAAGAGGCAGTTAGAAGCAGCATTCTTCATTTATTACCGGCATTGCTGTAACAGCACTCAAGAAAGAGACGGGGGCACACTAATTCCCTGTCCTTCAGCAAGACAACTGAGAATTCTTAGTCTATCAGTAAAATGTGTCCACCAAAATTAAGATATAAGTTCATTTCATTTGGGAAAAAATGTGAAAATGAACTAACTGATGGACACAAAATATTGAAACAAAAGTTTACTACTTATGATCCAGGGAGGAGAAAAAGATTGATCCAAATGATCTCATTTCCAGGGAAGACAATTTTTAAATCCATAATTTTTAATTATAACTTTAAGAAAAAGTCTTAATCTAAATTACCACATTAACACTGGTGGAATACCAAAGGTGTTTAAGAATAAAATTATGTTTTAAAAAATCTTGAAAGAGAAATTAACATGTTTGGCTATAGAGGGAGAAGGTTTGTATTGACAAGTCAAATTAAAAGGGACCAGTCATCCTTGGAGAAGCAAAGCCATGTCATTTGAGCCAGCTGGCCAGCATAGCCAGCAGCATCCCTTAAGGCTGACTTCCTAGGAGTAGGTCACCAGAAATTAAGGGTATCACATAACTGGTTGGGAAACCAGCAGCCTGGATTAGTTCGCAATTGAGAAACATGGTCCCATCCAAGACAGACTCCTGGAAGAGACTCCGTAAAAGGGCCAGTTACAGTTTACAGAGGACTTATGCTATGCCTCTGGTTATAAATGTCCACTTTTCTGATGTTAGTGTAACAAGGCTTGCTGATGTCAGTTTTTCAATATTTTTTCCAGACTGTCCAGGATCGCTTCTGCAAGCAACAGTGGAAACAATGAGGGTGCACCAAACAAATACAGAGGCCCAGATCCAGATCCAGGACTACGCCTCCTTCCTTATCAAGGACATCTTGCAGGCTTGGGCAAAGGTTCTAGACAACCCAGGGTAGACCGAGAATGGAGGGAGAGGGCAAGACTGCAAAAATAAACTTTTGCAATCCAGAGAGCTCTGCTGACCACAGATTCATAAATTTAGACAAGTCACTTTAGAATAAGGTTGTGCCAGTTTACAGCTACTGTCCCAGAATAATTATAAACAGTCTCTCTTATTCTTAAATATACTAGCTTGGGTTCTATATTCCTGAGCACCCTACAAATGACATCACTAATAAAGATGATCTAATTGAAAAATCTATGCAGAAAAATGTTTAGATGTAGGTACACAATATAGATAACTAAAAGGGGCTCTGCTCAGTCAACAATCAGCTCTGATACATTGGCAATAAAAGGAAGAGTATTAGAGAAATGATGACTCCTCACAAATTGCTGTCTTGATTCCCTCATCTTTGTGTGGTCAGTGGTGCTGGTGGCAGGATATGTGTGTGCATATGCATGAAATTACTATGAAAACTTCTTAAAGAGACTTTTGGTGCCTCTAAGCAAAGATGTCATACAAAGTAGCATTATTTCAACTTTTAGAAATTCATTAAACATGTTTTTAAAGCAACAATATAGACTCATTTGAAAAGTATAAGCAAAGGGATGGTCAGGGAAATGGGTGGAGAAAAGAAATTCTGAATGGCTATCAGTTTGTCCCATCCCAGAAAGAATAGAGAACACAGATCTACATGGAACAAAACATACACAATGAAACCAAAACCCAACAGCAGAATCCAGGCACCATGAGAAACTCAAAGATTTGCTTTATGTTTTTGTTCTTTAATTGAAGGAGTGGCATTTGGTGGAGGTTTGGTGGAGCATTTTTGTATTGCAAATTATAGCAAGGAAGAGAAACTTTAAAGCTTTTAATTCTTTACAGAGAACAGCTTGCTTCGCCCTTGAGAGTGGGCTAGGCTAATTGTTCTACCAGATCAAAGTGGGACTGAAGAGTCAGTGATGAGTGCATTTAGAGTCCAGAAGAAAAGTGTGGATGCTTCCCCTGAAGCACAGAGGTGGGATGAGAAGCCTTCAGCTGTCTCAGGGTCTTGCTGGGATCTCTTTAACATCCACTGGTCATTCTGCAAATCATGACCAGCATGGAAACCACTTCACAAACACTCATTTTATTTCCCCTTTTTGTCTATTGCTGGAAAATGCATGAAAACCTTGTGAACTATAACATGAGAGGGTCTAAAATGATGGTGATTTAGTTCCTCTTCATTCAAGAGGTAAGAGTGAGCTAGCAAGGGGTAACATGAGGGTGGCAGTATAAGGGAAGGACATTCATTTCCTTGTAATGGCTTCAGCCTAAGTTGCCTTTTATCCACTTAGACCCACACAACAAGTTCACTCTGGAAATCTCGTCAGCTCGGCTGTGTGCAGATGTAATCGGAGCCGCTCTGGGCAGTCCTAATTACAAACACATTTCTCTCCCTCCATGGCCGTTCCTAAGCAGGCAGTGGTCAGAGCCTTGCCAGGATTTTTTTGGCATCTTTTTCCTGCTTTGTTTCCAAAGCTGCATTTTTCTACGAGAAAAAGATGTACGAGAGATTGTAAACAGGATAATTATACAGCAATATGATTTGCAATGCAGACTTTCCTTGTGGATTATTTTGAATGTGTAGGGGTTTGTTTTGGTGTGAGTTTTTTTCCACTCCGCCTGTGAGTCAGGGAGATAAAATGTTGTTTTGAAAGCGCAAGTATATGGATCCACTAGAAACCTCCTACGGGGTTGTTTAAGACATTTTATGAAAGATTATGGGGAGGAACAGCAAACAAAAGAGAAAAAGGGGAGGAAAGAGTAGGTGTGCAGGTCTCTGGCACTCAGCTCCCATCACTGAGGATGTGGGTGTACCTCTGCTGTCCTTTCTAGAACATTGTGAAGAAGGAAATAAAACTACAAGAACAGCTGCAAGTTTGAAATCACGAAGTTATCCTGTCTAAAGTAATGATGTTCTGGTCCAGGGGCGGGGGTCCAATATGATCTTTGAAAGGACACATCCTCTGTCCTTCCTCTATGCTTCACCAAAGTTTCCTCTGTGGTTTATAAAAGGCGGATGTCCTGAATAGAAAGATGGGATAGGGTAATGTCAAACACATGCTCATCCTGCAAGTTGTGTTCATAGACACAGCACATTTATTTGTTTTGATACATAAATTCTGTTATTTGTGGATGCTTGAGATAAACCTGTGGCTGTGTAGGTTTCCTGGCACAACTTGAGGCTGCCCTTTGCACGTGGACCACAGTGTATGACGGAGACCAGGGAGCTCCATCGCAAGGAAGTCCTGGGAGTGTATGGTCGAGTTTTTTGTTTCTCTTCAGTGCCTTGCCTACCTGAAACATTTTCAGTATTCAGTAAGTTTGGTTTAAAAAATTTCCAGTTTGAACCCCCCAAAATGAGTTTGTTAATTAAATCAAAGTACCTCTGCAAAACAAACTATTGATTCATTTCCCCAATAGCCAGGGATGCAGGGATAAAGAAAGCTCTATCCCACTCTCATGAAACTAGAGCTTAATGGGAAAAACACATCTACAGGAGTTGAGTCACAGTGGGAACAAAAATTACAGAAAAGCAAAAATTACAATCTTCAGTCCCAAATGTAAATTAAATTTTGTCAGTTTTTTATCTTTATCATTTTGTTTATTTTCAGAGGGAAGGGGAAACAAACAACAGAGCATAAGGATTCTTCAGGTATACTAGAATCTGTTCTAGTTTTGAATAGTAGAACCTAACATAACCTTCATATATATATATATATATATATATATATATATATATATATATATGTATATATATAATATATATATATTATTCAAATATAACAAAACCCCTTTCTGAAGATGCTTCCTTCAGATATTGTAGAAGGACCTCATGCTAAAGAGTCAGGTATCCTACACTGATACTTAGTAGCCATGTGGTCTTCTATGTGGTGATCCCTTAGCTATGAAATGGGATCATCTATGTCAAGTAACCATAGGGCCATTTTCTTACTCTCCAAGGATAAGCTGTGCATGTTGAAGCTTTTGTAAATAACCTATGTAACTTAGAGAATGGTTGACAGCTATCATATGTAAGCAAATGCTGCAAAGATTCTTAGATGGGCAGCAGTTTGCCCTGTAATCTCCTCAAGCCTAAGCAATAGCAAAACTACTTCTCATTCAAATCTTCTGAAGGAAAGAAGTGGAAGTCATGGAGCAAGACACAGAAACATCAACTGGGAATATCCATGATATGACACTATATTTTCCCAGTGTGAAGACTCTTAATACTATCAATAGTCACATCAAGAAGTATCAACAAGCAATGTAAGTTTTTGTCACCAGCAGTATTCTTTGTGCTCTGTTTATAACATTAGGAAGGTAAATTAAATCCTTTACAGACATTTTAAAGTTAAATATATTAAACAAGTTTTTATGACTATACATTCATTACAAAAGTTCTTGACTATTCAGACCAATCTCATTCCAGGGGCAGTAAAAGACTTAGTGAAAAGAGTATTTCAGGAGAGTCTATTTGAAGGAAACATAAGAAAGATGTTCAGCAATCATTGATTATTCACATAAGTAGAGGCAACAAGAAAACTCAGATAAATAACATTTTAGTTCATTTCTAAGACTCGTTTACAGCAATTCAGTTGAATTTATTTCAACTTTTTTCCTAGAAAACTTTGCATGTGACTGCAAAGTAACAAATTCCTTTCTTGGTCGGTTGGTTACATTATAAATTATCACCAGTATACCCTCCCCCAATAAAACAGAATTGGAAGAGAAATTAGAGTCTTCTGTAATTAGACCCTGGCTAATATATTGGCTCAATAACTCAACAATGGCTAATTCTACAGTTAATTCTAGATTATCCAGCCAAGAAAATGTGCAAGGCAATCATCACAGAGCATCTATTGTGTGACATCTGCTCCAGTAGGTATCGAGAAACAAAGTTGGATTTGGCCATGACCCCTGAAGACTTTTTCACTACTGTATTCCTAGTACCTAGGATAGCACCTATTACATTGAAGATTTTCAATAAATTATTATTGAGTAAATAAGGAAACAACCACATAGACCTTACTCTTTAGAAAAACATAGTTTATATAGGGAAACTGGCATGTATGCTATTAATTCAGCACCCCACTGCCTAAGGCGGCTTCCCCCGACCTCCCCATCATGATCTCCAGACTGCCTTTCAACCACAATCCTTTCTTGATTACAAAGTGGAAAAAAAGATTTAAAGAGTTCTGATTTTAATTTTTCTGTTCCACAGCTAACTGTGTGACAATTATTTATAATTTTTTTAATTTTTATTCTTTGATTTTTCAAATGGAGAATAGTATTTGCCAAGTACAGCATCTTGAAAAATTAAATAACATTATATAAAACCCTGAATCCAGGGTTTATCACATAATAGTTATTTAAGTAACTGTGAATTTCTGGGTCTCTCTTCTTTGTCCCCACTTTTTTCTCTCAAACTACATTAGCCTCTCCTGTGGATTATAGTTCAGCTTGCCAATCATCTAAAACAGTAATTTCAGAATCATGGCTAATTTCAGAATTATTGGGCCTATCCCAGATCTACAAAATTAGAATCTCCTGAAGGGTCTAAAACATATAGGAGGTTCAATATCAACTCAGGTGAATTCTGATGATCAGCTATGTTCAATTACTTTGGATGTGCTAGATGACTTTCAAATCCAGGTTATAAAAGGTGATGTGACCTCCATGTGGTGTGTTTCTCTCTCTCTCTCTCTCTCTCTCTCTCTCTCTCTCTCTCTCTCTCTCTCAGAATTTGCCCTTTTAGAAAATTGAGTTTCATGTAGAAAGTCCAGTTGTCCTGAAGGTGCTATAAGAATGATCACTGCTCTCCATCAACTGGAAATTCCTTAGGGCAGTGGTCCTCACACTTAGGTTAGCAACAGAATCAACTAGACGGCTTGTTAAAACAGATTGCTAGCTCCACCCCTAGAATTTCCTGATTCAGTAGTCTTGGGGTAGAGCCTAAGAATTTGCAATTCTAATAAGTTTGCTGGTGATGCTGATGCTGCTGGTCCAGGGACCACACTTTGAGGTCTACTGGTAAGGGCTTGTTATCATAGTATGGTTTGTTTACTGGGAGCATTAGCATCACTGGGCAGCATCTTAAAAAATGCAGAGCCTTACACTCCATCCCATATTTACATTAAAGGCTGAGAAACACAGATTTAGAGAAGAACTTCACAAAAGGAGTTTTTAAATGCAAGTTCCTGGACTCCATGTGCTAAAGATTCTGCTATAGTTCAAGAATCTGCACCTTTATTATCTTCCATGTCATTAAGATGCAATTCACAAATCACATCTGAAAAATCACTGGTCAAGAGACTGACAGACTAAGTGATGGGCTTGTTACTGAGTATGCTCAGTGAGCCTGGCCAGACTTGCTTGGTGTCTTGTTGAAGAAAGAGTACCACCAATCAAGCAGTCACATTGCACTTCCTTTCTCTAGGTATTAGTCAGAGACTGTGTGCTTCCCAATAAGTTAATCATGACCTGTTAGAATAAGATCAGGACTGAAGTGGATTCATTTTAAAGACAGATGTCAAGTGTGAAGAATAATGTCTAAAATCTTTACTTACATCCATTAGTAGTCAAGGCTGTTTTGATTGTAACAGAAACAAACTCTAGAATGCATGTACCCACACATGATGAAATAGTGAGTTTTTTAGAAAGATGCAAGGCATCTGACAAAAAGCCCTTCTCTTAGTGGACCAGCATTTAGATTATTTTCTGTGGCATATGTTATTTTCTCAAACTGGCCACAGCAGTATTTTACATTTTACATGTTCTTCCTGAACTTTTCCACTCCCACAACAAGAGGTGGACTCTATACACACTTCCCTTAAAACTGTGTAGGCCTTTATACCTGTCTCAACAGAGGACCATGGTAGAAGCATACTAAGTGACTTCCAAAGGCAGGTTGTAAAAGGTAAATGACTTCTGTCAGTCCTCTTTCTTGGAATTTTCCCTTTTAGAACCTGACTCTCCATATAAGAAGCCCAGCTGTTCTGAAGCTGGCATGCTAGAGAGACCACATGGAGATACAAGGAGACACCAAGGAGTTCCAGCTATTTTAGCCCTCAGCCAGGGAGCCAGACATGTAAGAAAGGAAGCCATCAAGATGGCTCCACAGGCTCTTTTCCAGTGGAATCCTGGAGGGTAACAACGAGAAGAAAAAGAAGATCCCTGACATGCCAGAAATCCTTAATAAAAAGCCAAGGAATTTCACAGAGCTGATGGTAAAGTGCTTGACAAAGAAGTTTGCCCAAAAGACACTTTAAAGGGCAAAGAAGAAGGTTATCTATGAAAAAGTTAAGCACTATCACAAGAAATATAGGCAAACATATAGAACTGAGATTCAAATCAAGGATAAGATGTGAAAAAAAAACTGGCAACTTCTATGTACCTACAGAACCTATATTGGCCTTTGTCATCAAGATCAGAGATGTACCAATGATGTGAACCAAAAGGTCCACTAGGCATTGCAGCTTCTTTGCCTTCACCCAGATCTGCAATGGCACATTTGTTAAGCTCACCAGGACTGGACAGGCAACACTTCGGATGTTCCATCTCCTGGTAAGTATGGCATTATCTGCCTGCAGGATCTGATTCATGAGATCTATACTGTTGGAAAATACTTCAAAGAAGCAAATCACTCTTGGTAGCTCTTCAAATTATATTTTGCATGAGGTGGGATGTAGAAAAAGACCACCCATCTTGTAGAAAGTAGAGGTGCTGGAAACAGGCCAGATCAATAGACTTTATAGAAGGATGAACTAAGATATCTATCACGGTATACTTACATCTGGTCAGATAATAAATAGTGCCTGTTCTTAAAAAAAAAATAAAATAAAACCTCCATGCAGCAATAATAACTGGAACACCCCATCTAGAGCTCTGTGATTTTTGCCCCTGTTTCACAATCTGCTTTATTTTTTCTTTCTGTCCACAGACCAGACTGATCTCCCATGAACATAGATCAGTATGACTGTGCAGCCACACTGCATGCCCTACAGAAGTGTGACTGTGCATACCAATCACCTGGAAGTTTTTGTTAAAAGTCAAAGTCTGACTCAGTAGTTCTATGGGGTGTTCTGAGAGTTTCTAACAAGCTTTCATATTGTTACTGGTCTATGGGCCATTAGATCAAACTCTTACCATTTTCTTTCTACCCCAACCCACACCCACACAACCCTATCTTATATCATTTGAAAACAAGTTTCAAAGTTCATGAGAGTTCACTACTATGTCCTTCAGCTTAACTCTTCCAAGACAAAGAACATTGTCTATGTAATCAGGATAGTGGAATATATGCCAGAAACTTAATTTATTGTAAAAAGTCTTATTTAAAATATAATCTTGGGGCTGGGGATGTGGCTCAAGCAGTAGGTAGCATGCTCGCCTGGCATGCACGGGGCTCTGGGTTCAATCCTCAGCATCACATAAAAATAAAATAAAGATGTTGTGTCCACCGAAAACTAAAAAATAAATATTTTTTTAAAATTCTCTCTCTCTCTCTCTGTCTCTTTAAAAAAAATATATAATCCACATGCAAATTTCCTCCTTTATCTCAAAAATATATTTCAGAGCAGTTTTTCCCCCTTTAATCCACTGTTCAATTAAGGATCAAGCATTTTCAATATCCTGTAATCTAGAATAATTGTTCTACCTTTTCTTAAAATGTTTTTTATAAGAATAATATTTTTGAGAGTCCAGGCCAGTTGTTGAACATATGTAATGTTCCACAATCTGGATTTGATTTCTCTCTCATGAATAGATACAAGTTTTACATTTTTATCAAGAATATTTCATTGCCACCAATTGTGTACTTCATATTGCAACACACTGGGAGATTCATGACCACTTTTCCCCTTCTTTTTTGTGATTTTGGGTTGGCTCACTTAGTTAAACTATCTCTTGTGTTCTTTTTTAAAGAACAAAGGAATTTTTTCAAGAGAGGCTCCCGATAACTTCCCCTGTCATCTCATTGTCCAGAATAGATAATACAGTCACTCTTAATCCACTCATTGGAAAAAGGAGATGGTGTCCTATGATTTGCTTTGACCAATTCTGATTGAATTCCTGGGAATGAGGAGTAACTTTGCCTCCCTACAAGTGGAGGTTTGTCAAGCTGGGGAAGAGCTAATTAACATTAGCTAGAAGAATGACTTTAGGGTAGACAGCCAAGAGTACATGCCACATGTACCCAATATTGCACAGCTAGTTACAGCAAAAACTGCTCTCTGATTCCTGTTACAACATAGCATGCGGCCTTCTCATGAGATTAAGAATTTATTGCTTATAAAATGCTTTATAGGCCTCCTGTGAGAAATTCAATATTTATTTGCCCTGCAAGATCAAAACAGAAATTTATTTTTTCTTTTCAGCTTTTCTTAATCCATGATTCTTCACAGTGTGATAATGATACAGCCATATATAACCTCTGCCAAAATAATTTTTTTCCTTACAAAATGGGTCAACAAGTTTCACACAGAATAAGTTCATGGAATGTAAACAGTATAATTTTAAAGCATTTTACACTCTATTATTCTTTTTCAAAGTTCTGGAGTTGGAAAATCAAAAGAAGTTATAATTCTATCAGAACCAAAAGCCAAAATTGTGGCTGCTTTTATTAAGTTTATCGGGGCTGTTAATAATGGCCATTCAGACCTCCTGAGTCTAAAGAATTGGGTTGGATATTTACAAAGTGCAGTTTCTTATGAGAATTCTGGCACTTGTGAATCTTACTCTAGCTGAAAACTAGATATAAAAAACATAAAGTTTATTCTGAGTCTCTAGATGATCTGGTTTATTTCTGAAAATCAACTGTAGTATTTGGGGGGTCTGATACAAGGGCCGTTGGTTGTGCCAATCAAGCAATACTTTTCTACCAGCTTTAGTAATTTATTTTTCTGTACCTTCAGAAGAAGTAGGATAGGCAACTCTCTACATTCTATGATTTAGAGAGTTCATATACTGTTCTTTCACCAGCTCATCAAGGCCTAAAATTTTACCATTTGAATTTTAAAATCACTCCTCCCCCAATTTCCAGACACCCAATTCCATCCTCCCTGGGCCAAAGCTATTCCTCTCTTATCTTTATAAGGAGGGCCAAAGTCATCTCTGTATTGTCCTAATACATAGGTACTCCACCCATCTCTCAAGCATCAACCTTATTTTAGCACTGAAACTTCAGGTTCCAGTCTAACCTAAGTGCACAGGGGTCCAGAGACATAGTGGAGAATGGGCTTCCGGCAGAGCAGAGGAGTCGAGGTATGTAGGGAAGGAAAAGAGAGGGAATATTGCAAGAAATCTTTACCTGTTTCACAGCTGTACTAAAACCAAACTCCCATTTTTAGCACTCACCATCTTTTTTTGTTTTCCACAACCACTGACCTTGACATTCGCCAGCCCTTTCTTTCTTTGCTGTAATCTTAACTCCAGTAGAATGGTGCTTGTGATTTAACCTTATTTCACCCCAAAACAATAACAACTACAAAAAAACATAAATAAACAGAAGATGGCCAAATACTACAAAGAACTCTGGGGCTATTTGTGCATGGGACTTAAACAAGATTTCTACATGTATCTGTTATCTTTCCCATACAATGAATGAGTTTTTTTTTTTTTTTTAATGTAGAGATTTCTCAAAACTACTATTCCAGCTATTGTGTTATTTGGCATTTACTCACATACCCCAAGAGAGGTAGACATGAAAAAAAAAAAAACAGTATTTGACCATGTAACTATAGTTACAAGCCACAGACAACCAAGGGAGCAGAAATTTAAAGATGAATGCAATATGCAACCTTGCCCTGATTCTGTCTCTCTGGATAAACTCTGCTCACCATTGAAATCTAAGTGTTCCCTAGTCCTAGATAATTGACAGGCAGTGGGAGAAGGTAAAATCAAGTCGAAATTGAACACTGAATAGAAAAGCACCTCCTTTCCAAGAAAAATTCCATTTCATTGTGGAATGAGGAAAATGCCCCATTCTCTTGTTTAGATAAATTCCAACCGTGTTTACACTGATTTCTCCACAGGGACAAAAAGAGACTGTTTCTTTGAAAAGCCAGTGACAGAAAAAGTCTCAAGTTCAATTTGGTTTCATCTTGAAGGTTTGAAGTAAAACAATTCTTTGTAAGGATTTATAAATAAGACATTCATTAATTAAACTCACAATATCACTTTGAAGTGAATACTACTGAATTCATTTAACCAGTGATGAGTTCTGGCAGAGAAATTGAGCAATTAGACTTGTTCAGTAAAGCATTTAAAAGCCTAGGGGGAAAAAAAGAAATCCAGGAGTTCCCAATACCTCATTCTCCATGCTGAATTAGTCTTAGGTTTAGAATCAGATATTCAGCATATAATTGCAGTAGGAGGAGAATTCTGCTGTGACCCAGTTAGAATTGTAAGTATAACCTAGCCAAATTGCTTGAAGTATATCAGTGTTTCCCATTTGAAATGGATCTCCAAGGCTTGTCACATGAAGAAGAAGAAGTGTCCAGGAAGTCCATGAAAGCTGTCACCCTTTCACAGAGATGAGCATCTATCCTGACCCCGTCTCCAGTTCTCAGGCAACTTCCATTCCCCAAGTCAGTTCTGCCACTGAACATTTTTTATATTAATGGCACAAAAGCATCTCCAGTCTCAAAAGCTTTCCTCCAAGGTCAGCCTTGCCAACTTTGATGTAATTCTGCTGCCTTTGATTCTTCTATTTCCACACCAAACCAATATCCACACACGTCAACTCACTGCTTGTCCCCAAGTTCAGTTATTGTTTTGTTGCCACATCCATGTTTGGTCTTACTCAGGTTCTAATTAAAGTAGTTTGAAATGACTACCTTCAACACTCCTTTCCTTGCAGTCTGTCTTTAGGCCTATTTCAAAGTTTTCTACCATATACAAATCAATTCCTGCCCTTTGATCCCCTCCCTCCTCCCTGTGAGTTTCAGGATCTTTTCCCCAGAATAGTCAGTGTCCCTTATTCTCTTCTCTTTCTCAGTTAAACAAAGCTTCTCCAGGTATCCACTAGCCCAGGCACCTCCTTTGGCTTTTGTCTTTGCTTCAGTGACACATCCCTGATTTTTTTTTTTCCCATGTCTTCAAGATTACCTCATCCACCAGCTTTTCAACAGTCTTTATGTGCCCTTTCTTCTCAGTGCTTTCCTTGTGCAATTACACACATTATTCAATAAATATTTATTGGTATGTCACAAGAACCATATGCAATAAGGAAGACATAAAGTTGATTTAATATACATTTTGAACTCAAAGATCTTATCATCTTCTGAAGAGGTTAAGGCATAGAGGAGTAATATAAATAACACTAATATATAGAATGTATACAATACCATTAAAATGATACCCATAAGTTAAAATGGAAGTTCAGAATCAGACAAAAAAAAAAGGCTTAAAAAAAACAGGATGATCAATAGCAGAATCAAGAAAAATTCATGAAAGATGTGGCTTCTTGGCATAGCTTTGTGGACAAATGGAGCAAAGAAAGGTATTTCAGGTATGTAAATAGTTGCAGCAAAGACATGGAGGTGAGAAGAAACCAGAAGTGAGACAGGATGAAACTCAAAGAGGTTAGAATGCAAAGTATATGAAAGGCTGTTTGGGGAAGTAAATATGGAGCAAGGTATACAGCATTGATGCTGCCATATCTAAACTGTTATTTGGAATTCATTGGAAGCTTGTGATGATGAGTGAGGTGATCAGAGCAAGATTAGTGTGAAAATGGTATAGGCAAAAACAAAAACAAAAGAGCACAGTGGAAGCCCAGGAAATGAACATTTATTTAGGAAATGACTGAGAAGCAGAAAGTAACACCAAGCATAAGATGCTGGTTTACAGATGTCCTACCCTTATAGATGCTCCTTTATTCAATCAATAGATATTAATTAAGCACCTACTATGTGCACAGAACTAGCCTAGGGACCAGAGACTCAGTAGCAAATTATAAAAACAGACCCCTGCCCCAGGGTGATGCCAATATAAAGGAAGAACTAGTTACAAAATATTAGAAATGCTGTGGTAGATGTGCAGATGAAGCCCAAAAATGAGTGGTTAAGTCACTGATGGAAAAAAAAGAACCTCAGAGACCAGACTGCATAAGAGCAAGATGCCCATGGTCATGATTACCACCATGCAGAAGCCCACCTCCTCTGAGAATGTTTCTCTCCCACTCCTTGGGGGCCTGGGTGTTAGCCTCCATTGAAACAAATACATGGATTATATTGACTTCTTTCATTCTTTATTTTTACAAAAAAAATAATAATTTCAGTTGCATTTACATCAGATAATGGTTTCAGGTTATGTGGCATATAGCAGGGAAGGAAGGAGACTAACAGCTTGATGAAATGAAGAGTTCTAAGCTGAGTCACTATACCAGAAGTCATCTTGGATCCTCTTTCTGACCAGCTGGGTGACCTTTCACGACTACTTCTCTTGGCCTCAGGTTTCTTCTTCATAAAATAGTGATTTAAAAAAAAAAAAAAAAAAATATATATATATATATATATGTGTGTGTGTGTGTGTGTGTATGTGTGTATGTGTGTGTATAAATATATATATATATATGTATTAAATATATATAAAAATATATATATATATATTTACATTATACTGTGTTGTAGAAATAAAAAATAATTTTAAAAGCAATTTTCAAGCACAACATATAGTTTATTACCACTTACATCTGCTTCAGTCAAGATTTCTACAGAAAGCAAACAGCACACTTCCATTGACACTGGAAGAGTTTATTTCTAGAGGGACAGTTCACATAGTACAGCAGGTTAGGGGAACAGAACAATGCTCAAGGGCTAGCAATGTCAAGAGCCATCAGCATATCTGGATCAAAAGGAGTGAGAAGTAAGTGTCATTGTAGGAACTGGGAAAGAGAAAATGCTACAAACTATAGAAGGTATCTGCAAGCAAAAGAGCAAAGTAGAAGCCCAGGAAATGAACATCTCATTTACCTTCTTCCTTTCCTCCACTCATCTGCCAAAAAGTCCAGTCCTCCAATCAGCTGCCAAAAGTCTGGCCAGAGACAACCAAAAGCCAGAGGAGGAGAGATACTAGCTGATGTTATCTGTCCAGGTCAGCCACTGGGATTAGTGAGTTAAGTGGAGAAGGTAGTCAGTATTAGTGGTTCTCTATGAATCAACTTCATTGAACATAAGGATCACCTGGTAGAGATTCTTAGAAAAGTTGTCTCTTCCCAGAAATTCTGAATTTATAAGACTTGGAGAGATGGAGCCCAGCAATGTACTGTTTTACTGAGCATCCCAGAGTTTCTCATGATCATGGTCAGTGGACCACATTCTGAGAACACAGAAATAAGTAATTAATTTCTAGTTAAGTTAATAAGTTCTCAAGGAGTTTGGTTTCTACATGATGGTCAGTTGAATCAAATCCTTTCCCTTATGAGAGGAAGATCTTAAGATCAGTCTAATCCATCAGAAAAGAAGACATTGGATCCTATTCTCAAATGACTTGTATATCTTAGAGACTGTTTACAGATGCCTGAGGATTTTGCCTTTTTGCTAGAACTCATCACCTGGCAGAGTTCAATGGAACTTCCTTGGGGTAGTGCACAAATCAACACAGAAAAGAGACTTTGGATACAATATTGCATTTCCCTATGCATTTGGAAAACAATTGTACAGAATATTACTCCATAAGAAAGTTCTAAGCTTTTTTTACAGTATCCTGTGGCCCTACAAATTACTGCCTTTTCTCCACCTTTATGGCCCTAGCTGAGTATATCATAAGTGCTCAATGGTAAATGTCAATAGCCACCATTTTATTACTGGACAGAAAGGAAAAACAAGTGCAATTTGTGAATGCTGAAAATCTAGTACGTCTAGTGCTTTTAAAAAAGCAAAACAAAAAAAAAATACTTTCTTTTAAAATAAGAAAACTAAACTTCCAATTTAAACCAATCCCACCCAACAAAAGTTCAAATAAGTTTTAAAAATTGTATGCAGTAGCAACATTCCTCATGCATACTGAGTGGGTACGGGAAAGAGAGCCCTGCGAATTGCTGTCTGTCACTCCTCTCAGGCTCCCACCTACTGTTCTGTACGTCTGTGTAGTTGTTATTCAAAGCAACTAAAATTTTTCTTTAAAAAAAGAAAAAAAAAACGATGTTGAACTTGTGAAGATGACATAACAGTGAAATGGTGCCTTCTCTGAGAGTATTTCAGTGTTTCTGTCACACGCCCCTTTTCATAGGCGTAAGTCACAAAACTAAATCTCCACAACCAGATTACATAGCCTCAGCCTGAGAGTGACTTTATTTCATTCCAACGTGCACTGCCCATTCAACACCTGCTCCCTGCAGAAGCCAGTAAGCATTTTGTACACACCTACACATATTCTTGGGACTGGAATCGCAGCTGCTTGTAATTTTACTGTAACTATAAGCCTGAGTGTGAAATAGAACTAAAATAGTTATGAGCCTTTAAAACGAGAAAGCATGCAGATGATCCTTTCTGGTAAGACCTCAGAAGTATAAAAGAATAAAGTGGTTTATTCAATAATTTCCAAAAGCATTTATTATTTTCTAAATATAAACACTGTTTTCAAGATCTCCTTCCATAGGATGAAACAGTGTATTATCATCAGAAAAGGTCTCTCCCCTGCACCTCTTTTCCTACTTTTATGTCAGTCCTATAAAGAGATAACACTTAGTTTCTGGACTCCTAATACATTCATTTGTGACCTTCTAGCCAGTGAAAGAGAGGGTTTTTTTTTTTTTGTTATCTGAAAAAAAACAATGACCCAAATGCTAATATGTCATTATCTTAAACTCTCTGTGGTTGGCATTGTGATTATATATAACACTAATTGTTTTCCAAGAATTTCTATTTTAGTGTGGTTGTTTTCAGTTTCAAGAAACAGATGACCCAACTCAAAATACCTTGAAGAATGAAAAAATTGATTCTCTCATCACAAGGAATCCCAAATAAGCCAGCTCCAGAGTTGATTAACTCAGATTATCAAAAACCCAGGTTGTTTTTACATTTATACTCTTTCATCTGAATTTCCAGAGACTGAAGAAAGGACAGTTTATCAGTTAGGATTCTCCCAGAAACAGAACCAGAAGGAGATATATATAATTTGAAATAATTGGCTTATGTGTTACAGGAAGCTGGCAAGTCCAAAATACATAGAGTAAGCTGGTGGGCTGAGAACTCTCCGATAGGAACTGATGATGCTGTCTCAAGGCAGAATTTTCTCTTCCTCAGGGAAACTTTAGCTCTTAAAGCCACTAAGGTTATCAAAAATAACCTTCTTTACTTAAATTCAACTTATTGTATATGGTAACCAATTTATAAATACTTTCACAGCAATTCATGGATTAGTATTTGGTTGGACGACTAGGTGTTATAGACAAGCTAAGTTTGCACACAAAATTAACCATTACAGATAATTGCTTCCTTGTATAATTCTTTTTAAGAGCAAAGAAACTTTTCCTAGAAGTCCCCCAGTAGACATCTTCTCAATTTCCATTAGCCACTGCTGGGATTTGTACCCCTTATGAAATCAATCCATTATAAGGAGAATGAGATCAAGTTTGGTTTAAATCAATTGGGTTTTAGCTGAGCCACATGGGGCAAGAGAATATGTAAGAACTAAATTTGGGCTGTACCATATGGAAGAAGGGGAAAGTGGTTGTTGACTACGCAAAAAAGCATCAGGTACAGAGTAGGAGATTGATAAATACTTCAATGAACAAATAAATCTAAGAATGAGCCATGATGCATACTGAAGATAAGGGCTGGTAATTTTTGCCAAATATATAACCCTGTCAAGACATAACTTCAGCAAGCAGTCTGTATGCTGTATGCATGAAGTGTGCCTCCTGTTTGCATAATATTCCATTCAAATCTTTGACACACACTGCTAAGGCTTATCACTCATAAATACTAAGTGAATGCTAACTGTGCTCTAGGGGCTGAACTGAAAAAGTCAGGGAAATACCATTCTAAATGTATAAACTATTTAATCTAGCACATTAAGTGCAAAGCTTTCCTGTGGATATACTTAAACTCCTAATTCTAGAACACACACTAAGATACTGGGGTTTTTTTGTAAATAAGACTACAGTTTGGATGAAGTTCCTAAGGAAGCAGTGAAGCTCACCTAGGGACTATGAATTGCTCTAAGGAATGCTCAAAAAAAATTGTTTTCTTTTTTTTTTTTTACCTTTTATAGTATTCTTTGTTCATGGTCAGCATTTATCAGGGCTTGTTTTGATCAAGAGTCTCAATACATGGAACTTGTGATATAGGGATGAGATGGAGATGTGTTCAGAATAAATTCAATACTGATTTAGTATACACACACACACACACATACACACACACATGCACACACACACACAGCTACCTAGTATTTACTGCTATTTTTTCACTACCTTTATAATTAGGTAATGTCTTATGTTTCTTTTATATTAATTTTTAAAACCTTTTCTGATGGTCAATAAGAAATTATGTACCAGCTATCTGACAACAATGCAACTTTATGTATTAAAGATATTATTGGAAACTTATGAGGAGCTCCTATAGCTAAGGGGAAGTCTGTGACATATTCCTTGTTCTTGAACACTTTGAAAAACACCTCCCTTTCATCTCCATTCCTTCTGCGAGGGTCCAGGCCAGATTGTTACCATGTATTATTCCTGCAACCTTGGCACAGACCTTTACTCTATGGTTCTTAGATACAGTTATTTTCTTTCCATGGAAAATAGGAAGAACAATAGTTTTCTGAAACTCCATAGAAGGTTGCAAATATCTGTTTCCAATATCAAGTTTTCTTCCACTGTCCTGGTGGGCAAGAACTGTGCCATTTTTACCTTTGTCTTTATAAATAAATGTTGGCTGGTTAAGGTAAGGAAATACCTGTGCTGTATCAATTAGAGCTACTTCGAGTATTGTTAAAACATCCTTCTAGAAAAACATTTTCTCATTTGATTCTTTCAGGTCTTCCACACTTGTTTTTCCCAGTGAAGATGTGTTGAGTGGGAAACTAGAGGAGACTTTGATTTTGGACCCTGTGTTTAGTTACCATGTCTTACTTTTAAATAAGATAGTTCAGGCATGAACAAGACTGCTAGATGAGGGCAAGGCAAGAGGTTGCTAATAAATACATACGAGTAATTATATTTGATATATATGGATAATGAATATATATTCATAGCCTATCATGATATGCTAATCAATTAGAGGTTTGAACAAGAAATTGAACATTTAGGCAGGAAGATAATATTCCACAGGGAAAATAATTTTTAAAAATGTTGATTTCAATGAATTCTAGATAGGGCAGAGGGATGGGAGGGAAAGGGAGGGGGCAGGGGATTAACAAGGATGATGGAATGTGATGGACATCATTATCCAAAGTACATGTATGAAGATACAAATTGGTGTCTACATACTTTATATACAACCAGAGATATGAAAAATTGTGCTGCATATGTGTAATAAGAATTATAATGCATTCCACTGTCTTTTATTTTAAAAAAAACAATAAAAAATGTTGATTTCATGTTGACCAACTTAATGTGGGAAAAGCTATGTGATTAAAAGAAAGTTTCAATAATGAAAAAAATATAAATCATACTCATGCACAAATATTTCCATTACATCAAAATAAAGTAGGACAGTGGTAATTGTGTATTTTTAAAAGGATGTGCTTCAAACAAAATAACCTCCCTTTCATTGATTGAAAGACTTTCTGGAAATGGTTATCAAGGGTGATTTTCATGGTATTTGAGAGACAGCCTGATGATCTGGAAGCAGAAATAAGGCTGAAAATTGCAAACCAAAACCAGAGAATGTATGTGATCAGGGTGAGACAGAAGTGGGATTACAGAGGGAGGAGTAAGAAAATCTCAAGGAGCAGACATGTATAGGAGAGACAGCATAAGTTCAACATCTGAACGTCTAACAGAGGAAAAGTGGACTCACACATGCTGCCAACTTGAAGTTACTCCTCAAAATTCTGAGCACATGGAGGGGATTTAACACCCTTAAGTTAATTTCCTGTCAGAGAGCAAAGGGAATCTTGCGCCAAAATGCAATCATCATGCCTTTGTTGATGGGCATATCACTAAAAGTGCAGAGGACAAGGAGGAGGTTCTTAAAAGATGCTGGTGTTACAAAAATTCATTTTGTAGACTTTTGAAGACTATGCTGAAGGGACATTTAATTTGCTGGATTGTAAGGGAACAGTAGATATTTTTCATTTAGTTTCCCTAAAAATTGACAGTAGGGGTTTGCATTTGTGGTGGGCAATGAGCCTCCAGCAGAAGATCATCATGGCTTTCTGATGATCCAGAAGATAAAGAGAGAGTTAAGCAAGCGACACCTGCTTTCCTTGCCTGGAGTTTGACTTCTGGGTTGTAATGACAATAAAATTAGCCATTGGGCAATTATTTGGGTAAGCTTGCTAGAATTCGATATGCACAAACAAGCATAGCTCCTTGGTATACCTTGGCATCTGTTTTCCCCTAGATTCCACAGGATGTAGAGTTCTGCTGTCTACCATCAGATTTTCATCTGCCACATGAAATCATCATCTCCAAAGACACGACTAAGACAATTTGCCTCTTGAAACAAAGTCCAAATGTGTCACTATTGGTATTATGTAATGTTCTCCAGTTGAGAGAACTTGAAATAATATATGTGGGCATGCTTTCTGAACTGAAAAATGCCATCTATATTCTGTTGCTAGTATATAGCTAAGAAAAACTTTGTCATGAAAAGGGAATTGTGACTGAACAGCAATTCACGATTTCTGAAGCCCACTTCCATTTTTTTTACAGTTTCATCAATCTGCTATGGAATTGTTTTAAGTTATCCAAATATTGGGCAATATTCTTATACTCTTTTTTTTTTAATACAACATTAGAATAAAAACTTGAGTAGGTTTAATGCCAAAATGGACAAAGATAGGAGCTATGTTTTTGGTTTGAGGTACTAAAAGACAGATCTTTGGGAAAATGCCTGTAGGAGTTTGGAATCAACTTGAGTTCATGGTTCTCACAAAACCCCAACCCCCCAGCTCCCAGCTTCTACCCACAGTATTAGATGCACTCCTCACTGTCTCTGCCCTCCAGCAGGCTCCTCACATGGTCAGATCTCCAAACCTTTAGAGAGGTCAATGGTCAACTTATGTTTAGACTCTTGGTAGCTTGAAAAATGAAAAAAAAAAAAAAACATAATAGGCTCAACAAAATTGTGGTATGTTGTAACTGTAATCAACCCCTTCATATACACATATAGAAACAATGACATGCTGAATAGCCTTTTTTTCATAGAGGATGTCAAAACTGTAAACTGAAGTTTCTTCCTATATACAAACAAAGGTCAAGTGGCCTTCATGACCCCCTCCAGGTCCCTGGGTGTGCTGATCTGTCTGCCTGACCGTCCCAAGAACTCATCATCCTGGTCTTTGAGACTGTACATATGCAGCCACACCCTTTCCACTGTTGTTTTCCAGGTGACAGTGTGAGTTGCCATTTTACAACCGGGAAAGCCCCATTGTCTCTTGATCCATTACTGGCAGCTGTAGCTTTTCTCAAATTGGTTCACTGGCTTTGAAAGCTCTTCTCACTTTTCAAAACACCAGAGCTAACAAACTGATGCTAAATTAGGCAATCTGCACAGAAATGCCTTGGACTAGGGAAGAAGCTGGTGCTGTGATTTTGTTCCAGCCTGCCCAGACAACACTCAACCTCCTAATGGAGGGAAAACACATTGCTGTCTTAATTGGGGTGGAGGGGGACTATAATAACAAGTAGTCAGTTATCCCTCCTGAAAAACTCCATGTTGGGATGATATATATTCTACACAAACCCCAGTTCCTGCTTGCACATTGTAATGCCCTAATATACCGAAGAATTCTTTGACCTAACGAGATTCCTTTCAGCCCATGATTGACTCCACATGCCCTATATATCTCCTGTCTCACTATCAACTCAGAGCAGTTCGAAGAGACTCAGAGATTAAATTCTGAAAAACAAGCCTCATCATAATGGAAAATCCAATTAACTCTAGATACAGTAGCCGCATACCAGCAACAGCACTGTAATTTTGCCTTCTATGAAAATGGTTTAGCTGTTCATTAGGTAGCATGTCAAAAATTAAACAATGCCAATTATTTTCTTTGTCCTGATATCTAGCATTATCTGGGGAAATGTATCAGAAGACTGATTACTGATATACATTTTAACGAGTTGTAATTCCTGGAATCTTTGTTTTTTCCTGTTTTATCTTTTCTTGTATGTCCTAGTGTGAAAGAAAATAATATCTCTGGGGAAAGCAGGCTAAACCTCCTGTTCAATGGTTTGGGGATTGTGAAATGATGCTATGGATAACATTAATGTCGTTTTTTAGCTTTCCTAAGTGAAAAGTGATATTAAATAGTGATATTATCATGTTACTCTCTCAGCTGCTTTGTGAGAAAAGGAAGAAAGTGATTGTTATCCTTGCTTACAGACAGGGAAACTGAAAGGTCACGTGATTTTCTCAGATTTTTCATATGGGATTATCGGTAGAGCTGGAAGCAAAAGCCCAGCTAAGTGTTCAGCCCCTAGACTGTGCCTTGTCACGTTGACAAAGCTGATATTTCCTGGGATTTTACTGCATGCCCTGTTTTTATTACTTTTTACAGATTTGACTTAGTCACATTCACTAAAAATATCCATCCTTTCCCACAACACTGTGAAGATAAAAATGATTAAGACATAATCCCTGTTCACCAAAGGGTTAAAATAGCAGCACAAATACAAAGCAGAGAAATAATCAGGAGCACATTAGACAATACAAGAAAATTACATTAAAGCTTTCTGCAAGTAGGTAAAACCTAGATTCTAAGCATGTGTGTAGACATACCTAAAAGTGTGTGAGTGGTATGGAAGTAAAAGGAGACCTCCTTTGGCTGGTAGAGAAGGACAACCAGGGAAAGCAAATGAGAAAAGAAGAGGAGGAAGGTTGGGCTACTTTCCTCCCTTGAAATTTCTTTGATTTGACCATCATGTCCTTTCCCAGGCACAATTACTCCAATTTAAGACTTTGTGTAAGACTTAGGGAACTTGGTCAAAATGCAGATTCATGCCCACCTCCTACCCCACCTATCAATCAGCTTCTATGGATCTCCAGGGAGATCCTGAAATCTGCATTTTTTAAAAATATTTTTAGTTGTAGATGGACATAATAACTTTATTATCTTTATTTTTGTATGTGGTGCTGAGGATTGAACCCAATGCCTCACATGTGCTAGGCAAGTCCTCTACCACTGAGCCACAACCCCAGCCCCTAAAATCTGCATTTTTTTTAGCAAGCTTCCCTGTGACTTAGAGTCAAGCTCTTCCATCACATGTTGGGAAACAGCCTTATGATCACACCATTTGTCAATTTTAGGGAAAGCAAAACATGGACTTGGAAGATTTGGACAGTGTAGGAGTCCACAAACAATGGTCTTTGTAAACTGTTTATATTGTAGTAGCATAGGATTAGAAGTGCAAAGAAAAGAGATTGAATGACACGCCCTTCATATTGCTCAAGTACACTTGGGCATAGCCTCAGCTGAGTGCATCAGAGAAATCTGACTCCTAACAATTCTTTGACTTTCCCTATCCATCTCCTTTGTTTCCTCTGACCCTCGTATTATGCTCCATCTGGGACATGGCTGCTCTCATTTTGTATGTATGAATAATTTGAGGCTATATTTAGGAATTTCCAGTCATTAGGTGCCTACATTTCTGTATACAGCTTATAAGGTTTTATTTTTTTAGAATTTGAGAAATTCATGAGAAAGAAAGCTCTTAATATTAGGTCACATAGTCAATTACCTCCTTTTCTGTCTAATGCAAGATTATTCCCCGTAGCCCTGTTTCCAGCGCTCTGTTGCCTATTTTTAAATGTACTAACTGATGGCGATTCTGCCACTCCCCTCAGGAGACCATTATCCTGGCTCACCATTTTCAGTGTCAAGGGGCTTTCCTTGGTAATTAGCTCCAACTTGCTATTTCTTCCCTTTCCCATTATCCTTAGTTATCAATTCCCTTGTAGCAACAGTATTTTTCTCACATTGGTTATATATTTTTAGATAATTTCCACAGTTTTATAAGCCACTCTTAAGAGGAGCTACTTAGTACCAAACCATTTCTTAATTAGTCACACTGTTGGAAGATGAAGATGGAGTTAATGGAATCGGTCACTGGGTTCTCTTGTTCCTAACAACATGTTGCATTATCTTGTTCCTGTATCTCTGTGCTTATCTGCATTGATTTAATCCGTCTGAGGTTATCCTGCTCTACAAAGCCATGTCTCTTTAAGCATACTGTGTGTAGCTCATGTGAAGGTGTATGAGAGAGCCACCTCATTACCTGAAAAAAGGAGGGAGGGTAAGAATAGCCAGTCTGTTAGAATGTTGAATGAGATCAGGTATGCAAATAACTTCACAAAAATTCTAGATGGCAATAAACATAATAAAACCCTGAGGCATTTTTATACACCTCGACAACTATAGATTTGGAAGTCAAACAAATCTCATTTGGTTGGTCTTCAGCTTCATCTCTTACTGGCTGTATGACCTTATCAACGTTACCTGCAATTATTTATTATAAAATATTTCAATGTTCTAGACTGAGAATTCACTGAAGGCAGATATTTTTTTTCTTATTCATCTTTCTTCCCAATGAATCAGACTTAAGTTCTTCATTTTAAGTTTTTTAACCTTCCTGAGCCTTGGTGTTGCCACCTGTGAAATTCAGTGCATAATATGTATCTGCTTCGGACACATTTCAGGCCCTGGCTCACGTCTTCTTAGCCTACTTTTGTGCTCCAGCCATTCCTACAGGCACCAGATGTGCTCAGGAGAGTCTAATGACAGCTCACCTCCCCCACACTTGAGGAGTCCTGCCATCCCTCAAGGTACTTCACAGGAGCTTGGTTGCAGGAGGAAGCAGCCTTCTATCAACTAAGCAGCGGTTCTCACAGGAAAGATTTGGTTCTCCCAACTTGAGTGGGGGTCCTATTAGCATCTAGTAAGTAGAGGCCCTTGTAGGATGGTTTTACAATGCACAGACTAGCTTCTCAGAGCAAAGAATTATCCAACCCAAATGTTAATAGTACCATATTAAGAAACCCTGACCTAGAGACTGCAAAAACCTCATTTGAGGAAGATGGATCAGAAAACACACTTGTACTCCTCATAGTATACCTCCATCTGCTTTCACTGGCCCTAACGTGGACCCACCAGAAGGGTTATTTCTCTGATCTCTAAGTGCACATTCTAAAAAGCTAGCCAAACCCTCCATTGACTATCATGTGGTGTACAAGCTATAAAGACAGAAATGTTTAGGTTATAGTGCCAGTATAAGAGGGTATACATAGTCCTTGCTATGGGAAGAAATGGCATAGCCAAATAATTGTAAGATCTGGTTTACATGGACCCAGCAGAAGCCTGGGAACAAGTGTGGGAGTGATCTTGATGATGCTCATATATGAGCATACAACAAAGGCTGGAGAGAGGAGGATTTGCTGACATTGGAACACTCTCCCATGACATGGGGTTTGATGTCTTAGTTAAGACACACAGAATTGGTCCTAAAACACTGCTGAGATTATTTGTCTATATTTAGGTATTATCAAAGAAATCAGATAAATAAGGCTTTGGCAGAGAATTGGGTAAATGATCAGAAAGCTCATGGAGGTAAGAATGTACTGAATTTGTTATGTTGGATCAAAAATCCCACCACTTGACTATGTTGCCTGGGGTATTCCAAAGGACACTCTTTCACTCAGCCAATAAAGAATGCATGGTGAAGGGAACATCAAAATTTTGGAGGAGATTGGTTGTGGCTATTGACACTGGAAGATGCTTTGTTTGAACTAGTTTCCTTGGTATTGGTGGAATTGATAAATTCTGAAATAGAAGAAACTGATTTGTCTTTGCAGATATAAAAACATCATGATTACTGAAGTAGGAATCGAGGCCAGAATGACAATCAGGCTGTCTTGACCCATAGAGATCTGTGGCAACTGTTAATAAATCATGGGAACAAGATGGATGGCAGTCAACTAGAGTTTTGCTTAATCGGTATGTTCAGAAGTCAAGATCTGGCAAGAAAAATACTGATGTCAGGGGAAAATCACAGTTGCCCAGTATCTAGGTCTAAGTCAGTTCTCAGGCCCATAGTTCAGCCTCTGATCCAGAGCTTACTGACTAACAAAGAGGTTAGGTCCCCTTAATGAAGTATCCTGCAACACCACTGCAAATATATATAGTAAATATCATTTGATCCTTTGCCACAGGCACCTAAAGTTATTTACCAGAATAACCGATGTGCACTGGGAAAAGAGGATACCCAGTAAATTCAAGGGCTATTATACAGTCTGCACTAACTCTGATGGCAAGGAACCCAATATGCAATTGTAACCCTTCATTGGAGAGAGGCTTATAGAAGCTGGGCAATGAGTAGCATCCTGAGCCCATGTCTATCTCTTAGCAGTATAATGGCTCCACAGGCCAACTCTGTGATTAATTGCCTAGTTTCTTCCTGCAATCAAGTTTGGTTCTTTGTCCAGTGGAATAAGAGCCACTGTGTATTTGGAAGGGACAAAGGGATGTCCCTGAAACACCAACACTGCATCTCAGGAGGAATTTCAGAAATTGTTACCACCCATCCAAGATTTGAAGGGTGAAGGAATATCCTCACTCAATTCACCTATTAGGCTTCTACAAAAAACAGAGAAATCATTATGAATGACAGTGACCAAAGTAAATAATCAACTGGCAGCTACAAGTACAATTGCTATGCCAGATGTGATATTGTACTGGAATAGATTATTATAGTTTCTAGCACTTAATATACAGTTTTTGGACAGGCAAATATATTTTTCTCAATCTCCACAAATAATAAGGATCAAAAACAGTTTGCTGTCATGTAAAAAAGGCAGTAGTATACATTTACTGTCTCACCCCAGCATGGGGTCAAATAATCTGCTGTCATAAGATAGTCCACAGATATCATTGTCCTGATATTCCACAGAAAAGCAATTAACACTGATGACATCATGGTAATTGGACCTGGTAAGGAAAGAAGAAAGTACTTAAGATTTCAAAGTCCTATCACATGGGTTTTGTTTATAAAAATCCAATGGACTGTTACATGTGGGAAAATACCCTTTAATATATATGGCAATTTGTGGCACCCACACCTCCTATTGCTAAGAAAGAGTCACCGCATTTGGTAAGCTTATCTGGGTACCCACACATGTGGTAATATGCTGTGAACCTCTTAATAAGTGACTTGTAAGCCTTCCATGTGTGATATACATTGGCCAGAACAAGAGAGGATCCTGGGACAAGTCCAAACTGTAATGCAAACTGTACTGAAGTTCAGGCAGTATAACCTTATGGGGAGGTGGCCAGCGCCTCGTTAGGGGGTTCCTCTTCCTGCTCAGGAGGATATAAGCCACCTAAGAAAGTAGAGTCTAGAATAATTAGTGAAGAACAAAAGACAAAGTTAAAAAGACATCTTCAAAAGTTGGAGCCCCTGATAGGTTCAGTCCACACAGGAAATGGCTCCAGTGGTTCGTTTCAGGAAGTACATCAAAGGCAGGGATAGGGTTTCAGGGGTAGAGTCTTGCTTCCTGATGTCTTGCAGTCAGCAGGTTGGTTGGCATCTTGGCAGGTCACATCCATCTCAGAGGGGCTGTGTGGCTGGTGGTTGTAGCAGGTCACCCCATCTCTGGTGCTGTGTGGGACCAGGCAGAGCAGAATAGAGCTCACGATGTGTCTGGTCAGTCTTACACAGAGGAAATGTCCACTGGAAGTTTCCAGATAACAGATTCTCCTATTCACTAGGATGTGATGCACAATATAGTCCACACACAGCCCTTGGATGGCTCTCAACATGACCTAGAAGACAGATTGGGCTTGGGGGAGCCTTAGTGGGTTAAGAGGCTATGTAGAGTCCTTAAATCCCAACATGAAAGTTGCGGCACAAACCCCTGGATTCTGGAGTAACATCAAACTTTCAAAGGCCATCCCCAAAAACCAGCTCATGGCTTTTTTTTTTTTTTTTTGAGCCTTAGTAGAGTCTAGAATATCAAATATGTCTATGCAATTGGAGCTGCCTATGTTAAATTGGGATTACAAGATAATCCCAACATAAGATACATAAGATCATGCAGGCAGAGCATCAATCCATTGTACGACGTTGCTATGGACTGAGTGCTTTTGTCTCTTCCAAATTTCACATTGAAATCCATACCCTATGCGAGAGTACTGGGAGGTGTGGCCTTTGGGATGTAGCTTGTCCTCGTGAATGAGATTTGGTTCCTAAATGGATTGGGACTTAATAGAGGGAGTTTGATCCCCCTTCATCCCTCGACCAAGGAATAAGGCTTTCCTCCCCTCTAAAGGACGCAGAAACAAGGTGCCATCTTGGAAACAGAGAGCATCTCTCACCAGATAATTGAGCCTGCCAGTGTCTTGCTCTTGGATTCCCCAACCACCAGAACTTTGAGAAATAAATTTCTGTTCTTTACAAATTACCCAATGTAGGTATTTTGTTATTCCAGCACCAAGAGACTAAGACAGATGTAAATGGTGCATTTGGAATTGGACTGAGCAGATCCAGAGAGCACAAGTAAGTGGTAAGTCACACAAGTAAGTGGTAAGTCACACAAGTAAGTGGCACTGGCTTTCATGGGACTGTCCCCTGTGGCACTCCTGTCTCTCTTTCAACTATACCCATGCTCTCATGTGAATTTCCCTATAGCCAGGTCACCGGGGAGAAACTATTTGAGCTTGGTTCACAGATAGATTAGCTCAACACATCATATATATACATACCTACATACATACACATACACACACACACACACACACACACACACACTAGCTGAAAATGACCACCACCACAACACAGCACCACTCAAAGCTAGCTCTGAAGGGCAATAGAAAAAGAAAGTTTCCCCCATGGACAACACTGAGCAACACACTTGGTCATACACCAGGGAGATATTGTCTAAAGCACAGATACACACAGACTTCTAAGTTGCCAAACGGCTTTGCTGAATGGTCAGGATTGTGAAGGGAGAATGAAGAGAAGCTTGAAGACAAGGAGTCTGAGAAATATGTTTGTGGGTGAACATTTAGCAAAGGGCTCAGAACAAGCATGAGTATTTGTGTTTTGTATTAACGCACACTGGAAAACACTTAGAACATTCAGAAAGGCACTGGGTAGCCAGGTGGATAGAAACAAATTCTTCAACGGGTGTCAGTTTCTGACCTCTCGGCCACCTCAGTACCTGCCCAAGAGTCTGGTGAATAAACAGCCTTGGTAGCAAGGAGAGAGACTATGCACAGACCTGACAGCAAGACCTTCTCTTACTAAAGCTGATCTACCTACTGTCACTGCAGAATTTCCAAGCTGCCAGAGCAGACTCATACAGCGTGTCCATATGGAAACATCCCTCAAGAAAGCTGAGGAATTACTGGTGACAGGTTAACTACACTGGATACTTTCCATCCTAGAAGGGCAACAATATATCCTCACCAGAATTCACACATGCTTTAACTATGGGTTTGTCTTTCTCAACCAGGGTGCCTGTTACTGTCATCCAAGGGCTTGCCTGTTACTGTCATCCAAGGGCTTAAAGACAATATAATTTATCAATTATATGCCAATAAAATTGCCATGGACCAATGAACACATTTTGCAGTGGGGACAGTGACACAATGAGTAGAGAATCCATAGATCCCACCATATTTATTGGTCTAAAGAAGCCAGCCTAGTATTCAAAATGATAGAATCACCTATTACAGACCCAACGAAGGAGTCAGCTTGAGGACCACATGCAAAACGTGTGGGAGCTGTCCCCCAGGGTTCTGTATATGTACTAAACCTGTAATTAATAGGTGGTGAGGTGCCATGAGAGTATGTGGGCCTGAAAACCAAGGAAAGACTGGTCCTCCTCATTTAGGTACTAATGAACCACTTGCAGAACATGTGCTTCCCATTCTGGTATTGGATTGAAAGTTCCAAATCCTGGCACCAGGGGGATGAGGATATGAAGTGGGGATAGGAGGAAGCTTCTACCAGACAACAAAGAAAAGCAGAAAGAGTTCCAATGAATTAAATCCATGACTACTATTTTGTCATTTGGGGCTTCTCATACTCATGGTTGAGATGGGCTATAATGATGCTGTGTTATTAACTTGTATAGCCGTTAAGAAAGATTATTACAATAGAAGCAATCTCATATTAAAAACATGAGATTACATATTAAATATGCCCACTGTGGTGCCAGGGGCATCGTAGATATTAAAACCAATTAGTTCCCTTCTCTGTTATTTCTTATCATCATCATGAAATGCACCATACATACAAAAGAGTATATATAATATGTGAGGTGTGGGTATAGTTTCAAAAAGAAAAACAACAGAAAAAAAATCTGTGCATCCTCCACCTAGCTTAAGATATCTCTCCACTTTTTCAATATGTTTAATTTTCATTGAGCAAATTTCTGATTTTCACAATGAGAAGCTTTCAACTTCTTATTGTTTTTTTCCCCCTTAATCTACTTAATTTTTTAAGTAGGAATGCAATGGAACAAATCACTGCTACCACTTCTATCCATGTGACCAGGGACTATATTTCCTTGAGCCTCAGTTTCTTCTTTTTTTGAGTTTCTCCTCAACTTTCCCACAAAGATCATGGCGTTGGGAGCAGGAGAATACACTGAGAAGGATGTGGTCAACAAATGGTTTTACCTAACATGGACAACGAAAGTTCATACACTATGTTAGCTTTTTATTACTATAATAAAATACCTGAGATAACTTACAAAGAGGGAAGGTTTGGGAGGTTTCAGTCCTGTTGGTTTGAGCCTGTGGTGAAGTAGCACATCATGGTGAAAGTGTGTAATGGAAGAAGCTGCTCACTTCAGGATAGCCAGGAAGTAAAAGGGAAAGAAGAGGGACCAGGAACCCCATATATCCTTTTCAAGGGCATACCCCTATATGACCAGATTTCCTAGTAGGACCCACCTCTTGACGTTTCTAACATCTCTCAATAACAACACAGCCTGGGGACCAAGCCTTTAACACATGGGCCTCATTCAAACCATACTATATATCTAAGAAAAGCACCCGGTACATTGTCACTCTATCTCAAGTGTGTTCACTTGGACTAATGCCATTGATTCTTCTGAAAAGCTCAAGAAGGACCGGCTTTCCTTGAGTAACCTTTCTTTCGTTTCTATGATCTGCCATGTTCTATTTTAGTCTTTTTCCCATTAAAAATCTGTGCTCATTAAGACACCATTTGACTCTCTGGCCTTTTCAAAATCCAGCACATGAATGAATCACCACTGAGCTCGAAAAACTCCTTGAAGGAAAAGCTAAAGTATACAAACGTATCTATTGCGAGAGTCTGGTAGTAAATTTTCAAAATAGCTCTGTGCAATGAACAAAATTGACTTTCCTTTCTTCTTCCGGCAGTATGTCTCTGTAGAGTCTGGCAGAGACATTTAACAGAACAGGACAGAACTTTATTTTCTCCTTGCCCTGGTATGAGGCTGTCAGCTTGGGCGCCTTTCGGGATGCCCCCATGCTCTCGGATGGTGCACTCTGTGAGCTCACGGGAGGCAGGAACAATGGCCCACAGGCTGCCCACGTGGGCAGTGCTGTGCCCCGGAGCCCCACCAGCCCTGCTGGGAAGGAAGCTTGTCTGTTTATCAAGCTGACAGCAAGGCAACAGAGGGAGCTGCGAAAGCATCCCTTGCCAAGGACAAGCATAATGCAGAAAAATACGTCACTGCTCCAGTGAATGAATACATTTTGTTTCCACCGTTGGATGGTATCACCAGTCATCTAACAGAATAGACAGTGAAGAATGACCAAGAGTTGCATCCTCCAAATAAAGCTGAAAATAGATTTATCTAAAGTGAGTTATTGGGTTGGAGTCAGACTTGCTGGCCTCAAAGAAGGAATGGAATGTTTGTATCTTATTTCTAGCCTAGAATCTATTAAAGGCTTTATCTGAGGACACCCAAGGTCCACTGCAGCCTCTTCCAGATCATGAGTCAAGTTTACCCAGCTTTAGACTAGAACTCATCTTTTCCATATGGTTTAAACCATGCGAGTAAGAGGCTATAACTGTTGAACAAATTAAAAAAAAAAAAAAGCTAGAGGTTACAACAGTTCCGATAAATTTTAGAATTTTAGTTAAGCAAGTTCTGCAAGACAATAGTGGTGATGCTAGTACTGTCTCTCTGAAGGGTAGCTTACGGTGTGGTTTTAAACAGGATTAGAAACATTAGAACTGTTTCTATCTCCTATTTCACCATCACTACAAAAAGCTAATTTGCTTGGGAAAGTCAGTATTACTACTAAACTATTAAAAGCAAAGAAATAAAATTTTACTCCTCTCCAAATGGTGTGCTTTCCTAATATCAAATATCTCTCTCACTATGGCACTATCTCTATTGCAGATTTACACTTATTTAGGTGATTATTTGATCAATGTTAAATCTACCGTCAAACTATAAACTCCATAAGGCCAGACTATGTCTCCTTCTGCTTACCTATTATAATCCCTGGTATGCAGAACAGAGCCAGAATGTGCTTATTTAATAAATGATGGCTAACAGGCCCATTGTCAGAGAAATGTTTTATTAGTGACTCATGATCTGCCAAGAATTGGATAATATAATAAAGAACAAAGAGTTCAAGTCTAGAGTAGGGCTCAGTGGCCCATGCCTATTATACTCCCACTACTTGGGAGGCTGAGGCAGGAGGATCCCTTGAACCCAGGAGTTCAAGACGAGACTGAGAAGAAGCATAGAAAGATCCCATATCAAAAAAAAAAAAAAAAAGAAAGAAAGAAAGAAAGAAAGAAAGAGTTTAAGTCCAGCCTTGAGAATTTTACATTCTAATATGGTTTCAAGTAACAATGTACTACTTAAGCATGCATCCACCCCACCCCAGAATTTCCTATTCGTGTTTTTCCTCTTGCATTCATTACTTTTTGTATACTTTGCTTTTTCATTTTTTAATTTTAATTCTTTGAGCCTTCACTAGAATGTCAACTCCAGGAGCAGGTGTTTTTCATATGTTTTGTTCACAATTATTCTAATTGATCAGTTTTTATTTTTCCTCTGAAAAACTTCTGTACTTCTTGAACTGACCACTTTTTTTCTCCCTCCTTCCCTCCCTTCCTTCCTTCCTACCTTTCTTCCAATCTCCTACTACTCTCTTTCTTTCTTACTCCATCAAACCACATTCACCCCTTCACTGTTCTTCAATATGCCAGGTAGCTCCAGCCTCGGGGACTTAGACTAGAACGTAGCTTTAGACTAGAACTCATCTTTTCCATATGGTTCAAACCATACCAGTATGAGGCTATAACTGCACTTGCTGCCCCTTTTCAGTAAGATGACAGTCTTCCACATCGCCTCATGGCTCAGTCCCTCACCTGCTTCAGACCTTTTGCTCAGAATTCACTCTGTCAGTTGGATCTTCCCTGACAACTCTATTTAAATTTGAATCCCACACCTCCCCACGATTCATACGTAGTCCTAGAACTCGTTGTGTTTCTGCCCTGCCTTTTCTCCATAACACTCATCACAGTCCAACTACACAATACTAGTTGTATATCACCTGTCTCTCTCCCTCCCTGCCCCCAGACACAGGAGAATTCTCAGCTCCATGGAGGCTGACATCATGTTCTTTGTTCACTGACCTATCCCTAACATCTAAAACACTGATTGCATTTGGCACACCATAATATTTGTTGAATAAATGAATTATCATAAAAACAATTTTTATTCACGAAACACCAGATCTTAGAATGTTCCACTTTAGTACAGAAAGCATACACATGATTATAATAAGATGTTTGAATTTCAAATAGGAAGTTGAATATGAAATAAAAAATATAATAAGAAGCAGGTGGCTTGGAAAGGTTAAGTAATACAAGGCATACATCTTTGCTTTTTTGATGAATGCAGTGCTACAGTTTAGGCTGTTGATAAATTTTGGCTTGAAAATCTCTTAGCAGTTGTTTTGCTATCATATGCTATTTTTTTAAGGCAGTAATCAACACACACACACACACACACACACACACACACACACACTCAGAGTAGCCTTCGTGTATGAGATTGACTCAGTACCCAGAGAAAATGAGGGGAAATGACTTTTAAATAGCTAAATAGCTAAGGAAAGTATCCATGATTTATCAGTTCAATGAAACGGAAGAGCAGGCGCCCATTTGACACAACAGGCAAAACCAATCTTAACCAGGTAGACTCTGGAGTGGAAACTCATTGAACAAGTGCCTACAGTTTCAGCTGTGTGAAATTTTATGAATGACCCTGAGAAGCGGAAACCTCAGAGCATTTTCCTCTTTCCTTCCCATCAGCTGGGAGACAGGAAATTCACAGGGAATAATTTTGTCTGTGTGAAAACCATTTCAAAATATGCATTCTCACTTCCATCCCAGGAATTCTGGGCCTGATCAGGAAGTGTGGCAGTGGGTGCTTGCCCTTTCTGTGGTCCATCACAGTGCCTCAGAGCACAAAGAGACTGCCTTCATTATGCTCTCTGAACTGACTTAGAGGCAGGAGAAAAGAAAACTAAATTAAAAATTCTCCAGCAAATTTGAAGAGACGATTCCAACCAGAACAAAACATCTCTGCAGCCCCATACCAGCGTCTGCACCCACCAGTAAGGGAGTGCCATTACTGGTGTCGTAATTAGGTTTTCAGAGCAAGCATTCATTTCAACCCAAATTGATGCATGTAATCACTCAGATCTAGAAAGACAGAGGATAAACTCAGATATGTTAGACATGGAAAATCGATGCTATAAACATCTTTGACCTTGTTTGTTTTTTAATAAAGAGAAGAAATGAAGAAAAAATTAAAAAGGGCCCATAGTCTCATAGTTCCAGTAACTTCTGTTGACATTTAAATCCTTATATTTTTAATCTCTTTCATAACAATCACATAAATGAACTCATCATTACTTGACCAGTTGCTATGTATTAGGTCCCATCCTAGATGATTTATTTTAAACTTCACCGTAACCCCATGACAGAAGTATGATTAGTTTCGTTTTATAGAGGAAGCGATGGAAGTTCAGGAAGTTTGCTCAGAAAGTAACTTGGCCAAACCTAAGCAGCCAGGGTGTGGCTGGGTCAATGCAGAAACCCAACCCTGTTAGCCTTCGGGACTGGCCCTGTTTATCCTGTCCCACGCTGCATCCCCATCTTCCCTCTGGAAGTTTCCTTCCACATTCAAGATAGATACTTCAGTCCTCTAAGAGGACAGCTAATAATATTCCAATTACAACTGCTCTATTTTGATAAAGATGAAATAACAATGTTAATATTTAAATAACAAACTTGATTGCAGTTTTAAACCATCTAAGATGATTTTATTTTCATCAAGCATTTAATGAGCCAGGCTCTTCAGGCAGGGAGCTGTGCTTCTCCTGCTGCTAGTTGAGATCTTAGCCTTGGGGAGAGGAGTGACCACCTCAGCGGTTTTCCTTGTCCATTTCCTGCCCAAAGCAGATGTGTGGGTTTGCAGGGGGAGGTGAGATAACCAGGTAAGTACTGTGGCTCCTTATGGAATGAACAGGCACAGCTATGAGGAAACTCCACTGTATTCTCACTGAGGTGATAAAGGTGAGCCATCAGGGCTTGGCCCAGAAATGTGGCCAGGATTCCAAGCATGGCAACTGTCAGGCAAGGGGTCCTGAGGCAGGCAAAAAAAGTTCATACTCCTTCAGATTATCCATTCCTGGCTTCTATCCCCACCTGGATCAGGGCGAGATTTCTCATCTGGATCTTTGGCAGCCAAATCATAAGACTTAAAGAGGCCCATTGGCCCTGGCAATTCCTGGATACTATCCAGAAAAATAGCCATTGGGCCAGAGTAGGACCACCAGTCAGCCAAGCTCTGAATGCCTGGAGAGTGCTTTCAGAGCTCCACATCTCCAGTTCTGATTGGATTCTGCATTCTCTCTGGTCAATGTGTAGGTGGAGGGACAGAGGAAGGAAGAAAATATCCGGGTCTACTCTTTAACCATCATCCCAGTGTCTGGCGATTGCCAGTCTTTATTTCATCAAACATTAAACATGTTAACAGCATTGCTTCAATGTTTTTTAACAGAATATAATGTTCCATTATTAAGGAAAAAGGCTTGGTTGTTGCTTGGTTGGGAAACAACCTGTTTAGTTTGACTTCAAACTGAGAGATTTCAGAATGTGCAAAATGAGTTCTGCCTTTCTCGGTTAATTGACCCTGTTCTTCATTTTCCTATTGACAAAGAATGCAATTATTGCCACCTTTTTTTTTTTTTTTAACTCGCTCACTGGCTTTTTCTTCTGAAAATGTGAATTACAACTGGAAGAGGCTACTTGGAATGCCTGCCTATGGTGAGTACCTCCATTGGTTACTAGAAAGCTCCCGATAAGATTTCCTTGGAGCTTTTCTGTTGTCTTGTTCTCAGAAGCCACAATCTATTCAATGGCTCTGTTGGACTAAATGGCATCATGCATTCCTGGAGAATTTTTTTAATAGTATTTACTTTGACCCATCTTATTTCTATTAGTTGTGCTCAAATATACACACATATACAATTCACTCCCAGCAGCCAAAATATCTTAAGAGGTACTATCACTATTTTGCATTTATACATATATATGCACGCATACTTACAGATCTGGTAAAGTTAATAAACTCAATCATCTGGAATTAATGATCTATCATTGCTTTGGGGAATTCAAAATGTTATTTTTAGAATGTTTTCATAATGTAAACATAGATGACAGGTATGCTGAATGTTATCCCTGTATTAAACAAGAGAACAACATAGATCCTAGTAAATGGAGTTCGCTGTAGTTCAGCATTATTGATGTCCTTTTTTTTTTCTTTTCTTTGTTCAGTTTCTTTATCAAATTAAAATGTTTTGTTAAACATGGTCTTGCTTAGCCACTTCTTTCTCAATCATTCATAATGTGTGCATGTTCCTGTTTCCTATTTACTGAATTCCATCACAGGCATTTAAACATGTATAGAGGCTAAAAGAAGCATGGTATGCTTAATACATTGTCTTCCTAGAATGCTAGAATGATAATTTTATCAACAAATAATGCTTAGAGCATTGTGGAGCAGAAAGTATCCTCCTCATTTTAGAGATAATGTGTCAAAAGAACTCAAGCAAGTTGTTCCACAGTCATTGATAAGATAGCAAATATAACTCAAAAGTCCTATTATTGCTATACATTTCTTTCCTCATGCAGACAAATGGAAAACTATGGAAAATTTGTGACAAAAATATAAACTCTCAGAGAAAATACCTTGTTCTATATACCACTATGCTTAATGCTAAGAAGAAACAAAATATTTCTCTATGTAGATACACCCATTTTACTCTAAATAACTCATACTCCTTAAGACACATGTGAATCTAAATCTACCTTTTGCCGGGCACAATGGTACACACCTGTGATCCCAGAGGTTCGGGAGGCTGAGGCAAGAGGATCGTAAGTTCAAAGCTAGCCTCAGTAAAGACAAGGCGCTAAGCAACTCAGTGAGTCCCTGTCTCTGAATAAAATGTGAATCTGCAATATGTATACGGGGTAAAAATGGGAGTTCATAATCTATTTGAATCAAATGTATGAAATATGATATGTCAAGAGCTTTGTAATGTTTTGAACAACTAATAAAAAAAAAAGAAAAAGAAAAAGAAAGTGCTGGGGATGTGGCTCAGAGGGTAAGTGCCGCTGAGTTCATTCTCCAGTACTAAAAAGCAAACAAATATTTTTATAAAGCACACAGTGCTCCCAAAGCAAGTTGTTTGGTTTTGTGAGGCCATGAGAACTTCTGGCGGATTTCATCTGTGACATCCGCATGCTGTACTCAACCGTATGGCAGTGTACCATTGCCAGTGAAGATATTTAAGACATCACTCTATGGGTTTTCCAAACTCTTCTGTATAAACCCACATCTACTTGGAACACTAGTGTGAAGAGAATAGATGCTTCAGCATTCTGAAAAAAAAATAGCTGAATCTGTAGGTTTGAAGACACCTTGAATTTCATCAATCCCGCCACACCAAATTGACCTCCAAGCAATCTTTTTTTAAAAAAATAAGGTATATATGACAGTAGAATGCCTTTGATTCATTGTACACAATTGCAGCACAACATTTACATTTTTATGGTTGTACATGATAGAGCATCGCACCATATGTGCAAACATACCTGTACCTAGAATAATGATATCCATTTCATACACTGTCTTTCCTACCCCCATGCCCTCTTCCCACTCCTCCCCTCACTTTGCTCCATCAAAGTTCCTCCATTTTTCCCAAGTCCTCCCCATTATGGATCAGCATCCACTTTTCAGAGAGAACATTCGGCCTTTGGTTTTTTGGGATTGGCTTACTTCACTTAGCATGATATTCTCCAACTCCATCCATTTATCTGCAAATGTCATGATTTTATTCTCTTTTAATGCTGAGTAATATTCCATTGTGTGTATATATACCACAGTTTCTTTATTGATTCATCTATTGAAGGGCATCTAGGTTGGTTCCACAGTTCAGCTACTGTGAATTGAGCTGCTATAAACATTGATGTGGCGGCGTTACTATAGTATGCTGATTTTAAGTCCCTTGGGTATAGACTGAGGAGTGGGATAGCTGGGTCAAATGGTGGTTTCATTCCAAGTTTTCTAAGGAATCTCCATACTGCTTTCCAGATTGGTTGCACCAATTTGCAGTCCCACCAGCAATCTATAAGTGTGCCTTTTCGCCCACATCCCTGTCAATATTTTTGTTGTTTGTATTCTTGATAACTACCATTATGACTGGCACAAGATAAAATCTTAGAGTGGTTTTGCTTTGCATTTCTCCAATTACTAGAGATGTTGAACATTTTTTCATATATTTGTTGATCAATCTCCAAGGATTCTTAAGAGCATTTTAATGTAAGTCAATACCACAAATTAAGGCAGCAAAATGGGAGAAAGACCACCATGGCAACTATAAATAAGATGTTTTAAATATGCCAAAGAGAATGTGCTTGGAACTCAGAAAAGACACACAGAGAGGTGTTGTTCTTTTTTTAAAATCTGAGCAGTTTTTAATAATTCCTCCAATGCTATCTAGGACTTCTGTAACTCAAGGGCAGGTGTTACTGATTTGGGATTACTTCTTTATCATCCATTTAAAAGTATTTATGTAATGCTTTCCATGTGAAAAATAATCCATTGACATTTATAACTATTACAAAAGTAATTTCCATTCCCTTAAGGCCTTGGGAGATGCATGAATATATTCTTTCACTTTTAAGAAAAATATTCCATAGTAACAAATACTGAATGAGAATTTCTTGAAAATTATAGTAAATTGTAGAAACCCTTAATATTTCACTAGATACTATTACCAAAATATGACAAATATCAGAGCCAAGATAAAATACCAAAATTTTATGTACATGAGAATAATAGGGTCATGAAATCATGTGAAACATCAAAGCAGGTGCCAAGAGAAGGTTACATTCTGATCTATAGAAGAT
Source organism: Callospermophilus lateralis (assembly GCF_048772815.1). Classification (NCBI taxonomy): domain Eukaryota; kingdom Metazoa; phylum Chordata; class Mammalia; order Rodentia; family Sciuridae; genus Callospermophilus; species Callospermophilus lateralis. Next base: position 68,779,999 of record NC_135313.1, on the reverse strand, counting down.
TATGAAAGGGCAAAGAGTGAAGAGAAGAAATTTTGTGAGAAAGTTTTCTCTGGGGCATGCTGAATTCTGAGTCTCCAGTACACCCCTCCCCCAATAAAATAGGTTGCCATCACTTCTCTCCTAGGGGTTTCAGGAAGATCACTTAAAGATATCTGTTCTCCAAACTTGGAAGCTTGGACAACTGAAACCAGAGTGCTATGGTTTAGATATAAGGTGTCCCCCCCCAAAGCTTCTATGTTAATGAAGGAATATTCAAAGGTGAGATCATTGGATTAAGAGAGAGAGCTATGACCTAATCAGTCCATCCTAGTTTGAATGGGCTGGGTAGTAACTGTAGGCAGGTGGGGTTGGCTGGAAAGTGGTCACCTGGGGTATGCCCTCAAAGGGTGCATGTTCCCTGAAGCTTTCCCTTGCTTTCTCTGCTTCCCTGCTGCCAGGAGGTGAGCAGCTCTCCTCCATCACACCCTTCCACCATAATATGGGGCCACACCTTGGGCCAAGAACAATGGGCTAAATCTTGGAAGTCAAAATAAATTTTCCCTCCTCTAAGTTGTTCTTGTCATACATTTTGCTTACAGCAATGCACAGCTGACTAATACACAGATTCACCTAGATAAACTTCAAGCAGTTCACGGCATCACAGAGAAGGCTGCAGCTAGGATATGAATGCACTTTTCTTCTACTTCAGGTCAAAGAGGCATATCCATGAGACCAGATATAGAATCCATGATAGGGTCTCCAGGCAAGTGCCATTCAAAATAAAAACCTGGTTAGGAAAACAGTTTGCCAAGGAGAAGGGACCCCAGGAATAAGATCAGGACACAAGAGGGTATCACAGGTGCTCTCAGTTTTCTGTGTCTTGGATCTGTATTTTTATTTCTATGACTTACAGACATTACCACTGAGACCACTGCATCAAGTTTTTACACCATGGAACATCTCACCTCTAGGGGCTAAGAAAGATAGCAGTAATGAGATCATTGAGAATCAAGTCAGTATTGTAGACTAAAAAAGACTGTCCTTCATGGAAAAATACACTAACAATAGAAAAATTTAGATATGCAGCCAAATTTCAAATCCAGAGTGTGAATCCCTAAGTGTAAAAAGAGCAACTGAATTCAAAGAAATGAATAGGAGTATAAGCCAAAGCGATTCAAGGTTTATATCCCTAATGGATATAGAACCTAATAAGGAAAGGGACTTTGGAGACATGACAACCAGAAGAATTCAAAATTTCATTTCATGTGTGCACAGGGACAACATATTCTGAGAGAAGATGTTCCATGGGCAGCAATGGATGCTACAATGGAATGGAATGAAATTTTCAGAGCAATAAAGAGAAGTAACCAACCATGAGTTAAGCTATGTCAAGTGAAGGTAGATAAATATAAAAACTCAAAGAGGTGATTAGTCACAGAAGCTTACTAAAATATATTACTAAATAACATTTTTCAACAAGAATAATAGTAAACCTATAAGAAAAGTATAGATGCAAGAATTAATGACGAGAAAAAGATTTATGTTGATAAATGTAAGTAAATTTTAAATGTAGGATAGAGATACCATTAACTAATTTGGGAGAGTCCCTTCAAGAAAAAACTAAAATGCTACATGATAATTTGGAATACAGGAAGAAATAGTCATTTTAAGTCTTAATGTTGTTTAAGAGAAAAATAGAGATTTGAGTTAATTTTTACATTTTGTTAAGTCAGATATACATGTTAGAACTTAAAATGTTACTACTGAGACTTGGGCTGTAGCTGAGTGGTAGAGTGCTTACCTTGCACGTGTGAGGCACTGGGTTTGATCCTCGGCACCACATAAAAATAAAGATATTGTGTCCATCTACAACTAAAAAAAATTTAAATGTTACTACTGTAAGAAAGAAAAATAAATGTATAATTACAAATTATTTGAGAGGAAATAGAGAAAATAGATTTGACCCATTTGATAAAAAACAAGAAGAGAGAAAATATATGAAATCAATAGTACCATAGCATTAATAGATTAGTAATCATACCAAACATAATAGTTAGAAATCATCTCAAGTTGGACTATTTAAAAAGATAATAACAGTTATTTTTTATTTTAATAGACACACAAAATGTGATACAGAAAGTGGTAGACAAATATCAACCGGGTAAATACTGATCAAAAGGCAACTGGTGTAATATTCAAGTCAAAAAACATAGAGTTTTAAGTCAAAAGGTAGAATAGAAACAAAGATATGTAAGATATAAAAAACAACTCAATAAGATAATTTAAAAATCATGGGCATGTATGTATTTAAACAGCATAGTATCATCATACAAAACTAAAAATCACAGAGTTGCAAGAAGGAATTGGCTGATCTACAATCATAGTGGAAGACTTTCCTACACCTTTCTCAGAAACTGACATATTAGGCAGACAAAACAACAATTAAAGAGCTAATCTAAGACATACCATAAGCTTGCACAGAATGGATTGAAAATAGAAAACACATATTGTTTTTTAACACAAGTGATATTGTCTGAAAAAATGACTACATACCAGGCAACACCGGAAACTTCAAAGAATATATATCATATCTGTATTGTAAAAATAACCTAGTAGTCAAAAAGGAAACCACAATGAGGGAATCATTTTAAAAAAGATCCTGAAACAATACAATAAAAGAGCTATCTGTCAAAATTTGGGGATGCTTCTAAAGCAATACTTTAGCCTTAAATGAATTTACTTAATGTGAAACATTGGGGAAAAAAAGTGGATTAAGGACTCAGTTGAAGATTGGGGAAAAAATGGTGAAAACTAGTGAAAGTAGAAGAAAGGTGGTAATAAGAATAGTAGCAAAAATTACTAAAATAAAAAACAAATCAAAATATTCCATCTGGCTCCAAAAGAGTCTCTCACCCTTCCTGATGAAAGATGATGCAGACCTCATTCCTTAGTAGCTGCTGGCAAGTACAAGCATTGACTGATAAAGACATAATGTGAACCATATATGCAATTTAAATTTTATATTAGTCTCATTAAAAACTAACAAGAAGTTGGGCATGGTAGTGCATGCCTCAATCCCAGTAACTTAGGAGGCTCAAGCAGAAGGATAGCAAGTTTAAGGACAACCTCAGCAACTTAGTGAGACCCTCAGCAACTTAGGGAGCGTCTGTCTCCTAAGTTTGTCTATTAAAATGAAATAATGTAGCTATTTTATTTTATTTTGTAGTGCATATGTAGCTTAATGGTAAAGTGCCCCTGAGTTCAATCCTCAGGACTACCACCTCAAAAAAAACAAGAGACAAGAGAAAATAATATTTTTATAATATATTTTGATAATATTTTTATTTGCCCATATATCAAAAATAATACCGTTTCAATATATAATTGATATTAAAAATTGCAGAGATATTTTACATCTCTTTTTCACATTAGATCTTTAAATCTGGTTTTTATTTTATACTCAGCTCATCTCACTGTGAACTAGCTACATTTCAATTGCTTAGTAGTCCACATGCTACTACTGTCTCATGTCTATCAAATTGGACAGGACAAACCTGTGTTCGCTCCGCATGCCATTAAATTTCGAAATTCTTTGGCCTTTTGCAGTCAGTATTTTATTATATTTGTTTCTTAATTTGGGACAAAATATAGAGACTTATACACCCATTGTTATTTTAGCTGCATACTGGGTCTTGCAGGATAGTAGAAGTCTTCCACTGTAAATTACCTTACAGCTAGTTTCTGAGTTAGTCTTTTCCAGTCAGATGTAGTTGCATAAATTTAACAGCCAAAGTTGTAATAGGCACAAACTTGATGGCATATCAAAAAGTTACCTAGTTCCTTTGCATATTAGTGTTTACACAACAGAGATTCTCTACAGGAATCTCTATTCCCCATGAATTTCATGTTGAAATAACAAAATGGCCTAGATCTACCTGAAGATAAATTGCTTTAATTATTAGGCAGATTGTGAAGCACACTGTTTCAAATATCAGGTCAGGGCAGTGCCCAGCATCTGCCGTGGTTTCAATGTGGTATTTCTTTTGGTGTTCCTATGGAGCTTAATATCAATGAAACACTTCCCTTCAGGACTGACTTTATCTCTGCAATTTATTCGCTCTAGCAGTAGAAAAAAATGGATCTGTTATTGTGGGAGGAGATTATGCCCAACATTGCAAAGCTTGCTGTTCTATGTTTTAGTCCAAGTGTCAGCATAATAATTACTATGACAGCATAATAATAAATCACAGAAATTTTTTTTTAGTTCTTAAAATTGATGTAATGAAATTACATGGACACCTATTAATTATTCTATTCTAATATGAGAATTGTAGAAGAAATTATAGCAGTTAAGGCAGCAACACTTTGGACTTAACTTGGACTATATAGGTTTGAACTCTAGCTTCACTGCTTACCAGTTGTGTCTCTGAACCTCAGCTTCTTCAGCTTTGAAATGGGTAAATATTAATTAAAGTTGCAAGGAGAATTACACAAAATAACTAGATGAGCAACACAGTGCTCAGCGCTCAGAAGTACTTCATAAGTATTGCCTACATCATCTGCAGGTTCCTAAGTCCCTAAGGCAAATTTTGGAGCATATAAAAAAGTGATCATCTGATAGTATTTCTATAGGTCCAAGGAATTCCTTTCCAAAGAAATTCCAGTTGGCCTGCTTCTCTCTGAAACTTTAATCAGAAAGGCTTCCCCAATTGTGACATCTTGATTTCTTTTCTAGATAATTATTATACAATAATTCTAACATTTTGGTTTGGAAATTCTCCCATTCAAATCCCATTATCAAGAATCAAGCCAGATTAAAGCTTTCTAAACATTCTTGACATCAGCTGGTGGAGTAACCCTGTTTTGAGGTCATTTAACTTAATCTTATCATTATGAATCAGGAGTGGACTTTGGAAGGCCAAAGATTTTTAAATTTTGTTTTTCTTAACTATATGATTTAGTTTTGTTCAGGGTAAGTGTGAATTGGGAAAATGTAATATTACTTTTATGTAAGCAAGTTACCAAGATTGAAATTTGTTCCAAAGGCAGCTCCTCCTGCCTCTCTACTATGAAGATAAAGCCCAATTTTTTGTTGCTGTTTTCTTTTAATTTTTTTTCTCTTTTCACATTTTTATTGGTGCATTATAGTTGTACATAATGATGGGATTTATTGTTACATATTCATACATGCAAACAATATAATAATATAATTTGGCCAATATCACTCACCAGCACTTCCCACACACACACCTTCCACCCCTTTCTCTTTTCTCTATGGATCTTCTTTTGATTTTCATGAGATCCCTGCCCAACCCCTTTCTTTTCCTTTTCCTGTCTAGCTTCCACATATGAGAGGAAAACATATTACCTTGACTTCCTGAGTTCAGCTTATTTTGCTTGACAAAATGTTCTCAAGTTCCATCCATTTTCCTGCAAATAAAATAATTTCATTTTTCTTTATGGCTGAATAAAATTCCATTGTGTATATATACCACATTTTTTTTTACCCATTCATCTGTTGACATACACCAAGGCTGGTTGTATAGTTTGACTACTGTGAATTGTGCTACTATTAACATGGGTACATATGTATCACTATAGTATTATGACTTTTAAGTATAAAGGAGTGGTATAGCTGGGTCATATGGTTGTTCCTTTCCTAGTTTTTGAGGAACTTTAATTAGTTATACATGACAGTAGAATGCATTTATACACTTTGATATACATAGATGGGGTATAATTTCTCATTTTTCTGATTATACATAATATCTTTTGAGAAATATATGTTTAATTCATTTGCCCATTTATTAATTGGGTTATTTGAGGTTTTGGTGTTAAGTTTTTTGAGTTCTTTATGTAGTCTAGATATTAATTCTCTGTCAGAAGACATATCGGGGAACAAAAACTACAGACCAATATTCCTAATAAACTTAGATAAAAAAATATTTAATAAAATATTGGCCAAGTATGCTCAACAACATATTAAGAAGATTGTATATCATGACCAGGTTGGTTTTATTTCAGAGATACAAGAATGTCTTAACATACACAAATCAATAAATGTAATTCCCCACATAAATATAAGTAAGGGCAAAAATCACTTGGTCATCTCAATCAATGCAGAGAAATCCTTCAACAAATTGAGCATCCATTCATGATAAAAACTGAGCATCCATTCATAATAAAAACACTAAACTAGGGATAGAAGGAACCCACCTCAACCTAATAAAGATTATGTATGAAAAACCCAAAGTCAATCTCAGAGTAAAGGAAAGCATTTCCTTTAAAACATGGAACAAGGATGTCCACTTTCATCACTACTGTTTAATATAGCACTAGAAATTCTAGCCAGGCCAATTAGGCAAGGAAATAAATGGGATAAACATAGGAAAAGAAGAAGTCAAATTATTACTGTAGATGATATGATCCTATCCCCAGAAGATCAAAAAAAAAATTCTACCAAAAGACTGCTAAAGCTAATTTGGCAAAGTAGCAGCTTACAAAATCAACATACAAAAATCAGTAGCTTTCTTATATACCAACAACAAATCAGCTGAGAAGGAAATCAGGAAAACAATTCCATACATGAGAGCCTCAAAACAACAAAATAAAATACCTAGGAATAAATCTAACCAAGGAAGTAAAAGACCTCTATAATAAAAACTATCAACATCGCAGAAAAAAAAACTGAAGACAACCTTAGGAGATGGAAAGATCTCCCATGTTCATGGACAAGCAGAATTAATATTGTTAAAATGGCCATACTACCAAAAGCAATATATAGATTCAATGCAATCTTTGTCAAAATATCAATGATATTCTTCACAGAACTAGAAAAAAAAAACAGACCTAAATTTATTTGGAAGAATAAAAGATGCAGTATAGCCAAAGCAATTCTAAGTCATAAAAGCAATGCTGGTAGCATCACAATACCTGATTTCAAATTATTCTACAGAACTATAATAACAAAAACTGCATGGCACTGGCATAAAAATAGACACATAGATTAATGATACAGAATAGAAGACACAGAGAAAAACCCAAACACCTATAGTCATATGATCCTTGACAAAGGTGCCAAAAATATACACTGGAGAAAAGACAGCCTTTTTAACAAATAGTGCAGGGAAAAATGGTTATTCACATGTAGAAGAATGAAACTAGACTCTTATCTCTCACCCTGCACAAAAATCAAGTCAAAATGAATCAAAGATCTAGGAACTAGACCAGAAGCCATGCAAAAGAAAATGTAGTGTCGACACTCCAACATGTAGGCAGGCATTGGTAGCAATTTTCTCATAGAACCCCTAAAGCTCAGGAAATAATACCAAGAGTGAATAATGGTACTGCATCAGATTAACAAGTTTCCACACAGCAAAGGAAACAATTAGGAATGTAAATAAAGAACCTACAGAATAGGAGAAAAATCTCTGCTATCTACTCTTATGAAGCTTACATCTGTTGGGGTAAGCAATTCTCCCCTATCTTGCCATTTAGATTTATAGTTCCTCTATTTAAGGCTCATGTTCATTAAAATTACAAATTTCATGTCCACACTATCCATCTGTTGAAATTATAGTATTCTAGAGTCCAAGTTGCCCTTTCAGAGACTTCTGTCAATTAACTAAGAATGAAGTATAAAACTAGACAAGGTTTCATGACTTTTTTTTAGTGGATCTGCTTTAAGGTTAAAATGTTTCTCTTTGAATACTATATTAATTGATTGATGGTTAATATAGTGATTAGTATATGCTAGGTATCTTTCTATTTGCTTTACATAAATAATGAAATAAATCCTCACAATAGCCCTAGGAGGGAGGCACTATTATGAGTCCTACATTATAGAGGAGAAAAGTCAGGCATCATAGTCGCCAAGTGATGAAGTCAGTATTTAAATGTGGATCTTATTCAGAGTCTGTCTTTAACCACTATAACCTTTTCTTTCTCTCAAAAAAAAAAAAAAGATAAGTAGCATTGAAAAATCAAAAAGACTTCTTTGTGTATTAAAAAAGTAAGCTTGTCACATTTCAGCATATCCATGGCACCAAAAATATTTAAATAACCCAATCTTAATTTACACATGTCTCAGAAACCAAATGCTTTATAAACCACTTAGGGACAGAGGCAAGAATATCAAATGATTATGAAAATCAACAGAAAGGTCAGTGTAGCTTCCACCATGTTTACTATGGTATTTCAGGGCTCTTATTTATGAATTAGGAAAGATTTTTTTTCTCTATACCCAATTTATAAAAAGGTATAGAAAAGAATTTGTGCTTTGCATGATGTTGAGTTGCGGTGTTTTCGTTGTTGTGGGAGGTTTTTTTGTTTTTGTTTTTGTTTTGTTTTGTGTTTTGGTTTTTGTTTTTTTGTCTTTAGTTTCAGCAGGAAATCATTATCCAAGCCCAGCCTCTAATATGTGCTATACACAAAACAATTTATCTACTAGAGTTCATGGGCAGCTGGATTGGGAAAAAACACATTAATTATCATTCAAGTGGAAATGCCCCCATAGACATACCATTTAATTAACAGAGAGGTCAGTAATGGAAATGAATAATTTGAAGCGAGACAGAGAGATGTGTGAGATAAACCCTTAGGTGATTTAAAGATATTACCAGTGCATAAACCTAAAAAAAACATGAAATATATCTCTATGTTATAAACTCCTTGTAAACATAAAGTTTCCTTATAAAAAAAAAAGACCTTCCCCAGCCTCTGCCTTACCAGTATTGAAAATCATCCCCTGTGAGCAGAAAGCTAACTATGTTCTGCCAGAACATCAATTCCTTTAGAGGCTGGAAAATCCCACTCCCTTGAATTCAAACTCTAAAAAGATGAGAGCTAAAATCACTTCATGTAGCAGAGTTCCTCTGTCTTCGAAAACCCTTGAAATTTGTAGCTCTGCCAAGATTATAAATAGAAGCGGTATGGCAGCAGTGAATTGATCATCCTGCTAAATGTGCTCATCCCATTTGGGATGGTTTTATGAAGCATGGCGGCAGCTGGGACAGAGGGGGCTGTTCTGCCTCCGTTGCCGCTGGTGCTACTGCTGCAGAATGCCTTTCCAGTTTTTATTTCTTTACTGTGAAAAGCCAGAAGAGATTTTCTTAAAGAATTAAAAAATAAAGTAAAATTTGAGACCAAAAGTTGTTCTTTAGAGCAATCTAAGAGACTGTCAAACTCTGAAATGAAATCATGTGCTGTCTTCCTAAAAAGAATCTCAAAATCAGGATTCTGGCACCCAAGTGGCAATGATAGGTGGGCTACTATGGGTTGTCTAGACATTATTAGATTTTGTGTTATGATCCTTGAAAATATCACTCTTAATAACATCTTGCTGTCAGGGAGGAGGAAGAGAAGAGAGTGGAGGAGCCTGGTGTAGATTTTCATTTTTGACCTCCGAATTTCCTTGCAATTGTCTGTAAAGCAAGACAAGTTATCTTCAATGATTTTTCCTTTTTTGCATTCTCCCTCTCCCACACACACTTTGAGCATCTCTGTAATAGTACCAAAGTTCTTAATTTAATTCAATTCAAAAAGTATTTACATTGGGAGAAGATAATATATGTATAGACATAAAATACATGCACACACACACATAGCATATTCATAATAAGCTCTCATTAGCACTAGTGGAAGAAATCAGTGGAGGAGACAGGCAGGGCATGATCTACATTCTGCCCCATCCTGCCAGGTGTTACCTTCATCTTGTAGGGCTTTCTCTCAGGTTTTCTCCATCACTTCCTTGGTCACCTCTGGAAATAACCTCCACGTGGACAAAGGCTTTCCTGTAGCTCAGCTGAGATATTTTCAGGAAAATTTTTCAAAATTCTAAGAATTAATAAATGGAAATAAACATGAAGATGCAAAAACCAAAACAATTTAGACTACAAAAAAAAAAAAAAAAAGTCTCCCCCTATTTTGTTTCAGCAGGAAAACCTTTATTTCAAAGAGAACCTTACACAAAGCTTTCACAGATTAAAAAAAAGCAAATCCTGGAGCTACTCTGGTAAGTTTAGAAGAAGGAAACTCCCCCGGTTCTACTCTCCTATTGACCAGCTCTCCAAGGAGACCCAGAGGCCCTTCAATGGAACCTGATGGAACCTTCTAGGAAACTCTGAGTTTCACTTGAAAACAACCTTAAATAGAGACCTCCAAGTGACAGATACAGTCTTTAACACATTTTATGACCACCATCTCCAACCACATACACACACACACACACACACACACACCCCTTAGACATACCAATTCCTGCTTCAAGGCCACTCCATTCTTCTCTCCTGTGCCATCAGAGCTGGTCTAAATGTATGTGCTCTTTCCCCTAGTGAAAGATTATAGACTTGACCTTCCCTTTTAGCTGAGGCTGGACCCCTGGTATGGGATAACTCAGATTTCAAATACAGGTCCATAGTCAAACTCCTTCTTAATATAAAATAACAGCCTCAGCATTCACATGATAATGAAGTGCTAGAGAGGAAGCAATTCCTCCACAAAACTAAAGTTATTCTCAACCCCTGTAAGATGACAATCAAGAGGAGACAAAAGATGTTGTCTACCTATAAAGCAATCTGACTTGGAATAGAAAATAAAACAACGCAGTTAAAAGAAATTTCTAAACTAAATTGAACAAATTACTAAAAGTGTAAGTGCTGTAAACGTTAAGAAAGGAGAAGGAGCAGTGAGTATTCGAAAGAGTCATTTCAACTTAAGGTGGATGCTGAGGAGGGATTTAGCTGGAAAGCATCTGGCAAACCAAGTTGTCTTCTCCAGGGAGAATGTTCATTCCAAGGAATAAATGCCCTCTTAGATCTAAACTTTGCTCAGAACAAACTTCTAAGAAGAAATTTAAGTTACATGAGATCCTTGACAGAGGAGATATTTTTCCATTGGGAGGACGTAGGTGGAGCTTCTCAAATCATTTTCAGCAACCTCTAATTAGAGCTGCCTCTAATCTCTGCGTGATGAGATCTCTGCCCAAGGCATCTGGGGGAGAAATATGGAAAACCTAGTAGATTGCCTGCCAGCGTGTTGCAATAATAATTTTGAAATACTAATTAATATATGGTCCTTCCTATTTTTACTTCTTTTTACCTTCCATCCTAGGTGTTATATGCTTACAACTTGAGAGAAAGGATATGATTGCAGAAAGTAGAAAAGAGTCTTTTCCTGGCCATTGACCTTTAAAAGCCTAAGTGTAAGATTTGGATGAAAATGAGATGTCTCCTAAAAACCATCCTCACCCATTCCTCCATCTTCCATCCTTCCATCCTCACAGTGCTAGAAAAGAATTCCCCAAGCTTGGGGAAGGGGTGGGAGAATAGAGAGGTAGGAAGCAATGTGAGCATAAGGTCCTGGAAGAGGACATGGAGCCCAAGGAGACCAAGTTCAAAACCAGTTCAGCCTTCACCTAAGCAAGTATGTACCTTATGCACTGTGCTACCTGTCCTTGCTGCCAGTAAGGACTTCCCTTCCACAGCAGTCAGCACTTTGGCCATTAACTCACTTGAATTAATTTCTTCCAAATGACATGTAGATGCTGCATAGTCCAGTGACTTTTTAACATTAATGTGCATCACAATCACCTGGAAGGCTTATTGAAGCAGATTTTGGGTTCTGCCTCCAGAATTTCTGATTCCATAGGTCTGGTGGTAGGGTCTGAGAATTTGTATTTCTAGCAATTTCCCAAATGATGGTGATGGTACAGGTCTGGGGACCACACTTTGAGAATGACTGCCATAGGGAGTGTTGTAGGACAGTCATAAGCACCAAGAAGGGAAATCAAATTCTACAACACACCTGTGACACAACCATAAATGAGAAAGTCCTCACATTTGAACTGGGAGTGCTGGCTAACAGAACCATCTAGAGAAGTCCTCTGAGCTGGGGTGTGGTACAACCTGCCAGAAAATTTTTTTTAAAAATCTTTTTTAAAAACCTTGATAAGATTTATCCTTGAATATCTTGAAATCACATTCTCAACTGGGTGTCCTTGGTGTCCCTAGTTTTAGTAGCGAATCTTGGCTCCAGAAATTCTTGGAGTAGATCAACATATATAAAGAAAGACATCTAAGGTCACCTAAGTACACTGTTCCATGTAGAGTTCCCTCTTCCAAAACAATGTATGTGTTCACTAGGGCCTGGCTTCTTTACAATTGTGTAAAACTCCGTAGAAGGAATATACTGGAACCTTACTCTCCTCTCCTCTACCTCCCTCAGTTTCCCAGCTGCTTCTCCCCCAATTTGAACAAACTGCATAAAATTTATTTTTCCTTTTCCATTCTTCGCATATTTCTTATGTGGGCGAGTGGCGAAATCTGACCAGCTGGGATCCAGGCAGACTTCCTGGCTGGGCTGCCCATCGGCACTTAAGTAAAACAAAATACAAAGAAGTGTGTGTGTGGGGGGGTGTAGTCTCTACCTCATACTGTTGTGGTGAAGAGTAAATGAGATGTTGCTAAAGCATTTGGCAAAGGACTTGGCTCATAGCACATAAACATTGCTGGTTATTATTATCATTTATAATAGCACTTAATAAGATCTCCGGTATCATTGTTTTCATTGTGTTCTGGCTAGTTGAATTGCCACAAAATTTTGACAGTCCTAAAAGTAAGTTGGGTATATCTGTTTCTACATACACCCCCATGTCCCCAATTCCCAAGTCCACACATTGCAAAGACAGGATCAAGAAATTGCCCTTTGGTTTATAATGCCTGAGGCCTGAGCTTGTATCCTTCTGAGCCTACTCTTCCAGACCCTGCTAATGAAATTTAAAGAATGTCAGGCGACAGGCCTCTGTTGTTAAGGAGAGGAAACAGGAGAAGCAGGCTCCCAGAGATGTGATCCCAGTAGGCATTCAAAATCTCCAGTATTCTTAGCTCCTGCTTATCTTGGGTTGAGCCTTTGTTAGAATTTTTTTAAAAAATTCAAGCAGTCTTGTGAAAACCAGTTTCTCTCGGTAAGCTATATAGATGCTTCCTGGTTACCCCTGATATGAGAATAACCTTTAAACTATTTCCATTTCTGATCTCTGCTGGAAACAGGAAATGCATGGGGTACCGCTTTAAACAAAAACAAAGGGACCAAAAGATAAACCAAATTGTCCCAGGGTTCAGAAGAGGTTTATGCTAAGTGTTAGAAGGTTCAGATCTAGTGAATCCTCCCCCCACTTTCTGCCATTCCAGAAATTCCTTTTAGGGGAGAAAAAAAGCAGCAGCAGCAAAGGGCTGTACTAAGTTGCACAGCACTGCCATCTTCAGGGCCAATGGGGAAAATTTCTTAGGGTCAGTCAGATAAATCCTCTTCCTAAACACTTCATTTAAATATAATCAGATGGTTAAAAATATGACAGCAGACAGCCTGGAACAGATTTTTCTACTGTTTCCAATGTTTGAAAAGTCAGTAGACACAGTTTTTTTGTGGTGTGTGCACATTTTTAAAAAATATTTGCTGATTGAAAAGTCATTTACAATAAATAGGAAAGTTTAAATAGCTCAAACGGCATTGCCAAATGATGAGAGTAACACAGACGCAAACATATTGTTCTGAAAAAAAAAATTCCTTAAGAAGAAAAGTATGAATCGAATGATTTAGGAGTACTGTTTGAACAGATGGTGTGATTAACAACTAGTGTGTTAGCCATCTCAGGAGCTTACAGAGAAGTAAACAAATGCAAGGGAAAAAATCACTTTATTCCCCCAGAGTTTTTAGTTCATTTCATTACAAAAATTCAAAAGTCTGCATTTTGAAAGTTGGATATCCTTGGGGGATAGCAGCAATAAGGTGTATCTTTTCCCCAAAAGACAATTTTATTTCTGATCAAGATAAGAGTTGAGGCTCCCAGCATGGCCTAGGATGAGAGGAAGAAGTTTGGGCTGTCCCTGTCATCAAAATGCTGGAGGCGGTTGATGAGGTGATTCGGGATAAGCACAAAGGCCTTGGAGTTAGAAAGCCAGGTTTTCCTTCTGGCCATAGCACCAGCTGTCTCTGCTGGCCTGGAGGCCATCCTTGCTCTCAGAACCTTAATTTCTTTGTTTGTAAAATAAGAGGGAGAACCAGATGAGCTGTACAGCTGTGCTTCGGAAACTCTAATATGCACCTGGGGATCTCATTAAAATGCAAATTCTAACCTGGGGTAGGCCTGCTGGTCTGAATTTCTTACAGGCTCCCAGGTAATGCTGATATTGCCAATCCACAAACCACAGGGTTTACTCCCAGGGCTCTAAACTCCCTTCAGGTGATGGTGCTCTATCATCCCCTGATATTCGAGGTGTTACTCAGAGCTAGATCAAAAGAGGAAGTGGCTACCTTCCCAAGGTATAAGACTCAGATTTTGTATATGGATAAAAGTGCATAATAATTGTGCCAAGTATTGCATTGATTTTAAAAAACAAATCAAATATTTTATTTATGTTATGTAATTAACAGAGATAATTAACTTTTTGTAAGCTGGTGAGGTTAGGGAGGAATCCTGGGGATTGGTTTACAGAGACCAAACACATGGGGATGAGATTCGAGAGAAATTGAGAGACTTGAGTCATCAACCAGCATCAGCACAGTGTTCAAGACTGATCCTGAAGTTTCATCAAAATAAAAACTTCTGCTCTATTAAAGACACTGAAAAGAAGAAAAAAGGATTAGGAGAAAATATTTGCAAATCACGAATCTGACAGAAAGGATGTGAAGTCAGATATATGTTTACATATTCTCAAAATTCAATCATAAGAAAACAACCCAATTTAAGACTGGTAAAAGACTTGAACAAGCTGGATGCAGTCGTGCACACCTGTAATCCCAGCAGCTCCAGAGGCTAAGGCAAGAGGATTGCAAGTTCAAAACCAGCCTCAGCAACAGTAAGGCACTAAACAATTCAGTGATACCCTATCTCTAAATTAAACGCAAGATAGGGCTGGGGATGTGGCTCAGGGGTCAAGTGCTCCTGAGTTCAATCCCCCGTACAAAAAAAAAAAAAAAAAAAAAAAAAAAAAAAAAAGCTATCTCCTAAAAGACTTGAACAGATATTAGCCAAAGAGGAGAGATAGATGGCAAATAAAATATGCTTCAACATCATGAGTTACTAGGGAAATTCAGATTAAAACCATGTTGAAATACCTTCCACAATGGCTTAAAAAAAAAATCATTGACAATGTCAAGGTGACAAAGGTGTAGAGAAACCAGATCATTCACATATTGCTGGTGAGAATATAAAATTACATGACACTCTTAAAACTAAGTTGGCAGAGGGAGTGAGTCCCCAGGTAAGCACCAGGGAATTTGTGGGGAGATGTAACGGGTCCACATCCTGATCCTAGTGGCAAAATCCATAGCTGTATGCACCCAAAAAAGTCATTTTTACTGGGTTAATTTTTTCTAAAAAAGATCTGAAAAAATTTCAACAGTTAGCATTTTAAAACTTTTAGTAGAAGAGAAAATGTTTTTGAAAGTAATAAAGCAAATATTTCCCAGCCACCCCTTTAACACTTGCTCAGTGAACTTTTAGGTTTAACTGCCACTTTCTCTCTTTTCAGACACCATTTTGTCCTAGTCCCAGCCACTTATTTTAGGCCGACAGAACCCTTTCTTTTTCTGATTATTTATAAAACGTCAGACAAGTGTTTCCCTACAAGTTAAGGCCCAATTATTTCCGCAAGTCAGTGGTGAGCCCAGGAGTCCGGTTCATCAACGAGGAAGACTTGCCCTCTGAGAAACATCCCTTTCTTACAAAATTAAACTAAGTTGATTCTCCCATTGTTTGCACCACATAATACTCCCCTAGAAATTTCACAAAAAGAACATGTACTAACTATTCTTTAGGAAAAAACAAAAATGAAGGAAGATAAATAAATAGCTGTAAGAAAATACTCAACCTCATTAGCAAAGAAATGTAAATTAAAATGAGATGCCATTTTTTAACCTACCAGCTTCATAAAATTAAATGAAATAATGATACATGGCATTGAGGAGGGTATGGAAAAATGGAGCAAGATGGTAGACCAATTTACCTTTCAAGAGGCCAGCTTGGCAGCTCAGCAGTATGTAACAAAAGATTTAAAAATGTGGTGCATCTTCTTTGGCCTGATAATCTAACTTCTAGAGGTTATCCTAAGAAAAAAATCAAGCAAGGATGTTTGCCTTAGCATTGTTTTTAACAATGAAATACTGAATGTCAGGGTACTAAAATCCCTTCAAGTGAATGAATAAAGATTCTTTTTCATTTCCTGACATGCTAGATCTGTACAGATTCAGAAATGGGTATGAATTAATGTGCATGAAGAACATACTTGAAGCCAAATATTTAAAGTCTTAAAAGTAAATTATTTATGTTACTTAATATAGTCGTATCTGAAAAGATAAAAGATGAATTACATAAACTACAGAATATACAGACAATACATTAAATGTAAGATATTTAATACCAACATCAAAAATGATATGTCTGTAGTTTTTGACAAGGAAAGGTTTGCAAGTCATGCTTTTTAAGTGAAAAAAAAATGCAGCATACAAAATATCTCATTTTTAGGCAAAACTTACAAAAAGTGAAAATGTTTTTGTGGGGAAAAGTCTGTAAGAGTAAACCTCAAGATGTTATCACAGTTATCACCAGATAGTGGAGTGAGAGTGATCTTTATTTTCTTCTTTATACTCTTCTGTATTTCCTAGTTGTTGTTGTTTTCCAGTGAGGGTATTCTACTTCATGATTGAAAGCATCCAACAAAACTATAGGAACAACTAGAAGATTAATCAGACACAATCTTCTTTATATTAACATTACTGCCCTTATACCCTAAAAAGACCATGCCTCTTGGACTTTTGGGATCCTGCCTTTCATCACAGACAGTGTGGGCTCACCAGGGGCTTCTAACCACTACCCTGTAGCATTTAGAGGCTCGCTAGCAAATCCCCAGCCTGTGGCACAGTGTCCCAATGTATATAGATAGTATATAAACACTAGCCATAGCTGTGTTAAATAATAACCATAGATAAAGTCCACTCAAAGATTTTGAGTAAGTACAAGCCACTTCCAGGGATCTTTCCTGACTCTGTTCTTCATGGCTCATAATTGTCTGCTTCCAGTGTTAATTTTGGAAAGGGATTCAGCCTTCACATCTTCCTTTAAAATAAATTTTAAAAAAAAATGACCATGGAAAATTTTCAAGCAGTTTTCCTTAAAGCTGGTTTTCATTAAAAATTTTGGAGTGTTTTTCAGAGAAGGGGTAGTAATGGGAATAGGAAAGGCAGTAGAATGAATCATACATAGCTTTCTATGTTCATATATGAATACATGACCAGTGTAACTCCACACCATGTACAAAAATGGGAAGTTATATTTAATGTATCTTTGCTATGTCAAAATACATTCTACTGTCATGTATAACTAAAAAGAATGAATAAAATATTTTTTAAATTGGAGTGTTTTAATTTTTCGAGTAATAAAAAGATAGGAAAAGAGAGAAAATCTCTTAATTCGTTTTTCTTTTTATATGCTGTTCACATTTATATTCAGAAAAAAAGAATAATTGAATTCACTGAGTCTACATTTTTTTTTCATTCACATTTAAAACTTTTCCATAGCTCCACAGTTTGCTGATCTGATGGACTTTTTTTTTTTTTTTTTTTTTTTTTTTTTTTTGTGGTGCTGGGGTTTGAACCCATGGCCTTATGCATGAGAGGCAAACACTCTACTAACTGAGCTATATCCCTAACCCTGATCTGATGTATTTTTAAAAATAATAATTATTACCAATTCAAAACACTTTGTAATATGCTTCTAGAATTATTTACTACTCACTTAACTGCTAGATTACCCCTAATCTCTGGACATTTTGTGGCAAACAATTTTCATGTGATTGCATTACTGTCTTTAGTCAGATTTTTGGCTGTAAAAAAAATCATTCAAAAATCTATTTAAGTCAAGATTTTCTGATCAGTGCTTGAATTTTATCCAAACTTATATATATATATATATATATATATATATATATATATATATATATATATTTTTTTTTTTTTTTTTTTTTTACTTTTCCCCTCTGCTAAAATGTTAGACGTAACTGTGCTGTGAATACCTAAAGATTCCTTGTGAACACTTGACTAAACCAGTTCTTGTTCATGATGTGAACACTCTCTCTGCCATGAGGTTATTCTGTTTTGTTAGAATTAGTGACTTGTCTCATCCTAAAACCTCATGTCTGCAGTTCTTGCTGAATTAGTAGCCTGAGTAAAAACAGGTAGATAACTGAAGCTTTCAATTTCTTACCTGACCTAACTCTTCAGCTTCCCCAGTTTCATTGGGAGACAAATTGACAGCAAACTGATTAGGCACTGTTTTTTTCTTTTATTGTTTTAAATTTTGTTTATAATTACAGAATTTTTGCTGACAGAAATCTCAGAATACTTGCTTAGAAAATTTTGACGTTGTTTCTGCTGGTATTTTCCCTCAAAAGAATGACACCGTCCCTGCACTCCAGCCTACACATACCATTTGTTACACATCTTTCTCTAATTACACCAAGACCACTTATTTCTCACTGTTCCCTCCCTCACATACCACCAAGGATTCCATTTCATCCAGTTAATGGCTTCTGCATTTTTATATTTTGACGAGACTTTTCTCCCATTTCCCACAAATGTCAAATATCTTTCTACTGATAAATTGAACACCATTTTTCCCTCAAATAAATCATTGACTTCCTTTCAATGACTTAGCATCAAATTCCCTCCAGTGACTCTTATCATGTGCTTTCCTTAATGTATGGATTTCTCTGTGGTTAGAAACTGACTGCCTTATCAACTTTAAAAAAAAAATTTTTTAACCAACTTCCTGGTGTTCTTCCTTTTTAATCTAGTCCCCATGACTCCAAAATTCCCTTGTAACAGCTACTATTTATCAATTATTATATACTAGTCATCTTTGAGTTGTCAGAGCATTGGAAACTTTTTCATTTCAGTTTTGCAAGATGAAGAAACTGAGGTTCAAGGAGTTGAAGTAACTTTGTCAGTCAAGCTTAGCTAGGATGTAAAAGAGCTATAATGCAAAATTATGTCTTTGATACCAACACTGCTTCTAAGTCATGATGTCTTTCCTGAACCTCACATTTCCAGTCTGACCATCTTGTCTGGTTCCCCGGATAATCCAGTATAGGTGTGGCCTCTTAATATCTTACCAGCAATACTAACCCACAGAAAATGGCATGGGGCTAAGGCTCTCTACAATTCCTATTATTTGGGACTTTAAAGCTCCTTCCATAGGCATTATTTTTTCCCCAAGGGTTTACTTCCTTTTCAAAATTATGTGGTTCCTCCAGCTAACACAACTTTTCCTGCTTTCTAAACAAAGCTAATTATTGATTTATTACTTTTTCAGGGTGGCAGCAAATCAATACACCAGAAAACAGTTTGTCAGATGATCCAAAGAATGCAGAACAATTATTTTCTTGAGAAAATGAGTACCAGAGCTTCTCGTGTGAGACTGATGAGTGATCCCATCTTCCCGGCCCTTCTTTTGTTCTGGAGGAGAAAAAGCTGGCTTACTGATTTCTCACATCACATTTCCAGCCTTGCCATTCCCTTGAGCACTAACCGATTTTCTGGCATTTGAAATAACTTCCCCAGGGTTTAATTGCAATTAGAGGAACAGGTTGAAGACAACATCAAATTGTGTTCTAGGAACAAAAATTAAACATAGAAGTGATGTTGATGTAGTGAGGTGGTAGAAGAAAAAAGTTATTAATTTCCTCAGTACATTTTAAAGAAACAAAAAGCTAACAGTTTATACAGGGTTTCCGTCTGTTTTTCTTATTTAGCTCTTGTCAAGCAAATTTATTACTACTTTCTGAATTGATCACCAAATCATACTGCTGCTTGGCACATTCACACCCTCCGCAAATCATCTCCACAGCCTCCAGCTGACAGTCGTGACATGCGCAGATAGCCCCCGACTGTGTAGGGTTACCCTAGCTGATTCCAGAGCATGTGCCATCCTTTAAGGGTAGTGTTTCCACTTCCTCAGAACAAACTGCTGCTGCCCCAGGCACCTAACCTTTCCCTGAGGTCCCTTTAGCTTTTGAGGCTATGTTTTGAAAAAAAAACTGCTTTTAGGAAATCACTATTCTCTTGAGCCGATTTTAACTAAAAGACTACTATTATGATAAAATATAAAGGAACTCTTTTTAACATACCCAAATTGAGATCCAACTCGTTACCCAAACACCTTAAAATTAGATTGAATCACAGATTGCTTGCTTACCCTTCAGGCGTCTTAATTATCCTCTCCTCCATGCCAAGTTCCTGGCTCCATGGTGGGATGCTCCCTTCCTGTGTGTCTCATACTTCATGTGTTTCGTTTGTTTGTTTTATTCTACTATATTTTTTTATAAGACAAGTCACTTCAAATTGTCTTTGGAACAAAGGAAGTTATGAATATTAAATATCTGGAAAAGGGCCTAGCCCAGTAATTAAGATTTGGGTGTTGGAATTAAATTTGAATGTTTTCAACAGAAAGTAATGAGAAATGTTGGAGGAGATAGATATTTTGAGTCTGCTTTAAATATTATACAATGTATACGTATATAACTATCACATGGTATCTCATAAATATGTACAATTTTTTATTTTATATGTCAAAGAAATAAATTTTAAGTTTTTTTAAAAAAAGATTTTCCACTAATTGGCTGCAGGAAGGAACAGGTCACTTGAATGTTCTGAGTCTTGGTTTTCTCATTGGCATAAAATGATCCCTAATCCCCCTCCCCATTCTGTCCTTGGTGTAATAAAATGCCCAATCAAAGGAAGACATAAAAACAGAGGATATATCTCAACTACAGCAGGGTTGAATGCAGTCAATTGGTACTCAGTATCCATTCCACTTTCTTTCAGGGTGCATTTCCATACCATAGAGACTGCAAAGTCAAAAATTATATTCCCTAGAATCATCCAAGTCGATCCTATATGTGCATGATAATCTTCTACAATAAGATGCACTTGCATGAAAGTCAAAGGTGGAAATGAAGCAGAAACTGCCTTGGTGACTTTCATTTTTTCAGTTGTTAAGAAACAATGTCATGGAAATGCCTGTGTCCAATCTCCAGTTTCATATGGCAGGAGGCAACTTTTAGGGTGGTAGACGTCAGATTCCATGTTCCTGGCCCAATTCCCACATTTCATTAGGGGTTGTCAAGAAGCATTTGTGACAGCAGTGCTTGTGGCTACCAATCCTAGTTTTTTTAACTACCAACTTAAATTTTGTGGGTAAAGATTGCAGCACATGAAGGGGTTCATATCTGTGATGTTTTGGAAGTCACTGCTGGTCTTCTGCTAGATCCTGCTCTCTGTTCTTCTAATGGTTTTATGACCATCTAGTACCCTGTATTAAATCCCATTTCCATAGATTACATTACCCCTAAAGTATGCCACTTTGGCATAAGATTTATTTTGAGCTGGAGGAATGGAGAAACAGTGGATACAGGAAGAGCCTTCTGTACTCTCCTTTTCTGCCTAAAGATAGGGTATAAATTTCCCTTTGTAAGGTGCTCCCCTCCCCTCTTCCATACCAGGAAAGGTGACTCAACACTAGAAATGGTACCTACCTGAATCTGCATAAACAAGCCTTACTGAAATAACTATTATTCATGGCTCCATTAGTTTACCCCTATATGTTTACTTCCCACAATTTACTACCCCTAGGAGCTAAGCCAAGTCCTTTTCCTTTGTCGTGTTTCCTCCCCACAAATTAATTGTTCTTTGTTAGAACAGTATATAAGCTCTCAGACTTAACAGCTTTGGGGTGTCTTTCACTTCTTTTTTCTATGAGACCCTTGAACACACAGAAATAAAATATTAACATCAAATAAAGCTTCATGCCTTTTCTACTGTTAACCTGTC
This sequence comes from Callospermophilus lateralis, assembly GCF_048772815.1. Taxonomy (NCBI): domain Eukaryota; kingdom Metazoa; phylum Chordata; class Mammalia; order Rodentia; family Sciuridae; genus Callospermophilus; species Callospermophilus lateralis. The sequence continues at coordinate 68,758,138 of NC_135313.1, read as the reverse complement.
TTCAGTTAGGTTAATTTCCTGTGCACCCAGTGGCTAAACTTAAAAGGACAGAAGGAATTGGTTTTTGCCTCACCTGTAATGCCTAAATTCTGTTTTGACCCCTTTCCCATAGCTTATATTTATTTTTGATTTCTAGTTTCTTCTTTTTTGTTCTTGTTCTTTGTGTATGTGTCCAAATATATTTTATTTACATGATGCTAAAATCTGGCTGAAAAGTGAAAATATAATCAATGTATTCTTTTGAAAGCTTCTTTTAATGCCCATTCTAGTTCAACCTTCTTATTTCTCCCAATAAGCTAAATATTCCTCTTTTTCAGCACTCAGTGTGATTATCCCTGACTTGAATTTTGTGCCATGGCATGCATGACTCCAGGATTTTCTTAGGAAATTATATAAACTATTTCTATACTTCTTATTCTCTGGTTTCATGTGCTACTTTGAGTTTAGCTTTTTCCTTTTGAGATGTCTGGAAAAAAAATACACACACACACATATAGTCCTGAAGTAAGTTATTATGTTTTTTAACTTTTTTACTTTGAAAAGATTACAAATTCACAATAAGTAATAAAAATAATATTGAGACATCCAGTGTATCCTCTATTTTAACACTTTTTTATTATGATAAAGTTGTAGTCATTAACCCTATAATTTGTCTAACATGTATGACATACACTACTTCCATTCTCAAAGACCTGAAGCAGAAAATAGCATCACCAAAAATGGGACTGTACAGAATTCCAGGTCTTCATCCCTTTATAAAAGGAACTAATAGTGATGATTTGTGGATGTGATTAATACCAATGAATTGTGCTCTTTAAAAGAGTTAAAATGACAAGTTTTACATTGTATACATATATATGTATGTATGTATGTGTATATATATATAATTTTTAAAATGTAAAGGATATATAAGAGAAAAAAAGGCAGCTGAAAACCTGACAAAATTGTATTAATCTACCTGAAATCTAGTCAAAATGTGCAAACAGCCAAGGCAGAAGTAGCAGTGAAAGAAGCTGATACATTGTTTGGACTGCACTGTGACACTTTGGATTGCTCATTTACCATCTCTTACTCCCCAGATCATTAGTGGTCATGAGGGTAGTATGCATTCCTCTTGCAGAAGGAGTAAGATGGATATTATTCTCAAAGAATTGTGATGTTTTGTTTTGGTCTCCCTAAAGATGCAAGGGTTTGCCTTTGTTTTACTCAACTGAGAGTATTCCCTTCCTGGGTAGCATTTTGCAACAGCATTTAAAAGTGAAGAAAAACAACAGACACACTGAAAAACCAGGGAAGGTAGAGTTAGGAAAAGGACATAAATGGAAAAATAAAGGTTTTTCAGCCTTTTTAAACCTCCTATATACTAGGGAATTGATAAGACTCCGCACATGCAAGGTGAATGCCTATGCAAGCCCTGAAAAGACCCTGCAGGCTTTCATACTGACCTTAAGGCTGTGGACAGGCAGGAACTGAAAGCTAAGGAAGAACTGAGCAATGGTCTAACTAAGAATCGAAGTTATACCCTCACACAGAGCCTATCAAAGACTAGGAGAATTTTTGTTCTGTTTGTTTGTTGTTTTATTCCTGTTTCTGTTTTTCCTTTTTTGGATCCAGGCATTTTTCCCCCAAAATCTCCAAATTTTTTTAATTTTATTTATTCTAATTTGTCATATATGATAGCAGAATTCAATTCAACTCATATTACACATGTAGAGCACACCTTCTCGTGTCTCTGGTTGTACACAAAGTAGAGTCACACCATTCATGTCTTCATACATGTATTTAGGGTAATGATATCCACTACATCCCACCATCTTTTTTTTTTTTTTTTTTAATTGATTTTTATTGTAGGTTGTTCAAAACATTACATAGTTTTTGATATATCATAATTCACACTTTGATTCAAGTGGGATATGAACTCCCATTTTTACCCCATATACAGATTGCAGAATCACATCAGTTGCACATTGATTTACATATTGCCATTCTGGAGTCTGTTGTATTCTGCTGCCTTTCCCATCCTCCGCTATCCCCCCTCCCCCCTCCCCTCCCCTCTTCTTTCTCTACCCCCTCTACTGTAATTCATTTCTCCCCCTTATATTTTCCCTCCTTTCCCCTCACTTCCTCTTGTATGTAATTTTGTATACCCCTGAGGGTCTCCTTCCATTTACATGCAATTTCCCTTCTCTCTCCCTTTCCCTCCCACCTCTCATCCCTGTTTAATGTTAATCTTCTTCTCATGCTCTTCTTCCCTACTCTGTTCTTAGTAACTCTCCTTATATCAAAGAAGACATTTGGCATTTGTTTTTAAGGGATTGGCTAGCTTCACTTAGCATAATCTGCTCTAATGCCATCCATTTCCCTCCAAATTCTATGATTTTGTCATTTCTTAATGCAGAGTAATACTCCATTGTGTATAAATGCCACATTTTTTTTATCCATTCGTCTATTGAAGGGCATCTAGGTTGGTTCCACAGTCTTGCTATTGTGAATTGTGCTGCTATGAACATGGATGTAGCAGTGTCCCTATAGTGTGCTCTTTTTAGGTCTTTAGGGAATAGACCTAGTAGTGGAATAGCTGGATCAAATGGTGGTTCCATTCCGAGCTTTCCAAGAAATCTCCATACTGCTTTCCAAATTGGCCGCACCAATTTGCAGTCCCACCAGCAATGTACAAGAGTACCCTTTTCTCCACATCCTCGCCAGCACTTGTTGCTGTTTGACTTCCTAATGGCTGCCAATCTTACTGGAGTGAGATGGTATCTTAGGGTGGTTTTGATTTGCATTTCTCTGACTGCTAGAGATGGTGAGCATTTTTTCATATACTTGTTGATTGATTGTATGTCCTCCTCTGAGAAATTTCTGTTCAGGTCCTTGGCCCATTTGTTGATTGGGTTATTCGTTATCTCATTGTCTAATTTTTTTAGTTCTTTGTATATTCTGGATATTAGGGCTCTGTCTGAAGTGTGAGGAGTAAAGATTTGTTCCCAGGACGTAGGCTCCCTATTCACCTCTCTTATTGTTTCTTTTGCTGAGAAAAAACTTTTTAGTTTTAGTAAGTCCCATTTGTTGATTCTAGTTATTAACTGTTGTGCTATGGGTGTCCTATTGAGGAATTTGGAGCCCGACCCCACAGTATGTAGATCATAGCCAACTTTTTCTTCTATCAGACGCCATGTCTCTGATTTGATATTAAGTTCCTTGATCCACTTTGAGTTAACTTTTGTGCATGGCGAGAGAAAGGGATTCAGTTTCATTTTGTTGCATATGGATTTCCAGTTTTCCCAACACCATTTGTTGAAGATGCTATCCTTCTTCCATTTCATGCTTTTAGCCCCTTTATCAAATATAAGATAGTTGTAGTTTTGTGGATTGGTTTCTGTGTCCTCTATTCTGTACCATTGGTCCACCTGCCTGTTTTGGTACCAGTACCATGCTGTTTTTGTTACTATTGCTCTGTAGTATAGTTTGAAGTCTGGTATAGCTATACCGCCTGATTCACATTTCCTGCTTAGAATTGTTTTTGCTATTCTGGGTCTTTTATTTTTCCATATGAATTTCATGATTGCTTTCTCTATTTCTACAAGAAATGCCGTTGGGATTTTGATTGGCATTGCATTAAACCTATAGAGAACTTTTGGTAATATCGCCATTTTGATGATGTTACTTCTACCTATCCATGAACAGGGTATATTTTTCCATCTTCTAAGATCTTCTTCTATTTCTCTCTTTAGGGTTCTGTAGTTTTCATTGTATAAGTCTTTCACCTCTTTTGTTAGGTTGATTCCCAAGTATTTTATTTTCTTTGAGGATATTGTGAATGGGGTGGTTGTCCTCATTTCCATTTCAGAGGATTTGTTGCTGATATACAGGAATGCCTTTGATTTATGCGTGTTGATCTTATAGCCTGCCACTTTGCTGAATTCATTTATTAGCTCTAATAGTTTCTTTGTAGACCCTTTTGGGTCTGCTAGGTATAGAATCATGTCATCTGCAAATAGTGATAATTTGAGTTCTTCTTTTCCTATTTTTATGCCTTTAATTTCTTTCGTCTGTCTAATTGCTCTGGCCAGTGATTCGAGAACTATGTTGAACAGAAGTGGTGAGAGAGGGCATCCCTGTCTTGTTCCAGATTTTAGAGGGAACGCCTTCAGTTTTTCTCCATTCAGAATGATGCTAGCCTGAGGCTTAGCATAGATTGCTTTTACAATGTTGAGGTATGTTCCTGTTATCCCTAGTTTTTCTAGAGTTTTGAACATAAAGGGATGCTGTACTTTGTCGAATGCTTTTTCCGCATCTATCGAGATGACCATATGGTTCTTATTTTTAAGCCTGTTGATGTGGTGAATAACATTTATTGATTTCCGTATATTGAACCAACCTTGCATCCCAGGGATAAATCCTACCTGATCATGGTGCACAATTTTTTTGATATGTTTTTGTATCCGGTTCGCCAGAAGTTTATTGAGGATTTTTGCATCTAGGTTCATTAGAGATATTGGTCTGTAGTTTTCTTTCTTTGAAGTGTCTTTGTCTGGTTTAGGAATCAGGGTGATGTTGGCCTCATAGAATGAATTTGGAAGTTCTCCCTCTTTTTCTATTTCCTTAAATAGCTTGAAAAGTATTGGTGTTAATTCCTCTTTAAAGGTTTTGAAAAACTCTGCTGTATACCCATCCGGTCCTGGGCTTTTCTTAGTTGGTAGTCTTTTGATGGTATCTTCTATTTCCTCAATTGATATTGGTCTGTTTAGGTTGTCAATATCCTCCTGGCTCAATCTGGGCAAATCATATGACTTAAGAAATTTATCGATGCCTTCACTATCTTCTATTTTATTGGAGTATAAGGATTCAAAATAATTTCTGATAATCTTCTGTATTTCTGAAGTGTCTGTTGTGATATTGCCTTTTTCATCCCGTATGCTGGTAATTTGAGTTCTCTCTCTTCTTCTCTTTGTTAGCGTGGCTAAGGGTCTGTCGATTTTATTTATTTTTTCAAAGAACCAACTTTTAGTTTTGTCAATTTTTTCAATTGTTTCTTTCGTTTCGATTTCATTAATTTCAGCTCTGATTTTAATTATTTCTTGTCTTCTACTTCTTTTGCTGTTGTTTTGCTCTTCTTTTTCTAGGATTTTGAGTTGAAGTATTAGATCATTTATTTGTTGGTTTTTTCTTTTTTTAAGGAATGAACTCCAAGCAATAAATTTTCCTCTTAGAACTGCTTTCAATGTGTCCCATAGATTCCGATATGTTGTGTCTGTGTTTTCATTTATCTCTAAGAATTTTTTAATTTCCTCCTTGATGTCTTCTATAACCCATTGATCATTCAGTAACCTATTGTTCATTCTCCAAGTGATGCATGATTTTTCCTTACTTCTTTTATTGTTGATTTTCAATTTCATTCCATTATGATCAGATAATATGCATGGTATTATCTCTACTCCTTTATATTGTCTAATAGTTGCCCTGTGACATAATATATGATCTATTTTTGAGAAGGATCCATGTGCTGCTGAGAAAAAAGTGTAACTGCTTGATGTTGGGTGGTATATTCTATATATGTCAATTAAGTCTAGGTTATTAATTGTGTTATTGAGCTCTATAGTTTCCTTATTCAACTTTTGTTTGGAAGATCTGTCCAGTGGTGAGAGAGGTGTGTTGAAGTCTCCCATGATTATTGTATGGTGGTCTATTAGACTCTTGAACTTGAGAAGAGTTTGTTTGATGAACATAGCTGCACCATTGTTTGGGGCATATATATTTATGATTGTTATGTCTTGTTGGTGTATGGTTCCCTTGAGAAGTATGTAGTGTCCCTCTTCATCCCTTTTGATTAACTTTGGCTTGAAATCTATTTTATTTGAAATGAGTATGGACACTCCTGCTTGTTTGCGAAGTCCATATGAGTGATATGATTTTTCCCAACCTTTCACCTTCAGTCTATGTATGTCTTTTCCTATCAGATGTGTCTCCTGAAGGCAGCATATTGTTGGGTCTTGTTTAGTGATCCATTCTGCTAGCCTGTGTCTCTTAATTGGTGAGTTTAAGCCATTAACATTTAGAGTTATTATTGAGATATGGTTTGTTCTTCCAGCCATATTTGTTTATTTATGTTACTAAACATGGTTTGTTTTCCTCTTTGATTATTCCCCCCCACCTTTACTGTACTACCTCCCGCTGTTGGTTTTCATTGATATTTTCCATTTCCTCTTCCTGTAATATTTTGCCGAGGATGTTTTGAAGAGCTGGTTTTCTAGCTGCAAATTCTTTTAACTTTTGTTTATCATGAAAGGTTTTAATTTCATCTTCCATCCTGAAGCTTAATTTCGCGGGATACACAATTCTTGGTTGGAACCCCTTTTCTTTCAACGTTTGAAATATGTTATTCCAGGATCTTCTAGCTTTCAGAGTCTGTGTTGAAAGATCAGCTGTTATCCTGATTGGTTTACCCCTAAATGTAATCTGCTTCCTTTCTCTTGTAGCTTTTAAAATTCTCTCCTTATTCTGTATGTTGGGCATCTTCATTATAATGTGTCTAGGTGTGGCTCTCTTATGATTTTGCACATTCGGCGTCCTGTAGGCTTCTAGGATTTGGGATTCTGTCTCATTCTTCAAGTCTGGGAAGTTTTCTCGTATTATTTCGTTGAATAGATTGGTCATTCCTTTGGTTTGGACCTCAATACCTTCCTGTATCCCCATGACCCTTAAGTTGGGTCTCTTTATGTTATCCCATATTTCTTGAATGTTCTGCTCATGGTTTCTTAACAGCTTTGCTGAGCTGTCTATGTTCTTCTCCAGTTGAAATACTTTGTCTTCATTGTCTGATGTTCTATCTTCTAAGTGTTCTACTCTGCTGGTAGTATTCTCAATTGAGTTTTTAAGTTGGTTTATTGTTTCCTGCATTTCCAGGATTTCTGTTTGTTTGTTTTTTATAACCTCTATCTCCCTGTATAATTGATCTTTTGCTTCTTGGATTTGTTTGTGTAATTTATTGTCGAAGTGGTCGAAGTGGTCTTTCATTGTCTGATTTTGCTGTCTAATGTCTTCTTTGAGACTCCAGATCATCTGAAGCATGTATATCCTGAATTCTTTATCTGACATTCCATCTGCTGCAGATATTACCTCTTCTAAAGTTGAGTTGACCTGCATTGCTTGTGGTCCTTTCTTTCCTTGTCTTTTCATACTGATCGCGTTTCTTTCTTCTGGTAGCCACGCCCCCGTATCTGGTGCAAGAGACCTCAGTCGTCAGCACTGGTGGGTGCTGTAGCTGGGAGACCCGCGCCGCGCGGCTCCCGCCGGCTCCTGCGTCAGCGCCGCCTCAGCTCCCGCCGGTTCCCGTGCCGCTGCCACGGTTCCCGCCAGCTCCGTCCGGCTCCCTCGCAGCTCCTGCTAATTTAGAGTCCGCTGGGAAGGAATCTCTTTGGCCGATCTTTGGTGACTTCCCCTCTCTGCTATGGCGGGCCCCTGGCTCCTTGCAGGAGTGACCGAAGGGAGAGGTGGAACTGGCTTGTCTCTGGTCTGATATAATCTCTGGTTTTAGATCCCAGTTCGCTAATTCATAGAGGCTTGGTTAGATTTCCTTCCCATCCTCTCAAGGTGGGGAGCCCTTTCCTGGGTGGGCAGGGCCGTTAGCAGAGCCGGAAGGGCACGTGCCTTCTGTCGGGCCAGGCGGGGACCCTTCTGGCTGCGCTGGGCCGCCGGGGGCTCCCTCAGCGCCAGGCAGATGGCGCCCGCGTGGCTAAGAGCCGGGTGGGGTAACCCTTCGCAGAGCGGGCGGGCCGCCAGGAGTGCCGGGATGGTGGGAGCTGTCTGCCGGCCGGGCAGGGACCCTTCTCGACGAGCAGGGCCGCTGGGGGCACTTGTAAAGCCGGGCGGCTGCCGCCGCGTGTCTAAGACCCAGGCGGGCGGGGTGGCTGTTTGCAGGGCAAGAGCGGGACCGGCAGGGTAGCCGGGATGGCGGAAACTGTCTGTTGGCCGGGCAGGGACCCTTCTCGCCGAGCAGGGTCGCCGGGGGCGCTTGTAAAGCCGGGCGGCTGCAGCCTCGTGGCTAAGAACCAAGCGGGCGGGGTGGCTGTTTGCAGAACAAGAGCGGAATGGCGGGAGCTGTCTGCCGGCAGGGCGGGGACCCTTCTCGCCGAGCAGGGTCGCCGGGGGCGCTTGTAAAGCCGGGCGGCTGCAGCCTCGTGGCTAAGAACCAAGCGGGCGGGGTGGCTGCTTGCCGAACAAGAGCGGAATGGCGGGAGCTGTCTGCCGGCAGGGCGGGGACCCTTCTCGCCGAGCAGGGCCGCCGGGGGTGCTTGTAAAGCCGGGTGGCTGCAGCGGCGTGGCTAAGAACCAGCCGGGTGGGGTGGCTGTTCGCCGAGCGAAAGCAGGGCCGCCAGGGTAGCCGGGATGGCGGGCGCTGTCTGCTGGCTGGGCGGGGACCCTTCTGCCGCGCTGCTCTGGGCCGCCTGCCGCTTGCAGAAGCGGCGGGTGGCCGCGGGATTGGACTCTGAGCCCGCGCTGCCAGTCAAGTTTCACTTGTCTGGGGCAAACTGTCACGTCTAATAAACTTACTAATTCTCGGCAGGTCTCCTTTCAACGGAATTTTGCTAGAAGATCCTCAGTAGGTAGAATGTAGCTGTTTTAATTGGTGTTTCTGATCCCGTTAATGTGGAGATATTGAAAGTGCAGCTTCCTCGCCGGCCGCCATGTTGGATCCCTCTCCCACCATCTTTTCTACCCTCATGCCCCCTCCTTTCCCTTCCCTCCCCTTTGCCCTATCTGAAGCTCATCTATGCCTCCCATGCTCCACCCCCCACATCCCCATTATTAATCAGCATCCTTATATTAGAGAAAATAATCAGCATTTGGTTTTTTGGGGATTGGCTTACTTCACTTAGCATTATATTCTCTAACTCCATCCATGCATGCATTTTATTCTCTTTTAATGCTGAATAATATCCCATTGTGTATATATAACACATTTTCTTTATCCATTCATCTACTGAAGGGAATCTAGGTTGGTTCCACAATTTAGCTATTGTGAATTGAGCTGCTATAAACATTGATGTGGCTGCATCCCTGTAGTATGCTGTTTTTAAGTCCTTTGGTATAGATGGAGGAGTGGGATAGCTGGTTCAAATGGTTGTTCCATTCCCAGCTTTCCAAGTATTCTCCATACTGCTTTCCATATTGGCTGCACTATTTTGCAGTCCCACCAGAAATGTATGAGTGTGCCTTTTTCCCCACATCCTTGCCAACACTTATTGTTATGTGTATTCTTAATAGCTGCCATTCTGACTGGAGTGAGATGAAATCTTAGAGTAGTTTTGATTTGGATTTCTCTAAAGGCTAGGGATATTGAACATTTTTTTCATATATTTGTTGATTGATTGTATATCTTCTTCTAAGAGGTGTCTATTCAGTTCCTTGGCCCATTATTGATTGGGTTATTTTTTAGGGGGGGGGGATTGTTTTGTTTTGTTTTTGTTTTTTTGTTTTGTTTTATTGTTGATGTTTAGCTTTTTGAGTTATTTATACATCCTAGAGATTAGTGCTCTATCTGATGTGTGAGTGATAAAAACTTGCTCCCAAGATGAAGGCTTTCTATTCACTTCACTGATTGTTGTTTTTTGGTTTTTGGTGTTTTGATTTGTTTTGTTTTTCCTGAGAAGAAGCTTTTTAGTTTGAATCCAACCCATTTCAATTCTTGCACTATAGGAGTCTTATTAAGGAAGTTGGGGCCTAATCTGACATGAATGGAGATTTGGACCAACTTTTTCTTCTATTAGCACAGGGCCTCTGGTTTAATTCCTAGGTTGTTGATCTACTTTGAGTTGAGTTTTGTGCATGATAAGAGAAAGGGGTTTAATTTTATTTTGTTGCGATTTCCAGTTTTCCCAGCACCATTTGTTGAAGAGGCTATCTTTTCTCCAATGTATGTTTTTGGCACCTTTGTCTAATGTAAGACAACTGTAACTATGTGAGCTACTCTCTGTGTCCTCTATTCTGTACCATTGGTCTACCAATCTATCTTTGTGCCAATACCATGCTGTTTTTATCATTAATGCTCTGTAGTATAATTTAAATTCTGGTATAGTGATGCCACTTGCTTCACTCTTCTTGCTAAGGATTGCTTTAGCTATTCTGGGTCTCTTATTTTTCCAGATGAATTTCATAGCTGCATTTTCAATTTCTGTGGGAATGTCATTGGGATTTTTATTGGAGTTGTATTAAATCTGTATAGTGCTTTTCGTAATATGGTCATTTTGACAATATTAATTCTGTCTCTCAAGAACAAGGGAGATCTTTCCATCTTCTAAGGTCTTCTTCACTTTTTTTCTTTAGAATTCTATAGTTTTCATTGCATCATTTCATTGTCTTTCACCTCTTTTGTTGATTCCCAAGGTTTTTTGTTTTGTTTTATTTTGTTTGAGGCTATTGTAAATGGGGTAGTTTTCCTAGTTTCTCTTTCAGAGGACTTGTCACTGATATACAGAAATGCCTTTTCCTATCCATATCACATTAATTTCTTTTATCTGTATAATTTCTCTGGCTAGTGTTTCAAGAACTATGTTAAATAGGAGTGGTGAAAGAGGAAATTTCTGTCTTGTTCCCGTTTTTAGAGGGACTGCTTTCAATTTTTCTCCATTTAGAATTATGTTGGCCTGGGCTGGGGACGTGGCTCAAGCGGTAGCGTGCTTGCCTGGCATGCGTGCGGCCTGGGTTCGATCCTCAGCATCACATACAAACAAAGATGTTGTGTCTGCCGAAAATTAAAAAATAAATATTAAAAATTCTCTCTCTCTCTCTCTCTCTCTCTCTCTCTCTCTCTCTCTCTCTCTCTTAAAAAAAAAGAATTATGTTGGCCTGGGGATTAGCATAGAAAGAAGAACAAGTCAACACCAAAAGCAATAGAAGGTGGGAAATAATTAAAATCAGAGCTGAAATCAATGAAATTGAAACAAAGAAACAATTGAAAAAATTGACAAAACAAAAAGTTGGTTCTTTTAAAAAAATCAATAAAATTGATAAACCCTTAGCCATGGTAACAAAGAGAAGGAGAGAGAAAACTCAAATAATAATATTCATGATGAAAAGGGAAATATCATGACAGACACTACAGAAATACAGAATATAATTAGAAATTATTTTGAAAATTTATACTCCAATGAAATATAAAATATCAAAGGCATCCATAAATTTCTAGAATCATATAATTTGCCCAAATTGAATCAGGATGATATACACAATTTAAACAGATCAATTTCAAGTAATGAAATAGAAGACAACCAACCAAGAAAAGCAGCCAACCAACCAAGAAAAGCCCAGGATCAGATGCATACACAGCTGAGTTCTACAAGACCTTTAAAGAAGAACTAATACCAATACTCCTCAAATTATTTCATGAAACAGAAAAAGAAGGAACACTTCCAAACTCAGTCTTTGAGACCAATGTCACCCTGATTCCAAAACCAGACAAAGACACATCAAAGAAAGAAAACTTCAGACCAAAATCTGTAATGAACATAGATGCAAAAATTCTCAATAAAATTCTGGCAAATCGAATAAAAAAACATATCAAAAAGATAGCACACCACAATCAAGTGGGGTTCATCCCAGGGATGCAAGTTTGGTTCAACATACAGAAATCAATAAGTGTAATTCATCACATCAATAGCCTTAAAGATAAGAATCATATGATCATCTCAATAGATGCAGAAAAAGCATTTGACAAAATACAGCACCCCTCATGTTCAAAACACTAGAAAAGCTAGAGATAACAGGAATGTATCTCAACATTATAAAGGCTCCAGGCATTTTTGGAAACTCTTTCAAAATATTAAGCAATCACTAAGCTAACAGAACGTGGATTTTGGTAGTCAAATGTAACAAAGACTATAGGCATACAAAATCATTTTAGAAGAATCACTGACTAAACAACAACTCCAAAGTGTCAACATTAAAACCCAAGAATGGGTGAGAATCTAATTTCCAGAGCTTCTACACTATAGTATTCAAATATCTATTTTTAAACAAGAAAAAGTTCAAAGTATACAAAGAAAGAAGAAAGTGTGGCCTATTCACAAGAAAAGAAGTATAAACTGTTCCTTAGGAAGCATAAACATTAGACTTACTAGATAAAAACTATTAAATAACTGTCTTAAAATATGTTGGGTTTTTGTTGTTGTTGTTGTTGTTTTTGTTTTTTGTTTTTTGTTTTAACACAAAGACAGTATTGACAGAGAACTAAGTCAGGAAAACAACCTGTCACCAAAGACATCTGCAGATTCAATGAAATCTCTATCAAAATCCCACTTTTACAAGCCTGGATCAACTGATTCTAAAATTCATATGGAATTATACTAGCCAAAACAATCTTGAAAAATAAAAGTGAAATTGGAAGACTCACTTCCAAATTTCAAAACTACTATAAAGCTTTGTAATTTAAACAGTTCAGTATTGTTATGGTTTAGATATGAGGTATCCCCCAAAACCTCACATATGAGACAACGTAAGAAAGTTTAGAAGTGAAATGATTGGGTTAGAAGAGCCTTAACCTAATAAGTGCATTAATCCACTGATAGGGATTAACTAACTGGGTAGCAACTATAGGCTGGTAGGGTGTGGCTAGAAGGGGTCGGTCATTGGGACATGTCCTTGTGATTATATCTTTTGTCTATAGTGAGGAGAGCGCTCTCTCTCTCTCTCTCTCTCTCTCTCTCTCTCTCTCTCCTTCCTGATGCCACTTTCCTCCGTCACACTCTTCTACCATGATGTTCTACCTAAACTGGGGCCCCAAAGAATGGAATTGGCCATCTCTAGACTAAGACCTCTCAAACCGTGAATCCCAAAATAAACTCTTTCTCCTCTAATTGTTCTTGTCAGGTATTTTTGTCACAAAAGTGAAAAAGCTGAATAAAACAAGTATCGAAATAAAGATAGACATATTTATCAATGGAATAGAATTGGGAATGGAGAATAAAACCATATATATAAGGTCAGTTGATTTTCAACAAAAGTGCCAAGACCATTCAATGGGGAAAGAATAATCTCTTCAATGTGATGTTAGAGAACTGGATATCAACAGATAAAATAATAAAATTAAACCCTTACCTCATAGCATATACAGAAACTAACTCAAAATGGACTAGAGAACTTAAATGAAAGAGCTAAAACTATAAAATTCTTAAAAGAAGAATACAGGGATAAAACTTCATGAAAATGTACAAATAGTATACCTAAATAAATAAAAATAAATTTATTTCTTAAAAAAAAAGAAAGAAAAAGCATAAGGGTGAATCTTAATAATATTGGATTTGTTGATAGATCTTTATGACACCAAAAACACAAGGAACAACATCAAGAATAGAGAAATTGGACTTCATCAAACTTAAAAACATTTGAACATCAAAGGATACTATGAATAAAAAGAAAAACTGGCTGCCGTGAGAGAGAAAATATTTACAAGTTATATATCTGAAAAGAGTCTACTATACAGAATTTATAAAGAACTTACAACTCAACAGCAAAAAGTCAATCCCACTGAAGAATAGGTAAAGGACTTGAATAGACATTTCTCAAAAGAAGATACATAAATAGCTAGCAAGCACAGGGAAGATACTCAACATTGGTCATCATTAAGGAAATGCAAATTAAAACCACAATGAGATACCACTTCATACCCACTAGGAATGGCCATAATTTTTAAAAATGGAAAGTCAGTGTTGGCAAGACTGAGGATAAATTGGAACTATTGTACCTTGCTGATGAAAATGCAAAAAAAAAAAAAAATCCTTCTATTGTGGAAAATAGTTTGGCAATCCTCCAAAAAGTTAGACATTGAATTATTTATGACCCAGCAATTCCACTCCTAATTATATAACCCCCAAATTGAAAGAAGATATTGAAACAAAATCTTATATGCAAATGTTCAAAATGGACAAACAAAATGTGGTATATCCATATAACAAAATATTATTTGGCCATAAAAAGGAATAAAGCATTGATAGACACTACAACATGGATGAACCTCAGAACTATAACTAACTGATAGATGCAGGCCATAAGGTCACATATTGTATGATTCCATTCATATGAAGTACCCAGAGTGGGTAAATCCTTAGACACATACACACAAAAAAATAGCTTATCAGTCAGCAGTGAGGAGTAGCTGCTTTCTTTCAGGTGATGAAATCTTTTAGAACTAGAGAGAGATGATAGTTGCACAATACTGAATGTGCTACATGTAACCAAAATGTATATATACTTTAAAGTGATTAATTTTATGGTATATGAATTCTACCTCAATTTTAATAAAAAATTTTTTTAAAAAAACCTTGAAATTGCTTTCTCTTGTGTCCAGAATGCACACATTGAACTCCTTACTTTCTCTGGTTTTCACCACCTTTTATTATCTGGTCCTGTGTCTTTTTTTTTTTTTTTAATTGAGGAGGGGGATGGTATTGAGGATTAAACTCAAGGCTACTCCACTACTGAGCCACATCCCCAGCCTTATTTTATATTTTATTTAGAGGTAGGGTCTCGCTGAGTTTCTTAGTGCCTCACTTTTGATGAGGCTGACTTTTAATCTGCGATCCTTCTATCTCAGCCTCCTGAGCTGCTGGGATGACAGGCATGTGCCACCATGCCCAGCCTGTCCCTGTCTCTTTTTAAACTCATCTCATTGCACATCCTAACTCTACCAGGCATGGACTGTGATGGCTTGAGTTTTCTGTGCTCTCGCTCACCCCCAGCCTTTGTACACAAAATGTCCTTTTCTCCTTTGCTAGGCTAACCATCAGCTCTTTCAACAGCTTTCCTCTCTGGACAGCATTTCCAAGTTCCCTCCCCCAGTCTTATTCCCTAGCTCCAGCTGGAGTATAGATTTCTAACCATAGGATCCCGTAACACCCTTTGCATATTACATTTGTCACACTGTCTTCTAATTATCTCCCCCTCCAAACTGTGAGTTTCTCTAGAGCAGGAATTGTGCTTTTCACCTCTATTAATAGTTCCTGGTGGTAGTCCTGGCACCCGGCACATGCTCATGAAGGGTGAATTGTTAAACTGGATCACAACTCTCTCCAGTATGATTTTTGCTCATGTGCTTCCGTGTTTGAGCACCAGCATTTCTCTGGCTTTTTGTTTGTTTGTTTGTAACCTCCGACCATAATATAAAATACTGTCCTTCTACCACTGTGGGCCATTGGTCATGAGGAAACCCAGGGCAGTGCAGGACCTGTGCAGAAAGAGGTCAGCATTTATGATTTTTTCAGGAATGCCATAGACATGAAGGAGAACATGAGGGCCTTGAACACAAAGTTCAAGTTCTTGTTGCACTATTCACTTGTGCAAACTTGGCCAATTCAACTGTGCCCTATGGATACATTTTCTTCATCTATAAAATGAGATAAAAATAATTGCTTTGTCTGATTTGTGTAATCACTTCAGGACAAATGATATAAAACAATGTGTTCACATAGGTTGTATTTTTAAATGTTTAATGTTACAGGTCTTAAATTTTCTGCAAGCCATTTACAATAGAAACTTAGATTGCCACCTTCCTAGTCATCATTGGTAGTTTTTTGCAGAGTACAAAAATATGAATAAGAATTCTATCATGGAATAAAAACGTGAATGATGATTATGAATTCCCCTCCTTAAAGCAGCATATTGAGACTTATTCTTAGAAATCACAATGTTCTGGGGAGTTTCTGTCCCACATACATGAGTAACTGAGGCAATTGCAACAAACTGGAGGATCTGGTTAATCCTGCTATCCTGGTACCTCATCAATGACTTCATTGTTGAGAAATGGTCTGGATGAAAGAGCTAGGCCCAGGTGCATCACACGAGGGAAACTGCTTAAACTCCTGCCCAGACAAGAAAAAAATTTTTTTTAAATTCCTAACAAAGGTCTCCCTAGCTTGAAATTGTAGTGAAAAGTCTTTAGAGAATTGAGTCATTTTATTTTACTATGTTGGAGAAATATTATTTTATACTTTCCCAATGAATTACATTTTTAAAAAACTGTACTCTTGGATGGAAATATTTTGTAATTTCCATTTTGTGACTCCACCTAGTGATGACTTAATGGTCACTTTAACCTGTCTATTGATCATTAAAAACTTAAGCGTCAAGCAAGATTAACTACCTTTCCCAGCTATGGTCAGGGATTATTTTTTTCTCCCTGCTAATGGCTAATAAAACGAATACATTATTATATAAGGACAATAATTAAGCTTTATTACAAGAACAATAATTAAGGGACTGGGGTTATGGCTCAGCGGTAGAGCACTCACCCAGCTGTCCGAGGCACTGGGTTTGATCCTCAGCACCACATTAAATTAATTAATTAATTAATTAATTAATTAAAGGTATTGTGTCCAACTACAACTAAAAAAATAAAGAGCAACAATTAAGTAGCTAATTTGGGGGGGGGGTTGTATTTTCTAGCTATAAAATAAAAATTAAATTCAGTTTAAATTAAATGATTCTTATCATGACCTATTGGGGTACATGAAACAGCTTAATAAAAAGTTATAAGCCATGTGAATCAGGAGAGATTGATAAAGTAAAGTAGAAACCACTTTTATAAAGTAGGAGAAATATTGCCTCCTATTCCAGGTACCAGTCTCTTTTATCAAAATTAAGAATTGCTTAAATAACTTCCACCTCCTTCTGTCTCTGTCTATCAACAAAACAAAGCATAACCAGAGAGACAAAGGTAAAATCTTTCCTGGTTTGCCAACAGCAGCTTACAATTGGCGGAGGATGTTCTGTAGGAAGGCTAACTTTAAGCCCCAGCTTTCCCTGAATCTGTGCAATAGTAAATTGATGACAGCAATAGCTTGAGCAATGGAAATACAATGCATTAGGATTTAACTAAATCTGAGTTTAGACACAAGTGTAAATGTGGAGCAGTTACTGACTCTGCAAATTAATACTAAATCATTGTGTGAAACTGCACAGAGCAGGGAAGAAGAATGAACTAGAATGACCAAAGATGAAAGAGATTTCTTTTGGAAATGAGGAAAAATTGGAAGTTAACCTAAAAACTGTATTATGTGTTATGTTTAAATAAAATGCTAAAGAAACAAAACTGTGGCAGATAAGGAATGTTTCTCCAATTGATCCAACTGTTTTGTCTCTGACCTTCTCTCCTCGAACCCCATCTCAACCAATCTCAGCCACACTGCTGCAAAATGTGCTTTTACTTGGGGCATATCTTTAGCAAATCCCTACTTTTTTT
The DNA here is from genome assembly GCF_048772815.1 of Callospermophilus lateralis. NCBI lineage: Eukaryota > Metazoa > Chordata > Mammalia > Rodentia > Sciuridae > Callospermophilus > Callospermophilus lateralis. The sequence continues at coordinate 68,740,905 of NC_135313.1, read as the reverse complement.
TTTTCATGATCCAGTTCATATGTCATCTGTTCTGTAATCCTTCTTTGATTCCTCAGACACTTCACTTAGCAGTACTCCAGGGCTTTATTCACTTCTCTATTAAAGCACTTTCACATTAAATTGCAATTCCTTGGATTTCTTTTCTTTCCCTTGTCTTTTATATCAGTGTGTTCCTTGGACTTAGCAAGCTGCTCAGTGCTGAGCCGGGTCCACAAATGTTTTCCGAACAAGTAAATGACTCTCCCATTCCCCTTCTGAGCAGCCATCTACCTCCCACGACAACCTTGAAATTCCAGTTCCTATTTCCTACACAAAGCCCAAGATTGTTATTCTCTCTGAGATACTAATAGGGGCCAGAAAGTGAGTCTTGGGTAGAAGATCTTAACAACATCATGAACTGAGGTTATGGAGAACATGCTAATTGTCTAGCAACAGCCTTCCAGTCTTTTCTATCAAGGAATTTATGTCAAAGGAGACCAAAAAGTAGACAGGAAAGTCTGAAAATACATTTATATAGGTCTTGCTCTACTCAATGATGATACAAAAGAGATGAAACAACTAGAAGAAATACAATACCTACCCACCCCCATATGCTTTAACACTCCTCAGCAGAATTTCATTGAGGATATGAGGGTTTATAGGAAATGTGGAGAATGAATATCTGATTTGTTACAAGTTTCTTTTTTTAAAATGCATGCACTCTGTGCTGCACGATTGTGGTCCACTGTTGCTGACGCATGGCTGCTGGTGAGCTTTCGTTTGCCACCGCTCATCCATTTCCTACCCTACTCTCTGCCGTGCTCTCTGCCAACAGCAAGCTGACTTGAATCACTGCATCACCAGGCTGCCTAGCCTTCTGGCTTCCAGGTGGGTCTGACCTGCAGGAGTCACCAGCTAAGATAAAGGGCAAGAAGAGAGACTGGTGTCTATTTCTGCTGTGTGCTCCCACCCAGGGTGCCAGCAATAATTGTATTCTATAGCAGCGTCACTTCTAGGGCTCTGGCTCTCTCCAGACTCAGAATCCTCTTCCCAGCAAAGTGTGCCTTCTGTTTCTTGGAAAAAGCCTGACTGATATACTGGTCACCTGCCCACAACTCAAAAATGTGAATAACAGAAATGCTGTCTGGATGCTTCCACTTCTTGCTGTAGTCTGTCTTCCACTGAGCAGTTCCTCTATGAAAACTTTATTAGGGGAAACTCTGAGGGTCGAGAAGGGCAATCAATAGCTAGAAATTTCAGTTATAAATAAGCCCATTGATTTTTGCCATTTTAGAAAGATCACAAGCTTTGGTAGAACAATAGACAATTCCTCCTGGTGATTGTTCTGAACCGTTGACAATTAGACTTCACTGTGGGCCCTGTCTGAAGTTCACCTCTCCTTACTCCTACAACTGACCTCTTCAGAGAAGAGCCGTGGCAACTGTGGGTCCCTTCGGTTCGACTCAATAAATCTGCTTTAAACATCTTCAATCGTTCATTAGTGTCAAAAAAACAAAAGCAAGAAAAGGGTGAATGTCTAGGGAGGCTTGTAGAGCCGTGTGTTTTCCGTGTCAGATTCTACTTGTGCTCTTTTGTTTAAAAGCACTTACGATCCCCTTAAGATTTTTAGGCTGCACAACCATGTTTTCAAAAAAAGCATTCTTCAATTCTTGCCAGGAAGACTAGCTCACCTGATCTCTGCTCATTTTCAAAATGGCTTGAATTCCCTGGTTACTGGCACCATCTCGGCCCTCCCTCTCCCCGGTTGCCGAATGCTCATAGCAGATTCCGCAGGCGTAAGGAGAATGTTGTCTGTCACTTAGAGAAAGGCAGATTCTTCTGGGAGTTAAAGGCAATGAAATCCAGAAAATGTTTTTCAGATGTTTGGGCTTTAATGACACACAGGATGTGCACTGCCAGGTAGCACCAATGTTCATTTTCAAGCTTTCCTTATGTTACCATATATTTGCCCAAAATACTGCCTTCTGTTACTCTGCCTTTCTGTTTGCCTACATTTCTGTGCAGCATTCTTAAGACTCCAGACTTTCCAAAGCCCATTAAAAAAAATAGCCACTAACAAAAGAAAGATTGGGAGGGAAAAAAAAAAAAAAAAAAGCCCTCAGGCAACTACATTCAGGTAAGAAAAAAGAACTTAATTTGAGGCTCAGACATAATGAGGCTTATGGGAATTCCAAACATGGCCTAGTACTTACTACATGCTTAAGGATTCCTTTATACCAGTGGTCTTCTTGTTATATTAAAATAATAGTTTGAGATATGTGTGATAGCTATGATAGCAATTGTTTTCAGAGTCATCAACTCTGGTATTATTGAGGTACACAGCTGTTCTCAATTTTAGTCCTCTCAAAACCTGATTTTTCTGGAAGCTGATGGCTTCAGGTCAGCAGGTACTCTCTCTCTCTCTGTAGCAACCATTATTTCCCCAGCTGCCTGCAAGGATGAGAAGACAGTATTTACTTAGCTGTTGGTAGAGTTCACCCTTAACTCACCATTAGTATGATAAGAAGGGAAGAAGTAGCCCCCCAGCCCTTGGGAACATTTAACAAGTCAGGAGTTTTCCCAAGTGAGCCCATGAAAGCTGGGTCCACATAAAGGGAATGTTTCCGAAAACCACTTAGAATTGCCAAACAAGAATTCAGGCTAAAGGGTCCCATTTCATCCTCCATATTACATGCATAGGAGATTGGACTTCTAATAAAGACTAGAATCAAAATAAATTTGAATTCACTTTATCATGAAGCCCTTCTGTACTACTACAGCTAGAATCACGATAGTTTGCTATCATGAGGTCCACTGGAGTTCATATTATTGCCTTTCAACTACCTTACACTGTTAGTTAATTAAGCAGTGATTGAATCTATGAAATAATATCTACTGAGCCATATTCTAGGTGTCTGAGTGGAGGAATAGTTACAAAAAAAATCAAATATAGTTCCTGACCTCAAGTTTGCCACCAAAGAAAAGAAATCATAATTAAATGATCATGGGTTGGAGGAATAAATAAGTACATGCCCCTAAGTACAAAATGACACAGTACATGTCAACTCCGTTGGAGCTGAAGTAGACAACGACATTGTAATAAGAGTGAGCTTAAGGGGCTGGGGTTGTGGCTCAGTGGTGGAGCATGTGCCTTGCATGTGTGAAGAATTGGGTTCAATCCTCAGCACCACATAAAAATAAATAAAGGTACTGTGTCCATCTACAACTAAAAAAAAATTTTTAAAAAAAAGAGTGGGCTTGAGATCCGGTGCCTCTGTCATCAAACCATTTGGAGGTATAACTTGCATCTCTCAGGCAAATGTTATCTTTGTGAAAACTATACCCAGACCTCTTCTAGGCCTTCCAGAGAACTGCAGTAGCACAGCTCTTCTTCATTCTTGCAGGGATGCTAATTAGTTAGATAAATTAGTTTAGATAAATGTTTTGTCTCTCTTTTAAAAATAATTCTACTTTACCTAGAACCCAATGGCTTCAAAACCTGATTCAAGATCTTCCAAAGCTAAATAAATAGTTCTCAAAGTATGTTTCAAATAGCCTCTTACAAAAAAATCAATAGGATACATCCTAATATTCAGTTTTCTGGGCTACCTCACCCCCAAGACCCATTATGATGACTAATTTTAAGAGTCAACAGGATTAAGAACTGGTAAAGCATTACTTCTGGGTGTGGCTGTGAGGGTGTTTCCAGAGGAGATTGACATGTGTCTATGGACTGAATATGAAAGATCCACCCTCTGCTGGGCACCATCTAATCAGCTGGGGCCCCAGATAGAACAAAAAAGGCAGAGAAAATCTCCCCTCATACAGTTCAGGAGGCTGAGAGGTCCCCTATGGAAGTGCTGGCCTCTGGCAAGGGCTCTCTCTCTCTGGATCATCCTAGATTGGAAGGTGAAAGGGATAGAGAAGGAGATGGAGAGCAAGATAAGGCCAAATTTGCTTCTGTAACAAAAACACTAAAGATAATAACTTCATTCATTCATGAGGGCAGAGCCCTCATGCCTTAAAGGTGATGCCTTTAAAGTACCATCTCTCAGCACTGCTGCATGAGGGATCAAGCTCCAGTGCGTGAACTTTAGAGGCCACATTCAAACCACAGCACCTACTACTCTCCAATGTCTAGGGGAATAGTGCAAGAATCTTTTATTTATTTATTTATGGTTGCAGGGGAGGGGGTACCAAGGATTGAACTCAGGGGCACCTAACCACTGAGCCATATCCCCAGCCCTATTTTGTATTTTATTTAGAGACAGGGTCTCACTGAGTTGCTTAGTGCCTTGCCATTGCTGAAGCTGGCTTTGAACTAGTGATGCTCCTGCCTCAACCTCCTAGTAGCTGGGATTATAGGCATGCACCACGGCACACAAAAAGAATCTTAATTTTAATAAGTATCCTGGGTTATTATTGTGTTCCCACCATCAAGAATTTAAGAACTACCAGTTTAGAAAACTGTGTTGATTTTTGGAGCATCCTCCAAACCCTATTATTAACAATGAAGTCTGTATTAAAATAATCTCTTTTAGATATGTTCTTATCTGTATTACAAGAATTATTAGCCCTGGGTCCATGGATTTCTGTGGAATCCCTACATGAGCTTTGTGGCATGCCTAAAGACTCCAGAATGTATGTGCACAAAGTCTGACAGGTGTGTGCTCTTTGGAAGGGTAAGAATCCATAAATATCTCCATCCATATAATCAGAAGCTTTAGGACACAGAATTGGCAATCCATGCTCTATGAAACTGATAGTATGTAAACTCTAAGAGCCCATTGCTGAAATCATGTTTCTCTCTGGAGTCCATACACACATGAACACTAAGCAACATAAGCAACAGAATTCACAGGCAAAGTAATAGAAAGAATTGCCATTTGTTGACCGTTTGTGGTGCACTGAACACATATTCATTCCCTACAACAGCACTTTAGCCCTCTAGAATAGAATGTATCATTATCTCCACTTAGATTTCCAACAATAACAACCATAACGATCACATTTATTGAGCACTTACTATTTGTCGGTACTATTCTAAGCACTTTACATATAATAGTTCATTTAATTCTTACCACACTTCTATGAAGTGCCTCCTTTCACAGATGAAGAAACTGAAAATTGTCATGAAGTCCCTTCTCTCATCTCTGCCTCACAAATAATAATAGTAGCTAGCCTTCATTGAGTTCATTATGTGTTAGACGTTACTCTAAGCACTCATTTTATTGAGGAGGAATCTAAGGCACAGAAAAGTTAAGTACTTGCTCAAAATCATTCAGCTAGCAGGAAGCAGAGCTAGCCCTCAAGCCCAGTGATGCTCGCTAACGAGTTCCAGTTTCTATACCTTTTTGGATAATTCTTGATTCTGTAGGCTTAAGTTGCTGTAGATGCTACCTCCAATCAATTTCTTTTCTTTCCCCATTTTAAAGCTCCATTCACACTGCAGGTTTCTGGGCATGGTGCTCCAGTTTCCACATGCATTCCCATGGCCACCCTGTGCTGCACGTAAGTCTTGGGTGACAGTGTGCCAGGCCACCCTTAGCTCCAGTTGCCAGACCACACAAGGTCACACCAGTCACTCAGGGATGTCGGAGCTCTCAGCTGCCTTTTACGATCTCAGACACAATAGGACCCGACAGCTCTGCTGGCTTGCAGGAGAACTGGGCAGTATCACATTTCAAATATTGCCTCTGTGTAATGTTCTGAGACCATTCAGAGCCCGGTTAAAAAAACACAGTCATGACTCTCCTTGGTGCTGGGCTGTTGATTTTGTTAGGTGAGATCACTTGAGGAGTATAAAACGCAAGAGAAAAAGTGGCAAGGAGGAAAAACAATAGACAGATATATAGGGTCAAACAAAAGTCACCAGGCAGTGGAGGAACTGCCTGACCACTGTGTCCTGCTCAGTTTAAACCTGGGCTTTCAGAGCTTGAGGAATTAATCAGTTTCTACTTCTTTCAATTCCTTCCCAGTCATAAAATGTTTACTTGCACAGTGGATTTCAACTTATTGCATGTGTGTGCAAGCGTGCAATAAAAGAAGCAAAACTATGAATCTCTTTAGAAACCCGACAATTGCCATGTTCCCCCACTCAGCATACACACATCACGCGGTTTTGTGTTCAAAGCTCACAGCATTTGTATGCCTAGCCATCGATTTATGCCAGGCTTTTAATGTTATGCAAGACTTCTTCCTTCCTTTACTCACCACTGAGTGACTGTGCTGATTCGACGTTTTACAGATGCATCAATTTTCCTTTAGAAGCTGTGCCGAGAATGTGTGACTCCCTGGGCCAGTTTCTTATTGAAATCAGATGATGCAGAAAGCAACAGCTCACATTTCAGTGAAAGGCTGCCCCCTAGTGACAATTTTTAGCTACACATTCGACCTATGGATTTACTGTGACAAACACTGCAGAGGTTTGTTTCTTGATACAGAGGAGAAACGTCCTTCAATTGAGGAAGATGTGAAAGTATTGTGTAACTTAAAACTCAGCCTGTTTTCTGCGCCTTTCAGTCTTCAGTAGAGTTTTCATCAATAAGGCAAATTTTCCCTGTTTTAAAAATACACAAAATATATTCTTTCCTAAGTCTATAAAAATAACTTCATGGAACTAAGTGAAGGACTCAGATGACCAGTGCCCTTCCCTAGTGAGCTGTGAGTGTCTTTTCATTTGCACTTGTCACATTTGACTATTTTGTGGCAGTTTTTCCTTCCAGGATAACTGCAAAAATGAGCAATTTGCCTTGTCATTGTTTTAAATACTTTCATGTTCAGCGTCTCTATTTTCTGTAGAAGTTGGATATCTGTCCTCATGCCGATCTATGAGATAATTTGTATGAAGCATTTTGCATAGTTCCTTAGTTGGGATTCATTCAAAATTGTCATTGCTATTACTATTATAGAATTATTCATTTTAGACAAGATTTGTGGTATTTATAAAACAAAAATGAAGTTGGTGTTTCGCTCACAGGTTATTTCTACAATGTGTACAGAGATGGAATTAGTTTTCATGACAGAGTTCAACATTGTTTCTCTATAAAAAGTTAATATTTAGGTACTTGAAATCAGGGAAATTTATCCATCCCTTCCCACCCATATAACATCAGTAGAAGATTCAGGACATTGTCTGAATTAACCTTTTCCAAATTTGCAGGATATAAAGGTAAAAAAATCAACGACTGTGATAATCCTTATCAAATCTGACTATTTGAAAACTCATTTCTCTCTTCTTTTCTTCTATTTAATTTTCTATATAAATTTCTATATTATATTTTCTATAATAATTTTCTATATTAATTTTCTATATAATTTTCTATTTAATTTTCCACATTAGAATCAAAGGATACTTTTCATTCTATTTTGATGATTGCCCATGGATTTTAAGCTCTAGAATCAAAGTCCTTTTAGTTTCTCTTACTCATGTACACTAATAAATGTTTTCTATTTTATAGATTGCTGAGAACAAATCTGCATTAAACTCACAACATTGTGAGTTAGGCATTAGTATACTCACTTTAGAGATAATGAGATTTAGCTCAGAGAAGTCGGATCACTTTCCCAAGGACACACAGTTCATTATTAACCATCCAAATTGAAAATGTGGTCAATTGAGGCCAAGACCCATGCTCTTTCTTGTCAAGGGTGCTCCATATCCTGCCCTTAGCTTGATGTATGTTAATTCTTAGATACAGACTGTGTTGTTCTGATTTTAAGTGAGAATATTAAGTGGAAAAAGATTAAAAAGCTAGGAAGTACAAACAAGGGTTAGCATCTTGCTTTTAAATTTCAAAAGCTCTAAATTAGGGAAACTGCTGGCCTTGAGCCCTGGAAAGAATGAATGAGGCTGTCTCTGAGGAAGTGAGAGGGCAGGCAGTGCCTCTCTCCAGTGAACTTCTTCAAGAATGCACCCTTCTTCCCAGCCATGAATAAGTTATGAAACGAAATTTCTCTACTTATGCAGAGTTATTGTCAAAATAGAAGAAGAAGGGGACTTCAGATAGACATCGCTCAGAGCAGATGGTGTTCTCAGAAGCAACGAACAAACTGCCCCTTGTGGGATTACTGTACCATGAGAACTCACGGAAGCGACTCAGATGACAATATCCGTAAACTGTGATTCAGAACTGGGGACGAAACTTCATGGCTGAGGGACTATTGGTAATATTTTCTTCCTTCAGTTATTAAACCGATGGCTTGTTTTGTTTTGGATTTTGGTCCATTACCTACACTCCAAGGATGAATAACAATCCAGAGTCCTTACTGCTAGAAGTTTCCATATTTTACTTGAATGCATAATCTGCCTTTTTAAAAAACCATAGCAAGGAGATCTGTAGTTACTTTTCCTTTTTAAAAAATCTGAATTCACTTGTAAGAAGGAGCAGCTTGTGGTCAATTAAGTAATTATTCAGCAAATATTCGTTTGCTGTCTTTGGGAGGAATATTCTTCCTTTCTCTGTGGTTAAGCTTGACCATATGGTTTGCTGTGCCCAATGGAAGGTAAGTGGAAGTAAGAATGTGCCTGTGACTAGTCTAGGCCTTTAGAGACAAAATGTGCCTCTCCTCAGCTTTCTTATCCCCCACCTTTGCCTCAAAGAGCTACTAGCCCAAGAGGACATGTTTGGGCAGTCCTCTGTCCAATCCACAGTTTTGAGCCAAGAAGCCCAATTAAACACACTTAAATTAGCAAAGGTCTAGCTGACCTACAGACAAAGAGAAATAAAGGCTTATGGCTGCAAGTCACTTAGTTATGGGGTGGTTTGTTACATAGCATTATTGTGTCAACGGTTGACTCATACAAAACCTAAAATCACAGAGTGGAAGTTGCATCCCAGTGAATTCTACTTTGCTTTAATAATGCATTTACCTTTCAAATGCTGGGGAATCAGCTTGGTTCTCAAGGCCACAAGTGAAGAACAGGAAGAAAGCAAAGCTGGTCCCTGTCTTACCAAGAGATACTCCATAGTCTGTTCCAACACCTCATCTTTATTCATAGAAGGAACTGCTAAGAATCTACTTGCTAGTACTCTATAACAGTTTTGATATTTAATTTTCTAGGCAGGAAGAGATTGCTAGAAACAAACTTGCTAGGAACAAGGGAAAAGATAACTATCAGTGAAGGAGAAAACAGGAAAACACACAAAAACGCAATACAAGAACTCAAAATGATAAGAATGTAGGATAGACTAGTAAGAAAACAATATCCCTAAAAAGAGTTTCACAATTAGTGGCAAATAAAATAGTAAAGTGAATGATTAATTGGAAAAACAATTACTTCAATGGTTGCTATAGCAGTAGTCCTCAGTGCATTTAGATAATAGAGCATTTTGAAAAAACTTACAAAAAAATATGGATTCTCTTATCAAAGAAATGCATGTGATAAAAAGCCCACAAAATTTTCCATGTAATTTTAGGCTGTTCAGAAACTCCATGAACATTCTGAAACCCTGGGTTATAAACCACTCTTTAAAAAAAAAATAGTCTTAGTTTTGGAGGGATATAATTTAATTAGCTGACTTTTTGTTTTTCTGGGAAATAGCTTATTCCTGTGGAACATAATTCCAGATAAATGAGGTGTCCTGGAATTCATAAAGCTGTAAGAGGCCTTCCGCAATCACCACGCTATCACTGGCTAGAATGGCCCCCAGAGATTAATGATCTTTTCATCTCCAAAGACTCCATGGCATCCTTAACTGTACATTTCCACATCTCTCAACTTTGTTTTTAATGAACTTTAGGTTTATGAGAGCTTAGCAATTAGATCACTCTTCTACACTCTCCTGATCCTAGCTATCATGTCACCATTTTATTGCTTGTCTGAATAATGGAAAGCCATTGAATCCATTTTCTTCTTTTTGCTGATATGATAAGGGATTTCTTTTTTTCTCCTCACATCTGCTCCTTAACTTCAATTCCCTCTGTGAAATATGAGGCATCCATTTCTTTTTTGCTTATGGAGATCCCTAGTATCTCATAGTGAAGTTTTTCATCTCAGACCTCCAAACATTTATTTTGACAACCCTTTATTCTCTCATCCAAAAAGAAAGCAAAAGAGTCCCCAAATGACAGTTATTGTTATAGATACCACAATGATTCTGTTTTCTGCTGCTACCGCGGGTAGACCATAGGATCGGATTTATAGATTTTTGACGAACCAAGGTGGAAGTACTGCAATTACTCTTAATAAGACCTGATAACATGGTGCCCTTACCAGTAATAATATATCGCATTGCTATCACACTCTTAAACACTCATATTTTAAGAAAAACTATGGGAAAATTTGACATTTTCCAAAAAGAAAAAAAAAATAACATTGTGTATCTGCTATGCACTTAACATTTAATTTATTCCTTAAAAGATTTATTTCATTAAATCCCCACACACCAAAGCACCTTACAAGTTGAGAAAAATTACCCTCATTTTATGGATGATGAACCTAAAACCAAAGAAATAAACTGACTGGCCCAAAATTATACTGAACAAATAACTATGCAAAAACTTAAATTCAATTGTCTCATTCTCACCAATATCATTATATTTGAGAATAGAAGTGACAGGGACATTTTGAGCTTACAAAAAAGGTTGTTTTAAAAAGAAATTAAAATTGTTCTTTGTAATCCAAAAGATGGGATTTATGACAAAGTGTGAATATCATAGAAGGCAGATGTAGGTTCAATATGAGAATGTTGACAAGTCTCCTTAGTGGGGATATTATGACCATCAAGTCCTGAAACTGATGACAACCAACCCTCCTATACACAAACCTGGGGATCTGAGACTTACAGGGTTGACTCACGATGACTACCTTCTCAGCATCCCAACACCACCACAGCTACCAAAGAGATAGCAGGCATCATACCACAACACTTGGCATGAGTGGCCGGAGGCAGACTCAGAGATTCCAAATGCCCCCATTAAATCATGGGGAGCAGACTAAGGCCTTCTTTCAAAGTCAAATGTTTGGACCCAGCTAAGGGAGAGCTGGGCAGACTATGGAAGCCTCACAGACTAAAGAGAATTCTGTGTGTAGGCCAGCAGGTATCAGCTTCTGGGGCCTCTTGGGGATACCAACACCCCTCAGGGCATTCATGAGGTTAAAGTTAATACTAAGATGTTAATTTTCAACCTGTTGATATTTGCACTGATGATGCAAAAGCAAAAGTGCTTCAAGCTGCTGTCACCTTAGTGTGGAGCAAGGTGGTGGCAGCAAATGGTGCTGCAGGTTGTCACATTCTTTCTCACCACATGCCCGTGTTAAATCCATGCCTGTTTCCCTGAAGAAGGACTTTATGACACAGTACAAGTTATTAATTGCATCCATTCTAGTCTCTTGGGTGGATTTAATGTTTCATGTGATTAAATGGACAGTTTACATAAAGCACTTCTGTGTCGTTCAAAGGGCAGTGATTGTCTCAAGGAAAAGCAGGAGTGTAGCTGAGTTTCAAGCTGAACTAGCTGCATTTTTCTAAGGTAATTATTTTTATTCCCATGAAAGACCAAAGACAATTATGGTTATTCACACTTTGAGTCTTGGCAGTCTTCAGTATTTTCAAGTATTTTCTTCAAAATAAACCAGTGAAACTGGCTGGCTTGTCAAAGAAAACAATTGACAGAATTAGTTCTCTAGAATTCAGTTTGAGTTCTCAAGTCAAAAGTAGAATTTTGGAAAACTTGTACCTACCACCGTGAGCTTGACAGCATCCTAATACTTAAAGACTTTTCCCACTAAATAGATGAATGTGAATTTTGATATTGTATAAGGACATGTGTCAACACTTAAAAGATCTCACAAATTCAACAAACCAGTTTTTCAAATGACCAATGCTATGACATCATGCATGATGAGTAAAAATGTACAAGAAAACCCATTGCATTTTAATGTGACTGAATGTGAAAATTTTATTGCTTTGATTTCAGATTCCACATTACAACTAACCTTCAAGAAGCTAACACTTTTGAATTTTGGTACAGTATTAAAGAAGAATAAAGACAGTCATCTTCAAAGCCTATTAAACATTCCTCTGTTTTCCAACTACTTGATTGTATGAGGCCAGATTGTCTTTATATGCTTCAACCAAAATAGCATTGTCACAAGATTGAATGAAGAAACAGAAGAATTCAGCTCTCTTCTACTAAGCCAGATATTAAAGAGATTTGAAGAAATGTTCTTCTAAAAGGTACTCTAACCATTAATTTTATTTCCAAAATAGTTGTTTTCATAAACAATGGTATTTATGTGAACATTTTATAGTTTTTAGGTTTTAAATGAAAGAATAAGTGGAAATTTTGACATTATGGTGGCTGCCAGTGTAAAAGAGGCTGTGCCCAGGAACCAGACAGGACTATGTCATAGTGGGTGCCAGCACAATGTATTTCTCCAGAAACTGGCTCTGTGTAAGCATGCATGGCCTTCAAGTCTGCCACCAGGGAGATGGAGTCCATTAAAATGGCTGAGTTTAAAACTTAAAATAACTAAGAAACCTAAACTTGCCTTGGTGATTTTTCTGCCAATAGGTAGAATGGGGATGTAAGAGAGAATTTCCTATTCAATCATTGAGAAATGAAAAAGTTAGACTATTTGCAGGCCTCAATTTACAGCTTTACAAAATATACTAGGAACCCTTTCATCCCCTAAGCAGAATCCAAATGCCTGCCCAGTAGAGATGTTACAAGGGATTCCAGTCTACAAGTGCCCATGGTCCTTTTCCAATTCTTTAGAATTCTGCATTTTCTTACTGTATATTACCAAATGCCCTATGAAGGAGACAAGACAGATATGATTATTACCAAAGAGAGACTGAAAAAGAAAGAGAGAAAAAGCAAAGACCCAGGAGGTACAAGTGTACCAGAGGTAGCCAAGACAGCCAAAGTCCCTATTAATTAGACAGAAAATGTGTGATCCACTGGGGACTGTGAAGCCTGTGAAATAACTTAATTCCCTCTCACTTCAGCTCAACAAATGTTCACTCTATACTTGTCAAGAACAGAGAGAAAATTAAGATGAACCAGGATGGTCCCCAACCTGGAGATACTCAGCACAGGTTAGACAAAGGATATACCGTGGGAACAGTGAAATCTGCTGCTATTGGAACACAGGGAAAAGAGGAATTTATTCTGACACTAAGCGCTGCACATAAGCTCTCTCTAGTCAAGGTTTTAACTCTCAGTTCTGGGTCAAACAGAAACACATGATCACTGCTCCATAATCCTCTTCCCAGTGGCTGGCCACCAAGTTGGACTCACTAGTTCTCGTGGGATTTAGCAGAACAATGATCCTTCTACTGGGTGTCCCTGGGGGGCCCTCCACAGAACTTAACTGCAACCCATCATTCACAGCCCACAATGACATTGGTGCCCACAGTATTTGGTGCAAGTAGTTATTTTTCTTTACATACTCATGAGAACTGGCAGGAAGGCAATGTATTTTGTGTAGAGAAGAAACCAATTGTTAGACCAAATTGCCTCAGCAGGACATCTGTTTTTTAGGGGGACCTCAGGCTTTGTGACCTTGGCAGCTGAGCAGTCTGTCCTTCTCCTGGGATGAGTAACTGTTTCCCAAATCCATCTCCCTACACTCCTGGAGGGTAGCTGGCCACTTTGCCGTTCCGAAAATATGCCCTGCTCCCACCAGCTGCTTGCCCACCCAAATGTTGCTATTCTGTTGCTTTTCCAAATGCAATTAATATTAAAGCTATGTCATAGATGACTGATTGTATTAAGCCTTGTGTTTGGGTCTTGGACACAGAAAATAAATCACAAATTTTTCTTTTGTTCACTGAGGCATAATTTGTGTTTGAACTTCAGTCAGTCATCTGAAAAACATAAAAATCTATTTTGCAACAGCTGTTTATATATATGAACTATATATATATAAATTATATATATAAAATCACCCCACCCACTTCTACCCAACCCCAGGAAAGGAAAAAAAAAAAGTATGTCAGTAACACAGAGAAATGAAGAACATATGTTAATAGTAAAGCAAAAAAGCACTATATATATCTGAAAAAAAAAGAAAAAAATAACACAAACTTTAGTATTTTACTTTAAATGAGTATTTGGTTCCCTGAAGGTGTGAACTATGATTTAATTAAAAAAAAAAAAAAACTTCCAAGAATGGTGCCTTCTTTCTCCTTCATATGTGTGAGAATCTAAATGGTTTATTTATACTGAGTGCTATGTAAATGTATTGGTCACATTATGTTGCATATCATGTGATACAGTAAAACTTAACATATTCTGATTTAGACAGGTTCTGTTTTGTGTCAAAATAATCTCTAATTTTTCAAATTGTGATGAAGAAATGTTATCAAAATTGAATTATATAGTTGAGCTATGATTAAATATTTGGAGCCAACCCAGAAAGAAATTGTCCAAAAAACTGGTAAATGACAATTGTGTGAATGACAGTATCCTCATCCTATGGATGGACTATACAAGAAATCAGGAGTCTTCTTCCTCCAAACTGAGGTGACACCTATATAATACGTTTGTGGGTCATCATTGAGCACAATGCCAGAGATTTGGCACTCCCTTGGAAGGATCTGGAAGCACTAATTCACCAAGGAAGAGTAGGCACTTATATGGGTGGAGGCCATGTTTGTATTATTTATCATTTAATCCCCACAGCCTCTCATAATTGTGTATAGGGGTTACCCAATAATTATCTGTTGAGAGAATGAATGAAAGGAACAATTCAAATGTCAGAGCAACAAATCAGAGTAGATCTTTGATTCTGATGGTCCTGGAAGAACCAGAGGTAAACAAGCAAGGTGCTGATGAGCTCTGACCAGCAGGGATGCACCAGTATATGCTACGGTTGCCTCTTGTTAACTGTCATATATATATTTTATATATATATATATCTGAAAAGAAAAGGAAAAAAACCCACAAACTTTAGTATTTAGCCAAATGTGTACATCTTTCCCAGCTTTGCAATCAGTGAGTTTAAAGTGATAGCTTGAAATTGACCAAGAATAGGAGTATTTACACTACAGTGCATCTACATTGTAGTATTAAAGAGAACTTAATTTCTCTTTAATGAACTAATAACATTCATATATATGTATATGTATATGTGTGTGTGTGCGCGTGTGTGTGTGTGTGTGTGTGTGTGTGTATATATATATATATCCATTCACTTATTGATGGACATTTGAGCAATTTTCATCTTTGGTTTTTGTGACTAATGCTGCTATAGTGTATGCATATACTTGTTTGAGTATCTATTTTCAATTCCTTTGAGTATGTACCTAGGAGTAAAATTGTAGGGTCATGTGATAATTCTCTGCTTAACTTTGTGTGTGTGTGGGGGTGGGATGTCAGAGATGGAACCCACAGTCTCACACGTTAGGCAAGTACTCTACCACTGAGCTACCTCCCCAGACCCTACGTTTTACCATTTGAGGAAATGTTAAATTGTATCTATAGCATCTGAACAATTTTTCACATCCCTACAAGCAATATGCAAAGGCTCCAATTTCTCCACATCCTCACAAACACTTATTTTTTGTTTTTTTTTTAAATATCCATCACTGTAGGTGAGAGGTTGTACCTTGTTGTGGTTTTGATTTGTGTTTCCGTAATGACTAATCACATTGAGCATCTCTTCATGTGATGATTAATATTTTAAGCCACTAAATTTTTGAGTCACTTATTATGTAACATTACTTGGCCCCTGCATCTACCCTCCCCCACAAAAAAGCAAAATTAGATGGTCTTTTTTTCATGGGGCTAATAGTCTAAACTGAATGAAAAATTATAATTACACAAAATTGATAATAGAATCTAGTAAGTGCTGTGAGGGAGAGGTCTTCATCCCTGTGAGAGCACAAATGAGACCTAAGCTGGAACGTGGGAAGGCTTCTCTGAAGGAGTGGCCACTGAAATAAGATCTAAGGATGAGCAGAACTTGACCAGATCAAGAGCGAGTGAGAGGCACATGTGAAAATGCTTTCTGGGAGGGCTGAATGAAGAAAGGGTTGAATGAAGGCCAGTGTGACCCGGTGGCATAGGATATGGCAAAACCACACTGAGCCCAGACTACATGGGACCTTTAAGGTCAAGTTAAAGATTTTTACCCACGCCCAAGAGAATTGGGGTGCTATTAAAGGTTTTTAAACAGTGTGGTGACCCCAAAACAAATTCATGTTTTGAAAAAATCATTTGCATTACAGAATGAAAAACAGATTGGAGAGGGAAAAGAGTATAAGCTCAGAAATTATTTAGGAGATTATTTTAGTATCAATAAAAGATTTGGGTTGTGGTGGTAAAAAAAAAAAAAAAAAAAAAAAAAAAAAAAAAAACTCAGAAAAATGTTTCCATAAAATCAAGTGGTCTTGAAGATGCATTAACAAAAAACAGAAGAAACATATGAAAAATGACACTTGGGATTATGACTTGAGGAAATGGAGGCAAGAAGATGTTCCTCATTGAAACTGAGGACACAGATCAAGGATAAAGTGTGGGCCGGATCTAGAATCTGGTTTAGACACAATGAGTTTGAAGTCTCATCTAATTAGAGATATTAAATAATAATTACACCTATGAGTGTGATGCTGAGATGAAAGCTTCTGTTAGAAATACAAATTTTTGAGTTATGTCCATGGTGGGAATAATCAAAGCCAAGGGTGGAATGAGTTCTCAAAAGAAGAGAATATGGAATAGCAACAGAGAAAGGCCAGGACTGAGCTTTGAGGTACCAAATATTCATTGACTCTGTAGAGGAAGAGGAACCTGAAAACATCTGTAACGGAGCACTTGTAAAGGTGAGTGTAAATTTGGGACTCACAGAGGACAGGAAAAGAAAGTGTTTGAGTTTGAGATGGCGTCAGTATCAGCACAAAAGTGGATCAGAATTCAAGTCAAATAAGGGCAAAAATATGTCCATGGGTCTGTGATAATAAGGTATTAATAATCTCATCAACAACATTCCTTGGGCGCAAGGTGGAGGACCCAAATTGGAATGAGCTAAAAAATGAATGGAAGGTGAGTAAGGAACTCTCTAGAAGTGTTACCTAAGGAACAGCATCATATTCCTAAACACATCCATCCAGCCACTCCCAATGGTCAGGGTCTGCTCTAAGATTTCCTGCAACCCACGGGTTAGTCCATGAGCAATGGCCTGAGAACAGGAAATTACCTGCTTATTTCCATGGGGTCCCTAAAAAGCCCATCAGCCAGCCATAGTTTCCCTGCTTTTTCTATTATCTACCTAAATTTTAGGCAGCAGGAGTCTAAGCAAGTCCAGACTGTCTTAGAAGACTGATGGATAATTCCACACCAATTCATGGAGTAATTTTAGAATAAGAAGGAAACTGGCCTAAAAATGAATTTCATTATCTAAATAGTATTTTGCTAGAAAGAGCACAGAACTCCTAAACAAAACATAAATAAATTACCTCAGTACACAAAAAATTATCTACACTATGAAAAATACTAGCCAAGTATGAATTACCTCTATTCATTCAATCAATACTTTTTGGGTGCATGGTGTTGGGGATTGAACCCAGGGCCTTTCACATGTGCTCTATATCCTCAGCCCCTCAACAAACACTTACTGAACCTTACAACAACATTTCCTAGAAGATAGGGACACACACATTAAATAAGACATAGGCCCTTTCCCAAGGACTTTATAACCTGGAGAAGAAGGCAGAAGAATAGACCATGGTTACAGTGTGCAGTCAGAACCTTTTTTAGTGATCAAACACGGAAAAGCTAAATCATACTGAGGTTTCAGGGGAGGCTTCTAAAAACACATCATTCTTAGGTGGCATTTTGAATGGTGAATAGAATAAGATGGGAAGATAAAGAAGGAAAGTAGGATGGTGGCAATCTATGCAGAAAGTACAGCTTATGCAAGGGCTCAGAGGCATAAACAGATGGATGCATTGGGGAACTCAACACAATAAATCAGAAGTGCAAGAGATGAGTCAGAGAAGGAAGCCTGGGAAAGAGCAGAAAGAAGGTGGTAAGGACACCAGAGTCAGGCAAGAATTTTTTTTGTTTCTTTCAAGTCATAGAAAAACAATACAAATAACTTAAACAAAAAAAAAAAAAAATGTGAGGCAGTAACTTAATGACTAGAAAGCTTAAGACGTAAACAAGTTCTCCACCATGGCTGGATTTAGCTGATCGCCAGGAATCTCTCTCCTCAACCAGGCCTAACTTGCATTGGACTACCTTGGATCTTCTGCCCTTTCCTGAATGGATCTCTAGTGATCTGAATATCCAGGCCCACCCTTATTTCCAAGAAATTCAGTCCAACTTGCCCAAATTTTGGAACTGATGATGGGGCAGGAAAAGAGTGAATGTCCAGCCTACCCAGCAAAGTACTTGAAATTTTATGTCAAGGACAAGGAAAATCATTGAAGGTTTGTAAGCAGGGCAGTAGAATTATCAGATCTGCATTTTAGGAAAATCTATGTGACAAACGGGTCAGAAGAATTCAGATTGGCGACAATCAAACTCCTGTGGTTGTCCAGAAGATAGTGGTTAGCCCGTGAGCAATGGCCTGAGAACAGGAAATTACCTGCTTACTTCCATGGGGTCATTAAAAAGCCCATCAGCCAGCCATAGTTTCCCTGCTTTTTCTATTATCTACCTAAATTTAGGCAGCAGGAGTCTAAGAAAGCAAGCAGAGACATAAATCAGAACTGGTTCATCTTTGCTGGCAGTTACTTCAAAGAAATAAAACAGATTTTAAATCTTTCAGATTCCTTGACCCTGTGACATATGTGTATCCAGGACAACTCAACCACACACACATATGCTTCATGTTACAAATGTGAGGATTCTTGACATATAAGACCACGGTGTTTCTCTACACACATCTGAAGTGTTATCTTCTAATTTGTTCAATTGGAAATAGAAATTGGAACAACTGAAAGTCATTGCATTATCATCACCCAGCATGCCCCCTGACTTTGGATTAGGGCATCATCCCACACAATGCTGCCTTAATTACAGAAAAAGCCCACATATGATGGTCTTAAATATGACAGCATTTTCAGCTAACAAAAGCACTTCCTTATAGAACTCATTGATTCTTCCCAGCAACTATATGAAGACAGGCAATATCACCCCCACTTTAAATATGAAGAATCAGTCACTCAGAAGGGAAAGTGAGTTGCTCAAGGTTGCACACAGGAAGTCTCTCAGGGAGGGAAGGGGACAGTCATGTCTTTGGGCTGAAACCTTACTTCTTCCATGAAGCTTTACTTTTGAGGAATAATTATGGGTAGACTCCAGAGTCAGATTCTTAAATTTAAATCTCAGCTTACTACTGGTTAGTTGAGTATTTAAAGCAACAGGTTTCTAGGTTTCTCTGGTCCTTTGCTTCCTCAATTGTAAATTTTTTAAAAAATGATCTACTTCAGAGATTTGTTATGAGGAGTAAATGATTAAATACAAATAAAGAAGGTGGCGGCCTTTAAATGTATTATCCAAAACAATATATTCCTAAAAATGAAAAGAAGAATGAAAAATAAGTAAAATACATATTATTTTTAAAATATTTATGTACTAACAATTTTTAAAATTTATTGATGGGTCAAAACATAGTTCTATTCAAAAACTATTTTGTAAATATTTCTCTAAAATGAGAATAATTCATAATATTGTAAATTAAAGTCTAAAATTTTTAAACCTTATTTCTGAACATTAAAAAATATAAGTAGAATAATTATTTAGGAACATATTCATATACTTCAGTCACTTCCTTAGCCATACTGATCCCTAATTCTTTTCTTGCAGACGGTGTCTTGCAGATCTTGGCAGATATGGTTGGCCCTCCAACTTGCCATCAGGAATAACACTGTGGAGTATTTTTCCTAACACCACCCAACCAACAAGGAAGGAGTTAAGGGTCCTAAATTGTTTCTGCCTAGAAGCACTTCATTTGAACAGTGCACATCCTAAATGGAGACCATGAAAAACATGTTATGTTGTATCTGGAAGAAGATGGAAAAAAGAGTTAGGTTATCTGCACGTGGTGGCAAACACCTATAATCCCAGCAGCTCAGGAGACTGAGGCAGGAGGATTGCAAATTCAAAGCCAGCAATTTAGCAAAGCCCTGTTAAATTCAGCAAAACCCTGTCTCTAAATAAAAGACTGAGGATATGACTCAGTGGTTAAGCACTGGGTTCAATCGCCAGTACCAAAAGGGAGAGAGAGAGAGAGAGATAAGTTATCGGGTGAGTTCTATCACAGGTTAGGGAAAATAATGACAGAAGTGCATTCTGATTTACTCTGATATGCTAATAATAAAATTACTGGCAAAAATAAAAAATTCAGGATCAATGCTAATCTGAACAGGATATATTAGGTCTTTACCAGGAAAATTACAGATGCATTTATTCACCTTAAGAACAAAGCTCTAGAACAGGGTCTGACTCACAGTAAGTACAAGATTAGGACCAGCTCTTTTTATAGGTTTAGCTTTCTTTTCATTGTTGTTGCCATTCATGTGGTACTGCAATGGTACATTTATTATAAACAACACCCCAACCTTTATAAATACCATCTCATTTATTTTCCCCAATGCCCACCTACTGCGTTCATTTACTCTTATCTGTATGTCCCTTGAAGGTATATGGGTGTATAGGTTGGTAATCTTTCATCTAGTCTGGTATCTGAATCATGACACTATATTTCTATTTTTGCAGTACTTTTATTATATAGCATGATATCGTTCATGTAAACTGATGCACTCATGTATATATCCCACCTGTTTGTGTTACCTTGACACCAACATTAAAATCCCTTGGGGACATAAGCCAACATGTCAATTTCCATTCTCATACAACCAACAGGAACAAATTCTGGCTAATTAAAGCAGAAAATAATTCATTGAGATTTATTACATAGCTCAAAGAATCTCTAGGATGACTAAAGGATTAGGCTTCAAGTCTGTGCAACCAAGAGCTAGGTCCCAGTTCCCAATAAAACTGGTTGATCCTGTGAAGACAAACTACCAGTATCACTGGGCACAACTCTCTCAACCTGCATCTCCAACAACCCCTTTGCTGGACACTGGACACTGCAAACAGAACTACAGTCACAACTACTTCAGAAATCTCTGATAAAACTTGAGTGTTCTGAGTTTCTTTGTTCCATCAGCTTCTGTAAAAAGGTTGAATGCACAGGTTGATGGACCCTAGTCACAAGCCCTGCTGTAGCTGCTAGGAAGGCCAGTAAAGTAAGTGGTTTTTTCAGCTTTGTTAGTGATGGGAAGCCTTGAAAATTTCTGCAAACATAGACAGACTGTTCAAGTACTGGGCATTCATAAAACATGACTAACATCTACTGTATCCAAGACTTGCATCTTGTTAGCATTCATTTCAGACTGAGCACCATCAAACCCTGAGGACTTGCATTCCACTGACATTGTAAATCATCAAAGCAGGAATTCAGACAAAGTTGGAAAATAATAAAGCAACTATTAGCACCATAGAGCTTCTTCCATTCAAATCTCTTTGGCAATATAGTTCAGCATAGTTTACAAATTTACTGATAAACTGAGAACAAAAAGGAGATGACTGTAACGACTATAAACTACTCTGGTCTCCCAACTTCAAGGCAATATGTGTAAAAAAAAAAAATCATAAAAGAAGGGAAAAGGTGTCTCTGTATCCATTTATCAAGTGACTGCTTCCCAGCAGAACACTTGAAACCTTAACAGTCATTGTTTGAGTAAGCCTCAAATTTTTCCTACAAATCCCACTGACTTCAAGACAACAGAGTTTATAGAAGTAGATGTATGGCATCTTTAGTACTACCGTGCTAAACACAAACTGAAAGAAATGATGATTAAAAAAAAAAAAACAAGGTCCATAACCTAAAGAGAAGCTAAAAGAGAGGACAAACATATAAGTTGACCCCAAATAACTTGAAATAAAAGGTTTCAACTTCCACTCATTGGACCACCCACAGTTTCAATCCTGACTGAAACATGAAAACTTAACAGGGAGTTGGGAATCGTTCCCAGACCCAGGCACCTACTATGAAGTAGATGCTATTGAATTTTCATGATACCTGTGCTGGACTCCAAGAATCCAACTCCCCAAACATGTATGCGCCAGCCACCTTGATTGGTACTTTGATGCAAAACCAATGTGAACAAAACGCCATCCCTGATGCCCCCCAAATGACAAAGCTTTGTTCTAAAGGTGAATAAACTCCATCTATAATTTTCCTGGTAAAGACCTGGTGTATCCTATTCAGATGAGCATTGATCCTGAATTTTTTATTTTTGCCAGTAATTTTATTATTATCATATCAGAAGAAGTCAGAACGCATTTCTGTCATTTGGTGAGAAGTCAAGGCAGTACTTTATAAACACCCTGAGGCTTTATGAAGTGTGTACAGATTACTGAAGGAAAAGAATAGAGAAATCAAGAAAGGCAAATGGCAGGAAGAAGAGAACAAGATGCCTGAAACCTCCTCCTCAACTGCAAACAATTTTTACGGACCCTGACAAACAGATAAAACTAGGACAGATCCCTCTAAGGACCACCTAATGAACCCCTACTTTTCTGTACTTAAAGGGAGGCTCTAGGGTAAATAAGTAGAAAATCCAGAATTAGAACCCAGGTTTCCAGACTCCAAAACCTGTGAGATCCCTCTGCAGTCATTAGACACTTAAGGAAAAGAAAGTTTTTCTATCATCTTCAGTGCCATTTACCAACTATATCCTGTGTCCCAAATATGGAAAAAGGCATTTTATCTTGTCACTTGGTGGTATGACAGTAAGGTGTGTATTTGGGGGGAGGAGAGGTCATAAGGACACAGAGATTGTGAGGAACTGTCCTGGCATCCTGCAGAGACTGCTTAGCTTAGCTGGTATGCTGACCAGACCCACTGTTCTAAGAGAGGCACTAGACACATGGGGTCTGGAGAGGGTCAAGAAAGGGAAAAAGACTACCAGCATCTCCTCCAGGGCTCTGAACCTCCAAAGCAAGAACTGAAAATGAAAAACTCAGAGCTGGCTTGGCTGTAGCTGCCCGAGCAGGTGTGAACTCAGGTGTCAGTTTTGCAGTGCTATCAGGTGGCACCTGAGGACACAGTACAGCAGCGTGGAGTGAACAGGATGCCACACGCTTTGTGCACAGCCAAGAAACCAGAGTGTGGAAGCCTAATCAGGCTTTGAAATTAGCCCTTCTTGAAGGGAAGATTGATTCTTCTTAGTTCTGTTCCCCACTCCCCGATTCTGGCAGCAGATTCCATCTAATAATTAGTTGGTAATAGTCCATATCAGTCCCTTCCCAGGAAGCTCCAAACTTGCTTAAAGCCTTGATGTACTCATGCTGATTTTTTTTTTCTTTTTCTCAATTTTCTGGGTGTGGTGTTATTGTTTTTGTTTTGGTTTGGTTTCTTGCTTGCCATTGGTACCAAAAAAATGTTAGTTGGTCCTCTTAACTCACTTAGTGGGTTCCTCTCTTGATTTTCAAATGTTTTCTTCGCTTGAATGTCAAGACCAAGAACCAGCTATGAGCAAGTACCTTGACCTCAGGTTAGAATCTCTCAATCTTTGTGCTATCTCTGAGCCACTTGTTGGAATGATTTGCCCGGCTATAGGATCAAGGCTTTCTTGTGGGAACCTATTTTCTGCCAATAATGCGCCCACTGCCGTTAATTGTGACTGGTTTGGTCTTCCTAGTACATTTGCTGCCACCAAAACCACAAATGATTCTCAGAACATCATAACCTGCTCCAGTTATCCCACCTGCCAGTTCCCACATCTTTAGCTACCATAAACTTTGTGAAGATGGACTCTGTAATGATCTCTGCTCTGTGCTGATGTCCGCAGGCCAAGTCTTTCTGTGGAAGATGTTGGTTTCTTTCATGTTGATCAGATCAAGTTCAAGGAAGAAGGAAAAGAAGATTATTTCTGAATCCCAAACATTCCTGAATTGTGATGACTGGCTATAGATAGTGAAAGAAGCAGCTTTCTGAGACAATGGTGGAACACCATGGCACTTTCTAGATGTCAGAACTATGCTGGGTGCCCTAGGAATACCACATAATGAGATAATAAATCCTTTGTCCTCAAACCCTGGTGGCAATCGAGAAGCAAACTGTTGTCATGACTGGTTTCTCCTCTGACCAAATGAGTGTGTCTCAGTTTCCTCTTTGATCAACTTCTCCAGGTGCAAACAAACTGAAAAATATCTTACCTTAGAAACATTAGTGCAGGGCTGGGGATGTGGCTCAAGCGGTAGCACGCTCTCTGGCATGCATGCGACCTGGGTTCCATCCTCAGCACCACATACAAAAACAAAGATGTTGTGTCCGCCGAAAACTGAAAAATAAATGTTAAAAAAATTCTCTTTCTCTCCTCTCTCTCTCTCTTTAGAAAGAAAGAAAGAAACAAACAAACAAACAAACATTAGTGCAAGAATTGTTTATACAGAACATTTCTCTTTTAGTCCGTGGAATGAATGCATGTTCTCCTCATGGCTTTAAAGGGAGATTGACAGGTTCAGACTGAAGAGGAGAATCACCAGGGTCCTCCCTCCTGAGAACCTGCAGGCAAGTACAGCTTGTCCTGCCTGGCAAAAGAGAGTGCACCAACTATGCCTCTTCTCTTTAAGGCTTTAAAGTGTTCAGTCTCCACACTGATGCCTTCAGGGGTAGTCTGATCAGCACAAGAACTAACTTTTTACAGAGTAAGTCCATGAGAGATTCTTTTTTCATCTGCTCTGGGCCCTACTGGGCACTTTTCCTTTCGGTACCATTCTCAGGCTCTTCTCGGGTGCTTTCTCTCTTCCTATCCTCCCTCGTTCCACATATTTCCCTTAACTCTGTCCCCAACATTACAATTGCACTTAAAGAGACAAGATATTCTTTATCAGAGACGCTGAAGAACAAGTTCTTTTTTCCCTCCCTACTTCTACAGTTCCGCATTTACAGAAGTTTTCAAATCTATCATGCCATAGTCTTTCCAAACCTACAATGTCTCCAAGCCTCCTATTTCCTCTGCACTCTTTCTTGCAAGACATGCCAATACCAGAAGCTATTTGGGCCTTGGCAACACCAATTACTTGGCACAACAGCAGTTCTTGAATCCAAGAAAGGTTGGGGGGCAATAAAAGTGCCAGGAAGTAGAAGAAATTATCATATTCATACAGATTTCAGTTCTATATCATCCTTCCTCTTGCTCTTTGGCTTCTTTCTGGTAATTGCCACAGAATTCTCCTATCGGATACAGGATAGATGTCACCCTGCAGAACATGACCATCATGACACTCTCATTTTTTTCCTCTTTCATATAATATGGACTGGATTTAGTAGCTTTTTTTTCTTCCAATCATACATATATGAAATAGGTTAGTTTGTGTGTATATACACACACACACACACACACAAGTCTCAAGATGAAATATACTTGTGTGGTAAGACTTGCTGCCTTCTTCCATGATTCATTTCCCCCTTTTCCATATGCTCTCTGCCTACAAAATACCTTTAGCCTGTTCATTAATTCCCTGGTAAATGTATTCAATTCTTCCCTCTGTTCCTTTTTCCAACACTCCAGTTGCTTTTGAGAAGTTTTAGCTCTAACCTTATGCTCTCTGTCTCTCTAGCCCCGCAGTGATTGTCACTATCTTTCTGTGTTTCTCTTTCCTCAAAGTCTTGTAAAATATAACATACTGCAAAGCAGTGGTGTTCCTGGGATTTAGCATTTGGGATGGCAGATGGGGTGGTAACAAATCTGCTTGTGGGGGCTGGGTACATCCCCCAGCCCTCCCAACCCATTGCATACATTTTGAATTAAAAATATTAAAGATAATGGAATTAAAAGCAAATGAATGTGCCATTTGATCTTTGTAGGAGCAGTTGAGACAACAAACTATTAATACTTAATCCAACACAACTAATATATAAACATAATCTCCTCGATTAACAAACAGGTATGAGAAATTATGCTTTCGTGGCCTCACTACACTCAGCCATTAGAGAAGAAGGCACTGGCAAATGGGGTAGCTCCAGGACAAGGGACTGAGGTTGTTGCCAACCAAATTTCATTTGGCTCTCTTCTTGGGTCCTGGTTACCACTCTCTCTTTTTATCCAAACTTTCCACAGACTAATTTTTTTTTTTAAAGACCAGGACAACTGTTGCTTAATGGTACTATAACTATTCCTTTTATATACTACATATAGATTATATACTCTCTTGAAGAACAGGACTATATAAATCTGCTCAATGGGGGACCGGTTGGCACGTCAGAAAGGGAGTAATTTATGTTGACAGAGCATCTCCTATCAAGGAGCAAGATGCAGGTCAGGTCTTTTATTCAGATGTCAATATGGAAGCTCGTGAAGGTGAATTAATTTTATGGAGGTCACAAAGCTAGTAAGAGAACCTGGATGCAAAACCCAGTCCTTCTGACTCTGGAACCTGTGTTCCTTATACCACACTGTGGCACTTGGTGCTAAATGAATGCACAATGACTGAGGGATAATCAAGCAAGCAAGCCTGGACCAGGGCACTTCAGTTCTGCCAGCTCGGTTCTCTGATTGCAAACTAAAGGGTGGCCACTTAACAGTGGATGTGAAAAATAAGAGTGTTCTGGGGAAAGAACAACATTGAGCTCTAAATTAAAATTTGCATCATTTAGATATGTAAAAAAAATGAACAGCAACAACTCTCCATGTGAGACTTGGAAGCCACAATGGATTAAATGGAAACAGAGAGACTAAGAGAGGCCTGGGTCAATGTCATCTGGGCTATTGCTGTCAATCTGGAGTTACAACCGACAGCCTTTGAAAGCTGCATTCTTTGTTCAGTAATCTATGGTTTTTCAATTACTAATGTACAACTCTTCACCCAAGCAGTGCAACAGGAGGAAAGCTTTATTATTAATCATCAAGTATTGAACCCCTATTGCAAATAGACCGTGTGGGGGTGCTATTGGTTTTCTGGAGTAGAAAATCAGCCTGCAGCTCCAGAATTCCTTGTGATGTGACCAGAGTGAAGCTAGAGAATTACATCAAGCCCTACAGATGGTATAGAATATCCTGATTACAGTTCTAAATTGCTCTAAATGCTTTTCTAAATTGAAAAAAAAACAGACAAATTAATCTAAAAGGACATAAAAAATTGCAGTCATGGGGAGATAAATCTTTCATTAGCAAACCTTTCCATTTTGCCTGACCACTGCTAAGTAACTTTTAGATGGCTAAGAACACACACACACACACACACACACACACACACACACACACAGTCTTCTATGGCTTATGAAAAAAGAAAAAGCATCTCCATTATGTTGTGATGTTGTGTTTCTTTTGAAGAATTCCCTGAGGAATTCTTCTAAAGTTGAGGGAAATCAGCCTACACAAATACATCCATTTACAATCTCCTTGGAAACTAGACTTGCTGGCAAATTCAGGCAGCAAGCAGCAAAATGTTTTCTCCAAGTTTACTTGAAAAGAGAAAAATATTGTGAAAAATTCAAAGGCAGGTATATATTGAGTTGTAGAGTCTGATGTGCTGTCCTCCAGGGGCCTACGTTTTCTGCTAAGTCTACATGCTGTGCCATCAAAATGAAATAAGCCAGAGAAAACTGATAATGAAAGTGGCTACCATTTCCAGCATTTGGCAGGTACAGGCACCACCCTAAGCACTTAACTTACATTGTCCCCTGTAATTCTCACAACCACTGCTAGAAGCAGTCATCCTTTTTCTCATTTTACAAAACGAGAAATGGAGGCCCAGAGAAGTTGAGGAACTTATCTAAGCTCACACAGCTAATGCACAATGAGGCTTGGTGGACATTGGTGCCTGTGTTCTGACAATGCTACATTCCCACAGGCACCATTGTGGGGTCAACAAGATCACCATGACTTTCCCTCTTCAGTTCAAAGTTATAGCTAATGCCAAGCAATGAGATTGTCCATTGAAAATACTTAAAAGGAACCCCAAATTTTGCAGTAATTGCACAGAATTGCTAAAAATAAAAACACAGGAACTCTTCCCACACATCTAATGGCCATTCATTCACTTGCCTATTCTCCATGAATCGCCTCAGCACAAATTTATGCCATGAGGGGAAAAATCTGCCACGAGGAGAGTAAATTATTTGTGCTCTACCTCTAGATGGACAAAAAGATGGAGAGGCGTGCCGACACACTCACGCACACACAAACGGAAAACACAGATTTGTTTTGACAGCCTATTACACTACAAAAATATTTATGAATGTAAGCTGCAGTGAAGAGCATCTATCTTCCAAAGGTACCCTGCACCCCCCACACACACACAGATTTGGGGAGGGCGAGAACACCCTCTCAAAATACACTGCCCACAGGCCAAGGGGTGCATACGAGAGAAGCCTCCAGTTCTCTATGCTAGGACTTCTCGTGATGTCATTCTTTGCACCGAACACTTATTTTTCACATTCACTGTTAAGTGACCACCCTTTATTTTGCAATCAGAGAGTCAAGCTGGCAGAACTGAAGTGCCTTGGCAGCTGCAGAGATGAAACTCAACTGAACAAACAGATTCTTAAGTGATGCTTAGATGGAGGAACTTGGACATGGTTCAGATTTTTTTTAAATTCATTTAAATGTGTGATTGAATCCTGCTCATTACCCTCTCAGCAGTATATTATATATTCAGCTTTTTTATTGTATAATAATATTGAGGGTGGAAAATAAGAAAGGTACAATATTACCAACTCTTCTTATTATAGAAGACGAGCAGCTTTGTTTATGTTATAAACAATAGTCAATAAATGCATATAACAAGCTAATTTTTCACAGCAATCTATACCCAGAACTTGAAATATGCTATTTCATTCTTTGGTCCAAATTTCTTGAGACAAATAAATCCTTCTGTACAGCAATCATATTAAAATCTTGGAGTCAACAGTGTATAAGAGCTTGCAGACCCAGTTTTAGAAGGTTGGTTAATATAGACTGACGGTGGATGATTTTACTGTGACCTTGCCCACCACCTCCCTGACCTTGTTTCCAAGTATTCCTTTCCCCTCACTTGCTCTGCTCTAGCCATGTTCTGTCGCAGTCCTTTTCCTGTTGCTATAACTGAACATCTACAAACTGGGTAACTTCTAAACAGGTTTGTTTGACTTGTGGCTCTAGAAGTCCAAGGGCCAGGCACTGGCATCTGTTTAGTGTCTAGTGAGGGCCTTGCTGTTGGATCACGAGACAGAAAAAAATTTTGCTTTCTCAGATCTCTCTTTCTTTCCTTATAAAGCCACTAATGAAATCATCGTGGCCCCACCCCATGACCTCATGTAATCCTCATTACCTCCTGTAGGCCCTATTTCCTCCACACGCTGTTAACACAGGACTTTGGGGATTAAGTTTCTGATTCATGCAATGGGAGACACATCCTCATTTGGATCCACTTATTTTCCATGAATGCTCCAAAGAATCCCTCAAAGTCATTTTATTTGCTATTTCCTCTGCCTAAAACTTTCTCAGCCCAGAAAACCTCATAGTTTGAACCCTCTTCTTTCAGATATCTGCTCAAATGTAACCTTACATCTTCCCCCATCACTCTTTCTCTTAACTTGTTTAAATTTTTTCTTTGTATCTTCATCATCTGGAGTGTATCTGATCCTTGACCATCTTCTCCCACTCAGAGGTAACTCCACGAGGCAAAGGACTTTGTCCACAGCAGGAACCCTAGCACCTGGAGCAGTATGGCAAATCACAAATGTTCATGAGTGAAAGAATGAAACTACCAGAGGTGGTTTAGAGATGGGAGGCAGAGTGGAATGCTGCCTAATATGTGAGTCTATAAAAGGGGCTCAAACATCACTGGGAAGGACATTTATTTTAAGGACATTTATTTTAGAACTGCTCTGAAGCAAAGTCTTACAGATGTTTAGAAAGAACACTCAGTAAACCACATGGAGCTAGGGGAAGATGAGAATTGTACCCACACCCACCCCTACAGAATAAGCTGAACTGCCTTCTACTGAAGATGAACAGTTAAAGATTTTCTTTAGGGAACAGGGTTGGCCAGATTGGGTCAAAGCACACTTGCTCGGGTCTAAGAGAGACAAAAACAGGTGTCAGTGGTTTTCGTCCCCCCGCCGCCCCCCCCCGCCGCCATTCACAGTAATGAACAGTCAAGCGACGTTGGTTGGAAAGGATGTCACGTCACCAGCCTTCCCCTCGTGCTCACACACCTCTCTGTTCAAGAGCCTACAGTGCTTCTCAAATACCTTTTGAATGTCATTCAATCTCAGCTTTGACATTCAATCCACAGAACCTATGAATATGTTCCCTTACACCTCAACAGGGACCTTGCAGACAAAAGCAAGGTTGGGGACCTTAAAACAGAGAGTTAAAGAGATTAACCTGGATCATCTGGTTGGGCTCAGTGTCACCATCTGGACCTAAAAGTGAAAGAGAAAGGCAAAAGAAATGGAGCCACAAAATAGAAGAGGAAGACATAGGAGTGAAAGAAAATGTAAGAAAGACACACACCAGCTCTGTGTGCTTTAAATGAGGAGAGGGACTGTGCCCAAAGCATGCAGGTGGCCTCTAGAAGCTGAGAATAACCACCATGCCACAACCAGCAAGAAAAGAGCCATATAACTTAGCCTCTACCTGCATGGAAGTCAACCCTACCAACAACCTGAGTGAGCCGGAAACAGATTGCCTCCCAAAGCCTGGCTGAGCTGACACCTTACCCTTATGAGTTCAAACCAGAGAAGCCAGTTGGGCTCACATCTGATCTATAGAACCACAAGGTAATAAATTTGGGTGGTTTGTTACTTTTGTCAGGATTTTTATGGCAACAATGGAAAACTAATGCTATTCCTTTAGCAATCTGTATTCAATGTTTGTATCCAAAACATCCCACGCGAGAATTCTGAAGCACAAATCCACTGCTCCAGCCACCCTGGTCTCCTTTCCATCCATAAACATGCTCCTCTCCTATTGATCCCTCACTGTTCCTCCACTCAGGATCTTTCTGCTGCCACACCCATTCATCCCAGCCTTCCAAGCTTGGGTCAGACCCAAGTCCTACCTCTTTCCTCCTTTAACGCAGTTGCCCAACAGAACTTTCCATCTTAGAACTTCCAAGTGTCACAATAGGCTTCATAGAATTGCATACTTTTGCCAAGTATGTTTGTCAATTTAACTCCCTACTGAACTTTAAGTCCTTCATGAGCTGAAATCTTGTTTCCTTATGTCTACTGAAACACCAAACAGTTGCTGCACAGTAAACATTTCTTAAATACTTGCTTACTTCACTTAATTTTTTTTAAATATTTATTTATTTTTTTAGTTATCAGCAGACACAACATCTTTGTTGGTATGTGGTGCTGAGGATCGAACCCGGGCCACACGCATGCCAGACAAGCGCACTACCGCTTGAGCCACACCCCCAGCCCGCTTACTTCACTTTAAAATGTCCCATTGGAGATTTTTACCTAGAGAATACTTTCTAATTTGCTTATATGACAACTTTTTTTTTTTTAGCAGTATAGTTGATTTCAGCTCAGATTACAGATTACATGAGCACAATCCTAGCAGATGTGACTCAGGGACCCGAAACAATTAATTTCATTTATATCTATCAACTGGATAGGGAACAGGGACCAAGTTCTCATCTAATGCCTACTTTTCCACTTCATCCTGTTTCCAAGAACTCCCATCACTAACAACATGAAAGTCATAATCACACTGTGTGGAGACAGCTCACCGACCAGCGAGAAACAGCATTGTGTCTAATTGCCTAAATAACATCTCCAATTTTCATTGCAGTAGAAAGACCAGATAAACAATGACACCTGCTGTCTTCTCAAAAATAAGCTCTCACTTTTCATAATAAAGAGAATTTGAAGTTTTCATCTTGAGGCTAAGAGGATTTCATTTGTTTTTTAAAAGGTCTAAAAAGAGTTACATTAAAACAACGGCATAAATTGGATGGGGTGGTATTTAAAAATCAAAATATTATATCATCATGACAAAGACCAAAAATATTTCTTGCTTTGCCCTTGGGCAACCAAGAGGAATTAAAGTTTGTTTTATATTCCCCAAATTAAAAAGTGACTTACTGGAAATAACAGTGCTCAGTGTGTGCAACCCAATTCAATATATAATTTTGTTGAATCAGTGCAAATTCAAAAGTCTACAAAAATTCCTTTGTTAGTTAGAATAAGGGGAAAAAATTCACTTAAGGACAGTTATCTAAGATGAAAGGAAGGTATGTATGTCTTTTAGTAAGAGAATTGCCTGTTGTCACATGATTTCTTCTGATTTTTTTTTTTTTTTTTTTTGTAACTGGGATTGAATTCAGGGACACTTAACCTCTGAGCTACATTCCCAGCCCTTTGTGTTTTTTATTTTGAGACAGGCTTTCACTAAGTTGCTTAGGGCCTGAGGCTGGCCTCCAACTTTCAATCCTCCTGCCTCAGCCTCGTGCATTGCTAGGATTACAGGCATGTGCCACCACATGTGCCTGGCTTATGAATGTCTTTATAGATTGAACTTTTCAACTATTTTGGTTTTCTGGCCGTCTAATCTCCTGCCTTGTCCTCTTTTTTGATGCTTGCCTTCATTGTTGTTCATGTTCATATCAACAAAAGGAGGTACCTTGAAGCAGAATGATAGCAACTTGTGGCAAAGTTAGATTATTAGTATTAAAGATCTGTTTCAGAGAAGAGATATCTTGTACTGGTAGATATGACTCATATTTTCTGGGCTGACTTAGGAAGAAAGTAGTTCTTTTCAGTCATTTTTACAATCTGATCCTGAAGATCGAAATTTTAGGCCAGAAAAACTCAAAATTCACGTAGTGAAGTCTTGAATTGCTTCAAGTAATGAAGGAAACCTGATTCTTCTGTATGCAAATGAGCAAGGCATGCCTTCCTTTGTTTAATACTCTGTTTACTCATATGATGAATATATTCCATAAGGTCATCTGGTGTGTCATATTGACCTGTCCAGTCATTTTGAAGAATATTCAGCCCTCTTGCTGCTACAATTATACACAACAATATTCCTAATTCACATTCCAGAACTTGAAGAAAGTGGTTGTAAGCACATTTTGCTTCTGCCTTTCATGACTGGCCAATTACTGTTGATCAGCAACTTATAGTGAGTGGTAGTTCATGAGCTTCCAAGATGACCATCAGTTTCTTCTTTTGGTTTTTCTTAATGAATGTAGAGAACAGAAAGCAGCTCTTAAGAGCATCCGCTGTTGTGTCAGTTTTATCATAATCAACATCAACATACAGTGGTGACTTTTCCTGCATAAATCCTTGTCAGGTCCTCAATTTTTCAAGTTTATGCAGCAGAAAAGAGAATGGTCTATCTATAGGTTGATATAAGTTTCATAATTTGTTGTAATTGCTCTTCAAATCCAATATCCAATATATGATCAACTTTAGCAATAACCAGTCACTGTAGGTTTTTATACTGGAGTATTCTGCAGAGAGTCCAGGAGATAGCCTGGTGTGGCCACCGTGATGTCAACCTCGTTTGCAAGGTTTTTTGCTTCAGTAGATTTGCTACTGCCACCCACTACTAGCCCACGTGTGAACATGAAGAGTCATTAGTTCTATGAGAACACTCAATTCTGCAGATTCAGTTCTCTAGAAGGTGAGCAAGCAAGAACTTCTGTTCCATTCCTGGGCAGAAACTCTAATTAACAGTGAGTTCAACAACAGAGATGAGAAATGCTAGAGTTGGGGCATTGCTGGTCTTCTCAATGCCAGTGGATAGGACCTACTTTTCAGAATTGATCTGACTTCCATTTCTTTTATTTTCTTAAAATATTTTTATTGACAAAATTACTTAGAGAAGTAAATGAAGCTTCCCCAAAAAGCTCCTGTCAGAGGTAGAATGGGCACCTCATTGTCATTTTCCTCCCTGTTTGGCTTCTCTGGATTTTGTGTTTCTCTTCAGGATTCTCTCTCCCTGTCTCCCTGCCCCTCTCCCTCCCTACATCCTTCCTCCTCTCTCTCTCTCTCCCAGGTGCAATACGGTCACCATTTTCCCCTTCTTCGTCTCCTCTTCCTCTTCTCTGCAGCCAAAACTGCTGTATCTCTCTGGTTAATATGGTAGATGTCTGGGCTATGAATTTTTTTAACTTTCACGTTTTCCACTATTTCTTTGGACTTCTGACAAGCTCACATCCATCAAGTGCTTTAGGGATTTTTTAACCTTTCCACCTTCCACTGTTTCTTCAGACACATCTCCACTTTGCATTTCTGATAGACTCACACCAGAAGCACCCAGTAGCTTTAGGTTTCATTGCCACAATATGAGGTTCTGCTTCTCCATCTTGTCCAGGAGTTTCCTTAGGAGGTGAGATGTGTTGGAGAATCTCCTTCAACCTCAGTGCCACCACACAACTCCTCAGATGTCTAAGAAGCTTTTCATTAGTACACAAGGCACTGCGCAAGCCCACTCTACAGACCTCATAAAAATAATCTGAAATGTTGAAAATCATGAAGTATCTTTTATACATCCTGAATTTTAAAACATGTATCCATAATTTTATTATCCTTATCACACTCTCACAGATGATGACCAACCAATTCAGATATCCACTCAGTGAGAACACATTACTTTCTTAATAACAATGCTACTAGTTTTTATTATAAATCGTGTCCATTTTAACACAACAATTCAAGGAACATCTACTTAGTGCCTACTATAGGGTTAGAACCTCCCATCCACTATGTGTGATTTAACTAAGAGATTAAAATTGTGGGTTTCTCCCTGTTTGCAACTGTGGCTTCCAATAACCCCCCATCATTGTCACCAGGGCTTTGGCAAATTCAGTTACCTACACATGAATTTCATCATGAGGTCTGGCCTCTGTGACCTGGTCCATGCTGTCTTCCTAACTGAAAACTGTTTGGTCTTCTAACTCCTCAGCCTGTTAGTTAACCCCGCCATTAATGTCTGGAACTCAGTTCAGTATTATCTCCTCCCGGAAGCTTCCTTGTCCCCACTCCCCTCTTATATTTTCCTTGCTTCTCTAAGGACTCTGACTTTCTTGAGGTCAGAAATGAGATCTTAACCATTTTTATAACCTTGGGTCCTGAAGCAGTACTGACACAACATTGAGGTTCAATAAATCACTGCTAAAAGAAAAAGTTTCAAGCCCCATGATTTTTAAGTCCTCAAGTAGCTTATAAAAAAAGTCAAAACGTGGTGCAAATACGAAACACCAAGTAAGATGTGCCACAGGATGGGATAGATGTTTTAGTTTCCTGGAGCAGCCATACAGATTGCCCCAAGGGGGTGGTTTAAAACAGAAATTTATTCTCTCCAAGACCTGGAGGCCAGAAGTCCAAACTCATTGTGCTGACAGGACCATGTTCCATTTAGGGGTTCCAGGGTAGGGTTATTTCCATGCCTTTCCTCTGACGTTGGGCTTCTGAGGTTGGGCAATGCTGGTGTTCTTTGGTTTTTATCTGCATCATTCCAATCTCTGCTTCCATCTGCACATTGCCTTCTCTGTGTATCTGTCCTGAAAGGACTTCCATGGCATTTAGTGGCCACTCAGAGAATCTAAGACAAATGCCTCCTCTCAAGATCCATAACCTGACCACATCCTTTGTCATATAAGGTAATGTTCTTCTTTTACCATACAGAATAATATCTGTAGGTTCCAGGAATTAGAATGTGAACCTATGATTTCAGAACCACCATTCCATCTATTACAGTCAGTGTCAGTTGGTGGGGTGTCTAAGGAAAGCCATGAGACATCAGAAGAAAGACAGCACAGTGGGCTGAAGTGATAGCCACGTGTTCACAGCACTTGAAAGTGTCACGGTCGTTTGTCGATATTACTGTGTCTCCTTTCAGGTAGCATGGTAACCCAATTCCCTTGAAGAAGCAATTGTGGAATGGAAAAGATTAGGTGTCTTACAGAAAGGCTCATAATGAGGTCAAGATCAGATTTAACTCTCTCCTCTTCAAACTTCAACTTATTATCTATTCTCTTTTACCATTTAAAATGAATTTAAGAAGCAATAAATGACACACACACATCTTCCGGCCATGATTTAAATGACAGATTTTCAAATTCTTCATTTATTCCTGCTGCAGTTCTTGCAGAGAAATGCTAATCCAATGCATTGAACTAAAGATGTGTGAAGCTTGGGGCATCCCTTAGTCAGCAAGTGCTAACTCAGTTTCTATTCCAGGGAAATATTATGAGGAATATGAATAAGAATTGGATATACATTCATACTCCGGGGACTACCATCTCATAGGAGGCAAGTGATCAGGTGACAAACACAGGTCTCAAAATGGCCCTGAAAGAATGCTATTTAGAGCAGGAGAAACCATCCCCAGTGGAAGTCGTCAGGACAGCCTTCATGGAGCAGGTGGCATTTAAACAAGGCATTGTAAACAAAGCACTTCAATAAATAGAGCTGGTGGTAAAGAAAGGGATGAAGGCTAGGACAACTGAAGCACAAGTCAGAATATACCTTAAAAAAGGGTGAATGTAAATACCTCTAAAGGGAACAGCAGATATTGGGGCATATGCAGGAGAACCATGGAAGATAAAAATGAAAAGAAAAATTTTTGTATGTGGTCCTTGACCATCAAGCAAGTCTATTTAATATAGACTTTATTAAATAGACATGGAGTTGTCATTAAAGCCATTTCAGATAAGGAAAGACATAATCAAATATAATCAGTTACTTGAGATTATTCTGGCAGTGGTGTGAAGAATGCATTAAAAGGTAAGGCAAGATCGATGCTCAAAAATTATTGCAACAGTCCAGACAAGAGCATCCTGATTAGGGAGGCAACCACGTGAAAGGAAAAGTGAGAGCAATTTCAAAGGAAAAGCCAATAGTATAATGACCTCCTGGGAGTATAGGATTGAAGATACAGAGACATCAGAGATGAGTGAGATTGAAATATGGTAATGAGAAATAGCAATGCTTTTGGAAGAGTTTGGAAAGTCAGGGGAGGAACAAGTTTAATAGCAAAAGTGATTTAACTTAGTTTACAAGTGTTAAGTTTCAAGAATCAGCAGGACACAGAGATGGTAAGAAGAAAGGACATGATTGAAATATAAATGGAAGAATCATTCCCAGGGAGAAAATAATTGGAGTCATAGAAATCTATAACATTACAAAGGGAGAGACAGAATGTCCTAAAGCTTAAGGAATGCCCATAATTAATGAATGGTAAAGGGCAAAAGCTGGCCAAGAAGACCAAGACCAAGAAACAATTTGATCAAAGAAGTAATGAGAGTCCAAATGCTGAAGTGAACAGATTTAAGGGAAAGGAAAATTTCAAGGAAGGATCACCAATATCAAATACTCCACATTTCAAAAATGTGTTATTAAGGCACTGACACTGCATTTGCATTTAGGAGGTTGTTGTTTCCCCCCCCCCCCCAGTGGGTATAGAGGTCAAATTAAAAGGAGATAAAGACTAATTGGTAATTAATAAGGATTGTAGATATATTTTTTTTAAAAGTTTAATGATGAAATATCAGAAGCAATATCAGAAGAGGAAATCAGGTCAAAAGAAAGTGCACATATCTAGGTGTTTGTTGCTATTTGCTCTTTAGAATAAATGTTTTGTTTTCTTTTTTCCAATTGACATCTATTTAGCATCTTTATAGTACCACTGTCCTAGTTGGTGAGATCCAGAAATAATTAGAACTTGATCCTTAATCTCAAGCAGTAAAAAGACAATTTAATAGAGAAGATATAAATATAAATACATTGGTCAGCATACTGCAATTAAGTACGGTGTGGAGGTGAGCAGAAGTCCTCTGGAGAATGCAAAAGGCCCTAGCATCATCTGGGCAAAGAAGACCAAGACCAAGTCCAAGAAACTAGCATCATCTGGGGTAAAGGGATAAGAGAGTGCTTCAGGACCTGCTAGAATGATATCCTTTAGGTCTTAAAGGAACACTAGAAGCTAGGCTGCATAGTTAAACAAGGAGTCGAGGAGGAAAGCATTACATTGTTTACTAAAAAGACAAAGATTCTTACGGGAGGAAAAAACTAAAATTAATGAGAAAAAGTGTAAATAATGGCAGCTTAGTCCCATGTGAGTTGCGGAAGGATGAGACCCATAGACCTGTAAAGGAATTAGCCTTTCCCAGGGAGATACAAAAGGGAAAGAGATGAAAACTGATGAAGAAACAGGGCAATATTCAGTTAGGAAAGGAAGAGACTGAAGGAACCATGTGTTCTGTTGTGGTTCTTTTGTAACAAATGGACGAACCACCATCTGCCTAGAGCACAGTCAGGGCTGGGAGAGGCAGAGTTGTGATGATTACTAGATTAATAGTCTTTCATTCTTTCTAAATGAAAACATTTATTTAAATTAAAGGTGGTTTGGGGCTCATCTCTTCCTAACATATCTATTGTAAGAAGCAAGAGGTGCAGGGTTCAGACTCTGGAGAGAGTCTGCTTGTGTTTGTCTTGTCTGTTCCACATATTAAGGATGATGTGCAAGTAACTCTGTGCTGTAAATAGGCTCTCTGTGCCTATATCAGCTCAGCTATTGCTCAGACAAATAACAGTACTGTCAGAATAAAACCTTTAGACAAGTCAAATGTAGCAGAGTTTAATTGAGCCAAGAACAATCCACCAATCAGACATTCCTCAGAGCCCAAAGAGGTTGTAAGAACGCTGCTCCACAATGAATGACAGGAAACGGAAGTAAGGTAAAGAAACTTTGGTGGAAGCTGCATTTGCCTCTTTTGAACATAGTCTGATTGGCCGCCTATTATTGACTAAGACTCAGCTGCTGTGATTGGCTGAGACTCAGTTATTCGTTACAAAAATATCCTCCTATGTTAGGCTTTTAGTTAGCCTACACAGTAAGGTTGCATTTCATTACATAAGCTCAGTATGAGTAGGGAGGGATGAGTATATAACTCACAGACTTATCATAAGGAGTAAGGAAATTCTTACAGTTCAAGTGTTGAGAACAGTGCCTGCCATATCACAGGTACTCAAAAAATCTTATAACTAAACCAATGCTATGCACTGGATTTTTCTGAGATGGTGAAAATTCTGTTGTTTAACATACCAATTACTGGCCACATCTGGCTACTGAGCACTGAAACTGTGGCTAATGTAACAGAAATTTTAGATTATATTCATTTAAATTTAAAAAGCCACATGTTACTTCCACAATGATGGAGCAACCATTTTAAACAGAATTTTTATTGGTACAAAAATAGACACTGAGTTCCATCCTCCAAGGATCTTGGTCTTGAAGAACTGTAGAATAGGCCAAACCAATTAAAGGCATGGCTATAGCTCCTAGAACAGAGCTTTATTTTGTTGGCACTGATAATCACAGATAGAATGAAGAAAAGATGTGCATACAATCCCTGTTCCTCCGGAGGACGTTTCAGTATCCAATAGGATATTTGTTAGACAATACGCAAGTGGTTTCCCCCAAGAAAATAGAACAAAGGTCCAGCCAGTTCTGCTAAACTGGGTCAGTTGAGAGCCATTAAAAAGAATGGATGGAATTTTAAGCAAAACCCAGAGCTGCAATAGAGATGTATTCTTGAGCTCTGTTAATGTTGGATGACAATGGAGTAATTTCACATCCAGAGCCACCCAAACAGCCAAGATCACAGTCTGCAACAACATGAAATTCACATAGTCTACAGATTGATAAAACACAAAGGGAGAGGGGAGAAAGGTTACCTATGAATAATGCATTTCCTTTTGTGGAAGCAGGAGGAGAAGAAACAAATGGATCATTAATGGACTTAATGCAATTAAGGTCCACGGTGGAGGGGGGCTAGCACCAGCTCCTGCCAGCAAGGCCAGTAAAGGAGGCTGCTATGGACTGAGGAAAAGGCAGGAGCTTGTGGTGGTGT
Source organism: Callospermophilus lateralis (assembly GCF_048772815.1). Taxonomy (NCBI): domain Eukaryota; kingdom Metazoa; phylum Chordata; class Mammalia; order Rodentia; family Sciuridae; genus Callospermophilus; species Callospermophilus lateralis. The sequence continues at coordinate 68,701,095 of NC_135313.1, read as the reverse complement.
TATTTGAAGTTGCTGCTTTTCAGCATTTCAAAGCCTCTTCTTGAATCTAAGATTAGTTTTACTATCACTCTGTTTCTACAACAAAATAGTGATGAAAACATATTCCTAAGAATTTACAAAAAAGTTTTATCATATTTGGAAAGCTTAAAGATGCTAGTATGGGAAAATAAGGGTAAAACAACCTAAATAAAAGAATGAGAAGTAATTAAATGAAGAAAAAAATCACTCTTGAACATTGCCCCCCAAAACACATGCAAAGTTTGCAAGCTATAGTTTGCTTTATGCAGTAAAGGGCTCAGCTGTAAAGTAGCATGCTTTGATTTTCCCAAAATAAAAAGCTTGAAGTTCACTAATAGATTTCACCATGTAGGGAACTGTGTGTGTTTAATGCATGTGTACATGAAAATAAACCTTTATGATATAAATAACCATACCTGAAGGTATTTCTCCTCCTGGTCTATAGAGTAGTTGAAGGCTTTGAAGTTCAGAAGAGCTGAGTTCAAATCAAGCTCTTCTTTTTTTCATTACATAGCTTGGATGGGTTAGTTTACCTCACCAAGTTCCAGTTTCCTTAATAGTAAAATGGTAGCAATAGTGCCTACTCACAGACTGCCATAGGACTGAACATCAGGAGGTAGCTGATTGAAAATAGTCGGGGCTTCCTTCATAAATGCTAGCAGTTCCTTCAGGAAGGGGCTGGTGTGTGCCTTCTCTTAAGAGGATTCAGATTCCACAGAAGCTCCATACAGTCAAAGGCAGAATTGACTCTAGTTCAGACACAGAAACCAAGAATCCTTGGCTCTAGGATTCTTGCTCCTAAGGACCTACACTTTTCCAAGTGGCTCTTTTATGTGTCTGGGATAAATCAGAGAAAGTCAAGGTGAATACAATAAAGGATAAAACCCTAACTTCAAAGAATGCTCCCTGAGGTTGTAAGCCTGACTCAAGCCGGCAATGACTGGCACAGACCCTGGACCTACTTGACTCCATCTGCCATCCCATCTCCCAGATTAGTGCCACTCACCTTGCATTCTAAACCGGTCACCTAGGCTTATGGTTCATCATCTAGAACAAGAGAAATACCTACTTCATCCAAGTTTGGGTTTTCATTTTCAAATATCATCTTTCCATTTTCATTGAACAATATATGTTTTATACTATGGAAAGAGAAATAGGAGCGTGTTTTAGGGAGGCAAACAGCTAGTCTTGCCTGAGGCAGGCAATGAAGATAGTCCTAGTCCGGGATGGCAGTAGGTGGCACTAGGTTTGGCATAAGTCAAAGAAGACTAGACACAGCTTGGAACAAGGAGTTTCCCTGAGTGAGTGAAGCCAGTGAGTCTCTCCCTGACACCAGAGCAGGCAGAGACCAGAGAGCAACCACCAACCAAGGAAAGCTCCAGGCAGAGGAAGTCCTATTGCCATCCTAGGTTTTGTTACAGAAGTTGATCTGGAAGCCTGTCACTGTAGAGCTTCTAACCTCAGACTGGACATTCTTGCATTAGTTCAGATTCCTGTTGTTACTCTCTAAATCTTAGCGGAACAATGACTGTGGTCATTGTATTCCAGGTCTAGTGTCCATGAAGCTGGAAGGCATCCCTATGTCCCTGTGAGTCCCTGGTTTCCCTCAGAAGGAACAACACTCTAGCCTTACTGAAGCCATTCAAAGAGGAACTCTATCTTCATGAAAACTCATCCTCATCATCCTCAGAAAATTTATGAGTTTTCACATCTTTCCTAGGTTCTCCTCTACCTGAGCAGGCTTTGGGCTAGAATTCCAAAACATTTAGAAAATAAATGGTTAAAAGATGCTAAAAACTGGCTTGCTGATGTTAAGCAATTGTTGGGATAAATGTGGGAAATGTTTGGGAAAGATACAGAAAGCAGAGCCCCCTTGAACATAAAAGAGGCTTTTTTTTGATTTTTTTTTTTGTTGTTGTTAAAGCAAATTGGTTTTATTTTTTAAAATAAATGACAGTGGAATGCATTACAATTCTTATTACACATATAGAGCAAAATTTTTTATATCTTTGTATATAAAGTATGTTCAGGCCAATTCATGTCTTTATACATGTACTTTGGTGTGGCTTTTTTTTGCATTACAATTCTTTTTACACATATATACCACAATTTTTCATATCTCTGTTTGTATATAAAATAGGTTGACACCCAATTTGTGTCTTCATATATGTACTTTGGATAATGATGTCTATCATTATCCTTGCTAATCCCCTGCCTCCTCTCTTTCCTTCCCACCCCTCTTCCCTATCTAGAATTCATCTATTCCTCCCATGCTCCCCCACCCTACCCTACTATGAGTCAGCCTCCTTATATCAGATAAAACATTCGGCATTTGTTTTTTGGGGATTGGCTAACATCACTTAGCATTATCTTCTCCAATGCCATCCATTTACCTGCAAATGCCATGATTTTATTCTCTTTTATTGCTGAGTAAAATTCCATTGTGTATATATGCCACATTTTTTTTTATCCATTCATCCACTGAAGGGCATCTAGGTTGACTCCATAGTTTAGCTACTATGAATTGTGCTGCACAATTCACAATAACTAAAAGAGGCTTCTCTAACTCAGCCATCAATATATATCTGTGGTTAAGGTGCCATAACACACGGACTTGTTCTGGTTTTAGGATCTGGCCTTAACAGACAAACACATTATCAGTGGTAGAGATCCAGGGGAAAAAATTCCTCTGGTCCTGATCTATGAGGATAAAACCTAGTGTTTCCATGAGAGTTCCATTAAGGAGGATTCTTTTCTAGTACATAACTCAGTTTCAAGTCTTGGAATTCACTAAGAGATATAAAGACAGCTGCAAGAGTGGATGTAATCGTCTGAGAGTGATGTATTCCACTTCTATCCAGTGCTTCAGTATTCTTCATAAGCATCCAAAAAGACCATCACCTTCCCCACAAGATGAATGAAAGAGAGTCTAAGCTTTCTCCCATTTCCTATCTTCAGTCTGGACAATTAATAAGAATTTGAATCTTATGATGATCCAATAATGAGTTATATGATCAGGCAAAAGACTCCCATCTCCCCTTTCCTTTCCTTAAAGTCCTATTGGAAAATACATATACCAACACCACCACTAAGACCTGAGAACTTTTAAAACTCTTGAGCTCTTTGTATGAAGGCTGGCATTCCTGTGAAATACAAACAGCGAAGAAGAAATGCTCCCGGAACCCATATCCTCTTTCCATTTCAAGGGAACTGAAACAAAAGATCTCTACTTTGAAATGTTAGAGCAAGATAAGGGGGAGGGGAGAAAACAGCAGCCCAGATGTTCTATTTCCCTTTCAGTTGTAAATACTTACAGCTGCTCACTAGTGCTGACTGCAGGTGAAGGCTGAATTACAATAACAGAAAACACCTGTGGAATGAAGCCGCCTGTACTCTTAACTCTGGCCCCAGATGGGCCTTTATGAGGAAGCACTGACACTTACCCTCTGCTATTAGGATAGCATAAGCAGATGTACTCAGAATCATCTCCAAGATAAAAATTAAATCCTCAGGACTATTCCAAGGGCTCTCTATCACCCCCACCATCTCTGCAGCCTATAAATTCTCCTTTCCACTTCTTGTAATGCTCTCTCTTTTCCCTGGTTTGTTCCAGGCACAAAAGTGGACTTGTGGGTAGGAAGAAGCCAGGGCTTATATTTCAAGGACCTGAAGCAGGAAAAACATCAGCTGCTTCCCACCCACTCTTCCCCAACAGAGACCATCTTTTCTCATTTGCATACTAAATTGTATTAAGCATAGGTGGTGCACTTCACACATTACATGTAGAAGTCCCTAAGAAAGGGCACCTTTAATTCATTGCTCTAATGACATATTTATTGAATACTTCTTATGACAAATCAATATTATAAAAGGTTTTCTCCACGTGTAATTTTATAGCATACACACAAAATATGCCAGACCTTCTGTCTGAACATTACTCATCTCTGGGCTATAAGAACAGCTCCAAGGGCAAATGACAATTTCTTGTTCACATCTCACCTGAAAAATCTTTTTGTTTTAGAAATGAAACATGCAATCTAGGCAGTCATTTATCTCTGAATCGAATCATGTGTTATTTACTAAAACTTGGCCCAAGTCCCCCTTCATACATTTCTTGGCTTTGCTCTTTTATTTATTCACTCATTCATTCATTCACTCACTTTGGCATTTTCTTCTTGAAGATTATAGACAGGACAAATAGCTCATAGTGCATTGAGAATTTTAATCTGGTACCAGTGTTATGGTAAATTGCTTCCTTTTAACAAGAGATAGGGCAGCTTGCACTTGCTGCGATGGATAAAGCAACTATTTTCATGCTTATCCACAATAATAAGCTGAAACTTTTTTTAACAAAACATGATGTTTATTTCTTAAGATAACAAATAATGGCTTATTTTGGAGGTGGAAGAGAGAGAATCCCAACAAACCACCATAGAAAGGCACCCTGGTTAGTATGAATATTCTGTTTGCAGTAGAGACATAATTACCTCTTTATTATCTATCAAATTATAAAAGTTCACTGATTAAATCCAAAAACCCTTGAATTCTAATTGACCTCTGAGCTTCGACGATGAAAGACATCCAGGTTGGCTAAGTATCTAAAGACTTAAATCACAATTTCCATATCAATTCTCTCTTTTTTCTGTTTCCTAATTTTCTGATAATGACTCCAGTTGGCAACTTCTTTAGGGTCTCATTTAGTAGCCTGATCGTTGCAATATTTCCTTGTCAATTGGAGATTGATTGTAAAAGCCAGCCTCAGAGGTCTGGATTCTTCCTGTCCTGTCAAATGTTGTCAAATGTCTTGTCAAATGTTGGTCTAGTCTCTTATTTAGAGCAAACTTCAGGAGCTGAACAAAAGACAAGACTCCTGTTCATTTAGAACTGCACAATTTTTTAACTAAAGGTACTCACAGCTGTGCCAATACAAAAGCAAATTTGCTTTCATTATCTGCCTAAGGTAAGGGCCTCGGTAACATCCTGGCCAAGGGGTCTATTGTTGGTGTACACTGAATTTTTAACAGCCAGAATTTCAGCAGGAATATGCAGTTCAAATATGCAGCATGTCATCCTGTTATTTTCCAAGCAGCTGATATTTTCAAATGTGTAAGAGATCCACCTTCAAACCTTTCTGCTTTTCCTTTTTAATGTTTTGATTCTGGCTATCAAATCCACAATTAGGCCACCAAAAATGGACTTGTTATTGGTCTCCCTTTATTTTGGCCTGCCCGTTCTCAGCATTACTAACTGTAGGTTGCCAGCTAGAAAACTGCTGGGTTTTTTTCTGAGACAGACAATGCAGGACATGCAATCACTGTCCCTCTGCCCCTTCCCACAGACAATGTTTATTGCTGACCTAGGGGCACTCCCCTAGACTGACTATACCAGTTCTTATTCTGAACACCAGAATCTTCACATTTCCAAGAGAAATGCCCCCTCTTGTGGTAACTGCTGCATACTGCAGTCCTAGCTTCTATCAGGAGAGCTCCAAGACTCCCATTAACTTGGACCCCGTAGACCCTGTATGGATACTAGGAATTCCAGTTGACCCCATGTTGAAGGCCGTGTTCCGGGAGCAGAGTTCTTTTTTAACTGCCCCCAGTTTTCAGATATAGGCTGAAACATGAAAATTCTGATAGTTAACCATTTCTTACTTATAAAATGACAATTTCATACAATTCAAAGTAACATAAGGCTGGAAAAACTTCATAACTACACCCTATGAATGCCAGCCAAAAATGGAAATGCTTGCTCTTCTAGTAACTTCAGTAAGAAGTTTTAAACACAATAAATAAATAAATGTTTTTCAAGACCTAAATGCTACATACTTCACTAAGCTCTTAAAATAATAATAATGTCCTCAGGTTTCTTGGTCAATTGGCAGCTATTTATAACGAGGAGGCTTAGAAAACTGACTTCCCTAGATCTGCCATTTACTTGTTAAGGAGGCAAATCGGTGACAAAACCGCCCTGACCCCATCACAAGCAGCTGGTGCCCAACAGGCTTATTTATCTGACACAAAACAGAGCAATGCTTAAAGAGATGCTGTAATTCTTCTCATGGATGTAATTATTTTTGTAAGAGCCCTATTTATTTGTGTGTAATATGAGAAGATAAATAATGTGTGATGAATTGTGTTAAGTGAAGTTTTTCAGCAGTGTTAGTTCATAGTGCTGTCAAATTGTAAAAATAAAAATTGTATGTTTTATTATTCACTATTTAAAGTCAAATGGGAACGAATACCTGTAACCTCATATTAGAGATCCTATAGCACATAAATAGCTCCTAGAAATCAATCAGAAAAGAGAATCAACTCAGGACTTCAAAGGATACCATCAAACAATTCACACATTTAAAACAGTAGTTTTAAATACATGAAAAGAAGTTTGACTGCACTCAGAATTAGAGCTCTAAAAATTTCCATCTCTCAAACTGGAAAAATCTGCTAATACACTCTTGATAAATTATGAAAATATGAAGAACAAGAACTCATAACATTTCTGTAGTAAATATAAATGTGCATGCTTCCTAGATAGGACAGTTTAATAAAACTGTCTATATCACAAGTACATTCCTGTAGGCTCAACAAATTTCATGTCTGGTTATATATCCTATAGATATGCTCACATACATATTAACAACACAGATGGTATTAATCAAAGAATTACTTATAATAGCAAAAAAATCCCAATAACCTAAAAGTCAATCAACAAGATTATAATTAAAAAAGGTAAATTCATATAATGGAATATAATCTAGTTGTTAAGAAAAACAATACACAGGAAGCGCTCCATGTACCAATAGAAAACATCTCCAAGACCAACTATTTAGGGGAGAAAAAAGGGTATGGAATATTGTGCATAATATGTTGCTTTCCAGTAACAGTAAGAGAAAGAATATGTCTTAATTTTTGTCTTACTATCATAAAGAAACTTTAGAAGAAAATCCAAGAAAACAATAACATTGGTCAGTGGAAATAGGTGAGATCAAACAATGGAAAGAAAATATTTCTCTGTATTCTTATTTGAGGGAGGTGTGAGAGTATCACATATATAAAAATTAAGTGGCTAGTCTCATTGGAGAGCACTTGCCTAGCATGTGCAGGGTCCTGGGTTTAAACCCCAACACCACTAATTAATTAATTAATTAAATGTAATAGAATAATATACTTCAGTAAGTTTTAAAAATGTCCCTCTTTTATCTTCAACAAATTTAATGAATTACATATTGATGTGTAGGAAAAGGGTAAGTAAAACTGGTTAAGGGCTTTATAATACTCATTCCTTAATGGTGAACTTGTTGTCCAGCCCCAAACAAACTAAGGGCACCACTTACCACATGAAGAAAAGGCACTTGAGACCCAGTAGAGGACTTGACCCCAAAGCTCTGATAAGTGCCTGACTTGACTTCTAGATCCCAGGCCACTTTTAGCCTGAGAAAGGATGTCCAGTGAGTCATGGTTGCTTGATTCCAGATGAGATGAGTTTAACTAGTACTTAAATTATTTAAAAGACAAACAGTTAATTCTCAGTTCTTCTGAGTCCCATTCTTCCTGTTACTGCTGATATTGATGCATTAATTCATAAGTATGAGCACCTAATTCTTCCTAGGTGCTGTTCTAGGTATACCCAGATGGGCAGATCAGGAGCACCTCAGAACACAGCAGCTTAAATAAGGAAGTCCAGGGTCAAAACCTCACCCCAGGGCTGGCTCACTCCCTGATGTTGATTTCCAAGAAGTTGAAAGTTAATTATCTATGGCTTAAGGGTAAAAAGAGTGCATAAATAAATCCACCTACAGACCCAGAAAGAAATCAGATAAAAAGAACACATCCCGAGATGGTTGAGCTGGGCAAAGTGATAAATGGTTCTGGTGCCCTTTTGTCTCTAAATATAGTGGATTTTTTTAAGTACACATGTGCACATATACCACTATAGGACTGGAGCAGTCATGTCTATCCTCTGACTTTCCCTAAAAATTGAGGAGTTGAGTTATATCAGTGTATCTCAATATTTCTTCATTATCATATTACTAAGCAGTTCTTTTAGTTGGTTTCCCCAATCACCTCCCATCCTAAAATGTTGATGCTGCATATCTAGCTATGTACTGCATGTATGTTTGCGCTAATGCATAAAGAGTATGTTTTTGCCCACCCCCAAACCAATGAGACTAGTGAATAGTGAATTCTATCCACAAGACCAATACACAAAATTCCTTCAAGCTTAAAAAAAAACGGGATATTGCAGTGTCATAGGAACACACCCATATGTAGGTTCCAGGTGAGTCTGAGTGAAACACCTGTGAACTGCTTGCTTATCATATGACCTTAAATTAGCTATTTAACTTCTCTGATCCTGAGTATCTTCCTGTACAGAACGGGTGTAATGATAACTCTCACAGGGTTGTCATATACTTGATCTGAGGTAAAGTGGGCAAAGTCCTGGCACTGGACATGGTACACCGCAAACTACCAGCAATTAGCATCTTTTTATTTACTCAATTAAAGCAAATTTAGTCTGCATGTACAAGTATGTAACAACAAATCCCATCAGCATATACAACTACAGTACACCAATAAAAATTTTTCTAAAAGGTGGGGAGAAAAAACAAGTCTATACCTTACATCTGTATATCTAAAATATAAAATACTGCTCTCAATAACATACATAATAATAAGATTCAACAACCTCTAGTACCTTCATTTGTGCCTGTAATGTAGCCCTAAATGCAAACTCCTATCATCACTTTAAAATTGGTTCAAGGAAACTTGCCTCAGTTTCACCAAATTTAAATATCTCCACCATTTCAACTCTCATGTGTGCTCTGCTTACAATACCATTAGAGTGTCAAACATATTCTGCTTTATGATTTACATAGATTTTAAGTACCTTAAGGATAAGAGCTGTTTTATTTCTCTAAACCCTCCTCTCTCTCTCTCTCTCTCTCTCTCTCTCTCACACACACACACACACATACACACACACACACACACACTCAATAGATATTCAGTAAGTATTTTTTTGATCAATGAATTAATCTGCAAAGTTAGATCCCAAATATAATATGTAACATTAGTGCATAAAAACAAGAGGAAAAAATAGTCTTAAATTAATATCTATGTTAACATAATAATCTAGAAGAGTAATTACAACTCAAATAGAATTGTCTTTTATCAGTATTTATTCCTAAAATCATAAACAACAGTTCCAAATAAAAGTTTATCTTCTCATATTATAGAGATTTCTGGTGATGGTCAATAAATGAGGCATGAATTTTTAAAAAGAGGCTTTTCAGGGAGGGTTAGGCTGCTTCCTGATACACATCCAGCCTGAGATCTGTTAAAGTGTGTGGAATGTGTGTGTAGCTGCAGAACAGTCTGGATTCCCTATTCTATTAACAATGGTCATTCTTTGTCATGTTTCTGCCTCAACTGGGGAAATCTGTGATCAAAGAAACACATACGTCAAATGTAATAGCAGAAAGCAAAGAAAAGCCAGAAAGAGAGAGTGACTATGTGAAGCATTTGTTTTTTAGACCCTATGATGTTTTAAGCATATACCTAATGCTTTTTACACATGCTGAATAACCAGGCTAATTAAAAGCCTATACAGCTCTGGTTAAAAATCTGTTCAAATTTTTTGGAGCACCTGTTACAACAGAATGCCCACAGACTTGATAGTTTAGAGCCAAGACACCTGCTACCTTATGTCTCACAGTATGTTCAGTTTTATACTGTTAGCAAAAAAATAAACACTTTTTGACATTTAGCAATCTTATACAAGAGATATGAAATTATCAGGAAGGAGTGATAGTTTAACCCTTCCTGTGCTGCTCTGGCAACTACACCCTTTCTTCTGTAGAAGGAAATGGTTTTCAATATTGTCCCATGAAGCTACTTAGGGTTTCTTTAATTATCCCTAACCATAGCAAGGTTTTCTAAAGGGTACAGGTTATCTTTTTGGAAGTGAGGAACAGTAATTTTCTAAAGAAGTTCTCAGTGAGCTTACTGAGAAATAAGCATTTAAGTGAGGGCCAGTTTACAAATTAGTTTTTCAGTGAGCCCTTTAAAAAAGCACATTGCTGTTTTGACTTTGTCAACTATTTATGAAATCCTAAGACAGGTTTGATATAATTATGCCTACTGATATTTCTACCAAAACTTTGGTTAAATTTTGTTTAATTTTGAAAGAAAATATTAGAATAATTTTCTATAGTTAAGAAATTTTCAGAATCCAGACATATGTACACAGGAACATTTGAATGTCTGTTTTAGATTCAATTTTAGAGTGAATAAACAAATCTTATGAAGATGATATTAAAGTATTTTTTCAAGACATATTCTTCCTAAACAGCTGCTATTTTATCTATAATATTTAAGTCCCCTGAGGTCTGAAATTATGTCTTATTTGACTATGTTAACCTAGAGTTAGAAAAAATTGAGCGAACAAATATATCAGTTAGGTTAAAAAAATTCTTCAATTTTATGCCATCATACAGTTTTTGAAATTTAGCTCATGTTTGTGACATTTCCATGAAGAAAATCTACCTTTGGGGTGGCCATTCTACTTCCAGAAATGTGCCCAACAGCAAAGTTATATATCTACATAAAGGCTAAAATATAATTTCCAGGATTATTTAGACAGCAAAAAAAATGAAACAACATAAACACCCTTTGATATATAATCAAGTAAATAAATTATGAGAGATTAATACAATAGACTGTGAATAAAGCATTTCTGTATATGATAATATAAAACTATCTCCAAGATAAGCTGTTAAATGAAAAATACAAACTGTAGGAACAGATAAACAAATGCACATACACACACACGAAAATTCATAGCAATATAGGGTATTTTTGAAGGATATCAATAAACTGATAATAGTATTATCTCAGTGGTAGGGGAAATTCAAGGAGTAGGGGACAGGGATAGGAAGAATACTTATTTTTCACTAAAAAAAATCTTTTTTAAAATGTTAGCAATTTATTTCATAAACACAGTACCTAGTCAAATTCTGCAAATTAAAATAGTGTACTAAATTTGGGAAGAAAAAGAATATGTGACACATTATAAGCATACTCAAACATAATATTCTAAAGTACTTCTAAATTCCCAGACTGTTACAGAGTTAACCCTAAATCAGTATTTAACAATATAAATCACTACTTAATGTCTAATTATCATGATGAAAACAGCTTTTGCATGTTGAATGTGTATAGCTGTATTCAAATACAAGCTGTTTTGACTTTTAACCAACATACCAGAACTAAGAGTGATTTTACTGCATAATTGGAAAACAACCTAGGATATATTTTTTCTCAAATGTTTTTAAAGATAATGGGACATATTTTTAAATGTTTAAGAGAAATGTTTTAATTCCTTCCTACACATCTGTTGGAAGAGAATTTCTATGGTTCAACGTGCATTTTGTCATTTTGTGTTGGAAGCATCCCATACCTGGGACTCCAAAGGCCTATTTCCTAAAAAGGATGAGAATGGACCATGTGATTTCTCCAGGGTTTGCATGGTGGAGCCATATATGGTGCACAGCCCTACAAGTCCCTCTTGTAGTGGTCAGGACCTACCCTGGGAAGTGGATTAAAGCAGGTAACTTACATTCAGACCTCCTTTCTGCCAAACCACTGGACCAACACACTAAAATTAGAGTAGATTTAATGTGTATTTGCATTTTAAAGGTGAACATGAGATTATGACTAGCATTAGCATGAAGAATAAATTCTGTTAAAGAATACAGGCTTTAATAAGATAGGTTGGGGAGAGCGAGACTGAGATCAACTAAACTAGATTAACTTTAAAGACTAACATCACTACCTCACGTAAATACAATGATATACTAATATTTCCAGTTCTCCCTTTTTGGACCACAACAGGATTCTAAGTTTGGCTCCCTTGCAAGATGGGTCATGTGACTATCCCAATAAGTCGGAGAAGAGGTTATGGATGACACTGCTGGGTCAGAAGCATTCACTTGCTCTAAGCTGTTGTGAGATCCTGCAGACATCTCTTTTCCTCTGCCACAGACACCAGCAATAATCTTCCAGTAGCAGATACTCTGTCAACTGGGTCCTGGAGGAGGAAATAAATTCATGTCAGAAAAAAAAAAATAAACCTTTGTGGTTTTAAGCCACTAACATTTGGATATTATTTGTTACTACCATATACTTCACCCTCTCTTTAGACAGATAGTTGTAAAAGACAGAGTAAACCTACAAAAACGACTCAAAAATAGCCTTTGGGTTTACAAAGGTAGTCATTAATGACTGCTCAATTGTTAGAACTACAGGTGTCACACACACACACACACACACACACACACACACATACACACACACACGCTAATTGTATACAATATTTTGCAGTTGCTTATTAAAATCTTTTCAGATATTAATTTTGACTACTTCCTTATAGGGTGGCAGAAGTACACAATTTAGAGACTGAGGAAATTAGTCAATTTCTTTCTCTCTCTTTCTATGTCTACCTCTATATTTATCTTGTTCTCTTTCTCTCCTCATTTTTAAAGAGGAATTCTCATTTTAAAAAAAAGAGACATCCAGGGACTGGGGTTGTGGCTCATGTTAGAGCACACTTACATCACATATTTGAGGCGCTGGGTTCAATTCTCAGCCCCACATATAAATAAATAAATAAAATAAGGTTCATCAACAACTAAAACAAAAATATTTTTAAAAAGTAGATATCCAAATAATTTAGCACAGTAATATCTCTTATTAAAATGTTATGTAGGGGCTGGGGCTGTAGCTCAGTGACAGAGCATTTGCCTAGCACATGTGAGGCACTGGGTTTGATCCTCAGCACCACATAAAAATTAATAAAATAAAGGCATAATGTCCATCTACAACTACAAAAAAAGTTTTAAAAATGTTATGCAGAAAATTTTCTGTTCACATGGGAAGGTTATATAATTCCACAGCCATGTAGTTCCTCCATTTGCCATATTTACCTTGGAAGGAGGTTGCCCAACCCTGGGATAAAGTGTTATAGTCAGAGAAAGTCTAGAGAAAAATATATAGCTTGAGTTAGGACCTGGGCAGAGAAGATTTTCCATGATGTTTGCATGCATTATCTCATTCAATTTCCTTGAGAATTCTGGGAGAAAAAAATTGGTTAGTCACTTTTACTTCCATTTTACAGATAAAGAACGGAGGCCTTGGGCTGGGGATGTGGCTCAAGTGGTCGTGCGCTCGCCTGGCATGCGTGCAGCCCGGCTTCGATCCTCAGCACCACATACAAACAAGGATGTTGTGTCCGCCGAAAACTAAAAAATAAATATTAAAAAAAAAATCCCTCTAACTCTCTCTCTCTCTCTCTCACTCTCTCTCTAAAAAAAAAAAAAAAAAAAAAAAAGAATGGAGGCCTTTGCGTGTTGTTAGAATTATATTATGACTGGACCCTGTTGCTCTGCAGTCCTTGCTAAGGCCCCATCTGTACATTACAGTTCCTCTGTTGGGTCTGTCCTAAATGTCTTTCAGTACATAGTGAACTGTAACTTAACTTGATGTATAAACGGACTATAACTTACTCTGTAACAAGTCTCTGAATCTTAGTGAATCACAAGCAACTAACTATTTAAACTGTGTTTAAATAGGAAAGCAGGTGATCTGTAACAAAGCGGGCTATTTCTATATTTCACTTCCATTTTCCGTATGTTACTTGATCCATGTGATGGGATACAGAGCATTTTGAACCATTGTTGGCCCAGACTAATTGTGGAATCCCAAATAAAGTCAATTAAGATCTGGAGGGTGGGAAAGGCTTGATTCTAAGAGTGTCACTGTCCCACATTTGCATCCTCACATTTCCAACTTGAAGAGTCCATTTTTAAACATGACCTTTCCCAGGCTCTTTATCATGCATGCAGTTCCTGTTTCTATGTATATGTCCATGCAACAACACTGTACATTTTCTAGGACAAATTCTCCATATTATTGGCATGGAAACCAGAACTCAGTGAATCTAAGTGAGTAACATCCAAGATCTCATCAGCAGTAAGTGACAGAATCAAGATTCAAAATCAGATTTTTCTGGCTAAGTCCAGGGAATTCACTTACTGTCCCAGTCTGCTCTGTGTAAATAAAGACAACAAAAAGAAAAGACCCAGAGGATAAATCTGCAGTCAGGGAAAGTAACCCGTGTACCTGTTCGTCACTGTGTTTCAGGTTTCTGTTTCTTCATTAGTGAGCAATTATCTTTAGGTCTTTAGGATGGTGCTTTATGCTTGTTGAGCGAGTGGGTAAATGTATTGATAAGTAAAAATGCTATTTTTAGATATATATTGAACTTTCATTCACAAGAGAATGCACATTTGTACTCAGAGTCCCAGACCTTGACCATATAATTCCACAGAACTAAGGACAATAATACAAATGGAGCCCACATATCATATAACCAATTATTTTAAAAGTAGAAAGCAAGCTAACAAGCAGTTAGAGAAAAATTTGTTCTATTTCCCTACCTTGACAAATACATCTTCATAATGATTTTTAAAATATTGAAGTATGTGAAAAGTTATAAATTTTTTTCATCATTGAAATTTAGCTAAACACTTAAAATGAATGAATTGAATCTTTATCACACATATCTATTTGGAGGTCTGTGACACTAAGATAAGAAATAAAATAAGGACATAATTCATAAATTAGCAGGTTTCTTTAAAATCTTTTCTTTCTTGCTTTAATTTTAGTAGAATTACTAAAAATGTTCTGAGATTTTCATATTACTTATGTTTTATTGACTGTAATGCTAAATTAGGCAAATCTTCTTTGATTCATTGTTGTTTTTAAGTAGATTTTTATTAATTCTAGTTTGAAGAAACTGCTCTTCTGAGGTTATAGAGACATAAATTGTCAAATTATTAAAGCAATAATTAGATTTAGAAATAAATAAGATCTACATTCCTTGTTCAAGTATTATAATAGTTATATATGATAAATTACTATCATTACAAAAAATACTATAAACATTTTTTTTTATTTCACCATATGAATAGCTATCACTTATATTACCACTTTATTATCTCTTGCGGCAATATGTAGATCCATTTAATAATGTAAAGAATCAATACTCTTTATATGCTTCATGAATTTTAAGCTTAGACCTGCATACATACAGACTGAATATTCCTTGTCCAAAAATGCCTGGGACCTGAAGTATTTTGGATTTTAATTTTTTTTTTTCAGATTTTGGAATATTTGCATATACACGAGATGTCATGGACTAGGACTCAGATCAAAACATGAAATTTATTGTTTCATATACACTCATACACATACCTGAAAGTAATTTTGTACAATATTTTTAGTGCACCCACCTTTTGACTGTGACCAATCATGTGAGTCAATATGTGGAAATTTCCATTTGAGGCAGCATGCTA
Source organism: Callospermophilus lateralis (assembly GCF_048772815.1). Lineage (NCBI taxonomy): Eukaryota > Metazoa > Chordata > Mammalia > Rodentia > Sciuridae > Callospermophilus > Callospermophilus lateralis. The sequence continues at coordinate 68,685,662 of NC_135313.1, read as the reverse complement.
GCTCTAAAAACGGTTTTGAATTTTAAAGCATTTTAGATTTTGAGTTGTCAGATTAAGTATGCTCAGCCTGTACAAATTTGAGTAATATGAATTATTTAAAGCCCAGACTTTCTACAGCTTCATGTGACTATTTCAAATGTTGCACTAATTTACGAGTACCTCTGGAAACACAAATTAGAACATGAAGTGAAGCAAGAAAATAGACATTCAATACCACTGGGATACTTCATCATAACAAGAGTCTATTTCATCCATGCTAATTAAAAGAAAGAATTTGACAAGTTAATACATTTATATTTTCACTTATATCAGTGTTTATTCTGCTTAAATTATCACCTGGATTCTAAGCAGTGTGCTTCTCCAATATCAATGGTGACTCAAACCACACACCTCCATGCCAACTGAACAGTTGACTTTTGCTTTGAGATAATCAGGCAGACTTGAAGAAGTATTTCTTTGAGGCCGAATGATGTTACTCTTGATCTCACTGTTAAAGTTTATCATGTGACAGTGATACTCACATACTTTTTAAAGAATTTATTTTATGTGTGAGATAATGGGCCCTATAAAGTATGGGTCCTGGGCAGAAATCCATCTTGCATGGAGTAAGAGTTCTACCTACTGAAACAATTCTGAAGGATATGCCAAAAGTCACTCATATTACTTTACCTGTTCATCATCAATTTTTCATGGTTAGGGAAATATAAGAAAAACAAAATAGTAATAGTATTTATTATTTAGCACATATTTTATTCTCAAGCTTTGATACAAGTATTTAAAATGCATTATCATATTTTATCTTGCAAACAACCTTTGAGATAGATAATCTTATTCTTTTTCCTTTCATAAATGAGAAAATAGAGGTTCATCAAGATTAGGTAACTTGCCTTGGGTCACAGATTTGGGAAGCAGGGAGCTGGTGGCCCCTAGAATCTTCTTGAAGATAGGATATAAATTAGTCATGATATTTTCATCCCATGATTTCCCCCTCATATATTAATTTTGACTTGCTTTTTAAAAACATTTTTAATTTAAATTTATTTTGAACTAATAACATAAAACAAAATTTGTACATATTTATGGGGCACAATTTAATGTTTCAATGCTATATACACAAACATTTATTATTTCTTTATGATGAAAAACATTCAAAATCCTTTCTTCTATATTTTTGAAATATAAAGTATATAATTGCTATCTATAATCATCCTACTCTCCAACAGCACACCAGAACTTGCTCTTATTTAAGTGTAGCTTAATACCCGTCATCAGCCTCTCCCCACCTCTCCCTCCTCCCTACGTGCCTCACTCAGCCACTGGTAACCATCATTCTACTCCCAACTTCTATGAAATCAACTTTTTTATATTTCACATATGACTGAAATCAATTAAAGATTTTTTTTAATTATACATAAAGGAGCAATCGAGCAATGTGTTTAAACTCCTGGGCTTCCAACCCCAGCTCCACCATTTCCCAAATGGTTACCTTGGAATTCGGACTCTACAAAGCAGAAAGTCCCAGTACAGACATCGTAGGGTTGATGTGCAGAATAAATGAGTTAATATTGTAACATGTTCATTACACTAGGCATCATATAAATGTTTGCTTTTCTTGTTAATTATGGTTGATCTTTTAAACTGCTCAGTAAGTAAATTATCTTCCTCAGAGCTTTGTTGAGGAGTAGATGAACTGAAATATGAAAGACAGAACTACGCCTGGCACAGAGAAAATTATGTGTTAGCTAATGTCGTCATCATCGCTATCATTATTTTTAGCAGTAATAATAGTAAGTAGTAGTAGTGTGTTTTCTGAGCTTCCTATTATGTGAAAAAGTCATATTTTCATTTCTTTCATTCATGAATGAGAATTGAACAGATGGGTCACTGCCTTTTGTTGCTCAAAACTTTACATATTGGCAGGGATCATCCCAATCTTGCTTTTTCTCCCGCTCACAAGGGCATGAGGCACGCTTCCAGAAATAGCAGGGCATACTACTGGGACATTTTGAGGCTGTAAATGATAAGAAGGAACAAACGTGAGGAGACAAAGAAGAGACAAACTTAAAATTGAGAGAGAACCAAAAATGTAGGATGGGGGAATTTGAGGAGTTGGAGGAAGTATAAGAAACAGAATTCCAAGGAATTAACTTTAAAAAGGAACAAGAGAAAATTCCCATTTGTAACACAGGGTAACAAAGAAATGGAGAGAATGATGGGGTGAAAATATAGCTAAATTTACATGTTTGCTGACAGACTTTCTGGAAATTTCTCATTAATGATTTCAGTTTTCCCTACAAATAGGAAGTGAAGTCATTTGCTGGTAGTGAGAGTGGACGTGATGAGATCTGGGCTTTGAAGAAGAGAATAGAGGAAGTTTGAAATAGTAGCTGTAGTAGAGAGGCTGGGACAGCACCGAGAGCCTGAGTTGACTCTGGTGCCATGCATGTGACGTGACTGTGTGGTTTCCTTCAGCAGTGCTCAGAAATGCTCTGTGAGTGCAGGGAAGAGACAGGGGGTTGGGGCTTGGGAGGCTGTTAAATGGAAGGAAATAGAAGTTTTAAGATCTTAACAAGGCAGAGGATGAAGTGATAAACCATAGCATCTGGACTCAGATGAGAAGGAAGAACGTGCGGAATTGGAAGGAAGGAAGTAGGAGAAATCTGGAGATCTGGGAGAGAGAAGATGAGAGTTGCCTAATGTGTCCTGTCATGGCAAAACAGGGCAACTATGGCAAGAGATTGGTACACAGTGCAGATTGGAATGTGATATTTTAGAAGGCAGCAGATCATTATGACAACATCAGAGTCTACTCTGGGCGACAAGCAGAAGAAGAAAAAGTGAAGGTCCCTGGAGAAGAAGAATTAGAGAGATGAGGCAACTAGACAGTGCATTAGTTTGAGAGGGCTTCTGTTTTAGTCAGCTTTTTAATCTCTGTACCCAAAACACCTGATGAGAACAACTTAAAGGAAATGTTTTCGTTGGTGGGACTGCAAATTGGTGCAACCACTATGGAAAGCACTGTAGAGGTTTCTCAGAAAACTTGGAATGGAATTAGGCTCAGTTATTCCACTTCTGGGTACATAACAAAAGGACGTAAAATCAGCATACTATAATGACACAGCCACGCCAATGTTTATAGCAGCTCAATTCCCAATAGCTAAGCTATGGAACCAAACTAGGTGCCCTTCAACAGATGAACTGATAAAGAAAATGTGGTAATATAAGCAATGGAATAGTACTCAGCCATAAAGAAGAATGAAATTATGGCATTTGCTGGTAAATGGACAGAACTGGAGACTATCATGCTAAGTAAAATAAGTCAATCCCCTAAAAAACAAAGGCTGAATGTTCTCTCTGATGTGTGGATGCTAACACACAATAAGTTGCCAGGAGGGAAGAATAGAAGTTTATCAAATTGGACCAAAGGGAATGAAGGGAAGGGAGGGGAAATGGGAACAGGAAAGACAGTAGAATGAACTGAACATAACTTCCCTATGTTTGTAGATGAATATGTGACCAGTGTAACTCCACAGCATGTACAACCACAAGAATGGGATCCTAATTAGAATAAGCTATACTCCATGTGTGTATGTCAAAATATACTCTACTGTCATATATATCTAAAAAGAACAAATTAAAAAAATCATTTTACAAAAGAAAGAAGGAAATGTTTATTTGGGGCTTGTGATTTTAGAGGTGTCAGTCTGGTTTGCTGACTCCACTGCTCTGAGCCCAGCTGAGGCAGCATGTCATGGGGGAAGGGCCCAGCAGAGGAGCACGGCTCTTCTCGTGGTGGCCAAGAAGCAAAGCAACTAAGGAAAGTCGGGTCACAGGGAAGCTGTACACTTCCAGGACAAGCTACCGGTGACCCACCTCTTCCAGCAACCCCACTGCCTCCAGTTACCATCAGTCAGTCCATTCAAACCAGGGTAGACTGATTAGGTCACACCTTTCATAATCTACTCATTTCACCTATGAATATCCCGGCATGAAGAGAAGCTTTGGGGGGACATCTCCTATCCAAACCATGATAGCTTCCATAATAAAATACCACTCACAGGGAGGCTTAAACTACAGAGATATACTTCCTCTTCAAGGTATCAATAAGGTTGGCTTTCTCCTTGGCTTGTAAGGAATCACGTTTTCCTTGTGTCTTCATATGGTCTTTCTATCACATAATGTGTCTGTAAACTAACCTTCTCACATAAGGACATCAGTCATATTCAATGAGGGCTAAAGCCCAATGATCACATTTGAATTCAGTTACCTCTTTAAAGAGTCTATCTACAAATACAGTCACATTCTAAGGCACCAGAGTTTAGGACTTCAACATGAGTTTTGCGGAACACAATTCAACCCACAAGAGATGGGTCCTCCACAACAAGATGTAGGGGACCTAGAACAATGATAGAACACAGAGTAGAGTCAAGGAAGGTGAATGCAGTACCAGACTCTTCAGTGACTAAGGTCTAACCAGCTTTCTGCTGTTTCTCGAAGGCCACGTCTCCTTGCATATTATTTAGGATTCCAAACCATTTTCTTTTTGCTGCATTTTTTTCCATAGAACCATGGAAAGTTCTATATTATTTTTCTGTTATAGTATTAGCTTTTGTCCCCGAATGACAGGATTTGTGGCTGGCCCAACTCTGTAGTTTTGGTGTTGGTGTGATTTCTCATTGACTAGGCAGCTGGATACCTGGCTCATGGGGAAAGTTCCTGACCATGCCCAAGCCTCTAATAGACATCCATCTTATCTGACAGTAGAAGACAGGGAGAGGCCATTCCCACTCCACAGATGGCTTCTCTGACACAGTCAACATAGAAGGGCATAAAACAAAGTGGCAGTCTACACACCCACTGCTAGAACTGTTAGAACTTTCCCATTTTCTGCACTTCTTTGTCATAATAAAAGTGGTGTCTACCATTTACTAAAGAAAGCAGGGTTCTGTAAAGTACTGTAGTTTGTAGTCTATATTCACTCTCTCATTTAATACTAATAGCAATGCCAGATGAGGAAATGAATAAAGGTTGGATAACCTACTTACAGGCATTCAGCTGTAAGTAGCAAGCCAACCTGATTCTTAGGTCTTGAACTCAATTATAGTATTTTATTTTGAGGGGCAGAATCTCCCTAGATACAATGACCTACCACCAGTGACACCTCCTGCCAGGGAGTTTATGAACTGATGTAGAGAGTAGGAGTAAAGCAGGACAGAACACTTTTCATGCTGATTTTGGTTTTATTGTTGTTGTTGTTTGTTTGTTTTTTCCCAATTGTTCTAAACCCTGGGCCGATTCAGCAGGGGTCAGCAGAAGCATCCAGGGCTTTTTGGCTTGTTTCAGGGTAGCTGGCCTATTCCATTACAGGAGACACAGATTATTTAGGCTTCAAATTCTTTTTTCTTAATCTAATTTTATTTATCTTCAGAAAATGGGTAAGTTTCTCAGAAGTTGATGCATTAGGTTATGCATTGGTTTTAGTTTTTCGTATGAGAAACATTTGTCAATATTTCATAGACATGTTAATTGGGAGACTGGGAGAAACTACATCGGAGACTGATAATTAATTATATGCCATTAATCATGGACTTCAACTTCTTTTTCCGCTGGTGCAATGTGTGTTGTTCTATATTTTGTTTTGTGGGACTGGGGATTAGAGCCAGAGCCCCATGAATGCGAGGCAAGCACTCTACCACAGCCCTTTTTATTTTGAGAAAGGGTCTTGTCAAGTTCCTTAGTCTGGCTTCAAACTTGTGATCCCCCTGCCTCAGTCTCCTGATAGTTGGGATTACAGACATGTGCCAACACACTCAGCACCGCTCTCTGTTTTCTATACCTCTTTCTTTTTCTCTTTCTTTTTCTGTCATTTCAGAAAATCACTAAAGTCAATGACAATTTGGTATTCAAAGTTGCTGAGCTAATTCCAGAAGGGACATTAATGTTAAGTTATAACAAGGATCTACCTACCCATTAAGTAGGTTTTTCCTCTTTGTTGATACTTTGGGATTTGGAGATTGAGGGTAGAAAGATTAAGGTAGAATACAGAGGAGAATTTCTTTCTATGGTAATTTGCCTTTGTAATGCCTACTCTACTCCCATTGGGCTCATCGTAAATAATACAACTCATGAGACACAAAAGACTTCACCAACTCTTAATTCACTCTGTTGAAATTTCTAAAATTCATTTTCTTTTTCACAAAGACTTAAAAAAATATATTGATTGCCTAACTGAAAACAGTTTCATTTTATTTAATTTTCTACCAAATGAACTTCCAGAAATGTAGTAATGGAATAAATTTGAGGGAATCTAACTGATCAAGAAAATCTATCAAAAATCAGACACATACATTCACCAATAATTCATTTCTGCTATTTCACTGATATTTTACAAAGGAAGTTATTGCCCATGATGGGGATACTTAATTTTTGTACACATGTACTATATTTGGGTATATGCAATGTATATTATATTGTTGAATCTACGAAGTATGTAGCACTTTCTTTTATGGCCTCTTGTTCTCTACCATCTGTTATAGTTATTTATCTGAAAAAGCATAATAATTAAAATTTTATGCATAAATAAATGTATATAACCTAAATTTTTAAAAATTGAGGAAAATTTTATTATGCTTTTTGAACCCTTAGTATTTTGACACATTTCATTGCTAAATAAAACTGTTTTTAATTTAAGCTAAGAAAACTAATTGGTATCAGATACTAAAAGTTCTTGTAAGTTGTTGAAAGTGTTAGTTCTGGGAATAGCATTTTTATATTTTTCATATTGATTTGCCTTTGAGACAAACTGCAACAAGAAAGCAGGTGATAAGCCTTTGTTAATGCCTCTGGGAGAAAATGCTGTAGCTACAGACTACTGTTGATAAACAGATTTTGAATTAATTAGTTCTGCATAATTATGTGAGACATCAAGTCTCTAAATCCAAATGCAACTGGTCTTATATTGTTTTACATATAAAAAAGAAAAGGAAAAAAATATTGTCTTAAAATTTACCTCCCTTATAGGTTTAATTTTCTAAAAGAAAATGATCAAAATTTTTTAATGGCATATGCTTAAAGCATATCTTAAATATTTATTCTTAGATTTAAAAAATGTGATAGAAAGAAATTGCCATTTTCTAAATTATTAGCTTTTATCACAGAGCTGGGAATTGGAGAGTGCTGTCATTCCTGCCTCATACCTCCTGGAAGTTACGCTCTGTTACCAGAAAATGCCAAAGCGAACATCTTAAAAAAAATAGCCCACTACTAAAAGGCACAACTTTTAAGAATTTTGCCCCCACATTGCAATAGCAACGACAATTAAAGAAAAGCAGAGAGGAAACTGCTTTAAAAGAAACAGCAGAGGAAACTACAATTTTTTTTCTGAGAAACAAAAAGGAAGTCTTAATAAATGCAGATATATATGAGGAAACAACGTAAGATTCAGTAGGATGATGTCAATTATTATCAAGTCAATATATATGTGATTAATATAATATAATCAAAAGTTCTGTTAGATTATTTGGAGTTGCTGAACAATTTTGAAATACATTATCAAGGTGAATAAACATAAAGATAATAAAGTTGTTCTACAGATAATTTGTTTGGAGCAATTTTCCCTATTAGAAACTGACACATATTATAAAACTATATTAATTTTCAAAAAGTAATGCTGACTAGGTCAATGAAATAAAGTAGATGGCCCAATGACAGACCAGTACAAAACAAAATTCATCCTAAGAACATAATCCACATTTTGCACCCAGGAATATTTATTATTTCATTGCAGTAAATATCTTAATAAACCTCTGAAATAGCCAACCAAAGACAATGGTTAATCAAGGATGATCCAGTTAGGCAAGTAATGAAGCAATTTATAAATATTTAAGAGCATAGTATTGAAAAAAAATTATATGAGAAAATGTTCATGAAAAAGTATTAAGTGAAAAAAATTACATGATTAAAGATTAAGTACTTATATATTTTTATATCTCTATAGTTATTTAAAAGAAAAACAAAGTATTAAAATTAAAATATTAGATTAGCTGTCTACGTATAATTGTGTTACTTTTTAAAATATATTTTTTAATTGTCAATGGACCTTTATTTTAGTCATTTACATGTGGTGCTGAGAATCAAACCCAGTGCCTCATACATGCTAGGCAAGCACTCTACCACTGAGACACAACCTCAGCCCCGAATTGTGTTACTTTTTACTTTACTTTTTATGTTAGTTTATATTTTCCAATTTTTCTGTAATTATTGGCATCTAAGAGACTTTGTGTGACCTTTACCTCAACAAAAGAAAAGAATAAATTTAAAACAGGTTTACTTTATTTCATTTTTATAGCTAATTTATAGTTAACCAATTCTGTTGATAGTGATTTCAGCCACTTCAAATGCAAAGTCAGATTTCTCTGCTACTTCAAATTCCAAAAAAAATCGCATGTCATAATTGTCTTTAAATACTGCATGTCACAAACAACCCAACAAGAGTGTATAGTAATTTGCCACTCCAGTTCTGATTATTGAACAATTATATTAAGCCTAGTGTTATATTTCTAAGCAAGAAAAAAGCCTAATGTTTTCTGCCAGGATAATAATTTTCAATAAAACAAGGCCTATTTATAGTACATCTTTGCATAATTTCATAGGTATTTGGCTTGCAAACAACAGAGATTCCCCGACTCAAATCTATTGAGCAATGATGAAATTTGTTGTTGCACATAAGAAGCCTGGAGCTTTGGATGGACTCCAAGTGGCATGCTCAGTGGCTCGATTATGCCAAAAGGGGCCTAAGTCCTTTCACCTCTCCACTCAGGCATTGTTAATATGTCAGTTTTATTCCCAGTTTGGTTCCCTTTCTTGGAACAAAAAGGTTTTAGTTATAAGAATGTCAAGAGGACTAAAATAGATCATCTCTCCCTGTGATTCCTTCTTAGAAGCCAGGAAGCTCCCATCAGGTTTCTCAAATTTCTTTGGCCAGAACTAGGTCATGTGGTCCTTCTTAAACCATTGCTGTCAAGCAGAAGTGAATTTACATAATAGTCATGGACAAATCAGCTTGGGGTCATCTTCCCCTGAAACACTTGGAGGATGGATATGTGTACACAATATGGCTCAGCTGTGCAAAAGGAAGGGGCAATGGAGGGAACAAGGAGGTCCATGTGGTATGAGTGTTAGGTGGGCAATCTTTCCTGCTCTAGTCCTCTGTGTACTGCAAAACAAACAAGCAAGTTTATAGCTTGGGCAACTGAATGAATATGGGTAGTTCACACAGAGTGTAGTTTGGGACACTGAGAATTTGAATTTTCTGATTGGCCATCTCAGTAGATATGCACAATAAATAGAACTCTTTTTTTGTTGTTTTTTTAGGCTACTTATGATTATTATCAACACTATTAAATTGGTGTTAAATATCTTCATGAAAATCTCAGCAAATAATATTAGTGATTGCCAGAATATCCAAGCATTTTTTTCTTTTCTAGCTCTGACATGATTTGAGTGATACGATGAGAAAAAGTCATAGCAAATGTTTTACATGCTGACAATTTAAACTAATAGATATTTTTAGATGTTGTGTAAGAAAAAAGCTCTGGGCTAAAAATGATGCTGACATTTAAAGGCTCTCTGTAAACTTCAGAAATGTGTAGCCTTAGACACCAAGACTAGTCATTTAGAAATAATGCTTAGCATCTAAACTTAATCCTTTCCCAACTTTGCTTTCTGTCTTTGTCTCAGACATCTGCACCCCTAAGCAGTTTAAAGATATCTACACTTCTTCTTTGGGTCCCAGAAGGCTCATTCTCATTGGGCTTAAGTTGTTTCTGGCAAGTTGATCCTTTTTAACAAGGCCCTTTGTCCCTATGTTCAAGCTCCTCCAAAAGAGCAGAGTTTAGCTCTTATTCTCCACTTAAGACAAAGGTTTCGGTCTGAAGAATATGGATATAAATTATTTCGATGGCCCATCCAAAAAACATATTTTTTTTCTGATGTTGAAATTGAACCTAGAATCTTGTGCACACTAGGCAAATGCTTTAACCATTGAGTCACATCCCCAGCACCCCCAAAATATATTTTCAGTAATATGGTTGCTTTGCATATTTATGTTCTAAAATTCCATGTAGAAATTTGGAAAACACAGAAAATTAAAATGGAATCATAATGCTACCACTCAGACAACAATGATTAATATTTTGGTATCTTTATAATCTTCTTTCTGTGTCTATAAAATACATGGTTTTCTTACAAATTTGAGACTATGCCCTAAGTAATATTTTGTAAACATGATTTTTGTCTTTTATAATGATCATCTTTCTGTATCTTTAAATATGCCTCAAGAACATATTTTTATTTTTGCTCTCATTTCTCATTTTATTTATTTTTGTTTTGCTGAGTATATGTAACATCTCATTAAATAACGAAGATTTGACCAGTAGGGTGCTCTCAAAATGCTGAATATGGTGTACTGAAAAAGCAAAATGTCAGAGGTGAAGAAGCAAAATGTCAGTGGTTTTCAGACATTTTTAATCTTGCCAAATTTTCAAGCCTTGAGCTTGTCCCCCATTTAAATCTAAAAGGCAATATCTGTTGAGCAACATATCTCAGTTATGTTTATTTGAGAAATTTCATACATATTTTTCTTCTGGAAAAAGAAGAGCCAAGTATTAATAATACACACCAATAATCTAATGATATCTCAAATGATCCTACACATAGGAAGGTATAAGAGATCTTTGGTTCTGCCTTAACCTTTATTAACTCATGATAAGCAAGCAGATATGTCATCACAAAGTCTCTTATGACTCCTATGAGAGAACACAAAAAGAATTTGAGGTCAAGGACAGGTAAACATCATCCTGTTGAGGCTCCCCAGACTGGATCATGAGACAACCTGATCCTGGGATACTACTACATCTCCGATGTCTATGCTTAACTCAAATCTTAGTAGTTGTTTAATTCTGAAATAGTAGTACTAGGTTAAAAATCTTTTTTTTCCCCAACTTTCATAGTGAAAGTGAATTGTAATGTTATTTATTACCTAAATACTCAAGGAAGGTCATTAGCAGTGTTGCTCAGCCTTGACTATCTACTGGAATCACCTGGAAAACTCTCAAAAATCCCCAAACTGGCCCTGCATCCCCATTACGTTTTTCATATAAGGTATCCTCCAAAAAACTCAGATTATACTGCACCAATGTTCAGAAGTAAAATTATTAGATGATTAATGGTGTAACCTACTTAGTGTGTATTAACACATTTGATGAATTAATCATTTAAATGGACTACTGGGTGGTAGCAGTAGGAAGGTGGGGCATGGCTAGAGGAAGTAGGTGGGGTGGGGTATGCCCTTGGGAATTATATTTTATCCCTAGCTCTTTGCTCTCTTTCTGCTTCCTGACTGCCATGAGTTGAGCAGCTTTCTTTCACCATGCCCTTCCACCATGATATTCTGTCTCATTCAGCCCCAGAGCAATGGAGTTAACCAACCATGGACTGAACCTCTGAAACTGTAAACCCAAAATAAATTTTTCTTCCTGTATATTGATCTTGTCATGTATTTTTGTCACAGCAATGAACAGCTGACTGACTCAATTCCAAAACAATTGACAGACAGAATTCCTAAACAATTAAATCAGTGTTTCTAAGAGTAGGAATCAAGCATTGGCTATTTTTAATGCTCCCCAGGAGTTAACAATATATAGCCAAAGCTGAGGCCCACAGTATAAAATTTAACCCAGGTAAGTATAAAATTTAACTCAGGTAATTATACATTTCAGTTTAATGTGCTTATTTGACCTACATAGAATCAGAAATTATGGAAATCATTATTAACATTACTCCCTCTGGGGAAACCCATCTCTTTTGCCTCTTACCTTCTTCACGGGCTATCAGTTCTAGTGTTTGTCATATTGCAACCTGAATCCTCAGTTCCCTGCTTGGGAGTTCTGAGGTTACTCCAGGGGTTGTGAAACATCTCATGGCATCTTTTATCTTTATTTCAGCTTACTGCCAAAACACTTAGAATTCCTGAGAGAGCCCTGTGCTATCACCTTCCCCTGAGACACTAAAGTCAGCTAAGGTAGATAGATGTAAATGGACATGAATTTTCTGAGTTCTTTTACTTCCTGGGATATGGCAGCATCAAGGAATGACATGGGTTAGGAGTTAACAAGGGAAACCCTCCAGATCCTCCTCAATCTTCATCTCCTTCCTTTCCCCATTCTTTGATATGGACAATTAACCTTTCTCTATCTAACACATAGAAAATATATATCTTAATATATATCATATGTAGTGCCATTAAAACACAGTTTCAAAGTGCTAGAATGAGTCCCTTGGCAAATCCTCCATCACCTACACTTTCTCCTTGGATGTACATAGGTATATAACATATTGCATACTTGAATTATCCTGTTAGAATTTTCCTTATGAACAATTTATAAGTATTCACCATTATTCTTCCCAACTAGCCTCCCAAATTCAAAGCCAGGAAAAAAAAAATGTTGTGGGTTATTTTTTGACTTCGAATGACTACAGCTACACCTACACATATAGAAAGCAGACAAATGTTGCTTGTGTGCTGCAGTTGTGATGAGCATATTGATACAATGATTGTCAAACAAAATTTCCAAATGCAATTTTAGACCACAGACTTCCAAATGTGAACATATATGACTACCTTTGTTCCCACTGAGTCTTGACAAAGCAGGTAGTTAAGAACCATGCTTCACTCCTGTCTCTCTGTATCTCTGACAATGGGAATCTTAGCAAAACTGTTTTGCTTTAAGAACAACTTTAGATTCCTCAGTCACTGAGCCCATATTTGTAATTGAAACTGAGCAGCTCTCTATTTCTGTCTGGGTTTTCTTTTATCCCGTTAACAGGCTGAAGTTGCTGCAATTTGGGTCTCCTTGCTTTATCCCTTAATTCTAGACACTGCACATACCCTGAATCTTCAAGAAATAGAAGACCAAGTTAGTCCAGTTTCTGACAATGTGTCCATTGTGCCTGTGTGTTAAATGTCATTATTTCTGGGACCGCCTGTGCTTCCATGATTATGACTTGATAAAATTACAGCTCAGTTCAGATCTCAACATGGAAAGAAGTTTGCAGGGTTTGTTTACAAGTAAAGCTGCCATATGCTCCTCTAAGAAAAAATATGCTAATTACCAAGGAAGAAATGAGACATAAAATCATGGAATTTTTTGTAGACCTACTAAGTAAAAAAGCAAGATACTTTCTGTTCAATGGAATAAAAGTGGTCAATCTATGCCTTGTGTGTTTATGTCCAGCTGAGTCTTCACAGAAAAAGCTGAAGAGCAAGAAAAGCTCTTTCTAGTAGTGATATATTAGGTAGATCGACATATTTCATATTTTAAATACAAATTCTTATTTTTGGTCCTTGTTTAGATCATATAACAAGATATTAAATGTTTAAAGCTGCATACAATAACAACCTGAACTGATAATTACAATCGTCCAAGTCAAAGTAGTTTTTTTTTTTTTTTTTTCCTGTATGCTGCTTGAACATGATGATCTTCTCTGAGGTCTCATCTTCATACTGGCACTTGTTGATGCAGGAAAAAGTTCAGTCAATCCGTTTGTCTTCAAAATAACTGCTAGTGTTTGAACTCAATTCTTCGGGGCTTTTTCTTTCCTCCAGCTGGTTTTGTGATTATAGATAAAGCTTTGTTTAAGAAAAAAAGAAAAAAAAGCAGAAGAAATCATACAGCTTTTTCACCCAACAACACATTGGCAGGAAATGCTGGCACGATGAGCTATGCCTTAAAGCATAGTTTTCCTATCAAGACACCTTTCTTTCTCCATGCTGTATGCACTACCCAAAGCTCTCCTCTCTTCACACACAGGCAACCACATGGAACCTCCTCAAGATGAAAACTCCAGCAATATGTTGAATTAACCCATTCATACCTTGGAGTCCCACAAGCTGAGGTGTGTGCTGGCAGTCTGTAACAAGGACCAGCCCTCTACAGCATTGTCAAGTAGAATAGGCAAGTAGGTTTGTCTCCATTTTGCTGACAGAACTCAAAGAAAAGGTTAGCCTTTAGCAAATGACCACCTAGTGAGGAAACATTTCCAGAGGCTCTTTGTGCTTTCTTGTGCCTGTTGCCTAATATTATAAGCAGACACTTAATGTTAGCCACAAGGATTTCCAGAAGACAAAGAGTTATTCCCACCTTCTCAGGACTCGTTATTTTATCCACAGAGGAGTCAGGAGGATTCATAACTTTGGAACCACTTAGACTCATGTTTAAATCATATTAGTTGTTCATGCAGCTAAGCCTCAGCTATCTTCAAAATGGAGGTGATCATTTTGTAACAGCAACATGATTTTGGGGGGCCATTTTCTCCCCCATTTATTCTCCTCTATCCAGAAAGAGGGCATAGCACTCATCAAACTCTTTCTCTCCAAAAGACAGTGAGTGGGTTTCAAAAGGAACAAACATTGTTCTCATGCTGGCACATCCAACATGAAGACCATGTCTCCTTCACTGAAATTTTTTGTAGGCTCAGTGACCCAGCAAGAAGTAAAGCACAGAAATAGATAACTGTGGCAAAAGGAGACTTAGCTTTATGTGGGAATAGAGTAGAAATGTAAGGGCCTTCATAAGGTCACTCCATCAATGTCTTCTTAAATTAGGACAGAGAACCTGCAGTTCTGGTCTACTTTAATTTTACAGGGTCTTTACTCTGCCTGGATTATGAGAGCACCAAACTTTAGGTACACATCTGTTTACTGATCAGATAATAAAGCAAAAGTGACCTTAAACACATCTGATTTACCATTCTTGATGATTCTCAATTCTGAATGGATTTTGTAATCAAAAATTATTCTCCATGAATCTCTCTATCCCAGTAGCTAATAGTGTGTCCCTATAATTGACTCTTTAATGGATAAACAATGTGATAGAAATAAGTTCAGAGGAGGTCTGATACTCATTACAATGTAAATTGTATTCATATGTGCTTTTTTTTTACCACTGTATTCCCTATGCATACCGCAGCACTTGACACATAGCAAATGTACAATAAATATTTTTGAATAAACTGATTAATGGTTGGATGAACAAAACTGTCTCTATGTCTTAGTCCATTTGGGCTTCTATAACAAAATACCATATAAAGAGTGACTTTATAAGCAATAGGTATTTCTTTTTTTTTTTTGGTACTGGGGATTTGAATTCAGGGGCATCAACCACTGAGCCACATCCCCTGCTCTATTTTGTATTTTATTTAGAGACAGAGTCTCACTGAGTTGCTTATCACCTCACTTTTGTTGAGGCTGGCTTTGAACTAATGATCCTTCTGCCTCAGTCTCCCAAACTGTTTGGATTACATGAATGAGCCACAGTGCCTGGCGGCAATAGATATTTCTTTTCCCACAGTTCTATAAACCAGGAAGTCCAAGATCAAGGCACCAACAAATTCAACATCTGGTGTGGTCCCATTCCTCATAGACAATGACTTTTTGCTATGTCCTCACATGGAGAAAGATAAGGGGAGATCTTTGGGGCCCCTTTATAAAGGGCAATAATCCCATTATGAGAGCAAACCCCTTGTGACCTAATAACCTGCTAGGGACCCCTCATCTTAAAACTATCACAGTGGAGTTAGGTTGCAATATATGAATTTTGTAAGAATACAAACCTTCAGATCATAGCATGGGTTTCTCTTTTAATCTTGGGTAGGGTGAATATTAGTAGCAGAGATCAGAGTCTAAGAAAAAAAATGCTGAATATCTATAGGTTCAAATATCTTTTTTCAGTTTAATATCCAAAATGATATAAAATTTCCTCTAAAGTATATATACCTACCCTATGACCAAAAAAATCCATTTCTAGATATTTAACTGAGAGAAATAAAATAGGGGTCTACAAAAAGACATGTGGGAATGCTCATGACCATTTTTGTGCAGAAGTGTTCATAGTAATTTTATTTAAAATAACTAGAAAACAGAAATAAGCCAAATGTGCATCTGTAGATGAAGGGATAAACATCATGTGGCATATTCATACAAAAGAATATTACTCAGCAATAAAAGGGAGTGTACTTCTGGGATAGTGCAGTATGCACTCTGGCTTCTTTGGCTTAACATAATGACTTGAGATCTATCCGAGGACTATACCGTTCACTTTCAACCATTCACATACATCATTGTGCACATCTCTTTCCAAATACATGTTCAGTGACATCACATGATGTCACATTGGTCATGTGAAATTGCAGGAATGTTTAGACCATTGGCCAAAAATTCTTCATAAGCCAGGGCTTAATTTTTTTAAAGAATGAAAAATCCCAATATTTTGTTTCCATTTTTTGTAAGTTAAAAAGAAAAAGATACAGAAGCCCTGAGAGCTTGCACTTGCTCATACTCTAATGTTTACTCATCTGAACCATCACTGAAACTGCTGCATCTTGCCTGGAGTCCTGGGGGCCCTCCTTAGGATCCTTTTGCTAGTGGACTTGATAGTCTTCATGAATTCTCCAAACCACCCATCCAGGATGAATGCCCGATTTGAGACCACAGTGCTCCTAACAACACCTAAAGACTTAAAGGCACAGAACCTCTGACACTATTTCCTAGTTGTGTGAGTCAGTCCCTTCACAAGCAGCTTTTGTGTTTTGCCTGTAGCAATGGAAACTTCTTGCTAGTGTAGGAAATCACCTCCCCCACCCACTTCCCCCACTACTTTGCTTTGTCTGCTTTCACTTCAATATATTTTCTTTTCCTTATTTCTAAGTTTTTTCAATGTGTGAAGTCAACCAAATTACATTATAAAGACCTGTAAAAATCATCAAAAATTACAATGTTTTATAATTGTCACAAATCTTGCTCAGTAACTTGATAAAAAGTTTATAACACAAAAGAATTGGCTGAGTCAAGTATGATTTTTATCAGAAACAGAGATGTGAACATTTTTCATAATAGTAAATTATGAATTAATAAAACTTCAAATTCCAACAATGATAAAATCTATAAAATGGATTTTAATTATTCATTCTTTTTATATATACATGACAGTAGAGTGTATTTTGACATGTTATATGTACATGGTGTATAACTCATCCTAGATAGAATCCCATTCTTGTGGTTTTACATAGAAAAAGCAGTCATGAAATGCATTTGGAAAAGCAAGAGGCCCAGAATAGCTAAAGCAATTCTTAGCAAGGAAAGTGAAGTAGGAGGCATCGCAATGCCAGACTCAAATTATACTACAGAACTATGGTATCAAAAACAACATGGTATTGGCACAAAAAAGACATAAACACCAATGGAAAAAAATAGAAGACACAGAGACAAACTCACATAAATATAGTTATTTCATAGTAGACAAAGGCACCATATACATATATTGGAGAAAAGATAGCCTCTTTAACAAATGATGCGGGGAAAACTGGAAATCCATATGTAATAGGATGAAATTTAACCCCTAAATCTTAACCTGAACAAAACTTGACTCAAAGTAGATCAAGGACCTAGGCATTTGACCAGAGACCCTGTGCTTACAAGAAGAAAAAGTAGGTCCAAATCTCCATCATGTTGGCATAAGAACCAAACAAAACTAAAATGCAAGAATTAAAATTAAGAATCAATAAACGGGGTGAATTCAAACTAAAAAGGTTCTTCACGGCAAAAGAAACTATCAAGAACTTGAAAAGAGAGCCTACAGAATGGGAGAAAATCTTTACCATCTGCACTTCAGATAGAGCATTGATCTCCAAGATATACAAAGAACTCAAAAAACTTAACACCAAATAACCCAATCGATAATTGAGCAAAGGAACTGAACAAGCACTTCACAGAAGAAGAAATGTGATCAGTTAACAAATACATGAAAAATCATTCAACATCTCTAGCAATTAGAGAAATGCAAATTAAAACTACACTGAGATTCCATCTCACTCAGTCAAATTGGCAGTTATCAAGAATACTAGTAACAATAAATGTTGGAGAGGATGTGGGAGGAAAATGTTCACTCATACATTGCTGGTGGGACTGCAAATTGCTGCAACCACTCTGGAAACAGTAAGGAGATTCCTCAGAAAACTTGGAATGGAACCACCAATGGACCCAGTTATCCCACTCCTCGGTATATACTCAAAGGACTTAAAATCAGCATACCACAGGGACATAGTCACATCAATGTTTATAGCAGCTCAAGTCACTGAACAGGAACTTCACAAAAGCTAAGCTACGGAAACAACCTAAGTGAAGTGAGCCAGTCCCCAAAAACCAAAGGCTGAATGTTCTCTCTGAAATGTGGATGCTAACCCACAATACAGGAGGATAGGGAGGGGAAAAATAGAAGTTCATTGGATTAGACAAAAGGGAATGAAGGGAAGGGAGGGGGGATGAGAAGAGGAAAGACAGTAGAATTAATCAGACATGACTTTCCTGTGTTCACATATGAATACACAACCAGTGAAACTCCACATCGTGTATAATCACTTTTAATATCTTTTCACCTGGGTCCCCAGATTCTTGCTTCCATAACCTCAACCTGGACCCAAACTCTAGTTCCTGGGCTTGATACTTTATCCTTGATGTTTACTCCAACTGTTATCCTTGGACTTGACTCATACTGGGCATGCACCTGTGAAGAGAGCATTCTTTTTCTCTTGAATAATTCATCTTAGTCATATAATGAAGCCACAGTACAATTTCCTGCACTATTGATCTAAATAAAAAGAAAAACTTCCACTTGTGTAATCCCTGTGGCATTATTGCTATTAATGATTGGTAGTTAAGTATAAATTTACAACTTACCTAATATTATATTATCTCCTTTAACCCTCATAGGAACTGCAAGAAATAGGTGTCATTATTATTCTCCCGCAGGTGAGGAAAACTAGTCTGAAGAAAGGCTGGGTCACAGAATCATTCAACTAGCAGGATGTGGAGCTGTCAGCGAGGCACTCACCCTGGTTCTATTTACTAGGCAGCTGATCTTGAAGAATGTATGACTGTTTCAACTTTGCAAAAAATATGAAATGGCTTCAATGTAAGGTAACCTGTATGGTAGCTTCAACCTCATGACCTTGAAACATTGTCAAGACTTCAAAACACCTAAATAATTAGGATCATCTGATGACAGATAATACATATTGCTGTGACAGTTCCAGAAATTTATTAAAGTGCACTTGGAGGAAGAGGGACATTGTTGTTTTAACTATTTTGCTATAAAATAATGTATTTTTGTTACTTTTAAATAAATCTAGAATTCTTCTACTTTAGTTCACTCTCCAAGTACCCTTCCAGAAAGTGTATTTGCAATATACATAACCAAGGGTTCAGAATCACTGGCCATACCTGCTGAAATACATCTGCTAGGTTTTACTTTCCTTATTGCCAAAATCCCTCTGAACAGCAACAACTCTACTATATTTCTAGGAGGAGAAAAAATCACATGGGCAAACAGAAGAGGCTGGACAAAATATCAGGTCAAAGCTAAGGGTCGGCTTCTGTTGAACAAACCACAAACCATGTGCAGGCAACATTCAATGTTAAGATCCTCGCCATACTGAGAGTTCAGAAATAGCCACATGGCTTCTCAATATAGGCAATGGGCAATATTCTCTATACAACAAGAAGTGGTCTGCACTGGCTGGGCTTCTGGGGCTCCATGCTACCTGACAATATCTGCTATCTTAAAATGGCAACTCTCCTACTCTTCATAAGATTCCTCCAACCTATTTCAAAGTCCTCTTCCACACACTCCTCTTCCACTTTTACTAGCCTTCAGCTGTTCTTATACATTGCCTAGTTTCCTATTTATGTTTTACTTATTGATTTGTAAATACCCTTTTATAAAGAAATTATTTCTCACATTTGTTGAAGTCATTTTTTCCTAGCATTTGCTTCTTAACTTTTTCAACTTCTGTTCTATACAGAAGTTTTACTTCATTACTAGTCAACTCTTTTATGATTTCTAGATTTTGTGTCATGTTTAGAAAAGCCTTCCCTCCTCTAAGATTTTTTTTAAATTGCCCATGTTTTTGTTGAGTGATTTTTACTATTTCATTTTTAAATCAAGTTTTGATTTGTCCAAATTTATTTCATCTATAGAGGAAGTTATTAATACAACTTTGTATTTATTAAATGGCTAGCCAGAACCTCAAAATATTTGCTAAATAGTAGGCATTTACTCCTCTGATTTGAAATGCTAAATATTAAATTTCTTACACACTGAGTCTACTTCTGGACTCTTGTTTCTATTTCATTGGTCTGTCTAGTTTCAAAAATTCTTAATCAAAATAACCTTTTAATTTATTTTTAGTGTGGTTGTTCTCCATTATTACTCTTCTGATTCACAATTAGATTTTTCTGCACACTTACCCTGTGTATCATCTTGTATGATGTTTGACCTCAGGAATACAGCAGTATAGAATATGAGAGACTAATGTCTGCCAATATGGTTTCTGTAGAATAGTAGGACTGGCATTCAGAATTGAACCTGGCTGATTATACATTCACTACTTCCAGCATAGATATAACTGTTCCTTCAATTATTAGTAAGCAAGGCAATCATAATGAAGTTAGGTCTTGGCTGAACGGCATGCAGAGGAAAGTCTGAGTATATTGCTCCTGCCACTACGATGCTGGTGGATAGCATATGTGGACATGAGAAGGAACAGTCAACAGAAACTACATTTGCCACTGAAGAAACACAGTATTAAGAGAAACTATATTTCTGTTCTTATTTCCAGGAAAAGAAACCAAAATTATGTCCTTGCTTCCTATAGCAAAGAATAAAGTAGATGAGCTATCCTATGGATTCAGAATAGTAAAAACCACGGATGTGAAGAAGTTGATTTGCATACTACAATGTAGATCTGGTGTACGTTCCCTATGCTAGAAAGTTATTTCCTTTCTTTCTATGAATAGCATTTACAGTAATTGGAATAGGACAGTCTCACTAGCCAAAATTTTTAAAAAAATATAGATATAAAATTTGATTTTTTGTATAGTCAGAAAATCCTTTTATGAAATTCATATCAAGGTAATCCTTCAAATTTTAATCTAAAATAGAAGAAAAAATTTCAGAGTAGGGGAAAATAGTATATCTGTGAATTGGGGTTCAGAAGGCCTTCCCCAGGATACTGATTTCATGCAAAACTGAAACCTTCAGTAACTGGTGTTGTTATAAGCTACCAGACCTAGGGCACCTTTCCCTGCACTGAGCTAAGTTTTACTTAGGTTTTCTTATGACAGTGAAACAGAAGGTACTAACCAAATGATTCTTTTATGCCTTTATTCCCTAATAAAGACAATGCTAAGTAGCATTCCAATAACACCTCACAACATCTAGGCCTCTGTTGAAGATGGAATACAGACCATCTAGAATCCTCTTCCACACTGCCTCTCATTTAAGGAATGGTTACCAAGGAAGAATTAGCTCTCAGGCTATATAGCCAAACTTTAAGGTGGCACGTAGTTAATTGTTTCAAATTGAGAAATATTCTATTCCCTTTTGTCACCTAAAGCAGAAATCAGGAGCTTGCAGAGGTCTGAAGTTATTTAAGTCAAGATGCATGGTGATATCTAATCTCAAATTTCTTAGTTTATTTAATACACTGAAAATCAAGTACTTCTCTATTCTGTCACAGAATCATTAGAGAGTAAACAAGCATAATTTCTTGATAATGAGCAACTTTTCATGATACTTACACAAGCATTCCATGATCCCTTCCCTTCCTGCCATATGTATAATTAATCTTTTGGGAAGAGACTCACAAATCCTTTCCTAGTACTTCATAGTTGTGGTCACAGTTTATTAACCCCAAAATATGTCAAGAGTCTTTAAAATATACATGCCCCATGATGTAGTAATTCCACTTTCAGCATTTAATCTAAAGTACAAAATAGTAACTCAAAGTAAAATAAATTTAAATATTTGTGTATTTAAATTTAAATATATGTATATATTTAATATGTATGATTTCATATCTATTTCTATAACAGAAGTTTAATATTTATTTTTTTAGTTGTAGTTGGACACAATGCCTTTATTTTATTTATTCTTTTTTTTTTTTTTTTTTTAATGTGGTGCTAAGGATCAAACCCAGGGCTTCGCACATGCTAGGCGAGTGTTCTACCACTGAACCACAATCTCAGTCCCCTAGAGAAATTTTATAATAAAATTAAAAACAGAAAAAATTTCTAATAAGTAATATTTATCCATGTGACAATTATACAACTCTTGAAAGATCATGTATTCCAAGAATAGGTAATGATATAGGGATATGTCCCAAAATGAATATATAGAGTATTTGTTAAAATATTTACAGAGTATTTTTAAATTTATAAAATAGTAATATAAAATTCGAATTTTTCCAAATCACATCAGCTTATTTGTAAGGAAGGCACTATATCCAAGGGATCTTTAGCTCTGGACTTCGGAATCATAAATGTAGGATTCCTTCTGCTAAAATTTCGATTCTCCAAGATGGCAAATGGGTAATCCAAGATAAAAAGTACAACAGGACAAAGATTGGGGTAGGTATTTGTGCCATTTATTGATCAGCCTGGAACTCCTATTCCCTCCTAACAATCAGTCCCTATGAGTGGAAAGGAAAAGGAAGAATAGGTCAAGGACAACCATTTTACAGAAAATGACCAGAAATTGTACATGTGACTTCTTCTCATGTCTCATTGGTGAAAATTTTGTCATGTGGTCACACCTAGCCACAATGGAATCTGGGAAATGTAGTTTTTAATTGAGTCATTGTGTGCCCCGGAAGAAAAGCAGAATCAAGCTTTCAGCTATAGAACAGGTAATTTCAGGCTGCAATTTGCCTGCTTCTCGCAGACAAATTCCTCAGGCTCAGTGATAAAGAACCCACGGAAACTGCTTCTTGGAGCCTGCTCCTAGCAGAACATACACCGAGCCCGAAGCGGCCGAATTCCAGCTCCTGGAACTGCTCTGACCCAGGGCTAAAGAACCCGCGGAAACTGCCACTCGCCTGCGTCTCGCAGACAAAGTACTCAGGCTCAGTGCTAAAGAACCCGCGGAGAACACACACCGAGCCCGGATTGGCTGCATTCAAGCTCAGGTTCGCCTGCTTTTCGTGACTCAGCACTAACGATCCCGCGGCCCTTCTAACTTACAGAGGTAAAAGCCAACCGAGCCTTCATAGGCAGTGGCCACAGGATTGAAACAGGGCTTGGGAGAGAGACACTCAGGACCCACCCGTTGCATTGGTCACCCGGCAAAGGGAACGAACGGTCACCATTTGCATGGGATACCACCATGACAGAGAACTGACGTCACGGGCGGAGGAGATAACTTCACTGAAACCAGCGACAACAGGTGTGTAATCCCCTAGCCATCCCTCTCCACTCAGCAGGGAAACCTTAAGGGCCCCTCCCAGCTCTCCCGTGAGCGCGATAGCCAGACCTAGGGAATCAGGAGTGGCATGAGACTCACGGCACGGAACTCCTGGCTACCGCTCCCACCAGTGCTGACAACTGAGGTCTCTTGCACCAGATACCGGGGGCGTGGCTACCGGAAGGTAAGCAAATTCGCTGGGGTTCTCAGCCCCAAGCTCTACAAACTTAGGGTCTGAGGGAGGCAAACAGGGAGAGTGTGCCCAGGCGCTAATGAAAACAGGGCTCCCAGGAGCAGCAGACCTGGCGTGTAGCCAGTATTGTGGTGAGCCTCACAGGGGAGCGGGGCCTGGCTCGAGGAAACACAAGAGAAGGCCCTAGACACTCAGGATTGGAGACCCGCCCAGTCTGGGAGGAAGAGCTGCTGCACAGTGATTGGTTCCCACCTATTGAGAGGAGAAGCTTGACCTAGTGGGCACAGCTCCACCTACTGGAAGAGAAGTTAATCGATCTCTATGACTGCATTTATTATTATTTTTTTTTTTATTGTTTTTTTTCTTTCATTTTCATTTTTTTGTTGTTGTTGTTCTTTAACTTTTTAAATGCTTTTAATTTTTTATTTTATTCTTATTATTTTCTTTAAAAAATTTTTAATTTTCATTTTTTTATTATCATTATTTTCTTTTTTTTTAATTTTTCTTTCTTCCCTTATTTTCTATTTTTTTTTCTTTTGTCTTTTCATTTCTTTTCAATTTTCTTATTCCCCCTTCCTTGAATTCTACCTGCCTACCCTCATTCTCTTTAGTGACTTCTTCCCCTCCCTTCTAATATCTTTCCTCCCAAGCATCAAATAAATTTATAAGAGTAAACAGTAACCCAGCAATCAAACAGAACAAGAAGTAATATGAGCAGCATAAAAAAGCAAGGAAGAAAGGGAGTACAAACAATGAAGGACAGCCTAAATACTCAGGAGGACCTAGAGTCACCAGAAAAATGGTCATATAAAGAACTCAAGGAACACCTTAGACAGATGGAATGGAACCTTAAAGAGGATACGAGACAACAAATCCAAACAATGAAGGAACACATTGAAAATGAATTACATAAACAGATAAAAGAAGAAGTAAAGCATCTTTATCAGGAGATAGAGATTATAAAAAAAAATCAAACAATAATTCTAGAAATGAAGGAAACGATAAATCAAATTAAAAACTCAATTGAGAGTATCACTAACAGAGTGGAGCATGTAGAAGCCAGAACGTCAGACAATGAAGACAAAATATATCATTTGGAAAAGAGTCTAGCCAACTCAGAAAGGCTGGTAAAAAATCACGAGAAAAACATCCAAGAAATATGGGACAATTTAAAAAAACCAAACCTACAAGTCATCGGGATAGAGGAAGGTACAGAGATTTGAACCAAGGGAATGAGTAACCTTCTGAATGGAATAATTACAGAAAATTTTCCAGAAATAAAAAAGGAAACAGATATACAAATTGTAGATGCATACAGGACACCGAGCACACAAAATCACAGTAGACCAAAGCCAAGACACATTGTTATGAAGATAGCCAATATACAGAACAAAGAGAAAATATAAAAGCTACAAGAGAAAGGAGGCAGGTTACATTCAGGGGTAAACCAATAAGGTTAACAACGGATTTTTCATCACAGACCCTAAAAGCGAGAAGATCCTGGAATAACATATTTCAAACACTGAAAGACAATGGATGCCAACCAAGAATTCTGTATCCAGCAAAATTAAGATTCAGGTACAACAATGAAATAAAAATCTTTCATGATAAACAAAAGCTAAAAGAATTTGCAGCCAGAAAACCAGCATTACAAAGCATCTTGAGCAAAGCCCTACACGAGGAAGAAATGAAAAACAACAACCAAAACCATCAGTGGGAAGTGCCTCAGTAAAGACAGAGGGCAGGGGGGAAAGCTAACCATGGAGAAACAAACTAAATTTAAAAAAAAAAAAGGATAAATAATCAAACATGGCTGACAGTACAAACCATATATCAATAGTAACTCTAAACGTTAATGGCTTAAACTCTCCAATAAAGCAACATAGGCTGGTAACATGGATTAAAAAAACAAATCCAACAATATGTTGCCTCCAGGAGACACATCTGATTGAAAAAGACATACACAGGCTGAAGGTGAAAGGGTGGGAAAAAATATACCACGCACACGGTCCTTGGAAGCAAGCAGGAGTGGTCATCCTCATATCGAATAAAATCAACTTCAAGACTAAGTTAATCCAAAGGGATAAGGAAGGACATTATATACTATTAAAAGGAACCATTCACCAACAAGACATAACAATTATCAATATTTATGCACCAAATAATGGTGCTGCGACGTTCATAAAACAAATTCTCCTCAAGTGCAAGAATCAAATAGACCACAACACAATAATTATGGGTGACTTCAACACACCTCTCTCACCATTGGACAGATCCTCCAAACAAAAGTTGAATAAAGAAACTATAGAACTCAATATCACAATCAATAACCTAGACTTAACTGACATATATAGAATATATCAACCATCATCAAGTGGATATACTTTTTTCTCAGCAGCACATGGATCCTTCTCAAAAATAGGCCATATATTATGCCATAGGGCAACCCTCAGTAAATATAAAGGGCTGGAGATAATACCATGCATTTTATCGGATCATAATGGAATGAAACTGGAAATCAATGATAAAAGAAGGAAGGAAAAATCCTACATCACATGGAAAACGAACAATGTGGTACTGAATGATCAATGGGTTACAGAAGACATAAAAGAGGAAATCAAAAAATTCTTAGAGATAAATGAAAATACAGACACAACATATAGGAATCTATGGGACACAATGAAAGCAGTTTTAAGAGGGAAATTCATCGCCTGGAGGTCATTCCTCAAAAAAAGGAAAAACCAACAAATAAATGAGCTCACACTTCATCTCAAAGCCCTAGAAAAGGAAGAGCAAAACAACAGCAAATGTAGCAGAAGGCAAGAAATAATTAAAATCAGAGTGGAAATTAATGATATTGAAACAAAAGAAACCATTGAAAAAATAAACAAAACTAAAAGTTGGTTCTTCGAAAAAATAAATAAGATCGACAGACCCTTAGCGATGCTAACGAAGAGAAGAAGAGAGAACTCAAATTACTAACATACGGGATGAAAAAGGCAATATCACAACAGATGCTACAGAAATACAGAAGACAATTAGAAATTATTTTGAAAACCTATATTCCAATAAAATAGAAGATAGTGAAGACATCGATAAATTTCTTAAGTCATATGATTTTCCCAGACTGAGTCAGGAGGGTACACACAATTTAAACAGACCAATTTCAATGGATGAAATAGAAGAAGCAATCAAAAGACTACCAACCAAGAAAAGCCCAGGATCGGATGGGTATACAGCAGAGTTTTACAAAACCTTTAAAGAAGAATTAATACCAATACTTTTCAAGTTATTTCAGGAAATAGAAAAAGAGGGAGCTCTACCAAATTCATTCTATGAGGCCAACATCACCCTGATTCCAAAACCAGACAAAGACACCTCAAAGAAAGAAAACTACAGACCAATATCTCTGATGAACCTAGATGCAAAAATCCTCAATAAAATTCTGGTGAATCGGATACAAAGGCACATCAAAAAAATTGTGCACCATGATCAAGTAGGATTCATCCCTGGGATGCAAGGATGGTTCAATATATGGAAATCAATAAATGTTATTCACCACATAAATAGACTTAAAGATAAGAACCATATGATCATCTCGATAGACGCAGAAAAAGCATTCGACAAAGTACAGCATCCCTTTATGTTCAAAACATTAGAAAAACTAGGGATAACAGGAACTTTCCTCGACATTGTAAAAGCTATCTATGCTAAGCCTCAGGCTAGCATCATTCTGAATGGAGAAAAATTGAAGGCATTCCCTCTAAAATCTGGAACAAGACAGGGATGCCCTCTATCTCCACTTCTATTCAATATAGTTCTCGAAACACTGGCCAGAGCAATTAGACAGACGAAAGAAATTAAAGGCATAAAAATAGGAAAAGAAGAACTTAAATTATCACTGTTTGCAGATGACATGATTCTATACCTAGAAAACCCAAAAGGGTCTACAAAAAAACTACTAGAACTAATAAATGAATTCAGCAAAGTGGCAGGATATAAAATCGACACGTATAAATCAAAGGCATTTCTGTATATCAGCGACAAAACTTCTGAAACGGAAATGAGGAAAAACACTCCATTCACAATATCCTCAAAAAAAATAAAATACTTGGGAATCAACCTAACAAAAGAGGTGAAAGATTTATGTTCATAGAAGCCCAATTCACAATTGCTAGACTGTGGAACCAATCCAGATGCCCTTCAATAGATAAATGGATAAAAAAAAAATGTGGCATTTATACACCATGGAGTATTACGCAGCACTAAAAAATGACAAAATCATTGAATTTGCGGGGAAATGGATGGCATTAGAGCAGATTATGCTAAGTGAAGCTAGCCAATCCCTAAAAAACAAATGCCAAATGTCTTCTTTGATATAAGGAGAGCAACTAAGAACAGAACAGGGAGAAAGAGCAGGAAGAAAAGATTAACATTAAACAGAGACATGAGGTGGGAGGGAAAGGGAGAGAAAAGGGAAATTGCATGGAAATGGAGGGAGACCCTCAATGTTATACAAAATTACATATAAGAGGTTGTGAGGGGAATGGGGAAAATAAACAAGGAGGGAAATGAATTACAGTAGATGGGATAGAGAGAGAAGATGGGAGGGGAGGGGAGGGGAGGGGGGATAGTAGAGGATAGGAAAGGTAGCAGAATACAACAGTTACTAATAGGGCATTATGTAAAAATGTGGATGTGTAATCGATGTGATTCTGCAATCTGTATTTGGGGTAAAAATGGGAGTTCATAATCCACTTGAATCTAATGTATGAAATATGATATGTCAAGAGATTTGTAATATTTTGAACAACCAATAAAAAAATTAAATAAAATTAAAATGACACTATAAGTAAAAGCCAATAGAAATAAATGTGGAGAGATTCAAGAAAAAAAAAAAAGCAGAATCAATTTTGGGAACAAGTCATTTGCAATAACCCATATATACAGATTTTTATAAATACAGAAAGGAAATACACAAATGTTCTTAGTGGCCATTTCTTAAGTTAGTACAGTTTTGGAAGACTTCTTCTCTTTATACCTTCTGAATTTAAACTTTCTTGCAATGGCTATTCCTTTACAGGACAATAGTTGGAAACGTATTAATTTAAAGGAAAAAAACTAGAATTTATATGCAGTTGTCTTTGGAAGATAAAACATTTTTTCTTTGACTTTCCCATGTTTTTTGAATTTTTTATAATTTATTTGAAATTTTAGAAAGTAGTTCAACAAATGTCTTAGTTCCTGCAGGGGCAGGTAGAAATATTGTTATGGCCTATATTTGGGATTCACACATGGTCACAATTACAGGGTACTTCTGTCATAGCACTCTGTTTTCTTTGTCTTAAAATAGAAAGTAAGCCTGTTTATATGTGACTCTCAGGAAGATGATGAACAACAAAATTCTTCAACCTGCTCCCCAAAGCAACCATTTTAAGTAACTCATCTGTTCAATTCTAGAATGGAAGCTATATTCAACTGCTAACTAGTTCTCTTGAGAGTAACTCATAACACTCTCCAACTAAGTAACAGTTCCTCACCTCCCTGCTCAGCTATCCTCTTGGAACATGGCTGTCCTTTCCTCCATCCTTACACTTAGCCTATGTTATATTCAAGCAGGGTTTATCTCACTAAAGTTAGTCTACCCGCCTATCCAACCAGGCTTCAAGGAAATGCAAGGTGTTATCCTTGAGGGAAATGCAAGGTGTTATCTTTCCAAGGACACTTACATTTCAGTGGGATAGTTTAGAAGATCTCAAGAAATTAATCCTTCATGGTTAAACCATAAAGACTGAAAGAGTAAGAAACAAAAATATCTTGGAAGAAATAGGACTCTCCCAATAACACTTAAAGCCTATCATAAATATGACATGTCACTCATAAGGAAAGCTGTTTTTAGAAGATGTACAACAGGAAGGAATTAGTAGGCACCAATAGCCTAGAAATGTTACAGAACTGTAAAATGGTTTTCCTGTCTTTCACTTTTCTTGTCTGTCCATTCATCAATCTTTATAACCTTGGAATACTCAGTACCTCAACATCACACTGAAGGCAAATATTGTAAAAGATGAGAAATAAAAACATTTATTATTTACTAGTATTGATAAGCATAAAAATTTCACTCTTACTTTTTCAAGGGACCAGTGATGTGGCTTAGTCTATATTGTGGCCTCTCACCTTGCGATTCCCACTAAATGACTCAATTGAAATGGGGTGTTCATTTATTTATTTAAGTACATTTTCAAAGTACTGAATAAAATATAGTGACATTCTGGGTGACTAGTGGTCACCTTCATGAAAAATGGTCCATGTTGACTCTTCTCACTGACCTGCAGAATGATGGGAAGCAAGGAAATGAGGAAAGAGATTGACAGAAAAAAAAGTACAGGTTTATTTTACTCCCTATCTTACATTAAATTTCCAAAATGGCTTCTTTCTTTCTTATATACTCCAAATCTTTCCAAAGTATATGCAGTGCTTTACATTCAGTAACTTGCTTTCTCATTCAATTGTTCTGATACTGTGGTTCTTTTAGATTTCACAATAGTCTAATTGCTTCATCATCTGTCCAGGCACGGTCCTTTGTTCCTTTAGTTTTCCTTCTTCCTCCCCTGAGAAACAGAGAGTGTGTTGCTTCCTGGCAGCTGTTCGGAATTTCTCACTGTGAAGATTGAAACAAAGAATTGGCTAGGTCTGATATATCTCTCAGTCAAATTACCATTGGATTTTATATTTATAACTACTGTTTCACTTATGATATAAAAGAGGAAACTTTGTTTCCCTTCTTCCAGTTTCCATTTTTCTAACCTACCACTATCACAAAACACAACAGACAATCAAGACTTAGGCACATCATTTACTAATTTTAAAAAACAGAAAGAGGAGGAACAGGAGGAGGTGATACTTTTCTAAAATATTCAGTATCTCAGAGTTTTATAAAATAATCCAAAAATTATCACTGTCATTGTAGACATAGCTTTTTTCTAATCCTCAATCTCATATAAAATCCCTAGATCCTAGACCTTTTTGGCATTTTGAAGTAGTAATTATTGTAATGCTTGTCTCTATACCACTAAGCTACCTTTAAAATGTTGGACTAAGTAACTATGCTTAAAGTCATCATCATGTAGAAAATGTTTAAAGTCTATTTTTATTGGTGCATCATAATTATACTTAATAGTTGGATTCATTATGCCATATTTACACCTGCACATAACATAATTTGATCAATCTCATTTCTAACATAAGTTGACATACCAGGTCACTGCCAATTTTTTACTAACTTGGAAACTTTTCCTTCTTCAAATGGATCTTCTAGAAGAGAATGTCACATCTAGAATAACATATTTGATGATAAGCCCACTTCCACTGTCTACCAAAGAGAATAGCCCCTACAGTTTCCAGGCTACAAAATAGCAGAGAATTAAGTATGGAACAAGGCAAGCTCCTATCTAAAATAGAAGACATCATTGCTATTTGTGCTATAATTGGGAGGAAGAAAATTCTAGATATAAATTTTACAAATATGCTAAATGATAATAAATTATTAATCAAGGATGAGAGGGGTTTTTTTCCTCTATGAATCAAGAATACAGAACATGTAGAGGAAATTCAGTTGCTACTGCCATCTGGAAGGCAAACTAAGGAGGTCAAAGACATCTAAGACCTAGAGAAATATAGATGAGTTGATAGGATGAATAGCTGCTCCTTTTTCAAAAGCTGCTGACTTTCTTAACAACTAGCAATGCTAGACTTTTTATTGGATGCTTTATTGATTATTGTTTATAGCAGCATATGATGAAAGGATATAAATGTGCAGACAGGTTTTGAACAGCGAATTGCAGGGGAAATGTCAAATTTTAAAAATAAATCTAAACAGAGAATAATAAATGAGATAAGTCATTTTGACATTCAAAATTAATTCCACAGTATAAAATCACATGAAATTCACATTTGCCTCCATGTAACAAATGCTGCCCAGATTTGCCTAGCCCCAATATACTAAGATTAAGAACATTTTATCGTTGTTTATTCTTTGTGATCAATTGTTTATCCCGTGTTAAACAAATATTGTGGGAAGAATAGATTGGAACAGGCTTCAAAACTATTCCTTGGATGCTCATCAACAGAAACACAGAGAGACAGCCGAGCTCAGAACTTGGACAGATAAAATCCAACAGGAAAACCAAAAGAAACTGACTAGAATTTTAAATCTTCAACAATGAATAGAGTCATGGGATTACTGGTATAAATGCAAACCTGATGCTGCAGAAAATAACTTTGAATTTTTGTTTCCAAAAAATAAATATATCAACTTGTCTTTCCAAGGAGATCCTTAATGATACATGTGCCAGGGTAATGTATGCATGTATATATATAATGTGTGTATTTTATATATAGTCTTTTTTGAAAAAAAGCAGGAGGAAAAAAAAGCATGAAGAACATATAACATATGGCACTCTCCATCGCCTCAGCTGGTGTTTGCCATTTCCTGCTTGTAACTTTCTTAATTTTACATCTTCCCCTCAATTTCAATATACCAGACATTTAAATCAGATTTGCAAGTTGGCCTTCCCATTTCTTCACTTGCTGCCCCTGCTCCTATTAATCTTTCTGTTATCATAAGGTCTATTTAATTTAAAAAAGAACTAATAATTGCAATGCCTCTGCTGTCTTCATGAATAATAAATACTGGGCTCATTGTAATGTGGCTGTCAGGGTAAGATGCACAGATGCATATAAAATAAAAAACAGAGGCAATAAAATAAAAAACGACTCTAATATTTTAATCAAATTTTATAGGACTGATGAATGTTATATTAGTGAGAGTGGAAATCAGTGAGTGCCATGGAAGCAGCCTATGAAACCAAAAATAAAACTTATTTTGATTTTCTTAAGCATTGCTCTCCAATTTGGGCCTCAGTTTTCTTGACTTCTAGACCTGACCAATGATAGGCTACCTAATGAAGCAGTTCTCTTTAGGAAAGTCAGGAAAACAAAACTTCTTTAACACTCAGGCAAATGGGTTGAATATCTTCCTCACAACAACTCACTAGAATTCCAGAGCCTCAGTATCCTCTTGATGGCTAAAAAAATCTTCCTCACCAACTCCATAAGTGAAAGCCACTCCAGAGATTCTAAAATAAATAGCTCCTTGTTCACAGTAACTGGGAAATGTCAGTAACTCAGGGTTATCCCCATTCCAAGTCTTAGTACAGTCCTAAGAATGTTGCAGTCCTAAATGTTCTTCAGCAACTAACCCCTGTGCCTCCAGAAGTACTCCAAGAAGTATTCCTGGTACATGCAAAGTAACTCAAGCAAAACAGTACTCTGGTAGCAATACCTAAGAGTAGGCAGTATCAGTTAAGGAATGGACATGTCCAGGTAGGGTTCAATGTTGACCTTTCAGATGTTAAGGTATACATGAGGAATCCTGAAAGCTAATTTCCTAAAAGTGTAAGTACATAAGCAGGAATCTGATCACATTTTCCCTGCACCACTAAGATAGCTAACAGAGAGCAGGAACTTCACATTATCTTAAATTTCCTACCACATGATATCAGACTCACCCCAGAATCCCAAGATAACCTCCTTACAAGGTAATGATCAGAAACAGAGAACTATGATCTAGTCCTTTCTTTGCCTTCCAGCCAACAACCTAAAATGGAAAATCACATTTTAATCTTCATTTCATAGCCATGAAAATTACTAGTCCTATTGCTAATCCATATTTCCTCCCTATCATATAGCACAAACATACTTCATTGGTTTTAGAAATTAAAGCTCTCTCTGATGATTGTAAATACCAGTTTAAATTTTAAAAAATTTTACTCATATAAAAGAGCAGTCATTACCTTACGTCAATGTAAAATTAATTTCTCTACAAATAAAGTCAAAAAATTCAAAATTAAAACATCTCAGAATCTCACATTGATCAGAGTTCCAAAACTAGAGGTGTCAGAATGAAATTTTGTCAAGAGAATCTTTGAATCTGTGAGAAATCATGTCTAAATAATGCTAAATATAAGAATTTACATTAACAAATAAAATGGGAAAAGGATAAAAATTATACAGTGAAGGAAGGCCAAAATTTACCCTGTCTTCACACAAAATTTAACATTCCCATTTTTTTGTCCTCATGCCTTACTCTAGCTAGAAAATTCAGGCCTAAGGCCTAAGGCAATTAGGTATCACCATCTGCAAATCACACAGAAAATGATTGAAAATGTAGTATCAAAAGACTGACAAGGAGGAAACTCTCATGATGAGAATTTACAGAATTCAAGAAAGGGGAAAAAAAAAAAACAGTGAAGCCAGATGTCAAAATATGTATTTAGTGACTCATAAAATTTCATTGCCCTAAAGTAAAAAAAAAAAAAAAAAAAAAAATGAATACCACAGTTAGGCAACATTTTCAGCAGATGCCCCTAAAATACTTCTAACTTTAAAACAGTTCTTCAAATTTTCTTGAAGTACTTTATCTTCCTTTCATATTTCTCTTGTTTTAGTAACATTTTCTTACCACTGTCCCACAGGATTAGGAGTGGATTCAAGAAGAGAAGAAATCAAGATACACTGAATGTCACATTTACTTGTTCCCTGCTTAGCCTTATCTACTCACACGTGCTCCAGATATGTAGTCAGATGGAATAAGCTGAGGGATAAAACCAGAGAAGGAAATGGATCCCTTTTCATCATATTCCTCTCCTCCCTCTTTGTGAAAGGCAATTTACGAGACACATTTCTTACATTTAATGTTTTAACATTGTTTTATAAACCTTAAAAAGAAAATAGCACTGTGTATTTCACACTGGAGAAGCTGAAGAAAACTTAAGCATAAGAAAAATCCCCCCTTCCTCCAGCCCCCGCCAACCTCCCTGAAAGACTTTTTATACTCCTGTAAAAGTGGAGACCAAAGGCCAGATTAGTCCACAGATACTGCTGTTAAATTAAGTGCCTTTCAAGAGCCACAATCCCCACCACTACCTACTATATTCCACAGGTCACATTACACATTCTACCTTGCCTATTAGCTCCTGTGTGTATTTCAGATACTGGCCCCGCCAGTGAAGACCTATCTTCATATTGTCTCATATAAACTCAACATTAGGGGAAGTCTATAAGTACATCTTCTAGAACAATCATTCATTACATAATTCGATTCTCTAACACATTATGCACATCAGAAATATCAAAAGAACTATTTCTTAATACATTAAGAAATAGATGCCTGAGTTTCATCCCTTAACTACTGAATTAAAATATCCTAGGAATGGGTGGGAGTCTAAACATCTCTTCAGGTAAACCTGATGAGCATGGAGAAATACAAATTATTCCTTATCATGTCTAATAAGAAAGAACTTACAACAGGTTCATTTTTTTTTTTTTTCCTAACAACGTAAGGAAGTTCTTTCCTCAGGCAAATCTTAGTGCTCAGACTAGAGATAGAGAAGAGTTACCTGCCTCTCAGCCCTGGGGTAGTTTGACAGTATATCAAAGAGCCTTGTCAAAACTCAGAGGGTTTGTTATAGAAACTAGTCTTCACTTCTTCCTCTTCCCGCCATATGCTTCATTCCCTGCTGGCTTGATGCTGAGAAAATTTTCTATCTCTATGCCCATGTGAAAGCTAAAGCTACCCATTCAGGTGTTGCAGCTGTCATCAACAATATCCTGGTGATGGGACGAAATAGACTTTGCTTCTGAAACTATGAAAAGAAAGCCAGTGTGCAGAAATGACACATTATGAAATGATGAAGTACAACATCTGGCTCAGAAGTGAGTCATCCAGGTGCCATTAACAAGACAAACAGGAAGCTTCTTTATTAAACAGCAAAGTTAAATTTCCAGGCTATTTTGGACTTTCTCTCTACAGGCCTATTAATCAGTTCAGTAAAAACAATGGATTTGACTAGATGTTTGACCAAATTAGCTGAAATGACTGGTCACTATAACAAAGCAGAAATACATCCACACAGCGTCCATAGAAATTTAATCAACATGGATTTTAAAATACATCATTATTATACCGAGTCAACATTGTATGACACTTTAAACCTTTCAAAGCATTCACTCACAAATAATCTCATTGAAATGTTAATGAATTCAAGTATCAGGTAACAATAAACCCAAATGATAGATGAAGAAAAAGAGACTCCTGTCATGTGACTTATGCAAATTTACTCAATTAGAATCAGAGCCTGCACAGATTCCCAGGTTCTCCAAGTTTAAGGCCAAGACTCAAGTTCTAAGGATCTTCAATCTTTAGATTCTTAATTTACAAGAGGAAGCTGCGGGGGAGGGGGGAGGCTTAACCAACATAAACGGTGATTCTGAAAAGCATGTGACTGAACAGGAAGAATGCAGGAAAGAAAGCAAATATGAGAAATATCTATCCCTGGCTAACAAAGAGAGAAGTCTGTCAGTATTCAAATTGAGTCCTAAGGTACATAAACATCTACAAATGATTCCTAGGCCCATCAGGAGCCAGCTGTCAAGGTCCCAAATTCAGGGCAGAGAACAGAAGAATGAGATCACCTTATGATTGTGCAGCACTTGCTGCAGCCACAGGGAAGAGATGAGACACATTTCTTTGTTAGGTAGATACTTTGAGAAATACTGAGGCTTGGAAACACTGTGGGAAAGAACACATGGAGTGTAGCCACATGGGTTTTATGTACCTCAGCAACTGTGATGCTTCCTGACAGTCAGTCACAATAGTGGATTGAACTAAGGTCCAAAAGAGATACTTAACTCAGCAAAGAAATCACTTCCAAAACATAGTTCACAATGGTGTTGTTTGAGTCTGCCATATTTTGTTCAGTCATATTAAAATGAGGGAGAATGTCCCTTAAATACTAAGAAGATTAAAAATCCCTGTAAGATTAAACCCCTGGATCATACAACTCTGCTATGGAATTGTTAGCAGACTGTAAATATCTTTTGGGTTCAAACTACATAATTTCTTTTTAGTCATAAATTTTACTAGTTTTTAAAGTTGATTTTAAGGATAGGAGAACTTTCTCAAAATGTTATGTATCTCTATACTAATATTTTAATATGATATATACTAAATATTTAATTATATACATATATATACACTATACGTACACGCACACTTTAGGAAAAGCCAACTTAGTTATATACATATGTATTCCAGTTTAAGGGAAAGATAATGTAATAAAATTCAAAATAATTAAATCAATAATTAGGAGTGATTATTTACCTTAGCAAATATTTATTAAGTACCTATCTTATATAGAAACTATATAAAATATAAGGATGCAAAGATGAGTACAGTTTGGTTACTGATTATCAGAAATGCTTATGACAGAGTTTTTCAGATCTGAATTTTTCAGATTTTGGAATATTTGCATAGACTTTACTGGCTGAGCTTCCCCCCAATCTGAAAATCTGAAGTCCAAAAATTCCCCCAAATCTGAAACTTTCTGAGAGTTATATGGGTACTCAAAAATTTTCAGATTTTTGGAAAATTTCAGATTTCAGATTTTCAGATGCTCAACCTATAACATAGGGCCCTTCTCTCAAGGGGTTTACTGTGGGAGGAGAAGGAATTAAGTGTTATAAGGGGGAAAAATGGTACTCTGGGCCTGGTGGAGACACAAATCAGTTGTCAAAGTTTGAGTGATAAGCAACCTTATATATTTCCTCTAGGAATCTGGACTTTATATTATAGGCAAGGAGAATGATTGAAAAGTTCTAAACAATGAGTAATTATGAAAATCATATTTTATAAATAGCATTCTAGCAATAGAGAACAATATAGCTGAAATGATGAACACCAAACATGAAAAAACCAATGGAAGACTATAGATGAGAAAGTTCTGGAAACCACTTTCACAACAGTGTGAATATACTTAACACTATTGAACTCTATATGCAAAAAGTAGTCAAGACAATAAAGAGAGAAAAAGAATGAAAGGCAAAAAAACACACAAATGTACTCACTTCTCTCTTACCCTCTTAGGATTAAATTTCCATGTGCTTTGTTGTAGCAGCACCCACACTGAATTAGGAGAATAGGATCCCAAAGCAGGAGGTTGTCTTCTGGTCAATCTGCAAATCTCTCAGAACCCCCACAGTGTCATGGAGCATCATCCCACATGGCACCTGAGCATTAGAGAAGAAATAACCAATGAGGATCATGACCAACTAGGTCCAGGAAAGCATCCTGTTCCCTAAGAAGCATGGGACTAGAGTGGTCACAGAAAATAGTTCAGAGTATTAGCTCTCTCAATCTGAAAGGTTCATCAATAGTGTGGGTATGGTGACTTCCTCAGCAAACGACCACAAAGAAATTCCGAAGCCAGGGACCACAATCGGAACTCAGATTTGTCTCACTGCAACTATCAAGTTGAGGGTCAAGTAAGCAAAGAACAGTGATCCACAAGCGTTCACAGGGCCAAGGACACTTCTGTAGCTCATTTAGCAAGAACCTAGAGTTCAATACAAAGCAGACATCCCTCTACAATTGCCAAAAGGATAACTAACCTCTTCTTTCAACTAGATGCATCTTGAGAAGGAGAGGGAAAGGAATACATTGAGAAGAGGAAATGAGAGTCAAAGCCAGGTTTCATACTGCCTAAATCTTGCAGTTTTAGCAGTCCTCTTTAAGAAAAAAGGATGCAAAATAAACATAGAAATTGCTATGAATTCTTCCAAGCCTTAAAAGGGGCCTAGGCAAGAGAGGGGCCCAGAAGCTTCTCGTCAGTCTACTGACAGAAAGAGACCTTGAAAAATTGAATCATTACTGAAAAAAGACTGTTTTGAACAGTAGAAATGAAGCTATGTGGTATTGGCAAAGCCAGTGCATTCTGCCATCAGTGAGAATGAGGTCTCAAGAGTACACTGGAATCAGTTGTAGAAAATAAAGTGAAAATATGAGACTTAGTGTATAAATTTCTACCACCTGCTACATTTTCTACATTCAGGGATGTAAGAGTCACTTTGCAAGTTGCACAAAAGGAATGAACTGCTGGGAGTCATATTTGAGTTCTGTTGCTATATGAATTTAACCCAATGCATGCCCATAACAATGAGAGAGGAAAACCACTTGAAAGTAACATATGTGAAGATGGTTAAGATCACCAGATATTCAGCTTCCTGTGATTATTTTTCATTTTTCCTGGAATTACTGTATATGTCTATTGAGCTGAAAGCTACTCTATGGTAGAGGGTTCTCAGAAAGGACATGAGGTCCTCTCTTTTCCAACTACATAGCTGTGTGAAGCTGGATTTTTAAAAATATACACTTCAACCAAAACAACATTTCACAACAGATTGAATGCAGGAGCAGACATGCGAATCCAGCTGTCTTCTATTAAAGCCCGACATTAAAGAGAGTTTCCAAAATAAATGTGAAACAATGCCACTCTCCTCACTAATTATTTTGTTTAAAAGTATATTTATATATGAATCTATAAGAAATATAACTATGTTACTAAGCTAATCTAATAAGTTATGTATGTTTATATTTCTCTAATTTCTAATATGGCAAATATTAATAGAACCAACATAAATCACAGATTTGGGGAGAGCCTCAACAATTGTTAAGAACATATTCTGCTACCAAAGTCTGAGACTGATGCTTATAAGAACTTAAATGTGTGTTGTATAGCAAGCTTTATTCCAAAGGAATTGGTAATAAAATACTATCCTTTTACAGCATATGGGTCCCAGAAGAGATTAAGGAGCACATAAATAGCACAGATATCATATTAATAGTAGCTTTAGACCTCAGCTTCAAGATTATTCTCTCAAAAATCTTCCTTGAGGGCTGGGATTGTGGCTCAGCAGTAGAGCGCTAGCCTCTCATGGGCGGGGCCTGGGTTTGATCCTCAGCACCACATAAAAATAAAGGTATTGTGTTGTGTCTATCTACACCTAAAAATAAATAAATAAATATTTTTTTAAACTTCCTTGATCACTTCATCCAAAGGGGGAGGGTCTGTTTCTCTTTCTTTCCCACTCCCTCCTTCCATGCCTTTTCCTCCTACTTCCTTCAGGCACTTTTTTAAAAAGCTCTAGGGCGGGGGATATATGTAGCTAGTGGTAGAGCAGCACTTGCCTAGCACATGTGAGGCCCTGGGTTCAAGCCCCAGTCACACACACACACACACACACACACACACACACTCTCACAGAGACTTATTTCTTTTGTTTCTATATGTTTATTTTCTGTATTTGCTACCTCTTTGTTGCCAAGGACCAGAAAGTCTTGTTAAGTACTCTGTCCCTAGAACTTAGACAAAGACCTCACATATAGTAGAAGCTTAATTAATATCTATTGATTAAATGAACTGAATAAGTATATTAAATACTTTCTTCCAGAGCTGTAAAATGAGCAAAACTGAGAAATCTAGAGAATTGTTTTTTTTTTAAATGCATTTGACCTTCTTTTCTGACCTACTAAACACTTCTTAAATATTAAAGGAGCCTCAGTTCTCACTGTGGTTTTTCTTGTGAAGTACCATGGTCTTGCCCACAGCCAAATCTACCTCGACCTGCACTGAGAGTATTTTCCATCAGTGGAAGATGATGCCCAGCTCCAGACTTGAGGGAAACTCGCTGGAGTGCATCAAAAATCTCACAAAATATAGGTTGCATGTTTGCCTCCAATCACACTTAACTGCTGCTTTTTGTCTAAATTTGTTCCAATAATAGTAGCTTAGCTCTGATTCAACCAGAATATCAGAAAGTTCCACTCCTAAATGTATACATGCACACACACGTGAGCACACATACATACATGCATTACATACACACACACATATATGTGACTGACCCTGACAATTATAAACAAATATTTGCATCAAAAGGATCTATATGTGCTAGAGATAGACCTTTAAGTATTTTCACCAAAGCAAAGGATAATTTAATGCATTTACAAAGAACTTAGATTACATATGTGACCATCATTCCCTTGAGCAAGATGATCTGATCTTTGCTCATAAGATTAGGGACAATGCTTTTTAAGTCTTTAAATTATATCTGGGACTATTTCCCCTTAGATCTGAACAACATAGCTATTGAAAAAGTGTCCCATGCTTAACATTACTTAATGCACATCCCTAAGCCACACTGGCTAGGAATATGACCTTGCTTAAATTATTGAACCCTGGGCCAAGGTGTTGCTCTTTGTGAAGTATAGATAATAACAGTTATCCCAGTCACTTACCCTAAAAGGATGTTGCAAAGACAGATGAGATTAGTGACAGCAGAACTCTTTGTTTGAAAGGTGCTATTTAAATCTCAAATGCTATTATTAGGGCTCTCTGCAATTTTTCAGCTAATGGATTATGCAACAGATGGTACCTAGAAGAGGTTTAATATTATTGATATCTCCTTTGGGTTTTTTTTTCTTCCCACCTCTCTTATTTATTATTTATTAAAAATTTATCTCCGATCTACATAACAACAAAAAACAGAAGGCTTCTGTGTTTGGGCTGAATTTGCCAAGATTACCTTATCCCAACAGTTTAAAATAAATTTTTCCTTCTATGCATTTGTAAATGCACAATGTCTTAACTATTGGAATAACTGACACAGTTGAATTAAGCAATTACAAGTGTGCTAGGATTTTATATAGGTGAGGAGATAGATTGTAAGTTAATTTAATTTAAAAACATTCTGTTTCAGAATTGGCAAGGGTGTAGAGAAAAGGGAACCCCTAAATACTGCTGATGGGAATGTAAATTAGTACAGCCATTACAGAAAAAGCATGCAGGTTCTTCAAAATATTAAAAATAGAACTACCATATGATCCAATAATCCCATTTCTGGGTGTATACCCAAAGGAAATGAAGTCAATATATTGAAGAGACCTCTGTACTCCCGTGTTTATTGCAAGCATTATTCACAATAGCCAAGATATGCAATCAACCAAATTGTGCTTAGATCAAGAAAATGTGACATATTTCACAATGAAATATTCACCAGTCACAAAAGAATGAAATCTTGTCATTTGTGATATTGATGAATCTGGAGGTCATTATGTTGAATAAAATAAGATAGGTATAGAAAGACTAATATCCCAATTATCTCATTTCATGTTGAATACAAAGTTGATCTCATGGAAGTAGAAAATAGATGGAGGTTACCAGAGGCTGGTGTAGTTGGGAGAGGAGAAGGAGTAAATACTGATCAAAGGCTATATAATTACAGTTAGATACAAGGAATAAGTTCAAGAACTACAATATATAGTATAATGTATACATTGTGCTCTTGAAAAATAGAGTGTTCTCACTGCAAAAATAACCATGTGAAGTAAAAATTTGTTAATGAACTAGGTTTAAGTATTCCACAATGTATATGTTCTTCAAAATATCATGTTTTACATGATAAATACATATAATTTTATCTGTCAGTTAAAAATAAATATATGTTCTTTTTGATGTTTGATGTTTGTGCAATAAAAATGGGACAAAAATTGGGGCTGGGATTGGGGCTCAGAGGTGGGACGCTTGCCTACAATGTGTGAGGCACTGGGTTTGATGCTCAGGACCAAAAAATAAATAAATAAAGGTATGTGTCCATCTACAACTAAAATTTTTTTTAAATGGGACACAAATTGTAAGTGCTACTCATACACAAATATTTATCTGGGATGTCTAACACAAACCCTTGAGACAAAACTAGAAAACTAGTAGTTCCAGATATATACCAGTCATTTATAGTCCATTGATAAAAGGAGATCAGGAAGGCCAAAAATGGGTGCACTGGCCAGCAGGAGACAGAAGAGTTTGGAGGTTTTAGATAGGGAAGATGGAGATATTACTGCAGGGATAATTTTTTTAAAAAAGGAAAGATCTGATTCACAGACCTAATAGAATCTCAATCCCATACCCAACGTCCTTCACCATCAGCTTACTTTCTGCTTACAATCACCTCTAGCCAAACCAATTCCATTCTGAGGGTGATTTACTCTTCCATTTAGTGCAGGTTATTTCTATAGTTAACCCAC
The DNA here is from genome assembly GCF_048772815.1 of Callospermophilus lateralis. Taxonomy (NCBI): domain Eukaryota; kingdom Metazoa; phylum Chordata; class Mammalia; order Rodentia; family Sciuridae; genus Callospermophilus; species Callospermophilus lateralis. The sequence goes on along the minus strand of NC_135313.1, from coordinate 68,643,139 downwards.
TGCAATGATACAGCTCAACAATAAAGAATACATGTAAGATTGGAGAGGAAAATGCCTCGGAAGACACTTTACTTGGCTCCAATTTGGTTTAACCCGGTCGTGTAGAAAAGGATGCTGCTTCTGAAGCAAGCATCCAATGAGCAGGCTGCTGCTGGGCAGAATATGAGGGAAAAGAACAGGTTGTGCCTGTTTATTGCTGCTTGGTGTTGTTCCCAAATAAATGGATGCTAATTGAGAGGGAGTGTGGCTTCATATTTTATGACACCCTGGGTATATGCTAGGAAGTCTCAGGAGAGGTGATTTAAATTAAAGCTAATGTTAAACTCTGCTTAATTAGCATTGCTGTAGAGGATTTCACTTTTCCCTGTTAAGGGAAGAATGTGCTATGTTACAGTTTTCCTGTTGTAAAATACTAAACTATATGATAGAGGTGAAGAAGCAATTTGGGAACTGAATGACTTGCTGGCAAGGGAGAACCAGACAGGATGGCATTTTACTAATTAAGATGAGTGGTGAACTAACCAGATGGGAGAAATATAGAGTGGAACAATGAAAAGAAATCTTCAGAATGACACCATTATTTTGGAAACTATTATAAATCAGCTGGGGTTGGGGACCTATAAGCAATTTCCATAAAAATGAGTTGGTGGCTCCTGAGCATTCTGTGGTAAAAAGTATTAAGGATGTTGCATGCAAAAGCCACTGAACTCCATATAATTGATCTGTACCTGATGGAAGTATAAAAGTATAGCAAAGATGGGAACAGACCCTACATTTGCCAAATACTGCCAATCAGCACACCAAGTACTTTAATGTTGACTTCCCTTAATCTTAAAATCTGACAATAGCTTTTGCTTTGTTCCCATTTACACATTAACAGTGTAGCCTTTATGCATTATATAAAGTTTCTTCTTTGAATGCCAGGGCAAGAAGCGCCATGTTGGCTGCCAGGCACCCAATCTGTTGGTGACTGCATCTCCAGTGAACTTGGAAGCACAAGATTAATTGTTTATAGACTGGACACAAGACACTAATGTCTGGCCATTGCATAAAGTACAACCAGGCCAGAGGAGCTTCCACTGATAAATGCAGCAACAAATTGAGCAGAGAAAGAAATTCAAACTTGTAATTATCCTACACATGGTTTGCTAAGTGAACTGAACTCCTCAAAGTCTCAGGAGAAAAACTCTGAGCTTGACCAGTATTCAACTGCCTACATCTGCCATACAGGACTACTGTCATCTCAGAATAAAGAGATGGTTATTCAGCTCCCTGATGCAAGTCAAAACACACTCACATCTCCTGCTCACAAGGAGCCAGCATAAAATGGGTACTGAGCTGGGAGAACAGGTGTGTTTGTGCTTGGAGAAAGCAGCTAGGGATATGAAAATGACTTAGCAGCTGGTGAAAAAGAAGATTGAAGTTGTGCCAGGCAAAGGGTATTTTTTCTCTAATTATGCAAAAGCTTTAATTTCATTGATCATGTTGTTCTCTTCTTTCTCCATATAAACAATATAAGAGATATGTACCATCCCTTTGGGGAAGTTAAAATCATTGCCAGAGATGCTTATTAAAAGGATGAGGGTCAAGAAACACCCTTCAGTAGATGACCTTGCACTTTTCTGAGGATTTGTGACATGGAAAGCTTAATTAGAAAAATAAATAAATAAAATATGTAATAAAATGAAATGTAGTCATAAGAGCTGGGGGGAAAAAGTCAATAGAAAGAGTAACCTCAGAAAACAAGACCCATGGCGCTGGGGATGTGGCTCAAGCGGTAGCCCGCTCGCCTGGCATGCGTGCTCGCCTGGCATGCGTGCGGCCCGGGTTCGATCCTCAGCACCACGTACAAACAAAGATGTTGTGTCCACCGAAAACTAAAAAATAAATATTAAAAAAAAAAATTCTTAAAAAAAAAAGAATACAAGACCCAAGAAATCTGAAGGAAAAAAAATATATATATATATATATAATATATATGTGTGTGTATGCATATATGTATGCATATATATATATATACACACACATATACATGCACTTTTATTCAATTATTGGAATTCATTCATTTGCTCGTTTAATAAAAATTTATCTAGTATGTACTTTGTACCAGACACTAAGCTATGTACTCTTAAAAGTTAAAAGTTCTGCCTTCTGCAATGGCTCATGATCTACAGGTGAAAATAAATTTTTTACCCTAACTCAGTTGAGGTGTGGTTGGAGCAGCTGCTCAGATAGAACTTCATCCTAACAGAGGAGGGTTAGTCTGTCCTTTCATTTGGGGGAAAAGTTTAATTTTCTATGTTGAGTCTTAGTAGAATTTTTCTGAAGATATGTAAAAAACTTGGTAGATGATTTGCATTGAGGGACAAAGACCTTGGTCACTCGTGTATGACCAAGTGACCACAAAAGTCTGTGTCTCCCCGTTGGATTGCTTTGGAACTTTGCAATAAACATGTTTCCAAGATACATTCACCAAATAAAGTGAATAGCAGAAAATAATAAAATCAGAAAACACCCCAACATTCACACAAAATAGAACAACTACTTGAAAATGTGCTAATGACTTCACTGTCCTTAGCCTCAGATCTCTCCCATTCAAGGAAATGTGTGCCAAGCAACTAAGGAGCTGAAGCTACCTTGTGACTCCACAGCTTGTGGTTGTGAACCAACATTACACATCTCTCTACACTGTCAAAAACTGTATCGGCAGTCCTCAGAGCTGGAAACAGCAGTCACAGAATGAGGTTCCATGTCTCTCTGTTTGACTTATAAAATGTCAATCATTGTGTGGTCTCAAATACATTGACTTGCTCACTGTTTGGTAACATTGCAATGACAATGTGTTTTAAATATATGCTGGAAGGACAATTTAAACACTTGACAGCAGTGAGAGTCAAGACAGACCATATTTTCTTTTCTGAATCTAGTATGCAAGAGAATCTGCACATACTGCCAGAGTTTTATTGTCATTTACATAGTCTTTGAATGGAAAAGTGTTGGTTAAGCAGGCATTTTGTTGGTTGCTTTTACCTTGAGAGTCTGACATAGGGAATAGGTTACTAGCTGAATAGAACAAAGAAGGTCAGAGCCCTACATATTTCCTATTTGTTTTGCTCATTCTCTGTGCACTACTTTTTTCCTTTAACTCCACACTAAACTACTCTCTTGGAACTGGTATCCTTAAAATGGTCCATGTAGCACTCTAAAATTGGTCACCCATTTCTATTAGGGATCAGGATCCAAAGAGAACATAAAGATGGATGAGATATAAAAATAAAGTATAATAGAATAATTTATTTAAATGTTAAATTGTGCTTTCCTCTCAAATTATTTTCCCTTTTCAGCTCCTTTACAGAAAAAAAAAAATCCAAATGCTTTAAACTCCTCTGCTCCAGGGTATTCCTTCCTGACTTTTTTTCCAAAAAATTGTGAGCCCCTTGAAAATATTGTGCTACAGGGATGATGAGGAAGAAATAAGCCATGGAAGTGAAAGAGGGCTCCCCCTAATCTGAAAACAGTGGGTATCTTGCTGGGGTAGCTCCTCAGTTAAAAAAGTCCATGGCCAAGATTATCATGGAAGCATCAGGGTTGGCTACTTCAAGGGGACCACACTGTTTTAGACAAAGGCACACCAGAAAGGACCATAATGGACCACATTGGCTCTGCCCTCACTTCCTGAGAAAATTGAAATCTCTGTAAGGAAAACAGTGAAGACAAAGTCAGAGAATCACCACCTCAGTAACTTGCAGAAAATAAAGTAATAAGACATTTGTTATTCACACAAGTTTATGATTCCAAATTTACAGTTTCAAATACAAAGCAGATTAACCATATTCATTAGCAGGTAACTCAAGAAGATATCTTTTTCTCCCAGAAAATATGTGGCTTCTCTTATTTCTTCTTTGGCTGCACTTTATAGGCCAAGTACCATAAATTTACAGTCAGAAGACCCAGAGTATACTGAGTAGTATTGGTTGCAAGAACTAAAAAGACTATGATCTTTTACCTTGTTGATGAACTAGCAATTTAGCATGGTGCATTTTCATGGACACTGGCTGATGATATGAGACTCTTGGATCAAAGACAAGGGACTTTATAACTGATGGCACAGCAAACAGCATGAATAGCATACTTTTTGTCAGTTCTCCCTTGTCCTCAAGTCCCACAGAGGCAATACAGATGGGCCCACAAAGATGCTGGACGTGCAGTGGAGGAAAGGGACCCTGAACTTAGGGAACTGGAATATTTTATATTGGACAGAAAGTATGCTTGTCCTTTGTTCCAGAGAGAGTCAGTATCTCTTCTGCCCCATTTTCTGTAAATACCTCTTTGATATTTGCAAAATATCAAAAAAAGGAAGGTTTTAATTTCTCTCCCAAAACATGCAGAATTATGATAGAGATATAAAAATTATCTTTCAGCAGTTAAGTCTGCTGTAACACTTAAAAGGCTAAAAAAGCTAGACACCAACCCCTCAACAATTCCATAAAAGAGTTCAATTAGCTAAAGTGGGACTATAAACAAAGAACTCCACTTTTCAGTGCTTCTCTTTCTGTGATTATAAAATGGGATGATATCTGCCCACTCATTGCTTATTTTGAGAAATAAAGGAAAAGAACAGTTTGACAAATGCTTTGAGTTTCATGATGGACACTCTAAAATAGGAGAACACCATATACAAACATACTGGGTTCTAATCACACATTTATTCTCTGATGCCTTTGGGGGAAGTGTGACAAACATACAGATATTTTATTCTGATAAAGTAGAAATACTGATTTTTTTAAATGCTGAATGAGAGTTTAAACCATTAGTTTCATCAAATTATAAATCTGATTAGATATGTTTAAATACTCTGTTTTTATTGAAGCTACTTTTTAGATTTCTTTAGAAATCAAATAGGTTTGCTGTTTTCTTATCATATAACTTCATGGCTAGAAAATAATACTGGTGTGGACCCTGAGTCCTGCTTATATTATCTTCCCCACACTCCTTGCCATCCCATACACATAGATGGCAGGCCCCCCATCCTTTCTGTCTTTACTTGCATTCAGGTAAACCTTTGGAGGCAACTTGTGCAGTTGTGTGAGTCTTGTTTCTATAAAGCTTAAAGTCTAGTTTGGCTTTATGTCCAAGCTCACCAGGCAGCAGAGAGGAAGTCAAGGCTGAAAGAATGAAGAGAGCTCATAGCTCTCAGATGGAAGACAGAAATTAGCAATTTTGCTAAAAGATATCCCTAAATTTTTCTGAAACGTGATTATCTCCATGTGCTCTATAAACTCCTACATGAGAATGCCTAGGTCTATGCCCCAGGTCAAGTTAATCAGAACATCTGAAAATAGAGACTAGAAATATACATTTTAACAAGCACTATAAGAGATCCCGATAGCCACTAAGGATTGAGAACCTCTCCCTTAAAATTTAATCACCAATAGAATTTTAGTAATTATGTTCATCTTACAAATTATAGAATACAAGACAAAAGCATGAGCTATTAATTGAAAGGCAGGGCAAAAGTATTTTTTAAATAAAATAGAATGATAATGATATATATAGATAGTCTTATTTCCTTTATTAAAAGATAAAAACTCTAGCTGGGCATTGTGGTGCTAGCTTGTATTCCTAGTGATTCAGGAGACTGAGTGAGACAGGAGGATCACAAGTTCAAAGCCAGCCTCAGCAACTTGGTGAGGCCCTAAGCAACTTAGCGAGAACCCGTCTCAAAATAAAAAATTTTTAAAAAATCTGGGGATGTAGCTCAGTGGTTGAGCACCCCTGGGTTCAATCTGGTATGTATAAATAAATAAATAAATGGTAAAGAATCAAAAAGGATTAAATATCCAACAATAGGAAAATAGTTAACTAATGTATAGTTAACTAAAATATGTAGTATAGTCACTCAAAGGAATATTTTTCAGTTGTTATAAGTAATATTTACAGAAACTATTGAGAATATTAAGACATGTGAGAAAAACAAACAAAAATGTAGAGCACAAAATTACAGGTACATAATTGCAACTGAATATATTTTGTATTGGGGGAAAGCTAATAAAGAAAATATTGGAGTTATAAGATTATAGGTGAATCCCCTCCCCATCCCTCACCTTTTTTTCAAAAACATATTTAATGTTGTGTTTCTCTACACTTTAAGCTAAAGAAATAGACTTTTACAGAGCTTGGGAGTCCTAGCTGCAGCCTCTGCCTGACAATCCACTAAGTAGATTAACAACATTATTTTGTAAGCATCATGAAACAAGAGAATATGTGAAGATAACTAATTCTGTTTACTCTGTTTTATGATCCAGTATAGATTTCACATTAATATGTTAAGATCTTTTCATTTCTCATGACCTCATATTCAATCACTTTTCAAGATTTCTTAACACACTTCTCAGACCAGAGATCACCATCTTTCCTTTTCCTTCCCCTACTGTCCTCCAATACATGCATCTGCCATTCACTTTCCCCAGGGCTGCACTTTCACTCTTTGAAAACCCAAAGGTCATCTGGCCAAATCTTAGAATTCACAATAAATTTTGCTCTGCAGTGCAAAAGTCTCTGGTTAACCTATCAAAATTGGACATAGATTTGTTGTAGTTGTTGCTCTACTTAGGGTTTCACATTAGAAAGAGAGAACTTTTTACTTCTACTTATAAGTTGCAACATCCAATAGAGAGACTCTTAAGATGAAAGTGTATTTCATCTTATTTCACCTTTATCTTATAAACAGTGCTGTGCCTTGTGTCCAGAATGCCAGGAACCGTTGTTCATGAGGTGTGCCACACAAAAAACTGAGTTGTGGCCAATACCCAGCTGGAACTTTGCTTACTATATCTATTCCTTTGTTGATGTAACACCTGGAAGGGATATAGATTCCCTTGTTGGGAGAAAAAAAGTCTACTATTAGTTTGTCTATTTTTAAAGTTCTTGATTATATGATATTCCCCCCATCAAAAATGCCTGCTCAGAAAATGCATCAATATGACAAATGATCTGTGAATCTGTAATTGGTTCTTTTTTTTTTTTTTTTGGTGTGTGTGTGTGTGTGTGTGTGTGTGTGTGTACACATGTGTGCACATGCTTTTTTGACTATACTGGGAAGCAAAGGAACTGGGCCAGACCCTGCCAAGACTTCTAGTAGTACTTAGTTTTTTCAGTGCAAATAGACTCCTGAACAGAGTATGGCTTGTATTTCCCCATTCAAGGGTCACATCTTCAACTTCAGTAACCGTCCTACCCAAGCACAATTCTGGGGAAGCCTGACAATAATGATGTTAGTGTCTCTGGAAATGGCATATCTGCTTCAGTATATAAAGTAAAGGATATAGGTTGACACTATGAGGTTACAAAAAGTCATTTTTTAATGAGCTTTAAACTTCAGAGCTAATGTATACCAGAACCTAACACAATACCTAGAACATTTGTGTATCTAATGAATCACAAACATTATTATTGTCATAATTATTGTTTCAGGTAAACTCTGAATAAAGAGCAAATCGATGAATCTCACTATGATGTATAATTACAATGCACCAATGAAAGAAAACGATAGGTGAAAAAAAGAAGTCGACAATTATGATGACACAATTTTGCAGTCATTTATTTCAATACATCTGAAAGGAAAATAACTATGGGACTAAAGAAGCAAGTTATAAAATAAACATATTTTCTGCCACTGTGGAACAAGAGACAAAAATTTTCTCATCAACAGGGCCTTGCAGTGGAATGTGATGGATATCATTATTCAAAGTACATGCATGAAGACTCAAATTGGGTGTCAACATACTTTATTTATAAACAGAGATATGAAAAATTGTGGTATATATGTGTAATAAGAATTGTAATGCAAAAAAAGTACATATAGAAAGGCATGAATTGGTGTGAACATACTTTATATGCAAAGATAGGAAAAATTGTGCTCTATATGTAATAAGAATTATAATGCATTCTGCTGTCATGTATTTAAAAAAAATAAAATCAATAAAACAAAATAAAACAAAAAACAGGGCCCTGATCACTCCCAACCCTTTCTAGCCAACTTTCATCTTTCTGAGTTCCTAAGTTAGGGATGATCTTGCTTTTTATCAGATTTTTATCTTTTGGGCTCTAATTGGATGAAGTGTCACCAGTAACAATATTGAGACTGGGGCAAAGGACAGGAAGCAGATTATCCAAGAAAAAGGAAATGGGTAGATAGCACTTCCCCATCAACAGGTTGCTAAGATTACTAACACCTCTCGGGGAGGGGAAGGATCATAATTTCCAACACAAGTGATTCCCCACCACCACCATTCTTTCCTGTCTTTTGGGCATTTCTGCAGGGAAGAAAGTAAGTGGGGGGTCTGTAAAAATGCAAGATACCCATACTCCCAGCGACACCAACTCTGGGTCCCTGGCAGTTCTCACTCTCTCTCTCTCTCTCTCTCTCTCTCTCTCCTCTCTCCTCTCTCTTCTGTTTTTTTAAATAAAATTTGCTTTCTACTCTTGCCTTGGCTTTTCTTGGGTATTTAATCTTCTAGGGTGGTGGGAGCAATAAAGACCCGATCCTGATTCCTAATTTTCAAGACTGGTGACAATGTCACCAAACCCTTCTTGAGATTCTGCTCTATTGAAGGGACTTTGTTCAGCACTGGCTATAGAGAATTGGTCCTGATTTTTGTGTGTGTCAAGAACTATGAGAAGATAGAGACCACCACTACAGCCACAGGGAGCTATGAAAGTAATAGATGAAGGCAAATGATTTTAATGAATAGGAAGAATCCCTCTAAGAGTGGATAGTACTCAAGTGTTTTTTAGTGACAATGGATGATACTCAAGGAATTCCAGGTAGTCCAAAAGAAATAATAAAACATATTCTTCTCTTACTTATATGAACATTATTTACACAGAAAAGGACTTGTTATATATGACAGCAAGAAAATGCCCACAGGTGATCAATTGCAGTACTATAGGATACTGTAAGCACCACAGAGATCTGGAGATTGGAGCACTCTTCAGGCTGTTTGATAGGTAGTAGAGAAAAAAGTAGAGACTTTGAAGAAAACTTGGGTTTAATCCTGCTTCTTAACACATTAGCTATGCAACTCTGGGTAATTTGATAAATTTCTCTGAGTGTTATCTACAAAATGGAAAATCAACCACGAAATTTCTCAGGTTGACATAAAGATTAAACAAAATTGATATAGGGGGGAAAAAAGAGGAAATAAGTCAAACATTAAAAGAGGTGGAGGTGGGGAGAGCCCCAAGTAATGCACTAAGCTTCAGACTAGTTACAAAACTGTATTTTCCACTTTTCTCACCCTTACCCAGATTAACCAATGCTCACACCATGCTCAGTATTGAAACCATGGCTTGTGACTATCACATGTCCACACAGCTGTCCCAGATTCCCACAAGACTGCTTCCATTACTGAATCCATCTTGCGACTCCATTCAACATCTTTAATCACTGCTATTTCATAGAATTTCTCATATTTAGTACTTTCTCTAGTTCACATCCAGCCAAACTATAACTTTTGTTTTAATTATTCAATACTTAGTGTCCATTTCATGGAACCACTGTCAAAAAGTTTTCCCTTGAGCCTGGCCTTAGTGATTAAAGCAGTTTGAATACATCAAATCACAGGGAAGAGGAAACCCTAGAATAAACTATTGAGAATGGTCTGTTTTATTGAATCCCATCAATAATTCAGAAACATAGAGTCTCAGGAATTCATGACATTAACTATTGAGGATTAAGCCTAAACTAACGTCTAAGTCAAAGAGGTGAGAAGATTCCTCTTCTCATTCATCATTAAGGTTCATAGCTGATACCCCTATAACAGGAGACAGATTTACAAGGAAAAAACATTCAAATTTCTTTAATAAAAGATTTATTAACACAGAAGCCTTCATAAATAAAGACCTGGGGAAATCTATGTCTTTTTATGGACAGTCATGCTGAAATATGTTAGAGAACAAAGAATCTGATCTAAAGGCAATCAACTGGAGGTGGGGGTACTCAGCAATGCTTGTATGTTCAGATTTTTCTTGGCCTTTTTGTCTGAAATATATATACCTTCAGGTATAAGGCAGGACACCTGTCCCATGAGTGTTTTCTGACCTAATTTCAGGGAAGATGGGTCAGAGAATCCTTTTATGATCAGCTCTTAGAGGAAGAAGGCAGGAGAAAGTTAGCATGATAGTTAATATTGCCTGGATTGGAAGATAACCTAGAAATTTGGTAAAGAACATTTCCGGGTGTGTCTGTAAGGGTGTTTCCAGAGATATTTAGCATATGAGTCAGCAAACTGAGTGAGGAAGACCCGCCCAGAATGTGGGCAGCAGCATCCAACAGTCTGGGAGCCTGGATTGAACAAAAGGTGAAAGAAGGGGAAGCTCACTCATTCACATTTGCTCAACCCTTCTCAAGCAGGTACATTTGTTTGTTGTTGCTACCCTTTGTCTTTCGACATCAAACTCTAGATTCTTCAACCTCTGAACATTGACTTGTACCAGCAACTCTCAGGGAATGGGAGTGGTTCAGCTTTGGACTGGGCTGCATCATTAATTTTTCTTTTTCATTCTTTCTCATTTTCCTGAGGCTTTCAGTTTCTTCGAATAAACTTTACAGATTTCCCCAGCTCTACATATGGACAGCCGTTATGGTTGGAGTATGTGATCAGTCTCTGATCACATAATCCAATCAAATAAATCCCCTCTTATGTTCATATATACTTCTATTCTTCTAGGGAAACCTGACTAATACAATCAGCAAGTGACCTTCCTACGCCCACTGTGATCTCAGTTTCCAAGGCAACAAATTTTGAGTTATCATGTTCTGAGCCCCCAAAGAGCCTACAATTCTATTCTAGTGCCACCCAGGTCTAACTTAAACAAAAGATAAAATACCATGCATCCTATTCAACTCTCTTGGGCATCATTCAGACCTGGGACCAATCTGACCCTTCACCTAAACTTCCAGATATTACAAGGCCAGGATCTTTAGCCAAAAAGATTCCACAAGGATCTGGGAGTCAGACCAGCATTTGACATCTCAGCTGCACGGGGAAAGAAGAATGGGAATAGACAAAGAATTAACAGAAAACAAATGAAGAGAGATGAGAAAAAGTGAGAGAGAGGAGACAAAGATGGCCAAAAAAGATTATGTAAGATACAGCTTTGCACACCTACCTAAAATATATTTCATATATGACTCATGCTATAGCAGACCCACCAGCCCTCATGAGATATATATGCAGATCATAGACCCTGGATCCTGACTTCAAACCCTGCATCTGCCCTTTATTATCTATGTCCAAATTTCTGAGCCTACTTTATCTTTTGAAAAGTGCCTAATTCACAGAATAGTTGTGAAAAAGAAATGAGAAAGTCTAGCCCAGCCCAGAATAGGCACCCAATAAAAGTTAGCTTCTTGCTCTTTCCTTCATTGGGCTTTGCAAACTAGGTGTTAAGGTAATAAAAAGAATCTCCACATTTCCAAGATTAGCCTTTTGTGGAGCTGTTCCACTTCAAGGCAGTCTAATTAACACCCATTCTTCACCTTCACCCACGCATTCATCAGTTTCAACAACAGTTAATCACTAGCAGGAGGTCGCAGAGCAGAGCAGATCCAGGCCTTAATCCCAATTTATACTTCTGAGTATCTGTTTGCTATAGGAAATTTCAACAACATGACAACACAATACCTCATTTGTAGTTTTAAATATATATATGACCTTCATATTTATGCTCCCCCGCATCCTAGTTCCTAACACTAAAAAATATATATTTCTAATTAAATGTTTACTGTATTTTTCATATTCGTTTATATAGCATATCATACTTATGTGATAATAGAAATGCTTTTCGTATATTGTAAATGCTAATTTTTCCTTCATATCTTAAAAGAAATAAAATGCCAGAATTTTGCAATGCTGACTGTACATAACAATGAGCAGAGGAAAATTTTTAAATGCTGATGCTTAAAGCAGCACATCATGGCAGAGGTATGTGGCAAGGCAAAGCCATTCACCTCATGACTAGGAAGCAAAGAAGAGAAATTGACCAGAGCCCCACCATCCTCTCTGAGGGCATGCCCTCATTGACCTGAGAACCTCCTGTTAGGGTCCATCTCCCAAAGATCCCACTACCTCCCAATAATGCCACCCTGGGGACAAAGCTTTTATACATGGGTCTTTGGGGCTACTCAAGATCCAAACTATAGTACCAAGTTTGAAAATTGGTACCTATCTAAACCATCGTATGCATACCTTCCTTTTTGAGCTCAGTGCAGTAGATACGCAGGTGTCTGGAAGGCCAGTTTCTGTCTTTACACCATCCCATCTCCTTTCTCCTACCTCTGGTCAACATTGATAGGTTTTGTTATGTCCAAGTTATGCCAGTCCTCTCTCCTATCTGTTGAGGAAATGCCAAACTACACAAAAAGAGTTTTTCATTTTTTCCATTTTTCTAGAATATGAATCTCTGATCTCTATCAAGTTGCTACAGACAGCTTTATGCAGTGTAGGCTGCATTTATAAGCAGCCCACACAGTAGAAGCACCTAGAAGAAGAGCAAATTTCTGAGTCTCTATCAGATCTAATTCTGCCATCTTTTAAGATGCTATCTTGACTTCGTAGAGAAGGCAAAACTGTTTTTTTTTCCCCTCATGCTTTAAAATTGCTTCAATAACAGTAGAAATTAAACTAAAGAAGAGTCTTTGGGAATTAAATTTATATATTAACTTCTGAATTGTTTACTGTTAGGCAAGCTGTGAAACCAGAGGCAGGGTCCTTCTTCCTGCTGAGTCATGATGGTGAGTTGAATCAAAGAGTCAAGCAATTGCAAGGCCACAAACTACACAACTCAAGCAAGAGAGGAGCAAGAATCAAGCCCAGATGATACCTCCATGATCAGAAACATGATCATTGAAATCAGGAGTAAAGCTCAGGACCATAGGCTGTTTGAGTCTGCAACCCACACCAAAATCAGGAAGACAGTAGATCAGAATGAGGCCATTCTTTGAGAACCAAGAACACAAAAGATTAGAGGTAGATGGATGCTAAGGAGAGCCCTTTGATTTAGGATTTCTCTGGAAAGAAAACTTAAATGGCCTTAAACAGATCATTTGGAAATCTTCTCTGTCCTAACCTGCAAAATAACTCTCATTTCCCCATTCTATCCATTTGCCTGCCTGTGAGAAACACCCTAAAAAATAATGAAAATCTGAGACATATTCACCAAACTGGTCCAACAATATTAATCAAAGAAATACTTTGAGACATATTCACCAAACTAGTCCAACAATATTAATCAAAGCAATACTTTGAGCAAACAAGTCCATATATCAAACTATCTTGTTCTACTTGTATACATAGCCAAAATCTAAACTTTGTTTTCAAATTGACTCAATAATAAAATTATTGATGTGTATAACAGTATTAGCAGGATTTTCCTGTTGCTTCTGGTTATCATCTGAAGGCCTAGAGCAGAGAACAGTATTAAGAACCCAAATTGTCCATGAGTTTTCAAAGAGATCACCCACAAAAGCTCACCCAGAAATTCAACCAAAAAAATAAAAGGAGGCAAAGTGATAAATCCAACGAGACTATCATGGGGATTGGGGTTGTTCAGAGAGAACACAGCACATTTTCCCTATCTGTCTCAGGCTAGGTTTCAGGAGAGTATTCAACACACACAGAACCCATCAGTCAGATGAAAGGGAGGGCTACAAGAACCTCTAATTAATATGTGCTGTCCACTGAAGTCAGTGGGGTATAGAGACTCTTACTTAGAAAAGTTAAAAGACAAGAAGCTGGCCTGGAGCTGAAAACAGAGCAAAGGTGGGGGGCGGGGGGCGGGGGGGGGCAGGTAATCACAGAAGTGACCCACAGTTTTGAGTGCAACAGAGCAAATTAACACAGATTTTCTGGTAGTCCAAAAATGGATAGTAACCAGGTCCAGTTACCCTGTTTGGGCTTCCATAATAAAATACCTTTGGTAGGGTAATTTGTAAATAATACAAATTTATTGCTTACAATTCCAGACACTGGGGAAGTCCCAGATCAGGATGCCAGATAATTCCATCTCTGGTGATGGCCTATCCCTCATAGATGGCACTTTCTTACTGAGTCTTCCCATGGCAGGACAAAAAGGGGAGAAGGGGTAAACAGGCTCCTAAAACAAGGGCATAAATCTCAGGATCTCTTTGCTTCCCAAAGACCTCACCTCTTTAGCCACTCCCCAACTCTCCAGTGCTAGATTTTAAAAGCAGGGCTTCATGCATTCTAGACAAATGCTCTACCACTAAATCCCACCCCTAGTCCTTAGGGCCTCACCTCTTAATAACATCACCCTGGAGGTTAGATTTTAACAGAGAATTTTTAGAGGATACAAACATTGAGATCACAGCAATAGATCTAAGTTCAGGTACCAAAGAGTCTGGATGGTGTATGCGGCAGAAGCTGGGACTGAAGAGCAATAGCAAGAAGCCAGAGAGATTCCATTTCTCATGCCAGGGACAGGACAAGCATTGACAAACAACTGAACATCTGTCCTACATGGAGGTCTCCAAAGTCAGATTACCATTTCAGCTCCTTAGTACTACATTTTCCAACCCAAACCTCTTCTCCTTCATAACTGCATCCCAAGCCTGGAAATTCCAGACATTAACATATGAAATAGGGGATTAAAAAGTAAAAGAATAAGTCAGAAAAAAAATAAAGATGGTCCACCATGTCTCTTTCTTTCCCTTTTCCACTGGCAGGGAGAACAAAATCTTGATTTAGATTGGACAAACCTTTTTTAAACCTGAAATGAGACTGTGGATTAAAAATGGGGAAGGGAAGGCGCTGAGATTGTAGCTCAGTGGTAGAGTGCTCACCAACACGTGTGACGCACTGGGTTTGATTCTCAGTGACACATAAAAATAAACAAATAAAAATAAAAGTATTGTGTCCAACTACAACTTAAACAATATGTATTTTTTAAAAAATGGGGAAGGAAGGGGTCATGGGGGTAGCAAAGATGGTGGAATGAGATGGACATCATTACCCTAAGTACATGTATGAAGACACGAATGGTGTGACTCTACTTTGTGTACAACCAGAGACATGAAAAGCTGTGCTCTATATGTGTAGTATGAATTGAATTGTATTCTGCTATCATATTTGGCAAATTAGAATAAATGCTAAGGGGACAGAATTGTTAGTATTTATCTAGATGTCATCCAGGATAAAGGAAAAAAATTAAAGCGCAAAGATGAAAGGCATTGGTGAGAAAAGAAACTAAGCTGTTTTCTGCTCATACTATGACTAGTTTAGTTCATCTAATCTAATGGGTTGAATTGTGTCCCAACCAATTTCATGAGTTGAAGTCCTAACCCCTACTACCTCAGACTATGACTGTAAAGAAAGGGCTTTTAAAGAGGTGATCAAGTTAAAATGAGTTCATTTGGGTGGCTATAATCCAATAAGACTGGTGTCTTCATAAGAAGAATAAATTTAGACACATGCAGAGGTAAGGGTGTGCCTGCACAGAGGCAGAAAAAAGATGAACATTCATCTGCAGGCCAAGGTAAGAAGCCTGGAGAAGTTCTTCCTTTACAGCCTTCTGTGGAAACCAACCTTCTGGCACCTAGACTTTAGATTTCCAGGCTCTAGAACTATGAGAAATAAATTCATGTTGTTTGAGCTACCTTGCCTGTGGTATTTTGTTACATCAGCACTACCAAACTAAAACATCTAATAAGCAGGTTAATTGGTGGGAGAGAAGAATTTGACCCCAGTTAAAATGTAACTGCTTCATGAAAGATAACTATTATACTTATTGACCATTAAACTTTAAGGTGATTGAAGATAGCAAATCCTTCCCAGAGACTGAGAAGTCTTTAATGGACATCTTACTCACTATTCCCTTTTGAAACTTAGAACACGTCGTATCAAACCATTTTGATGAACTTCCAGAAGACTACTCTCTTCTAGCCACACAAATACAGTTAAAGTCTTGAATGCAGTACATGTATTTGAACATATATTGTTACGCTTTGGATGTGAGGTGTTCCCCAAAAGCTTGTTGTGAAACAATGCAAGAAAGTTTATAGAAGAAATGATTGGGTTATGGGACCCTTAACCCAATCAGTGAATTAATCCCCTAATGGGATTTACTGGGTGGTACCTGAAGGTGGGTAGGGTGTGGCTGGAGAAGGTGGGTCATTGGGGGCATGCCTGTGAGATATATATATTTTGTATCTGGCCAGGGGAGTTGTTTTCTCTGCCTTCTGATCATCATATGAACTGCTTCCCTCCACCACACACCTCTGCCATGATGTTCTGCCTCATCTTGAGCCGCTGCACCTTAGAGTGGTATTTACTGCTTGCTCAGGCTCTGTGGACCAGTTCTGTTCTGGGCAACCAGGACAGAAACTTTGCAATCTAATGGTCCACAACCATGTCTTTTCCAGAGTGATTTGAATTCCAGTCTTGAGGAGAAGGGCTCTTTTCTTACATTTGTTCCTTACTTGGATATCTACTCAGGGTTCAAGAATATTCTTTTGAGTTATCTTTACCTTTTTTTATACAACACTATCTGATATACTTAATAATTATTTACATTAAACTTTTCCTATTCAAGTAATAATATGGTTTTTGCCTCTTGATTGAACCTTACCTGATGTGAGTAATTATAATTATTAAGGTTTATTAATTGTCAAAATGTATGGATTTCAGTGTGACATTTCCATGTGTGTATATATCATGCTTTGATCGTGTCAAGAATAGGCTCTTAATTCATTTATTTAAAAAAACTGAAGTGTGAAAAGAACTAGAAATATAGTTTGACAGTCTGCCAGAGTTACCTCCTTAAATGAGCTTAATATCTGATCACAATAAATTTTGTAAAAAAGCAGTAAGCATTCAAATTCTGAAAAGATAGCTGTCATTAAATCTAAACAAAAACAAAATAAAACCCTCAATCAAACTAAAAATTCAAATCTAAGTATACAAAAGCCTTAAACAACTGTCAAGTTTAAATTTTGCTATGCCCAAATGAATACCTTCTGCATTTAGTTTTAAAAAGTATCTGGGGAGAGTAGTTTTGATTTGCATTTCTCTAATTGCTAGTGTTAATAAACATTTTTTATATATTTGTTGATTGATTGTATATCATCTTCTGAGAAGTGTCTGTTCAGTTCCTTGGCCCATTTGTTGATTGGGTTGTTTGTTTGTTTGTTTGTTTGTTGTTGGTTTTTTTTTTTTTTTTTTTTTTTTTTTTGGTGCTTAGCTTTTTGAGTTCTTCATATACCCTAGAGATTAGTGCTCTATCTGATTTGTGAGTGGTAAAACTTTGCTCCCAGGATGAAGGTTCTCTATTACTGCACTGATTGGTTGTTTTGTTTTGTTTTGGTTTGGTTTTATTTTTGTTTTTGTTTTTTGCTGAGAAGAAGTTTTTATTTTGAATACAACCCACTTATTGATTCTTGATTTTAACTCTTGCACAATAGGAGTCTTATTAAGGAAGTTGGGGCCTAATCTGACATGATGGAGATTTGGGCCTACTTTTTCTTCTATTAGACACAGGGTCTCTGGTTTAATTCCTATGTCCTTGATCCACTTTGAGTTGAGATTTGTGCATGGTAAGAAATAGGGGTTTAATTTTATTTTATTGCATATGGATTTCCAGTTTTCCCAGCAACAGTTGTTGAAGAGGCTATCTTTTCTCCAATATATATTCTTGGCACCTTTGTCTAATATAAGATAACTGTAGTTATGTGGGTTATTCTCTGTGTCCTCTACTCTGTACCATTGGTCTACAAGTCTATTTTGGTGCCAATACAATGTTGTTTTTGTTACTATTGCTCTGTAGTATAGTTTCAGGTCTGGTACAGTGAGGCCACCTGCTTCACTCTTCCTGCTAAGGATTGCTTTAGTTATTCTGGGTCTCTTATTTTTCCAGATGAACTTCATGAATTCTTTTTCTATTTCTATGAGGAATGTCACATCAATGTTTATAGCAGCACAATTCACAATAGCTAATCTAGAACCAATCTAGATGCTCATGAGTTGATGAATGGATAAAGAAAATGTAGTATATATACACAATGGAATACTATTCAGCATTAAAAGAGAATAAAATCATGGCATTTGCAGGTAAATAAATGGAGTTGGAGAATAGAATGCTAAATGAAGTTAGCTAATCCCAAAAAACAAATGCCGAATGTTTTCTCTGATATAAGGATGCTGATTCATAATGGGGTTGTTGGGAGGAGCATGGGAGGATTAGACAAATTCTAGACAGAACAAAGGGGGAGGGGGAGTGGGCATGGGGGTAGGGAAGATGGTGGAATGAGATGGACATCAAGTACATGTATAAAGACACACATACAAAAAATATCTGAGGAAAGAAGGAAAAAAGAGCATTTGCTTTCTGCAATAATATTAGCACAAAAAATAAGCCACATAAAAGATGTTGGAAGTCTTATGTCTTCAGTCATGATACTTCGCACATTGTATGCAAAGTCCCACACATAAATGTTAGGAATGAGAATCATAATGCCAGTCTCACATGATTGTTGTAAATTTCAATACTTAGACCAGTGCTTGACATGTAGCAACTTCTCCATAAACACTGTTTATTAGGATTCCTGTTGTATTCATGACTTCTTTTTCATTATAATTGAGTATTATGACAAGAAGATTGCAGCTGCCTATAATAGAAAATGCAAGTGAACAAAGCCAGTCCTGCCCACCCATAGATAGTAGGTGAAACTAGCTTTCTAAACTGAACATAGTCAATGAAAGAAAGTAGATAGAGGCAGTATGGAGATTATGTAGACAAACAAAAAAAAATCATCTAAATAACTTAATTTCCCTCCACTTCATTCTCCTGCAGAACTTGCATGAATTCACCATATGATTTTACAGTGAAGAAAAATATAGCAAGGAATAAACAACAACAACAACAACAACAACAAACCATTTATGTGGTTTCACCATGTGCTTAGGGTTTTAAATTCTTTATACATATTAATTCATTCAGTTCATAAAACTACCAAAGATTTAGGCAATTTAGTCAAGGGTGGACTCAGGATTTGAATCTTACACACTATGTGTACCTAAGTACCTGCACCTGTGTACCTAAGATTTCTGCAAGACTCTCTCTCAACAAAGAGGTAATTTTTAATCCCTCTGACATGCTACAGAAAGTGACACAGAACTCAGATCTCTGGCTTCATTTCCCCTAACTGATCAACATATAGCAACTGATGAAAAAAGGATTAATGAGAGCTGGGGTTGTGGCTCAGCGGTAGAGTGCTTGCCTAGCATGTATGAGGCACTGGGTTCGATACTCAACTTCGCATAAAAATAACATAAAGATATTGTAGCCACCAAAAATTTAAAAATAAATATTTTAAAAAAGATTAATGATTAAATAAATGACATTGAAAAGAGGTGTTCCTAGAAAGGTTTTTTTTCCCCCCATTTGAACAATATTTTAAAATCTGAAATTCAATGACAAGAGAGACAAAGCACCCAGGACTTTCACCAACAGAATAATTAGAAAACATTCTCTAGTCACATCCCACTCAGCTTTTAAACCTTAACAATGTCTTTAGATTTTAAAACCAGAGATGACCAAGTACTTTGGAACTGGGGTCTTTCATGCCACTGGAAATCTGTGAACACTATCAATCAACTGTTTGATATTGAGGAAATCAATTAATCTCAGTTTCTTTCTTTTCAAAGTAAAAGAATTCAACCTGGTTATCTACAGAATAGCATGCCCCCATAAAAAATTGCTCCTACACATCTAACATTATCTCAATTTTTCCCCCTTAACCCATAGCTTCTGGTTTTACTTGGAACCCATGTTTATTGAATCTCCCATTGTGGATCTGGCATCCTGTTAAATATGATCAAATTAAAAGGGAACTTAACTGGTGAACCAAGAAATAAATAACACACAAAGAACCTTGAAATCACTCTGCAAGCCTCAGCTAGTTAATCCTCTCAACATCCCCATGGAGTCAAGCTAAACAATTTTCAAAGGTCAGATCTCATTGAGAGTCTGACTTATTTTATTAAAGTCATAGAAAAAACCTGAGTTCATGGATTATCCTTTCTGTCTCTTCCACTTTTCTCTTTTCCTAATTTCTGCCTCACTATCACTTTGCCCTAGAGGTTACAGGATAGCTAATGTATTTTTTTATCTCCCCATTTATGGAGAATTACAAGTATGAACTATTAATCCTACTAATATTAGAAATTGTATCCATACTAAATCACTATACTGTGTGTGCTCACATAGAAAATTATTGATGACCTTAGAAATCTCACAACAATTTCAATTTTATGAATTTATAAATCCAGAAGAAATATATTTCAGGTAACACAGATTTTTTTTCTATCTTTCATAAGTGCTGAAACTCTGTAAAGGGAGTTCAGTAATTTCTATTTCACCCATATATCTAAACCACTTTTCTAGGTTTCTCAGTTTAGAATGAAAATGCCTATGAGACATATTATTTTGGTTGGTGGTTCTCATTAACATTAGACAGGAGAAATCTCAGTACATAGATCAAAATAAAGGGACTATTTGGCAATAAACTGAAGGTATTGCTATCTTGGCCACTAAAAGAGAAAAGCAGAATTTGTAATGCCTGAAACAGACCATTCTATCGTGAGATGTCTCATTCCCTGATGAAATTCTGTCAACTTAGAGAATTTTTTTAAATATTTATTTTTTAGTTTCAGGGGGACATAATATCTTTATTTTATTTTTATGTGTTGCTGAGAATCGAACCCAGTGCCTCATGCATGCTAGGCGAGCGTGCTACCACTTGAGCCACATCCCCAGCCCCAACTTAGAGAATTTTTATGGAAATTTAGATAGTTCACTTTGTATCCTATAGAAAGTATTACGGGTTTTTTTTATAAGACTTACTGAGCTATACATAATAGACTAGAAAGGAAAAGATTGAAGTATGAGTAAATCTGCAGAAACAAAATGTGCACTGTTGTCTTCCTTAACAAACAGGAAGAAATCTGCTCCAAGGCTGTCATATTTTCCAAAATTGACACTTGATCAGAGGCAGCAAGTCTAATCTGCTCCTCCAGTTTTCAATGAGCACCTCTTCGGCATCCCACTCCTTCTCCCTTATCATCCCCTTGCTGTCTCCAGTTGTTCTATAGTGGTATATCCTCAGTTAATTAATTTCTTGTCAGACTGGAAACATCTAAAACTGTGCATAAGAAGTAATCAAAATAGTAAAGAAAATATTTGAACTTCCTATCAACTCCCCTAAAATTCTATGCTATCAGTGAATGAGACCCTGCACTCAAATGCATAATAATAGTAAACATCCCAGATGCACTGTAGTAAAGTTGTAAAGAGCGTGAATCTTGCTGGGCACAGCAGCCACGCCTATAATCCCAGTTTCTCTGGAGGCTGAGACAGGAGGATCGCGAGTTCAAAGCCAGCCTCAGCAAAAGCAAGGCTTTAAGCAACTCAGTGAGACCCATCTCTAAATAAAATACAAAATAGGGCTGGGGATGTAGCTCAGTGGTGTCCCAGAGTTCAATCCCCAGCACCCTCACCAGAAAAAAAGAACATGAATCTTGGAGACAGATGCCAGGGCGTTTTATATCCATAAAAGAGCTCTACCGTTAATATGGTACTTATAAAGATTAAATGAAAGAATACATGTAAAATACTTAGAATTGTGCCAGGAGAGAACTGTTTCTCTACCCTCACAGCACCATTTATTCTGTTAATCAATGAGCAGAGTAACATGTTGTTTGGCTGTGTCTTTTCCTTAAGATTGTGAGCTCTTCAAGGAAAGCAAAGTATTTTAATAACTCCTGTACCCTACACATAATAGGTAATAAAGTTGTACTAAAAAAATAATAGAACCTGTGCTATACAGGCATTAGTCATTGCTACCTCATCTGAGACTTTGTCTTTCAAAGTTCCCAAACAATGATCATTCATCATATTTGTCCTACACTCCAGGAAGAGGAAACTCATTACTTCCCAAGGTGATATATCTCACCTTTTAGATGAAATAGAATTTGGTGCATTCTATAATGAACCAAAATTTGTCTTCCTTATTGTTCCTGCTTGCTGGTCTGAGGCTTACCTTGAAGTTATAAAGAATGCAATTGATATCTGAATATAGTTATTTCATTCCAATTGGTCTAAGCTACATATTCTCTATTCCTGGAGACACATACATACAACATGGATGAGTATTTACTAATACTTGTCTATGGTTTCTTTTTAATACTTTTTTAGTTGTCAATGACCTTTATTTTATTTATATGTGGTGCTGAAAATCCAACCCAGCGCCTCACACATGCTAGGCGAGTGCTCTACCACTGAGCCACAACTCCAGCCCTTTGTCTTTGGTTTTACATAATAGAATCCAGAAAAGATGGATCAGAAAACAAGAGTAGTGCTTCCCTCATTCTAGAGGGAATTCTAAGGCACTGTTGGTTTGAAAATTTCTTTTTTTACAATACCCATATTACTGCCTCAAGCAAAATGCAAGTTAATTTTATATGACTGCTACTAAATTGAATCTCATCAACATATTCTGGGCTCTCAAATTATTTTCTGGTTTTTGTTTGTTGTGGGATAGTGGTAGGGAGGAGAGAAGAAGTAACAAAACAACTTTATAATTATCTCCATTAAATTCCATGTTGGCATCAGCCAATTATTTGAGTTTGTCAAAATATTTTTGGAAAAAATAAATAAATAAAAATAAATAAATAAATAAAAATATGTTTGGATTTTGATTCTACCAACCTTTGTTTCACCGTATATCACAAAGTGTCTTTTTTTCCTTTTGATCACCAAAAACACATAGTTGTCATATAATGAGGAGGACAGAGTACTGGGGAATCCAGTATTCAACTTTGATTCTATTCTCAAAAGTAATAAACTTAAGGTACTTCTTAATTGTTCAGTCTATCTGTGTACCTCATATATTTAGATTTATTTTTTAGGAATAGATGCTGATGACCTTAAAATGGTGTGTATTATCAAGAATATAAATAATCATCTGCAATGTTTAAAAGCAAGTTGAGGGACTGGGGTTGTGGCTCAGCGGTAGAGCACTCGCCTCATGTGCGAGGCGCCTGGGTTTGATCTTCAGCACCACATAGAAAAATAAATAAATAAAAGTAAGATATTGTGTTCAACTACAATTAAAAAAAGAAGAAGAAGAAATGTGTTTCTTTTTTAAAAAACGCAAATTGAGATTTTTAGAAAAAAATTTACTTATAAAATTATGGAAACAAGAAAAAAGCCATATGTTCAGGCTTTAAAAATCAGAATTAATTCATTAAGAATACAGAAAAGGGTATAAAATAAATTTTTAATTCTTGATCCTTTTGCTTATTCAGTTCCTGGGTATCTCTGATGGGTAGCTCCAGCCCTGAGAACTGTTTCTATGCCCACACAGCACCTTTTACTCTGTTCATGAATGAGCAGAGTAAAATGTTGTTTGCCTGTATCTTTTCCTTAAGATTTTGAGCTTTTCAAGGAAAGCAAAGTATTTTAATAACTCCTGCACCCTACACTTAATAGGTAATGAAGTTTTATTAAACAAATTATAGAACAAGAATACCAGCTGCATCTGCCTACAAATATAAGACCAATCATTATGTTAGGCTACATGAGGAATAGAGATTCCCCTACTCTGCCTTCCTCTTTTCTTCCATTAAGTGGGGACACCTTTAATTCTATATCTAAGAGACAAAATGCGAGTATCCCCACTAAGGAAGCAATGGTGTGGCATAAATTTGCATTAAATCACTAATTAGTAATATCAGCTACTCTTCCCAGGGCACAGTTTATACAGGCTGGGAAGTAGTAGAAAAAAGAGTATCCATCATTTCTGCTGATCCCAACCCTCAATTTAGAATGGATCTTACATCTTAGGGTCAGCCCTACTGTGATCATGGGCCAAGAAAAAGCAGCCTACCAGCAAATAGAGCCTAGAAAATTTTGTAGCTTCCACTTATATCATGTGTGAATCATGGATGCATCCTGTGGGTGCCCATTTTGCTCATCTGAACCAAGTTTCTCAAACACCCACCCCATATAGCCTAGCAGCCTAACTAATTCACATCATGATCAGAGTTATAGACATCATTGCACCCATGTCAGCAATTAAGAGACAGGGCTTCCTTGCCCTCCACTTTCTCCAGAGTCTGCTATGGAGGATTCTTCTTAGGAGGCCTTCCACCCGAGAACCTTCTTGAGTCTTAGCGGTGCTATCCTCATTCTTTTATTAGCAACCCCCTTGGCCATTCATCACTGCCTGAATGGGAACCTGACTTTTTGCCTTCCAGCCTCCAACTTAGGCTTGGCACCCTTTATCCCCCTCTTGCCCTGGTCACTTTACCATTCCTGGCTTGGCACCATTGCTCCTTCCTCTCCTCTAGGAATTTCTGCATTTCTGCCAAGCTCTGGCCACATGTGAGAGGAAATAAAAAGTAGAGTAGGGAGCAGGGAGTCGGAAAGGGAACCCATAGGAATAACAAAAATAAACATTTCCAACTGCCTTACATTCTTTGCTTAGAGGCAGAACTGGTCAGTGACATAGGTTTTATATTTTATGCACTCTGACAGAATTCCTTCAAAAAGCATCTCTAACTTTAGCTTCTTTGTCATGGCTTCGGGAGGCTCTCTCAGGCAATGCCCCAGAAGGCTGAGGCCAACATCCCCAGAAACAGCTAGCCTTATGGGAGCCTGGGTGTCCACCAAGTCCAATTGCCAAGGCAAATAGCACAGGGAGGGGACTCAGGATAAAACAGATCAAAGAAAGGGGCATTTCCCAGTTAAGACAGGAATACTGCTTTAAAAAAAAAAATGGTGCTTTTAAAATCTTGCTCATTCAAAAACATAAACTCTTGAGAAGTAAATTTTCCTCTCATCAGTGGCCATCTCACTTTTTTGTTTTGTTTTGCAATATTTACAGCAGTAGCTGGTTTTATATTTTTATTGTACCTGAGAACATTTAACATTTAATATTTCATCAGTAAGATAATTATAAAGCTGAAGTGCTAAAGGATATTATACTTAATTATATATTCAATGAGTAAATGAAATATTTTATATCACAACATTACTCAGCATTTTAGATACTTTCAAAATTATTCTTCCAAAATAATTCCATCATAATTAACAATATCTCAGATTTAGTTAACATGTCATCAAAGAGAGGACAGTGTTTTAAAATAGAAAAGAAACTAGACTAAGAATCAGAAGTTGTAAATTCTAGTCCTTTTACTAACTGGAACTGTGGATGAGGCCTCCTCAGACAAGACTTATCTGGACCAGGCAGGAGTTGAACTGGAAACTACTCAATTGCTTGTCTTTTTCCAGTTCAATAACTTGATGAGCTGAGAATGTCAGTAAAAAAACAAAATTGTATTTCCATTCAAAAGACTCCAATTTTAATCTGAGTATTGCCTCTAACTTCCTTTGTGACACTGAGCATTTACCCTCTTTTGTTTCCTCTCTGTCATGAAAAGGAAAAGGAATAGATGTGTCTATGAACATTTCCAGCTCTAAAATTTTATAACAGAAAAATGATTGTGGGGCATATGTCACCTTCCATTTGCATATAAAACCTGTTGCTCTGCTCCAAGTAGCCTGAGAAAATATACACATTGGTAAAGCATTTCCCTAGTATGCTAGAACATGCATTCTGCTACATGAAGAGTGAACCTGAGTTCTCAAAGCAGAAAAGCTGCCTGCAGAGCCTTCTTTGCTTCTCCCTTCTTCTGAGTACTTGAGCTCAGGCTGTGGAATCCAGTAGAAGCCTTATTTTATTAGGCTTATTCAATATATGAAACAAAAACAACTATATTTAAATTTGGTCTTTATTTTTTGCTTATAAACATAGTATTCAAAAAGTAACTTCTTAAAGGCTAAAAAAAGGCAATTATCAAATAAACTTACAATTTCTTACCTGAAAATGTGCTTTATCAAAAATATTTTTGTGTTTACAATTTCTAGCTTTTTGTTAAAATATCTTAACTATTCAGGTAAAGGGTCTTTGCTTCCAAAGGAAGTCAGAGTTACAGTCACGAGTGGCTTACAGAATATTTTCTGGTAGTTTTGCTTCATTTCAATATCTTGCCACAATTGGCTGTTGATAGCTACAAATAAGGAAGTCTTCAAGTCAGGGGATTTCTCAGTGGAAGTTCCCAGTTCAACAACGGGAGAGCTCAGAACAGTTTAAGTTGCATCGGTAAATCCTGTGCAAACAGCTTCCAGAATGTGTAACTGCATACATCTTTAAAGAGAAATACGCTGTGATGGAAGATTTGTAACCTGGAGAAGAGGTAACCAAATTTTAATAGTTTCTATCAATTCTTAACCTTGCCAGGTGGCCTGAATGTCCTCTTATGTATTGCAAGTTTTTTCCACTCTTGTACTTGCTGAGAAATGATTATGATTCAAAAATGCCTTTGTATTCGTTGTCACAGTTGGAAATTTAGCCTTTAAAAAGCCATAACCAAAGGAAAACTTAAAATACTGCCATCTTTTTGTTTTCTAACTTCAAGATGGAATTTATTATGCCTCTAATTGAAATGAGTTTTTAAAATTTACATCTGGAATAAAAGCCTTCTTCAATGAGTGATTTTTTAAAACATAATGGAAGACTGAAAGTTGTTGGGCTTTATATAGCTTGCTCATTTGAAAAGCCAATTAATATTAGATGTATTTATACTTTCTTTGGGTTATTATTTTAAAAAATTGACTCCAGCCTGATCCAACATATCCATTCAAATATCAACTCATTTAGAACTTTTCTATTTTGTAAGAATCACAAGATAATGAATATTTCATTATACTAAAGTATTAACCTTATATACAACCTACAATGCCTATTTTAGAATATTCAAACTTCTAGAATTACAATATTCTAGTCTTATTCTGGCCTTTTTATTTTCATAATATAAATGAATATTAAAGATCGTGTTATTGAGTGCCTGCTGGAAGAAAATAGTCATAAGTTATAATAGCTCTTAAGTGATAGAGAGCACTTAAATATATATTCATATCACTTCTATTTCAATGAATTTCTATTACAACTGCTCTGCCTTCTTATAATATTAAAATACTATTTAAGGGACGTCTTACCCAAGTATAAAATGATGGAGAAAAAGGAAAGTTACTTCACCAGGTCACAGAATAGTCACATCATTGCTAGCAGCTGTCTCCCTTTACTCTCCTCTCACTTGTCCACCCCATCTCCTCACCCCTCCAGGGTGCATTTCCATATGTGCACAGGTGGACACATTGTCTGCCTCTGGGATGACATGGAGTTGTATGCCCATCCCTACCTGCCTGAGATTCCTGCCTAACAGTCATTGGGGCCCTAGAGCAATGTCCAGTTATTTCTCTTAAATACTTGTGCTCATGAAAGAGATGGCAAACTGGATGATTCAAAGTGAATCTGTTAAATTTCCCTGAAACAAAGTTCTGGTTGGAATTTTATTAAACTTGTCCACTAACTTGAGGAAAATGATCATTCTTATAGTAGAGGACCCTCCTATCTGTGGATATTCTGTCTTTCCATGTGTTAAGGCCTCAGCAAACATTAGAGTTCCTTGTTTATTGTAAAACATATTCCAATATATTTTGTTTTGTCTTCTTGTGTGGGTAGTAGGAGTGATATCTTGAAAAGGATATTCTTTCCACTCTATTTCCTAACTAATTACTGCTAACATCTTGATTTCACAATTTAATCTTTCATCCACCACGTTATTGCTCTCTTATTTTTTCTAAATTAAGTCATTCACACGTGATGTTAAAATAGATTAGAAATACATAAATACATCTCCTCCCCGTTTTCTCCTCACCATACTGGCCAGAATTTCTGAAAGGGTGCTTAATAACAGAGAAGAGAGCTGTCAACCTTGTCTAGTTCCTGATCTCAGTGGGAATTTCCCTTCGTGGTTAACATTAAGAATGACGTTGGCTGTTGGTTTGAAATAAACACATTTGTTATACAAAACAAATAACTATCAAATATCCTAGTTTATTAAGGGTGTATTTTAAAAAGAAAATGATATTTTATGCTAAAGTATATTTGATGTCTTTCTGGAATCATTATACAACTGTATATTTTTTCTACTTCAAACTAAATAGTGTTCTGCTGTGACACAAAACAGTAATTGCATTTTTAAAAATTCTGTTACCCAAAATCATATTATTAGATTGCTTATGTAATAAAGGTAGATTTATAGCTACAAACTGTATTTTATTATTGCTTTGATTAAAATAATAAATTAACCAAAACCAAACCTACATATTTCCTCTTTTTCTCTTCAATCCACATACTTAGACGGCTCTCCTCTATTATTTTGGCTTCACAATTCAGTTCACAACTCAAGCTAACAGAAAAGAATGAAAACAATGTGGCATAAGCCAAGGAACCCTATCCAAGCAGAGCAACCAGATACATTAAAAAAACAGCTGTTCCTCTGCTTTGTGAAAACAGTTTTCTTCTTATTATTACAGTGTTAGTTGCAGACCACAATTCAGTTACCACTAATAATGGTATGCAAAATATATGTCAAATTGATTAATCTTGTATCATATTAAGAAAACATACTTAAAAAAGAAATGTTTATATTTCACTGGGAATTTTTGCATTTATATTCATGTTAAGTTAATCTATATATTTACTTTCTGGAACGTATCATTGATGGGTTTCTGTGTTAGGCTAACTTCGTAAATTAAAATGATAAAACTGCCAAAATGTTTTTTAAAAGTTTAATGAAAGTTATCTGTTTCTTGAAATGTTTAAAGGACAAATCCATAACACCGCTTAGCCTTGACCCCATTTTGGAGGGGAATTTCCAGTGTCTTCTATTTTTATTGATCTGTTCAAGTTTTATGCTACTTTTCACACAGTTTAATTGTTCATTTTTACTTTGAAATTATTCTATCAAATTTTTGAAATGTATTGGCATACGTGGTATTGTCTTGTACTTTTTTTATCATCTCCATAACTATATCTTTGTTATTGCTCATTTTATCCTTTCATGGAGATTCCCCTCCCACCCCATGCCCCACATTTTGACATGTCACAAAGTAAATCTCTTGGGTGTATCACTCTTATAGTTGGCTGATGTTTAAAGAATTCATTTTTAAAAATTTTTATTAATATTTTTAAGACCTTTTCAGACTAATTTACTTTTTATACTTCTCAGTTGGTGGGTTGAATATTTATTTTATTTACTTTTAATGCTTTTTATTTAAGGCTAGGAAATGTTTAGGACCATTTTAATTAAATCTTATAACTTTTGATATGTCATCTTACATTATCATTTTATATTTTTGGTTTTAAGGGGCTTGGGAGGTTACTGTTAGTTTGCTTTGTTTTTGTTTGTTTGTTTGTTCATTTTAGGTGCTTAGGTTTGAACCCAAGGCCTTGCACAGGCTAAGCATGCATTGTACCACTCAACTACACCCCAACCTCTATTTGATATTTTTTAATTGAAGTTTTATTTTCTCTTTGACCAAAAAAGTTATTTAGGGGGCTGGGATGCAACTCAGTGATAACACCCTTGATAGCATGCATGAGGGCCTGTCTGATCCCTAGTACCACCAAAAAAAAAAAGAAGAAGAAGAAGAATTAGGACAATGAAGGCTGGGTTTTGTTTTTGTTTTTTATTAATAGCTTTTACTTTTCCAAATAGCTTTAGATTTAGAGAAAAGTTAATACTCATGAGAGTTTCCATATATCACCATAATTTCTCCCACAACTCATAGCATCCCTTATTATTAATATCTGCACTAGTATAGCATATTTGTTATAATTAATCCAAAACTTTTAGTTTTGTTGATTGTTTTTGCTTTTATTTTGTTTATCTCTGCTCTATTCTTTAACAGTTCCTTTTCCTACTAACTTGATTTGGTATGCTCTTCTTTTTCTTGTTCCTTGAGGTATAAAGTTAGGTTATTGAGGTCAGATCTTTCTTCTTTTTAATGTAAATATTTAATGTTATCAGTTTCTCTCTGAGCACTGCTTTCACTAAATCCCATAAGTTTTAGTATGTTGCAATTTTGTTTTCATTCATCCTAACCAAATGTAATTTCTACTGTAACTCCTTCTTTGATCCATTTTTAAAGAATGTGTTGTTTGCTGGGGATGGCACACGCGGGTAAGGATCTTGAGTTCAAAGCCAGCCTCAGCAACATAGCAAGGTGTTAAGCAACTTGAGTGAGACCCTGTCTCTAAATAAAATACAAAAAAGGATTGAGGATGTTGCTCAGTGGTTGAGTGCCCCTGAGTTCAATCCCAGTACAAAAAAAGAATAGGTTCCTTAATTTTCACAAATTTATAAATTTTCCAGTTTTCCTTGAGTTATTGATTCAAGCTTCATTCCATTTTGATTGAGGAAAATGCTTTGTATGATTTCAACCTTTTTAAATATATTAAAAATTGTGACTTAAACTTTGTTTTCTCCTGGAGAAGATTCATGTCCACTTGATATTGGTTTGCACTCTGCTTTAGTTTGATGGAGTGCTGTGTTTATGTCTATCATGTCTACTTGGGTTACAGTATTGCTCAAGTTGTTTCTTCTCTCTCTCTTTTTTTTTCTATCCATTGTTAAATGTGGCATAATGAAATTTCCAATGATTATTCTAGTACTGTCCATTTCTCCCTTCAATTCTGTCAGTGTCTGATTACATATTTTAAGGAACTGTAGTTTGGTGGGTAGTATAATTGTTATATTTCCCTGACAAATGACCCGTGTGTGTGTGTGTGTGTGTGTGTGTGTGTGTATTTTTCTTATTTGTGTCCTGAAACAGTGTTTGACTTAAAGTCTAATTTTAGGATAGCCATCCATCTCTCTTTTGGTAAATATTTGCATGTAAAAACTTCTTTTTCATCTTTTACTTTCATCACTTTGTGTCTTTGATTCTAAAGTAAGTCTCTTCTAAATAGCATATATAATTTGATCATTTAATTATGGTGTATTATTCATTTTGACAAGCTCTACCTTTTGACTGAAGAAGTAAATCTATCTATACTTATAGTAATTACTAATAAGGAAGGACTTACTTTTGCCATTTTGATGTTTGATTTCAGTACCACTTTTCTTTCTTCCTTTTTTATTTCATACAAAGTAAAGTTATTGAGGCTTCATGATAGACTAATAGTAATGACATTTAACGAAACAAATC
This sequence comes from Callospermophilus lateralis, assembly GCF_048772815.1. NCBI lineage: Eukaryota > Metazoa > Chordata > Mammalia > Rodentia > Sciuridae > Callospermophilus > Callospermophilus lateralis. Next base: position 68,611,945 of record NC_135313.1, on the reverse strand, counting down.
CAATGAATATAACTATCAACAAACATTAAACTTTTCACAAAACATGTCATAACCATAAGGTTATGGCTTATAATCATTCACAGTAATCCGACTGCCTTTGCATCTGACAATAATATCCGCATACAAGTGAATTTGTTCACGATTAGCAAAATTACAAAATGAATCAAGGTCACTTAATCAACAGTCACAAGAACAAAAAAAAAAAATCTAGCATTGCAGTACTAAGCAAGAGGTTGCAGCTGGCCAGACATGATAATATTTGTCTAATTTTATTTAAGAATTTGGTACAACAAATAAAATAAGTATCTCCTTTTGAATCACTAGAAATAAAAACAACATTGGTTATAGTAACATAACTCACAATTCTGTAAGAACCTTCCTATAGTGCCATGTTTCGAGCTGCATGTCTGTCCTTGCTGCTGTTTGGTGAGCATGAACACTTATAAGTGTTCACCTTCTCCATGAGAAGCTCCTTTATACTAACTGAAAAATCCTTGCAAATCTGGTGACCCAGTCACCATCTCCATAACTAGCAAAAGCTTCTGCATGCTCTTATACCATTTTTCTATTCCTCACTTCCTCCATTACTACCTTCTTTTGCATTTAATTCCTTGCAGTGTACAGTTTTATTTCCTTTTCATTCTTTTCTTGTGTATTTTCAAAAGATATTTGCTTTGGTACTTGGTCACCACAGGGATTAAGATTAATGGAATAAATTTAGGACAATCTAAATTGAATTGATATCAGCTTGGTTTTAGTAACATTCAAAACTCTATCCTAGTTTAATTCCTCCCTTATGTGTAGTCACAAATTATGTATTATATGCCCATTCCATTGGATTTATAATTATTATTTAGACATTTGTTTTTCTAAGTCTTGTAGGAAATAAAAAGAATAGCAAAAAAAAAATACAATCATGCTGACATTTATATTACCTATGTAGTTACCTTTATTAAAGTTCTTTATTTCTTAATACAGTTTCAAACTATTTTCTAGTGCTCCCCCCACTTTTTTTTAGCTTTAAGGACCCTCTTTGTCATTCTCTAAGATTAAGTCTATTAACAGCAAACTCCCTCTGCTTTTGTTCAATGTCAACATTTTTTAATTTCTCCTTCATTTTTTGAAGGATAATTTTTATTGATCCAAAATTCTTGGTTGACACTTTTTCCTCCAGCACTTTAAATATGTCATCCCACTTTCTTCTAGTTTCCATATTTTCAGAGACGAATTGACTGTTAATCTTATTGAGGACCCACTGTGCACAAATGTGTCACTTATATCTTGCTAATTTCTCAATTCTTTGTCTTTGGCTCTTGACAGATCATAGCATTTCTCAATATGGATCTCTTTGAGTGGATCCTATTTGGAGTTTTTTGAGCTCCTTAAATGTGAAGTTTCAGTTTTTTAACTAATTGGAAGTTTTTTATCCATTTCTTTAAATATTTTTTTCCTGTGCCTTCTTACTTCTTCAAAAATTCCGTAATGCCTATGTTGGAAAACTTGATGGTATCCCACAAGTCTACTGGGTTATGTTCACTTTCCTTATCTCTTTTTTTCTACTTCTCCAATGGGATGATTTCATTTGTCACTTCTTCACATTCTCTGTTTTTTTATTTTTTCTGCCTCATCAAATTCTGCTATTGGACCTCTCTAATGAATTTTTTGTTTGTTATTCTCCTCTCCAGATCCAGAATTTCTATTCTGTTCTTTTTTTATAATTCCTACCTCTAATATTCTCATTTTATTAATAAATCATGTTCCTGATTTCCTTTAGTTCTTTGTCCATGGGTTTTCTTTACTTTGAACATTCTTACAATAATTGATTGAAAGTCTTTTTCTAGTAAGTTCACTATCTGAGCTTTCTCCATGTGAACTTTGAAAGACATTTTAATTGATTAATCATGATTACCCATTAAATTTTAAAAATCAATTGTATACAAAACAACCTGTAAGTTATAGAAATTACTGATGTTAGCCAATATAGTTTGAGTTCCTCCTATAAGTCAAACCCTATTCATATATTATTTCATTGTCCAAATACAACTTTTGAGGCAAAGTATTATTATTCCCTGTACTTGACAGTTGATGGCAGTGAGGTACAGGGTTAGTAAAGTCATATGGTTAGTGAATGACAATCCAACATACAAATGAGGCAATTTCTACAGAAACCTTACTCATAAGGCATGTTTTAGCCTCTCTCATCTTAAGTTTGCTCTTGTGAAGGCAACGACCACCCAGGCCACTGCTTAGTGGCTGTAAGTTTCTTTAAGATCAGTGGTAAAATTCATTCTAACTTCAGAAACATCCAAATGTGTATCTTGGAATTTTAAGTGTAATGCATATCATAAAGGAGATGCAACACAGTGAAATAGGATCCCATTGCTGAACCCACAGTCCTAAGCTACAAGGGAAATCAAGAGAAACCTTACATAGAACTAGACTTTTCAGCAGAGGTCTAAACAAACCAGACAAAATGTGAGGAAAACATCTTAAAGACTGAGGAAATCTCATTTACAAACATATGAAAAGGACAAAAGAGGGAACATTCAAGGTTTCAAAAGAGGTTCAAAATCACTAGGAGGAAGAGGCAAAATATGAATCTAGAGATGTGGGAATAAGGCTCATTTCAGGCTCAGAATTTGGATATCATACAAAGGTAATGGGAAAAGTTTTTAAATGACACAGGGACATAATAACATTAAAAATACAAGAAAAGGATGTTGGGGGTATTGTTCAGTGGTAGAGCATTTATCTAACATGTGCCACACCTTGGGTTCCATCCCCAGCCTGGCCAAAAGAAAAACAGATAAGATACAATGTGAGAACAGTTAGGAGGCCAGTACAAAAATTAGGAATTGATGGAAACTTGAACAAGGGGGCGGGGGGGGGGGGGGCAATGGAGACAGAGCAGTAATAGAGACAAATTGTGACAACAGAGATCTAAGTATGCATGCAAGAAATATTGCAGAGGAGTACTCTCACATGATTTACCTGATTGGGTGACTGATTAAATGTTGAGAATTAGAATTTTATTTCTTTGTTATATAGGCAATGTTTTCCTTTTCTTCTTTCTTTTAATGGTAAAAAAACAGACAATTTTAATACTACTTGTAGTTATTTACCTTTACATTTTAAAAATCCTAAAATAATACTTCTTCAGTTATCATAGTTAGAATGAAATTCTTTCATTTCCTTACCTCCAGATATAGAGAATATGAAAGAGTAAATAGTAGAATACTTTTACATTTTGATACTTCCCTGTCACCCACTTGAGTTTTGTTGTTATAATTGGAAAGTTCATACCATATTATTATTATCAAATTATTTATTAAATAATTATTTTATCTTATATCTTAATACTTGTATATTGTAATGCCACTGTGTAGTAACTGTCTGATTCTTATATATATGTAATTCATAATAAACTCTAAATTCCTTTAAGGTAGGGCTGTGTCTTGTTCATCTTTCTATCCCTAAATCTTAGCAAATAGCAAGCATTCACAAAATATTTGCTGAATAAATGATATTACATTTAATATTGAATTTTTATCAGGATAAACCAAGATGTTTAGCCTCTTTTCATTGAGTTATTTTCTTTTCTAATGAAATTATTACATTGGATCAAAGTATTATTTCACATCTCTTCTGACATATCTGTGGTTGCTATTTCTTCTGTTCCACTTATCCTGACATCTTCTTCAGAAATAAGTTGGAACGTGATCTTGCCATTATTTCATTTAGTGGTTAGCATCTGTTTCCTTTCCATTCCCTTTCTGGGAGAATTTTTCAAGCTTTTACTCTAGTCTTTGATTAAATATTATGCAGTATTAATTTGCATCCTTATGTCTAAGAAATATTCAAATTTTGCTATTCCATGTTCTGTGTCCTTAAAACCTAACTTATCCAACTTTGTTTTTATTTTTCCCAACATCTAGTTCTCTCCTTATTTTAGTCTAATACCTTATCTTATATTTCATCTCTTTTTCATGGAAAACACAAAACAGCTTCTTTTTATTTATCTCTGCTTCTAGTAAATCATTTTCCAAAGTGTTCACTTTCTTTGTATTTTGAGGACTCTCCTTTATGCAGCATAATCTTTTTGTTTGTTCCTTTGTTTTTTGGTACCGAGAATTGAACCCAGGGGCAATTAACCACTGAGCCACATCCCCAGTTGTTGGGAGTTGCCCAGCTCCAAAGACTAACTTCCTCATCCCCCAAGAAGAGCCGTCCAATGGTGAGCCCTGCTGGCTCACCTGATCCTTACCCACCAATCAGACTAGCCCTGCTGGCTCACCTGATCCTTACCCACCAATAAAAAAGCACCCCATGCCAATTGTCAAACCACTCCCGACTCTATAAATATGCAGAGCTATTCCTCAATAAAGGGGCATTTGCAACGATGTTGAACCTTGTTTGTTCTTTTAGCCCTTTTGTGTATTTTATTCTGAGACAGGGTCTCCCTGAGTTGCCTAAACTCTCCCAAAGTTGTTGAACCTGGCTTTGAACTTGTGATCCTCCTGTCTCAGCCTCCTGAGCTACTGTGATTACAGGTGTGCACCACTGCATCCAGCTCCAAAATATTTTTTTAAATATTTTTGTTGTTGATGGACCTTTATTTTAATCATTTGTTTATATGCAGTGCTGAGAATCAAACCCAGAGCCTCACACATGTGAAGCAAGCGCTCTACAACTGAGCCAGAACCCTAGCCCCACAAAATATTTTTAATAAGCTTACAGTTTCCCATTTTCATCCCAACCACTCCAACATTGATGCCACATCTCTGCTTACTAACAAGAGTTACATATACTAATGAGTGATGAAAAACTGAAATAAAATTATGTCTCTCTTTTAAGGAATTATTCCTTGAATAAATGTCTGAACTCCCCAGGCTTCATTAAACACATTGTATGTCCACTCTAAATAAATAAATAAATAAATAACACCATTTTCAGAAAAGAAAAATAGATGACACCATTTCAACCCCAAATTCACCCACCTAAAATAATTCTACCAGCATTCATGCATATTTCATATATGCACTCTCTTCTCTTTGTGATAACATCATGGGGATAGAAAAAGCAAAGACATATATATTTAAGAAATGCGTACATACAGAATTTTTTTCCTTATTAAAAGCTTTAGCACCCTTATATTTCAAAATGCCTATGCATTCAGCCTTAGCTTCTGAGTGGATTATTAAATTCTATAATTTAAATCAGAAATCTTCAAAATCCTTCCCCAAATTTATTCAGACTTAGTACTGAATAGTCTAGACTTCATCAAAATTAAAATTTTCTGTTGCAAAACATATTGTCTAGAGACTGGAAAAATAAGTCACATAACTGATAAAGGAGTGTTATCCGAAATACACAAAGAATACCTAAAATTCAGCATTAAGAATGCATATTCCATGTTCATACAAATATGTCAAAATAGACCCTAATATCATATGTTACTAAAAAGAACAAATAAAAAAGAATCATGATTTTATTATAAGAAAAAGTATTCAGCAAGCTCTAGATACAACTATGATTTAATACTGTTTATCTTTAATTCATTCAGTAAGCAATTGTCAAATGCCAGCTATATGTCAGACACCAACTAGGTGCTAAGGAAACAAGGACAAATAAAACCAATGTCTTGACAAAGAAGGAGGAGAGGGGAGGAGGAGGAGGAGGAGAACAGAAGAGGAAGGAGAAGGAGAAGGAGAAGCCAAGGAAGGGAGGAAGGGAGGGAGGGAGGGAGGGGGGGAAACCACCAAATTAAAAAATGAACCAAAGACTTTATAGGTACTTGCCCAAAGAAGATATACAGATGACAAATAAGCATATGAAAAGATGCTCTCCACCTCATATGTCATCAGGAATTTGCAAATAAGAAAAACAATTAGATACCATCTAATACTTGTTAGAATGACCAAAATATACAACAGTGACAACACCAAATGCAGGCAAAGATTAGGAGTAACAAGGACTCTCATCATTTGCTGATGGGGGATATAAAATGGTGCAACTACCTTAGAAGATAGTTTGGCAGATTCTTACAAAACTAAACATAACTTTACCAGAGCATCTAGCAATCATACTCCTTTTTTTTTTAAAGAGAGAGTGAGAGAGGAGAGAGAGAGAGAATTTTTTTTAATATTTATTTTTTAGTTATCGGCGGATACAACATCTTTGTTTGAATGTGGTGCTGAGGATGGAAACCGGGCCGCACGCATGCCAGGCGAGCGCGCTACCGCTTGAGCCACATCCCCAGCCCCTATACTCCTTTTCATTTACGTAAAGGATTTGAAAATGTATTTCTCGGGAAAGTCAGCACATCATTGTTTATAGCAGCTTTATAGCATCACTCTGGTGAAGGATATTGATTATGGGTAGGCCTAAATGTGTGAGGTCAGAGAGCATATGGAAAATTTCTGCTCCTTCCTCTCAGTTTTTGTGTTAGCCTAAAACTGCTCTAGAAAAAGCCACGTGTTTGTTCTTTTATTTTTAATTTAAAGCAATGGTGTATTGTCATGTTTAACTCAATTGTACACTACAAGAAACTTCAATTAGTCCAAATGCTATATACACGAGAAATTTCTGTTTATTAAAAAACAAAACATAAAAAAACAAAACAAAAAAAATGTTTGTTTATTGGTACTGAGAATTGAACCCAGGGGTGCTTAACCACTGAGCCATATCCCCAGCCCTTTTAAAATAGTTTATTTAGAAACAGGGTCTGGCTGAGTTGCTAAGTGCCTCCATAAATTGCCAAGACTGGCTTTGAACTCGCACTTTCTGCCTCAGCATCTTGGGGCGCTGGGATTAACAGGCATGCACCACGACGCCCAGCAAAACAACAACAACAACAACAAAATCCTGTTAACTATGGTTTGGCTTTGACTTTCAAAAATGAGCCCAATATTCAAGCTAACCAGAATATGCAGCAATTAGGCAGATTTTTAAATCCTTGAATTTATTGGCCTAAGAAAACAAGTATAAATGAGGTAGCCACCACCTGATCCTCTTCCTCCAACTAGGAAACTTATCTCCCGGTATCTGCCTATAATTTCTATCTTTAAGCATAGCTAGAAAATGGAATAATGAGGACATTTTAATTCATGAGAAATATTCTATTAAAGTTTTACTTCCGTTCACCAACCATTCAACCTTAGCAAGTGCATTTATTGAAAAGTATTACTAATTGGGCAAAAAACACATGGATGCATGTTTCTCAAACAAATAGATAGCATTTCTCAAACTGCTGTCTTTAACTCCCTGAATCACATTCACGTGAAGATCTATTGAAAATGCAAGTTCCTTGGCTTCACCAGGCTTCCTCTGAACCACAATCTCTAGGGGTTCGTCGGTGGATCTACACGTTAAGCTTCTCGGGTGATTCTTGTGTACTCTCATATACAGGGTATTAGACCTGGTTACTTATTTTAACCAAAATTTTAGCAAGCCCCTAGGGAGACCTTGAAACTTGACATTGGGATCTCTTCCGTGGCTGCTGCGTTTCCTGTAGGGGAGACCCAGCGGAGCCGCGGTGGGCGGGGCCGGGCGGGGCCGGGTGGCGGGGAGGAGCCGGAGGGGGGGTTGGCCTGGCCGGGCAAGGGTAGAGGGTGCTGCATTAAAGGCTCCGCGCAGGCGCTGCCCTCTGAACTGGAACGGAAAACAACTTCCGGTTGCGGTCTCTAGATCAGGTACCGGCGACCTGTAGCGTGAGAGAGCGTGGCGGAAAACCCTGAACTGTGAGTAAAAAGTTCGTGAGCGAATTGGTATGTCCGGATCCGTCGAGCAAGCCGACGGAGAACTTTGTGTGAGCTAGAGGGGGGCGCTGACAGTTTGGGCGCAGCAATGAGAAAAGCTGGAGTTGCGGAGGCAACCAATTCGCGAGAGTGGGGAGGGATTTTGTGCGAGAGAAACCACGCCAGTTGGCTTTCCGGAGCCGACCCGAGGGACTTTCCGGGCCCACGACGTCGGCGCAGCAACGCCCCCGCGGCCAATGCTGCTGGGGAGAAACATGGCCCCGCTCTTTGGACCGGGAGGTGGGGACTGCAGGGTATGCATGCGGGGTGAGCAGTGACCCTATCCAGAGGGTCTCCCCCACCTATCGGGAGAGGGACTGCCTCCCAGAAGCAAGTACGAGGGTGGTCACCCTTTTGAAAGCGTCTTAATAGGTTCCTTCTGTTGTTTTTCCCAAGGTAGTTGCACAATTTTGCGCTCTACCTTCCTGTGGGGTGTCATCATAGTCTTGTCAATGAGAAGTTGGGTAACTTGCCAGAGGGTCACAGAGAGATTGGTTGGCTGACGCGGAAAGAGCAGAAGCAATCCCCGTCCGCAGTGGGACCCTGACGTTAGGTGAAGTCCTCGCACGGGTGAAATCGGACTAGTAAGGAGCTACAAAAGCAAAAGACTGCACTCGTCAAGAAGTAGGAGGAGGGATGATACTCAATTGTGCTCTTGATGTTATATCAAGACCTTATATCAAGCAAAAGTAAAGCAGCCTTTCTGTCATTTAGCTCATGGGAGAAAGCTTTTGACAAGGTGTAAGGGAGAAATGGTGTAAAGGAAGTGAAGTGATGTGAAATAGAAGAAAAAGAAAGTGATCTGCCTTCTTACCGGGGTTGGAATACACGTTTTTAAAAGGAAAGGTAGCAGAGATGCAAGAGCTGTATTCTGTTGAAGAATTGTTTTGTTCCCCACTTTGAAAGGAGTGGTGAACCCTCAAATGATACAGCCGTGTACAGAAAGTCAAACCCTTTTAAGCGCTTTTCCCAACCGTGTGTAATCCAAAGCCTTCCACATCTCATTTGTGCATTTGTTATTTTACTTTCTTATGAAAATGAGATTTTCTATGCATATAATTATATAATCTGCTGTTTCAGAGAAAAAATGTGTAGCAGAAGTCTTGCAATATGTAGCTCTGTTTATTGTAATATCACAGTGCTATTCCTTTGTCTAGATGTACCATAATGTAGTTAACCATCACTTAATAGGCCCTATCCATGTATTTTGCCCATTTTTCGCAATTATTTTTCTGTTTCTCATTAAGATACAGATATATTAACCCTTCGTGAAATATGTGGTGAATATTTTAAAGACCTATCAGTCTTTTGGTTTAAAATTCCCCATTTTTTTTTAATCTCTTATAAGAAAGTCTCACTCAAATCTTCTATATTGTGTGTTAATTCCTTTTTAAGCTTTACTCTTTTGAAATCTAAAAATTATTTTTGTACGTTGTATAATATAGGGATTTAATTTTTTCTATGTTTTCATGAATGAATAATCATTTTTCCTGAAATAATTTGTTGAAAATCAGTTCTTTACCAACTGGCTAGAATATCTTCTTAATATAGTAAATTCCCATGTGTCAATGTCTTTTTTAAAAAGATTCACCTGTTGCCTTGATCTGTTTGTTACTACCTGTATAAATACCTGTCTGCTTTGATTATGACATTTTTTTAGTAATTCATAGGGCAAGTCCCTCTTCATTTTTCTTTTTCAAAATTGTCTTGAATATTATTGCATTCACATTCCACTAAAATAATCTTTAGGGGATTTTAGCCATTATGTTTATATATCTGGCCAACTTTCTAAATTTGTTAATTTTGATACATGCTCTTAAATTTTTAAGAAAACAATCATTTAAATATAGTAATCTTATCTCTTCCTTTGTATTTCTTTCCTTTAAAGAATTGCTACCCTCTCTAGAAAAGTGATAAATAATAAAAATTCTGGTTGTCCTTACCTTGTTTCTTGGTTTAGTGATTTTATTCTGTCACCATTAAATATGAGATATACTATTAATTTCTAATAACTATTTATCAAGGAATTTTCCTTTAATATTTCCAGTTTATTAGAATTTTTACAGAGAACAGATTTTGGATTATGGCCAAAATCATTTTTTGGCAGGCATGGGAGTCTGCATTGGCTAGCACTTTGAGAACAGTTTTAAATAATAGTTGTTGGGTGCTCATTTGGTGTATAATTTTTTTATTGCATTAAGACAATGTCTTTATTACTCCTTAAATAAATATTTTTAATCACAAATGAAAGTTGAATTTCTTAAAATGGCTTTTTGGCATCTATCATAACCTGTGTTTTTCTTATTTGCCTCTTAGTTTGCTAGAATAATTTAGCATATTTTCAGTTTTGAACCAGTTTACACCTGGTCATAGTAGTAAAATATTTAAGTATATACTGAATCCTTTTGGTAATTTTTAATTTAAAATCAGTTATTAAGTTTCTTTTTCTGTGTTACCTGTGCCATATTTTAATAATTAAGGCAATGCTGGCTTCCTAAAAAGAACTTGGAAGATTTCCTTCCTGTGCTCCAAAGGAGTTTTAAGTAGCATAAGAACTCTCCTCTTTTAAGATCTAAAAGTATTCATTCATAAAACCACCAGCATCTGGGAATATGTTGTTCTTAAGATATCAACAACATTCAGCAAAGTGGTCCAGAACTTAAACAAAAAACTCCTTAGAGTAAATCCAAATAAATGAAAAGGTCAGACACCAATACTGTCAAGAGAAAAGAGCTGTTTTACTGATCTTGATCAAAACCACACACACAACTTTTTTTTTTTAATTGTCAAGGAAAAATGCTATAGGTAGACAGACTGATGAGTAAGATGCATTACTATTCTTTTTTTCTTCTTCTCCAGTTTCACAATGAAAGAAAGAGTACTGCTTCTACATGGGCAAGTTCTTCCATACCATGAGATAAATCAGGAGTGAAACAATTGGGATACAATTAGTTTCACTTTGTTGTCACTAGCTTCCTGATTTTGCCAGGAAATTTCTTGCTTTAAAAGTAATAGGCATGGGGCTGGGGCTGTAGCTCAATGGTGGAGCACTTGCCTCACAAATGTGAGGCACTGGGTTTGGTCCTCAGCACCACATAAATAAATAAAAATCTTGTGTCCATCTACAACTTAAAAAAAAAAAGTAATAGCCATGCTTACATTCTACTCTAGCCAAATCCCACAGATGATTTCAAAATAAGCAGAAAAGAAAATACATAAGCTTAACCTGCTTTATTTTTTTTGATATGAAGTGAAAACCATTGGGATAGTTTAGGATGTGTATGGTGTGTGTACACAGAGCAGGAGACTTCTAAAGAATACAAGCCAACCATCTAATAAAAGCCCACCTCTTTGCTAAAGGAGTAGCTCGTTTTTAATACATAATTAATATTGTTAAGTAATATTTGGTAGAATTATTAACTTTTTTAAAATGATGATTCCAAATACTTTTTGGTCACTTTCAAGAATATGAACTTAGGCAGGTAGTATAATTTAACAATATGTATCTGAAATATGAAAGCTACTTTACAACACTCAGGTTATTTTCAGTAGGGTGCAGGCAGTATGTGAATGCTTATATATTTATTTTACTTTATGGTCTATTAATGTAACAAGTAATAGCCAAGCTGACATGACGGGTGAGAGGAGGGGATTGTCCTGTAACAAAGAAAGATTGTGTGTTTTTAAAATCATATCCGTTACCCAAAGGTAGATGATAGACTTTGATACAAAACTTCTTTATTCTTATACAGTACATGATCTTATTGGCCATTTTGCCTTTTTTGTTTTCCTACACTTTATAAACATATGTTATTATGTAATTTAACCCATTTGTGTTCAATTATGCTAAATCAAGTTTTAGTTTCTATTTCTTATAGGGTTTATGCTGTGGCTGCCACTTCTCCCCTGCTGTCTCCTCTGCTTGCTGCCATGATTTTGAATCATGAGTAAATGTAGAGAGGAGACTATTACTTAGAATAGGTAATGAAAATCTCTTTTCAATCAAGATCATGAATTATCTTTAAGAAGGTAGGTAGTCAAAGTTGTTTGAACCAGATGCTGTATTTGACAGCTATTCACAGGCAATTTATGCAATCCATGCAACTGAAAATAAGTTGAATCCCTAATCTATAAATTCTTTTAATTGTGGTAGGCTACACATAGAATTTACCAACCATAACCATTTTTAAGTATATAGTTCAGTAGTATTGACTGTCACATTGTTTTGCAAACAAGAAAAATTATTTTTAAAGGATTGTTTTTAAGGGAAAAGAATTTGGGGTGATAAATAATGGTAATTGTCTCATGGGAAAATATCCTGGACAGTAACTTGACTTTTCTTCATTTTACCTTCAGATATAAACTCTACATAATGGTACTTATCAGTAATAAGTAATTAAACAGTTTGATTATGACTAATCTGCAATAGCTTTTACTTAACCACCAATATTTTCTTCTTTATAAGTGAGAACAGTCTACTGAAAATTGTTAACAGTGAAAACAAAGTCTGACTTTTTAGTCATTAAGGAATTACTTTAAGTTCAGTGGACTAAGAAAACTAATGTGAGTTCCATTTTTAATGGTTACTTAGTAAGTTGAAGATATGAGTTCTTAAAATATTTCCAGTAGGATGATAGGAAAATTTTTCTATTGAGAAGCAGAACAAACATAATTAGGTAATCGTATTATGGAGTGTTACTTAGATCCTTTCAAGCAAAAGGATATATTTTTAAATTATGTGAAGAAAATTTATTGGAACCAGACAGCAATCAATTGTTATTGTGGGATATTTAAAATGATTTTAGTGTCCATAAAAATTTATTCCATAGCATTTACTGTAATATAATTTCATGAGCACATATATTTGGTATCCCTAAATTAGAAATGTCTTTCCTTTGATATTGATGTTTCTCAACTTTTAAAAATCATTATTTCTTCCTGACAAAAATCTCTTGAGTCAGAAGAGTCTACTTCTTTTTCCCACATAGTTCTATTCCTCCATTCTATCCAAATACAAATTTTCTCTAGTTTTCTCATTCACCAATATTCTACAGAGCTCTGATTTAGATGATTTATGGAAACAGATTAATATTCACCATTTTAAGTTGCATGTCCTTTCTTTTTCATCTCACGGCCCCTATTCATAGGGGAAGATTTCCCTTAAAGATCACTCATGTGGCTGGCCATGTAGTAAGAATTTTTTAAAATTGAAATTTTTTTAAAAAGGACTGGGGATGTAGCTCATTGGTAAAAACTCCTGGGTTCAATCCTGACTACACACACACACACACACACACACACACACACATGAAAAGAAAAATCACTCATGTCTGAGCACAACTAACTGAGCAGTGCCACATTTATGTTAACATAAGAAGGACAGAACATCACATGCCCAGTTTCCTTCTAGTTGTGCACTTCTACCAGTAACATTTGATAAACATCTTAAGAGAAAGAAGTACAGTCGTGCCCATATGAAATTTTGGTTAGTGATGGACCACTTGTGCTACTTTGGTTATACCATCCAACCTAGATGGTATGCCATCTAGGTTTGTGGAAGTGCAATCTATAATGTTTATACAATGACAAAATCACCTCATGACACATTTCTCAGAATGCCATCCCCATGGTTTGGCAACCCATGCCTATACAATGGAAACAAGGAAGTGAAGCAAAGTTAAGACTCATGGGTGAGGTCTTTGATGCTGAAATCATTTATCTCTTGAGAGATAGAATAGAAAGTTTCACCAAGTTCTAACATTCAGAAAAATAGAAAACCTTGACTGGGTTCAGTAGTTTTGCATTTGATCAGTGGAATTGTCTTGTTTATCCTGATAAATGTAGCCAACCAGCTTATGAAAAAATATAAAACACAGGCTGGACATAGTGGCTCATGCCTTTAATCCCAGCAGTTTAGGAGGCTGAGGTAGGAGGATCACAAGTTCAAAGCCAGCCTCAGTAACTTAGGGAGGCCCTGTCTCAAAATAAGAAATAAAAAGGGTCAGGGATGTGACTCAGGGGTTATGTTTGACCCTTGGGTTCAATCCTTGGTACCAAATCCCCCCACACACACACACACACAATTGTGACACTGCCAGATCTATGATAATTAAGTATTTTATTATAGCATCTGCCTAATTGGAATACCGTTTAGCGCAGTGGGCTATGGGTCTATTCATAACCAAAGTATATAGCCTGGAAAGTAGAAATAAAGGTAAACTGTTGTTTGAGGAATCATGGTATATAACTCTCTTAAAGTGGGAAATGATAATAAATACATGTTAGAGGTGACATTCTCTTCCATTTTCTTTCTTCAAGTAAGGAAAACACACTTATATTTTCAAGGGTCTTTAAAGGTCTGTCTTACCATCCAATGTAGAGGATGTATTATATATGTATATGTGCTATGTTATTGACTGATTCTCTGCTTTTTGCTCCTGATGATTTTGGCAAGTGAGAAGGCAGACATATAGTTAAGAAAAAATGTTTCTCATTCATTTGTCTCTTCCTTTGCTAACATGCCAACTTTTCTGGTACAGAATGTGACTTTTTCTTATTATTCATACCCCAAGAGGTTGGGAAAGGCTGATGCCTTTTCTGAGACAGAGTAGAGAGGGTAGCAGTTATTCAAGTTGATTTCCTTTCCCCATCCTGAAACTACTTTAGATTTGAGTTGACCTCTCACCACAAGTGTAAACCCTAGGAGAACATTGACCCAGAAGTAGAATAGGCTTAGCAGTGGGGAAAACCCAGGAGAGGGGCCTTTCCCACCTCCCAAATCACCCACAGGATCTCTCAGCCCACAGGAAAAAAAAATAGATTTTCTTAAAGAATTACAAATCATACTGGGGTAGAGATGGTAGAAACCTTTCTTTAAAGCCTGGGATTTTCTTCAAACTTGGGCTCCCAATACATGCAACTGATCAAAGTTCAGCTGTTCTGGTTGAAATGCACTATTAGAGGTGGAACATTGTTTGGCTCCTATACCCCCAGATTTGGTAGAGCTCCTGAAGCAATGCTTATCCTTGATTATTACTTTCCTTATCTAGGATTGATTGATTGTCATTTGGCAGAATAATACTGACTCAGAAGGAACAGAACTTAAGACACCGTGTTTATGAAATAAGGAGAGAAGTTCTTTTTAAAAAGTAGGAAAGATTGGGAGAGTTAAGAGTACCAGATGATTTAGTATCCACATAATAGGAGTACTGAAAAGAGATGCAAAAATAAGGAAGTACGTGTGTGTGTGTGTTTCAAGAAAATTCCCAAGATATGAAGAATGAGTTTTCATATTGAAAGGGCCCATCAAACACCCATTGCAATGGATATAAATTTCAGAATATACTGGACAAAGACAGGAAGTGGATAGGAGCCCACTAGTTTCTAAAGTGGGAAAGATAGGTGAAGTGCAATATCAGGAATCAAAATGGGTCTGGGCTTCACCAAAAACAAACAAATGGAAGCTAGAAGACAGCATAGCAAAGCCTTCAAAATTCTGAGGAAAAATTACTTCCAACCTAGAACTCTTTATCTGGTCACATTGTCAGGTCTGAAGGTAAAGATATTTTCAGTTAATGCAAAGTTTCAAATTTTTTTACTTCCCTAACACTCTGTCTTAGGAAGCTGCTGAAGATTTGGGCCATCAAATGAAATGTAATACGAGAAGAATTAGGATACTAAAAATGAGGGATTTGATTAGAGGGAGAGATGGGCAAAGGAAATTCCCAAAATACAAAATGAAAGTAAGTCCCAAGATTAGAGGGCTTTCCATCAGACTTAGAGAGCAACCAATCTAGATTTAACAGAAAATTCAAGGAGAGATTCATCAAAGAAGACGAAGTTGATAGAATATCAGAAGTGTCTTAATATACTGAGAAGTTATATTACTGATAATTGGAAGTAAAGCAAATAAAAAATGTGGTAGGGGCAGTTTTCAGGAAAGGAAAAGCAGCCATAGACTTAAGCAATGCATAGTAATAAGCAAGTACAGTAAAAGCTGGATGTTAATCTAATTAAAATAGGATAAATAGCTATTAGGAGAATGAGGAGAATGGAAGGAGCGGGTGTTTAGAGACAACTGAATTCTTATTTTGCATGGTAAAAAGACAAGTAAAACTGAAAAATCAGTAGTGGAAATGCTACGTATTATTTAGAGATACACAGATAAATTCCAAAAAGAATCAGCCAAAAGAAGTTTTTGCTAAGGTGCAGTAGGAAATTGGGAAGGAAAAATAGGACTATTGTTTTTCTTAAATCTTATAGAGCTATTTGTCTCATTAAGATACAGCTATTTAGCCAAGTGCAGTGCACGCCTATAATCCCAGCCCCTCTGAAGGCTGAGGCAGAAGGATAGAGAGTTGCTGAGGCAGCCTTAGCAAGGGCTAGGCCCTGAGCAACTCAGTGAGACCCTGTCTCTAAATAAAATACAAAGTAGGGCTGGGGATGTGGCTCAGTGGTTGAGTGCCCTGGGTCCAATCCCCAGTACTAAACATATATATAAACAGCTATTTATAGGTTTGATAAAAATAAAAACTAAATTAGGTCCTGTGAGCATATATGGTTATAGGATTGGTGTAATTCTACATAATGTACAATCAGAAGAATGAGAAGTTTTATTCTGTTTGTGTAAGATGTGTCAGAGTGCATTCTACTGTCATGTATAACTACTTAGAACAAATAAAAAAAAACTAGGGGCAAGATCTAATAAAGATTGTGATTTCACATCAGAGGGATATGGATTTATCTGGTTCTTGCATTTTCTAATTTGGGGACCTTAGTCAACTTATTTACCCTTTGAAGTGCTGTTTCCTCATCTATAAAAGAAAGACCACTTATGCTCCTATAGAGGGAAGATTAAATATGAGGGGGCTTATGTAAAGCTCCTGGCAATTAGGCATCACTTTCTACCATTCCTCTCCTGTTTCTCATGAGGAAGTAGGGAACCATTCTCTTCATTTTTAGGATACTTGCTATTGAAACAGAAGATTTAAATTGTTCTGGTTAGTGGCTTTGTGCCTCTTTGGATTGAGGGCATGCCATTGGGATCTATGTCTTCTCTCAGTTCTGAATTTGAGAATTTAAATGGAATTGGGATGATTAATTATTGATAAGAAAAACATCATTGCTGCTTGGTAGGAGAAGGGCTATGGTCACACTCAAATTCTTCCACTAGACTATCATTATTAGTAAAAAAAAAAAAAAATTATATACACTGATGACTATGGGAATTCCATGGAAACAAAATTAATAAAGGGCTGTTGTCCTGGGCCCTCTACCAAAGTACCGAAAAGAGAGAAGGTCTACCTTAGCAACTGCTGTTTTTATTTCCATATTCTATCCTGGTCTTCTGGAACAATTAAAAAACCAAACCACGGGGCTGGGAATATGGCTCAAGCGGTAGCGCGCTCGCCTGGCATGCGTGCGGCCCGGGTTCGATCCTCAGCACCACATACAAACAAAGATGTTGTATCTGCCGATAACTAAAAAATAAATATTAAAATTGTCTCTCTCTCTCTCTCTCTCTCCTCTCTCACTCTCTCTTTAAAAAAAAAAAAAACCAAACCACTATTAAAAAAGCCATTTTATGAAAGCCTATTTTTCTTTATTGGTACATGTTTGTATAGTATTACAGAACTTTCCCAATTATGATTGCACCCTCCCCAACCTTTGGCAATAATTTTAAATGTCTTGGATGTCCCCACACACGAAATTTTTATCCAAGAAGTCTGAGACAGGGTTTGCTGATCTATTTTTTAAATATAGTTGTGCAACCCAGGTGATTCCAAATATAGTTGTGCAACCCAGGTGATTCCAAATATAGTTGTGCAACCCAGGTGATTCCAATGTATTGACCAGTTGGGAACCAATATCTTGTAGCACGATTCTATCCCCCAAATTCTAAACTGGAGTTGATGAACTAGAGTCCACAGAAAGAGTAAATGACTTGTTCATTTTCACCCATAGCATGTCTAACCTGGACATGTATTCTGCATAGACCTGATTTTACTTTTGTTTTGCTAGTCTTTTTAAATTAGACTCTAATCTGTAAGTTGTATCAGAGAAATCAATACACAAAATGTAGTCTAGCTAAAAATTAAGTTTTGAGTATTTTTTTATAACATGTTTTTAGATTTTTTTCCAGAGACAAAGGGAATAAATCGGCATATCAAACGTTTTAGTCAACTCTTGTGTCCCCACAGGATGACATATCAAATGTTTGAATTTACCAGATTTGAGTCTTAATGTTTAAGAAAAACTGGCATGGCCCTACAAAGAGTGGAAAGTTGGGTGTTTCTGGCACAGGTGAATATTTGCTTGTTAGGCTACCAGGGATTCTGGGTTCCTTATTTCAGGAATATTTAAGACAGTGAGAGAGTAGATGGCACAGTATTAAAATATTAGATCTAGTTTTAAAATAACATTATGCCTTTAAAGTCACATCCTAAACATCTTGGGAATGACTAGAAGTAGAGATCTTGAAATCTCTGCAACCTTATTTATTGTCCATTGGAGTTTTCACAATTACTTCTAATAAAACAAGTTGTGACTTGCAAACATTTGTCCAACAGCCTCTAGGTGTCCTTAGGGAAATTAAAAGCAGAGATATGAAGAGCTGTGCCAGTGGTCAAGAGCAAGGAGTACATACAGCTTTATAATTATGAGGCTTTTTCTTGTTCCTCTTTATCAGTGATAATATTCTTGACTGCCCAGTAATTTAAAATTGTGCTTTAAAGAGAAAATAGGCCTTTTTGCAAAAAGAACCTCTGTCTACTGATACGTCACTATCTTTTTATAGACAAACTCTCTCAGATTCTGTTCCTTCATGATATTGTTTTTGATATAGTAAATGACTCAGGAACACTGGAGAGGCAGCTAATTTGCTAACTTATAAGACTTTAACTACTGTTTCAAAAACAGCCTTGCCTTTTATTAATCTCTTGCAGCCTGTGACAGTTCTTATTTGTGTGTGTGTGTGTGTGTGTGTGTGTGTGTGTGTGTGTGTTTTGGGGGACTTTTCTAAGATTACTGAAAAAAAAATTTTTTTACTTTTCTGGTCAAGACTAGAAGATAAATACAAACACTTCCACTCTTGAGAACTCACTAGTTAACACAACTTTATTGTCATAAGGTTGGTAGTGTAGAAGAGAAATCCCACAAACACCTTGACAAGACTTATTTTTCCTTATTTCCTTATTTAGCAGGGTATAAAGGTTAACAGACCAGAGCATTAGATAACATTCCCACCTATCTGATTAATTTGGGAAAAGACTGTGACTATTTGTCTCTTTCACAGTGTTTTAGTCAGCTTTTTCGCTGCTGTGACAAGATGACTTGACCAGCACAACTGTAGAGGAAAAGTTTATCTAGGGGCTTATGGTTTCAAGAGTCTCAATCTATAGACAGCAGGCTCCATTCCTCAGGGCTCAAGGTGAGGCAAAACATTATGGCAGAAGAGTGTGGCAGAGGGAACTGGCTCATATGATGATGAGAAAGCAGAGAGAGACAGAGAGATCTCCCCTTTGCAGATACAAAATATATATCCCATAGTCATGTCCCCAATGAACCACTTCCTTCAGCTACACCCCACCTGCCTCCAGCTACCATTCAGTTAATCCCATCAGGGATTAATTAACTGATTTCGTTAAGGCTATAACCCAATCACTTCTCCTCCAACCCTTCTTGCGTTGTCTCACACGTGAGCATTGGGGGGACACCTCACATTCAAAGCATAACATCCCAGGAGAAAAGCAGTGCTTCTATGTGTTCAGCAGTGAATCAGCCAGGATACAGACCTTCTCCTCTTTTAGAACACCACTTTTCGTGGGTTTCTAAAAGAAAGACCTTGTTGGGGTTTTTATTTTGTTTTGTTTTATATATCAATTCAAACTTTATAAGATGTCCAGAGCTGATCAGGCAGCTCCATAAAATTCAAGAACCCAGTTTCATCATCCCTGAAATGTTGCCCTCACCAGGGTAATACAGGTGACTTACCATTACAAAATTCCATTCAGCTGAGAAATTTAAAAAGTGAAAGGGAAGTTTGTTTTAGAAGTTACATTCATTTGCCAGTTTCAGAATATAGCCACATGACCATACCAGATAAAAATAATTAGTACTTGTACATGAAGAGCAGAAGGGAGGACTGGGGATATAGCTCAGCGGTAGAGCACTGACGGCATGAGCAAAACCCTGGGTTCAATCTCTAGCACTGCCAAATTAAAAAAAAATAATAATAATAATTAAAAAAGAAAAAAGCCAAGGAGAATGAATATTGTGGAACAAATACCATATTCTTCATACCTGGTTCATTTAAACTCTGCAGACTATGAGATGACTGATATGAAAACTAATGTTCAGTGAAGTTAAATAAATGGCTAGAAAATTACAGATCTAGGATCTGAATATAAAGCCTTTATTTTTTTCATTCTACCTACAAAAGTATAGCTCCTTTTGTATGCTTATACCCATCTCACAATGCAGAATGCTTTCAATCCATATCCAGGAACTCACAGTTCTTAACAGTTCCAGCTTTGCTCAAAAGTCCAAGTCCAAAGTCTTCCTCAAGACTGCAGGAAAGCACTTAGCTATGAGCCCCTGTAAAAATCAAAAAATCAATATAAAATGGCACAGAGTAAATAGTCCCATTCTAAAAGGAAAGAATAGTCATAGAAGGAATGGGACCAAAATAAGATAGAAACCTAGCAAGGCAAACATTATGTTCTGTGGATCTACATTTGACATCTAAAGCATGTGGTAATGAGATGTGGGACCCAAAGGGCCTTCTTGGTTGCCAGCCACGTGGCCTCTTTCTTGGGCTAGATCTGCTTGCTGCCTGCCACTTTCCTTGGCAATTGTTCCTGGCATCTCCAACTTCTTGGGATCGCCATTGCAGCTTCAGTTTCGCTTTCACAGCTTCACATGTCACCCTCCCAAAGGCTGCCCACATGGATTCTGGCCCTGCTATATGCATTGTCTGTCCTTACAGGCCTTCCTTTGAAATCTCAGTAGAAACCTCCATGACTCCCTAACCCCAGCATTTTTTCATTCCTGCTCAACCAGCATAATGTGGATAACACCAAGATCTGCTACCAATAGGAGCAGTAACCAGGACCATTTGGACCACAGCTGCAGTGACCTTTGATGCCTTAGAAGCTGAGCACTAAATCCTAGGGAAACAACTTCTTAGACAGCCCTGTGGGAGTAGGGTACCCCTGTGCTATCTTCAGAGTCTTTCAAACGAATTTACACTTTTTTTATACCCCTGAACTTTCAGTGAGTGGAGTCTTGGTGATTCCTGAGGTGCCTTCAAGTCATCTTTTTCATTGTTTCTGTGCAAAGTATGTGGTTTTTCTTTAATGGCACTAATCTCTTCAACAGCTGCACTTTTCTGGCCTCAGTTTCAAATGTACTCCTTTTCAGGCCAAATTGCAAGTTTTTCAACTCTTTCTACTCTGCTTTTTGTTCCCATTCTTAAAGGAAGTGGCTTGTTGCTAGGGGTTTTCTTGGTTCTTGTCCCTGAACAGGCACTCACTTTAGCTGGAAAGCTGGAATGGGAATCTGATGCCCTCTGTTCTGCTTTCTTGCTCAAACCACCTGGTCTTTGGGTTGGAAAAGAAGTAACTTGCTAGAGGGGAAAAGATGAGTGGGTGACTTGAGTATCCAAGCTTCAGGAGAATTGCAGAGGGTGGGTCAGGGGGCTGGAGTGGGAGGTGCATTCAACTAACCCAGCTACCTTCTGGAATGTCAAAAGTGTCTTAATCTTTTCCCATGTAGTAAAAAAGGAAACCAAACCAAACCAAGAAATGAAGTAAAACACTAAGTAGAGTATTTCCAAGAGATTTCTCTAGCTTCAGCTTCCTGGGGTTGGGGAAAGAGACTAGCCATGAGATTTGGATTTGAGCATGTATATTATCAATAAAAATTTTGCCCTGGAGCCAGGCAGATTTTGCAGAAAAATACCAAAATATAATTGAAATGTAATTGCTTTCATTTTGAAATTAATTCTACACTAACAAATGTTTTTTAAAAATAAATGAACAAGTGGCTTTAAAGATCAGGGTGTTAATATTTGAAATTTGGCCAATTTAATTAGCTAGGTCCCAGAGTTTCCTTTTTTTCTGGTCAGTATCATTGATCTAACACCTTTTTTTTTCAATTGTGAAATAGAAATTAAATTTATCATGTATTTATTTGTATCAACTGAAACTTTATTTCCTCAGTATACATTCTTATTTCAGGAAATAGTTTGCATCCATGTGGAATTTACTCAGCAGCTCCTCTTAGTGACATTTGTGTGATCTAATTCAAGGACCTGAAGTGAAGATTCCACATGATTTGCTTGCATATGATGCGGCTATATTTAATGCAGCATTTACATTTTTAAAAAGAATGCACCTTCTTGATGGAACAGACATGCATTTTTAACTCACAGACTGAAGAACTGTATAACAAGGAAATTCCTTAAAAATCAAGTCCAAACATCTTTTTTTTTTTTTTTTTTGTACTAGAGAGAAAGAAACTTGGGTCACAGAAGATTTAGTGAACCTTAACTAAGGGTCAGTTAGTAATAGAATAAAGTATGAAATTAGATGGAGTCCCAATCTTTAATTCATCACAGATTTTAAAACCCAGGTATGGTTTATAGATCTTTTTCCATGACATATATAGCTTTTTAAAATGATAAATAATCTAGCCACTTCAAACCTCTAATTTTTATATTAGCATATTTTGGTATATTTCAGTCCCTGTTACTACCTGTAGTTCAGTTTTCTTTCCCACCTTGCATACTTATTTTTAACTTATCAGAGGTAGCTGTGGGAACCATCTTCCCTGTGGAATGACTAAAGAATTATTATTCCTTCACTTCTTCAGAAAGTCATGACACAGTGATACCTATTACTTGAAATTTTTTTTTTTTCATTAGGCCTGGTAGACAAGTTAGATGCACATTTAGTATCTTAAAATGAAAGACTTTGTTATGATTGAAATGTTACTTGTAGCCAGTCTTTAAAACAGCATTGTAGGAGCTGAGGTTGTAGTTCAATGGTAGACCATGTACTTTGCATATGCAGGGACCTAGGTTCAACTTCTAGCATAAAAACCAAAGAGAAAAAAGTTTTTGATTTATGGTCAGTCAGGTTTTGACAAGAGTGCCAAGACCTTTAAGAGGAGAAAAAAATAACCCTTTCAACAAAGGGTGCCAGATCACCTGGATAGCCTCATTCAAAGGAATGAATCTGAACCCTACCTTATTCATAGGAAAAATTAATTCAATGTGGAACTAAGACCTAATATAAATACCAAGATTATAAAACTCTTAAAGGAAACTTATGTTTCCTTATGTCAAAGTCTATGACATTGGGTTAAGCAACAGTTCCTTAGAAATGGCAGCAAAAGAGTATAAGCAACCAAAGAAAAATATAGGTAAATTGGACTTCCTCAAAATTTAAAATGTATGTTAAAGAATAGTATCAAAAACGTTAAAAGAGCTTTGTCCAACAGTGAAGAACTCCCCATGAGAACATGCCTCTCTTTACAAACGAACTCCTTTTTTTCTACTCTAGAAGAAAAGGAGAGGAAATACCTGGTGCCAAGCCCCAATTCCTGCCTCAGGTCTGAAATGCCCAGGATGCTATAAAATCATCAGTCTTTAGCCAAGCACAAATGGTAGTTTTGTGTGTTGGTTGTTCCACTCTCTTCTGCCAACCTACAGAGGAGAAACAGGGCTTGCAGAAGGATGTTTCTTCAGCAGGATGCAGCTCTAAAAGCACCCTGAATCAAGATGGGAAACCATCCTATGAACACATTTGAATATTTAAAAGAAATGAAAGAGGACTGGAGGTATAGGTCAATGGAGGATCATTTGCCTAACATGTGAGGCCCTGAATTTGAATTATTTGATCCCCAGCACCACAAAAAAAAAAAGAAAGAAAAGAAAAAAGAAAGAAAGAAAAGGATAGAAAAAAAGTGAAAATAATACATCTATAAAATGGGAGAAAATACTTGTAAGTTATATCAAATAACTAGTTTCTAGAAGATATAAAGAACTCTTACTCCTTAACAATAAAAAGACAACTTGGTTTAAAAAATGGGTACAAGATTTGAATAGACATTTCTCAAAGATACATAAATGACCAGCTAGCACGTAGAAAGATGCTTGACATCATTAGTCATTAGGGAAATGTAAATCAAAACCACAATTTGGTACCACTTCACTCACACCCACTAGGACAGCTATGATTTTTAAAATGGACTATAAGAAATGTTGGCGAGGATGTGGAGAAATTGGAACTGTTGTGCATCACTAGTGGATATGTAAAATGGTATAGCTACTATGGAAACAGTTTGGCAGTCCCTCAAAAAGTTAAACATAGAATTACCATCTGACCCAGTAGTTCTACTCCTAGGCATATATCTGAGAGAATTGAAAACATATGTTCACACAAAAATGTATACACAAATGTTCATAGTAACTTTATTTATAATAGCCAAAAAGAAAAAGCAACTCAAATGTCCATCAACTGAGGAATGGATAAACAAAATGTTGTATATCCATACAATGGAATATTATTCAGCCACATAAAGGAATGAATACTGTTACATGCTACGATATGAATGAACCTCAGAAATAATATCTTATGTGAAAGAAGCCATACATAAAGGCCATGTAGTATATGATTCCATTTATATGAAATGTCAAAAACGGGCAAATCCATAGAGACAAAAACAGATTAGTAGTTGCTAGGAGATGGGAGGAGAGGAGGAGAATTGGTACAAATTTTAATAGGTTCAGAGTTTCTTTTGGGGGTGATGAAAATTCTGAAATTAGATAATGGTGATAGTTGTACAATATAGTAAATATATTAAAAAGTACTAAAGTGCTTGCTTGAAAATAGTGGGTTTTATTTTATCTGAATTATATCGCAAATGAAAATGCTAACATTTTTTAAAATATGTGTGCCCACATATGAAATGAAAAATTTTGTGACAGATTAGAGACTTGAGTATAAAATATTTCCCAAAGGGCAAAATAATTTGCTACCCTCCATAACCAGTAAAGTACTTTGTCTATTCTGTGGCTTTTAGATGGTTAAGACAAAAGTCCTGTGTTGTGGTTTTTAAGGCTGGACAGGAAGAATCAGTCAGTAGATAACTCTCTACACAGAGCCAAGGAATGTGGTTAGAAATATTATGCAAACTGAGATGATAAAACCACATTACCTCCTTTGAGCAAATTACCTGTGTTCAGAAACAGCAGGGAAGTTGGAAAACTAATAGGTAATGGGGGTAGGACAAAAGAGATGTGATTTTTATTTTTTAATGTACAATTCAACAGCAGCTCTCCCTAGATTTTGTGCTAAAATAAGAGCATTTTCACACATTTTAATTGCTCTGTGATAACAACAGTGTGAACTCCATCCACAAACATTTATTATCTATTTAATTTTGCTCTAATTTCAGTGTAGCAAGAATTCACCTTGTAAGTGGGAGTAACTGTCCATTTAGTGAAAAGAAATCCCTTCCTGCATTGCTTACCCTGTTGTACATTTCTATAGTAAAATATTAATTTTAAAAATGTTCCTTTTATCTCTACATATTTAGGTTACATTTGTAGATTATTATTCTCAAAGTAGCATTTTTATGAACTAGAACCTCACTTTATAAACTGCAACATTAGTAAATAATATTTAAAACTTAAAAAGATTTTATATTTCTGGTCAGGATTTTAGATGAAACTTTCAATTTTTATAAACCTTTATAGCATTTGGTTTATGTTAAACTAGGAAAGACTTATCTTTTAAGATACATTTCTACAATGATATTGTGTAACTTAATAACTATCTAAATTATCCCAATTATTTTCCAGACTTGCCATTTATTCCATCCTTTATAGTGATGCTACAGGACAAGAGGGAATGGATAAAAACATTGGCGAGCAGCTCAATAAAGCATATGAAGCCTTCCGACAGGCATGCATGGATAGAGATTCTGCATTAAAGGAACTTCAGCAAAAGGTGTGTGGTTCTGATTTTGGAAGTTGTTTGGTTCTGGTTTTGAGAAAGTTGTTAATCCCAGTAAATGAAATTTGAGAGTCTTTTGCACCTGAAAAAATATTATATTGTTAGAAACTGGAAAACTATAATTACTGAAACATAGGGATATATTAATTGATGACATTAATTTGAGATTTTTGTTACCTTTTTAAAAAATTATTGTGGGGGCTGGGATTGTGGCTCAGCAGTAGAGCACTTGCCTATCACATGTGAGACCCTGGGTTCAATCCTCAGCACCACATAAACATAAATAAAATAAAGATATTGTGTCTAACTACATCTAAAAAATAAATATTTAAAAAAAAACTTAAAAAAAAATAAAAAATAAACATCAAAAAAAGTTATTGTGACCTGTGATACGAGTTGATTTGATGGGTTTGTATTAAGAAGATTGTGTTTAGGAAAGAGAAAAAATGGTTTCCATATATAATTTTTAAATTTCAGTGCTTACTTTGTATAAGAGTAAATAAATGTAAAAACAATTTTATGACAGATTGGAAGTTAAAAGTATCACCGTCTCTCAGCTAGTTTTGTTTGATTTTTTCTTTTACCTTGTTATTTGGATGACAGGAAGATTGAAAATCTTAAAATATATTGGAACTTAATTTGTTAGTCATTTATAAAAAAAAAATCTTCCATTCTTTATGACAGTTAAAATAGACTATTTCAGTGAAATCTTTACTGTTTTATTAAAAATTTCAAGCTTTAAATTATTGCTGTACACATAGCATTTCTGTTTAGTACTTTCAGCATCAAAATGAAGTAATTTGAAAGACAAAAATTATTTAAGCTAGTAGTTCCTAAGCACATGTATGTCACTGATCTATCATAAGGTTTTCACCAATCAGTAGCAAATTGATTGTAATGTAATGAACTTTTTGTAATGCTAAATGTATTCCACTTAAAATTCTGTCCTCTAATCTGACATTATGTTCCATGTTTCTGTCTTATTAAAGATCAGAATTTTATTAACATACACTTATGAAATGATAATGGAGGATTGTTTCCTTGTTTAGTGTCATTACTTAGTTGTATTTCAGAGGTCCTCAGTTCCATTCACACATTTTGTAATTCACTAGAAGAACTCACAGTACACAGTGTCCAGTCATACTCATAGCTTAAGATCTACTACAGTGACATGGTAAAGATACATCTCCAGATCATTCATGGAAAAAGACATCAGGAGGAGTCTAAAGGAAGTCATGTCAGTCTTTCTATGCACTTTCCCTCCAGCTTTACAGATTCTTTTATGTTTATAAAGCATAAGAAACTCCATTTGAGATTCAGAGTTCAGAGGTTTTGTTTTTTAATTGAGGGCTAGTCACACAGATACCCTGTATCAGCCAAAATCCAAAATTCAAAAGAAAAGTATGTGTTCACCACAAATTTCATTGTACGTTGAACTAGGCTGGCACAATAGTCACAGTCTTATCACTTAGGAAAGTTTTCAAAATTCAAGTTCTCAATGCCATTCAAGGGTCAACCTTACAAAATACACCTTTGTGAAGATAACATCCTGAGGCTAAGCATGGTAGTAATCCCAGCCATTCAGGAAGCTGAGACAGGAAGATTACAAGTTTGAGGCCAATCTAGGCAATTTAGCAAGACCTTCTCTCAAAATAAAACGGGTGCAAGAAGTAGCTTAGTGGAAGAGCACTTGCAAAGTCCTGTGTTCTGCAAAAATCCCCAGTACTGCAAAAAGAGGGTAGAGGACAACCTCAGGCCTACCATGTTAAACTGCGTGTACTGGCTGTTGAAAGTAGGGACTCTTACATTGGTTCACTCATTTAAAAAAAGAAGAAGAAGATGGGGCTGGGGTTGTGGCTCAGTGATAGAGCGCTTGCCTAGCATGTGTGAGGCACTGGGTTCAATTCTCAGCACCACATATAAATAAATGAAATAAAATAAATGTTCCTCAACATCTAAAAAAATATTTTTTAAAAAATAAATAAATATAGAATAAGAAGAAAGAATGATTTTTACTAGCCTATAACATTTTGAAGTCTAAGAAATACACTAATTCTTACTTGTTTCATAAATACAGCATAGAACTACACAGTTTCCTTTCTCCTTTCTAGTTGATAATATACTGGTAAATGCTTATATTATATGTCCTTGCATTTCTCAGAAGTTTTTCTTTTTGATCCTCCTCTTGGTTTACTAAAGAATACACATTATATTAATAAGTGGACTTATGGACTATCAGTTTTTTTTTATATATAGGTAATTTTTAGTTGTTGATGGACTTTATTTTATTCATTTATTCATATGCGGTGCTAAGAATCAGACCCATTGCCTAACACATGATAGGCAAGCACTCATTCTACCACTAAGTCATAACCCCAGCCCACTATCGGTCTTCATTAGAGGTGGATAGGAGAAAGAGGGGGATGATATGATGAGTCTTTTGAAAATTATTGCAATTAAGTTTAGAATTTGGATTTCTGATTCTTTCCACAAGTTAAAGGAATATTCACTTGTAAAAAAAAAAATAAGCAAAAAACAACAGCAATAACAACAACAACAAAAAAAAACAGCCTTTATTGTTCTGTTTTACAGTTGGGTTAAGAAGCAATTCTACATGTGTCCTAGAAAAGTTTTATTTATTTATTTATTTTTAAATATTTATTTATTTATTTTTTAAGTTTTCGGCGGACACGACATCTTCATTTGTATGTGGTGCCTGAGGATCGAGCCCAGTGCTGTGCACATGCCAGGCAAGCGCATTACCGCTTAAGCCACCTCCCGAGCCCCCTAGAAAAGTTTTAGAAATGTAGGATTAGGAAAATAGAACATTGAGATATTGTTAGGTTAAGGAAGAAAAAGAAATTTGTCTTTTAACTCCTACTTTTCTTGCACTGGCCAGTGTGGTAGGCAGCTAGTAATTTAATCCCTTATCATACATGAAAGAAGGTTTACACATTAAGCATATATCCCAAATAAAGAAAAAGGGGAAAATTTTAAATTGATGTCTGTCATGTACTCAATAGTGAATGAAGGAAAAAAATATGCTGTCTGTTCTTTTATAGTAAAGTCAAGGTAGTGATCTTAGGTATAGTCCCAAAAAAAGAGAGAAAGGAAGGAGGGAGGGAAGAATGGAGAGAACAATTATTGAGTGCCTACTATGTAGTGGGACTTTGATGGAGTTTTGAAAATACTAAAACAGGGCTGGGGATGTGGCTCAAGCAATAGCGCGCTCGCCTGGCATGCGTGCGGCCCGGGTTCGATCCTCAGCACCACATACAAACAAAGATGTTGTGTCTGCCAAAAACTAAAAAAAGTAAATAAATATTAAAAATTCTCTCTCTCTCTCTCTCTCTCTCTCTAAAAAAAAAAAAAAAAAGAAAATACTAAAACAAACATTGATGCCCTTAAGGAACTTTTAAAAGTTCAAATAAGTGATGAATAAAATAGATATTTTATTATATAATAAAGGATAAAAAGATGATCAGTAGTAATTACTGAAATGAAAGTATAACAGTAAAGATCAGTGCAGGATAATATATGAGCATAGAGAAGAGGCACCTAGTTCATCTTTGTAGATCAGGTCATAAGCTCCATGTGAGTTAATATTTGGACTAAGATTAAGTTTAGTAAACTAAGGTAGAAGGGTCCTGCAAGTTGGAGGAGCAATATGTGTGGTGCCTTGCATGTATCACTCTTCGCTTCAAAATGAATGATGGACATTGCAAGCAAAGAAGCTATAAGGATAGATTATGGCCTGATCATAAGGAGCATAGCTAACTAGTTTATACTGTATCCTATTTAATGAAAAATTACTTAAAGACTTTTCTTTATTAGTGAGATAGAGATAGGTAGGATACAGTATATAATGTTGAATTCAGCTCAATATTAACATATTTTATTCTAAGCATTGTTCCAGGAGTAAGGAATATAAAACTATGTGGCAATCATCAGTTGCACTTTAAGCACTCTAATAATTGTATTTATACAAAATTAAATCTTAATATACAATTACATATAAAATATACATTGATATGTATTAAGTATATGTATTACATATTATACTTTGGTTTGAAAAAGAAAAAATGAAAGACAATCATTTCAATCAATCAAAATAAGGACCTAAACTAATTAAGCATTTTAGGGATGAATTAGGGAAGAGATCTAACATTTCTTTAGGCGATACATTGGAAAGTAGGTGGCACCTGAATGTAGGCCATTTCTGAGGGTGAAGGCATAGACTGGAATGATACCTAGGAATCTAAAATCAATGACTAGATTAAAAGTGGTGCTGATGACTGAAATCAAGAGTACAGAAGAAGGTGTAGATTTGGGGATGGTGAAATAAGTCTGTGTATAATTAGGTTTTAGTTAATAAATTTCATTACCTGTGGGTCATACAGATGAAAATGGATGGTTTAAACATGGATCTGGAAGCCTAGAAAGAGTTTTGAGTTGGAGATAATAGTTGCAGTAATAAATAAATGGGGTTTTTTGTAGCTTTAAGTGTGAATAACATTTCCCATTTAGAGTATATAGGTTGAAGGTGTATTTGAAGGACAGAAATGGAGGAGGATAAAAGGAAGGAAAGAAGGCAAACCAGTTGGCTTTCTGAATCTAGAGATTCAGAACATTAAGCAGTTGAGAGACATAGGAAGAAAGCCTAGAGAACATCAATATTTTTAGAAATAGACATTTAGAAGGGGGAACCATTAAGGAGATTAACAAAAACCACTAAAAGGAAGGAAACAAATTAACAAAGAGAGTGATATCATAGAAGCCATTGGAAAAGAATTTCAAGAAGAATGTGGTAGTTCGAAGTAATAGATAGCTAAGAGATCTAGTTAGATGATGCCTGATAAGCATACGTTTCATTTGGCTGAGTTGAGATTATTGACATTTATGAAGACAGTTAAGTTGAGCATGGAAGGCAGATTGCAGTAGGCTGAGAAGAATTAGGAAATGAAAGACTAAATGCACTATAAACTATATAGTCAAAAGGCTTGACTGTGAAGAAGAGAAGTAAGTTGACAGGTTTTTTGGGTTTTTTTCTTTTAAGTTGAGTGAAATGATGTTGGAGAATAATACAGTAGACAGAAGAGAAAGTTTGAAAGTAGAAGAGGAGAAAAAATAATTGATGCCTTCCTACAGTCAATTCCCTACACAACAGCCAGAGTGATTTTTTTTTTTCCTTCACTACTGGCAATTGAACCCAGGGGTGCTGTATCACTGAGCTACATCACCATCCCTTTTTGTATTTTATTTTGAGACAAGTGTCTAAGTTGCCCAGGCTGGGCTCAAACTTGAGATCTTCCTACCTCAGCCTCTCAAGTAGCTGGGATTACAGATGCAAGCCACCACACACGGCCAGAGTGATTCTTAGAAAAGATTGTTTGAATGTTATCAGTCTCCTACTCAAACTTTTGCATTTTTTCTATGAAATAAAATTCAAAATCCCTTCTATGGGTAACCAGGGAAGAGTAAAATTTGACCCTTGACCAACGCTTTGTCTTTTTCTCTATGCTTTTTACAGTTTTCCACACATTAATTTCTTGCTATTATTCAGATACATTCCTGCTTCAGGGCCTTTGTGTTTGCTATACCATTTTTCTGGAGTGGTTTGGATATCCTTTGGATATTTCCTTGGTTTCCTCATTATTGCTTTCATGTTGCTCCTCAGATACTACCTCTTCAAAGAAGCTTTTCCTAATCATCTTTTAAATGCAAGAGCAGCCTCTGTTACTCTCTGTCTTCTGACCCTGCTTGCTTATTTTCCTTCAGAGCATATATTACTTTGACATTATATCTATTTAAATCTGTTTGCCTCCTGAATAAGAAAGTAAACTCCTATAAGGCCTGAGTCCATATCTCATTCACTGTTATGTCCCCAGTACCTAGCATGTAGGTGCTCAAATATTGGTAGGACAGAAGAGAGGATCAGTAAGAGGAAGAAAAGGAGGTAGTCAGTTGACCTCTAGAAATTCAGAAAAGAGAAGAAGCAATGAAATTGAAAGCAAATCATTTGAAATTATGGAATCTGAGAAGAAAAAGAATAAAACACCTCAGACTAATATCCCCTATTAATATTCGCCATAATCTGAATATTTGTCTACTCTAAAACTCATTGTTAAAATTTATTTTATAATGTAACTGTTATGTAATAGAATGTTTAAGACCAGATAATTTACAAAGCAAACTGAGATAATATTTCTTATGGTTTAAATATGTGGTATCTCCCAAAAGCTCATCTGTGAGACAATGCAGGAAAGTGCAGAGGTGAAATGATTGGTTTATGAGAGCCTAAATCTAATTAGTGCGTTGATCCGTGGATAAAGGTAACTCAGCAGTAACTGTATGGAGGAAGTAGGTCACTGGGAGCATGCTTTTAAGGTATATTTTTTGTCCCTGGTGAGCAGAACTCTTTTATTTTTCCTTTCTGCTTCCTTGTTGCCTGGCCCTGAGCTGCTTTCCTCCTCCACCAGATCCTTCCACCTTGATGTTTTGCCTCACCTTGGGCCCACAGCAATGGAGTTATCCATATATAGATTGAACTTCTGAAACCATGAGCCCTAAATAAACTTTTCCTCCATGATGTTCTTTTCAGGCTTCTTGGTCACAGCAGTCAAGAAGCTTATTAAAATAATATTGATGCAGAAATCCTCAACAAATTACTAGAATGCCAAATGAATAGCATATTGAAAAGATTAGCCACCAAGACCATGTAGGATTGATTCCTACAATGCTAAGATGATTGGACATCCAAAATTAGCCACGTTAACAGAATTAGAGAAAAAAAAATGACATTGTCATCTCAATTGGTTAAGAGAGCATTTGATAAAATTTAACACTCTTTTATGATTAAAAACATAAAGTAGGAATAGAGGAAAATGACTTCCACATAATAAAAGCTATATATGAAAAACTCTAATATCATATTTCAGTATGAAAGACTAAAAAGCTTTCATCTAAGATTGGGAATGAGATAAGGATATGTACTTGCATTACTTCTTATTCAGCCTAGTACTGGAATTCCTAGCCAGATCATAAATAAATTTGTTTACATAATTACCTGTTGAAAATCTTAAAAGAGTCAACATACACACACATGCACACATACAGAGATATGCACACATATAAAAATAAATAACCTATTGTAATAAATTCAGAAAAGTTGCAGGATACAAAATCAATATGGAAAAATTTAGTACATTAGCAATAAACAGTCAGAAAAGAAAAAATTACATTTATAATAGCATTAGAAAAAATAAAAGCTTAAGAATAACCTTAACCAGATAGGTAGCAGACTTGTATACTGAAAACTATAAACATTGTTTAAAAAAAAATTAAAGAAGATGCCAGTCTATAAAAAGGAATCCCGTGTTGTTGGAATAGATTACTGCCTTTCTTCATTTTACAAAAATTAACTCAAAACAGTTCAAAGAACTAAATGTAAGAGCTAAAACAATAAAATTCTTAGAATAAATCATAGAGAGAAACTCTTATGATACTGGATTAGCATTGATTTTTTTGGATATGGTACCAAAAGCAGAGACAACTAAAGAATAAAGTAGATTAAAGAGATACCTCCTTACCCATTGGTATGACTGTTATGCAGAAACAGAACAAAGGTGTTGTCAAGAAGGTGGAACAATAGGAATCCCTGTGCATTGCTAGTGGGAATGTAAAATGGTATAGCCACTGTGGAAAATGGAGAGGCAATTCTTTAGAAAAAAATTGCCATACAGTCCCCCAGTTTCATTCTTGAGTAGATGACCCAAAAAAAGTGTAAACAGAAGACTTGGGGTATACCTCAGTGATAGAGCACTTGCCTAGTATGGACAAGACCCTGGGTTCTGTCACCAATAATGGGCGGGGAAGTGAAAGTATGGACTTACACAAATATTTATACACCCATGTTCATTGTAACGCAATAGGCAAAAAGTTGAAGCTACTTAGCTGTTCATCGGTGGTAAATAAATAAAACGTGGTATGCACATCAACAGAATAGTAGGAAATACTTACATATGCTACAATATGAAACCTTAAAAATACTACACCAAGTGAAATAAGCCAATAACAAAAGGACAAATATTCTATTATTCCACTTACGTGAGGTATCTGGAGTAGTCTGATTCATAAAGATAGAGTAAAAGGGTGGTTGCCAGGGGCTGAGGGGGAGAGAGGAATGAAGAGTTGATGTTTAATTGGCACAGAATTTCAATTAGGAAAGATTAAAAAAAAAGTTCTGGAGATAGATGGTGATGATGGTCCCACAACAATACAGCTGTATTCACTGTCATAGAAGTGTATAATTAAAAATGGTAAAAATGCTAAATTTTGTGTTATGTCACAGTTTTTTTAAAAACTATTATAAAAATAGACTAAATCATTAGTCTGGTTCATATTTTCTTACTAGTGTGTTTTATTGCTTTTCATCTGTCATCTATTACAAACTCACCAACTTTTTAGTCTCCTCTTTGAGTTAGTACACTATATCCATTCAAGAGCATTCTGTCAATCAAAGGCACCCAAAATGATATGAGAGGTAAAGATAAATAAGGCCAATAAGTGATTGTTATGATATTGTTGGCTTTAATTTTAATTATTATGATATGTTGGCTTTAATGATACTTATTCCAAAAAGTAGATAATTTAAGATGTACAGAATATGAAGTAATATTGCTCTCTCACTCTCCCAAGACTAATTATTCTTAGCAATTCGGTATATACCTTTTTGAGTCATAATTTTTCAAAAATAGATCAAGGGCTGGGAGTGTAATTCAATAGTAGAGCATTTGTCTAGCATATGTAAGGAACTGGTTTTGATTCCCACCACTGGGAGGTAGGGAATAAAAAGCTCATAGTCTGATACTGTTTATTCTGTTAGTTTTTGTTTTTGTTTATTATTGTTTCTGTGTTGCCTAAGCTAGTCTCAAACTCCTGGGCTCAAGCGATTGGCCCGCCTCAACCTCCTGAGTAGTTGGGATTATGGGCATACATTACCACATCTAGTTGCTTATTCTGCTTCTTGCAGTGTGTAAGCATTCATTTTTACCTACACTAAGAGGCCTTCTGTCTATCCCAAAGTAAAGTAATCTTGCAATCTAAGTAGGCCTTGACTTAGACAGCTTTTAATATGTTTACAGAATAAAAGATTATTATATAGGGTATGGAGTATAGGATGGTAGAGTTGGCTTGACCTTGGAATTAATTTTTGTACAGAATAAGTTGCTGTTTCAAAGGGTCCAAGAAATACAATGCTGAAATAATAGAAAAATTAACTTCTCTCTCATGTAACAGTTCAAAAGCGAGTAGAACAGGGCTAATAAGACAACTCTACTATCTTTAAAATATGGTTTTCCTCTCTGAAATTATAGTAGCTGCTCTATTGTTACCACTTCCCTTCCAGTGAGAAAGGTGAGAGAAGAAGCTAAAAGCAGCTTTCTAATGTCCAGTTTTTGTACAGATCACTTCCATTCACATCCTGTTAGTCAGAATTTAGTCACATGATCACACCTAGTAATGAGGAAGGCTGGTGAATCTATCCTCTACCTGACTGTACAGGTACCCAGCTAAAACTCTGTATTACTGAAAGAAAGTGAATATGAGAAATAATCAGCAATCCTTGCCACATCTTTTGGCTAACTAGGCTAAGTTACCTGGGAGTTTCAAACATCTCAAGAATCCATAATGATATAGAATCATTTTTATTACTCATACCACTCATTCACTGTTCTGTGAGAGAAATCAAATATATTTAACAAAAACAATAACTTCTGTTGCTTTTTTGACTGTTTTCCCAGAAGAATCATTAATAAAAATAATACAAATATTATTTTATTAAACTAATTAAATTTTTTAAACTAATGGCCATTAATTAGCCAGGCACAGTAGTGCTCACCTGTAATCCCAGAAGCTTGGGGTAGGGCTGAGGGGGGAGGATCACAAGTTCAAAGCCAGCCTCAACAACTCAACAAGACCCTAAGCAACTTAGGAAGACCATGTCTCAAAATGAAAATTAAAAAGGTTGGGGTTGTACTTGGTGGTTAAGCACCTCTGGGTTCAATCCCTAGTGGAAAAATGAAAAATAAAAGACAGATGGTCATTTATAAGTCATAAATGATTAGGTTATAGAAAACCTCCTGCTGCTGACCTCTCCTGCTGTCCCAAGATCCTTTGCATTATGTAATCAGAAAGTATAAATCTCTTTGTTGAAAAGAAATGTGAAATTTGTCAGTTCTTGCCCAGTCTTGATTAAAGGAGAAAAAATAGCATTTTTATGTAGGAAAGAAACAATCTTCTTAATTCTAGAGTAGTTCAGGTCCTGTGCTATAAGTTGCTTTTTATTTGTACCTGTAATAAAGGCATAATATTCAAAACCATTCAATTTGCTGAACAAGCAGCCTTATTGACCAACCAGTGAGGTTGAGATGAAGGCTTTAAATAAGACTAAATTTGGCTATGCTCTTTTTATCATTAACCTTCTCTAATATTTATTGTTATTCTGACAGTAAATATAAAGCAATAAGGACTGCTTTGTTGTCAGACTGCTTTATTTAACAACTTTTATTGAGCCACCAGAAGTATAAATTCTTATCCTGAAGGGTTATGTTAACCCTAAAAGCTTTAGAACATGTTGTAAAGGAATGCATAAAGGCACAAAATACCTTTATTGTGGGTACCACATTTAAAATTTTTTTTCACTTTCTCTTGAGATGTAAATGGCCTCATTATTGTCTACCATCCTTCATTTTTTTCTTTATTTGTTCCAACAAAATATGTGCTGCGTAAAGTGTTGGTGGTGATAAAGCATTTTATTGTTTTTAAATTTATTTATCAGTGCATTATGGTTATACATATTAGTGGGGTTCATTTTGACATATTTTATAAATGTATATAACATAGTTTTCTTCATATCAGTTCCCATCACTTCATCTTTCCCTCCCTTCTTCCATCCCCCTGAATCATTTCCTCCACTCTCTTGATCTTTCTTCTCTATATTTTTAATTGATGCATTATATTTATATGTAAAATAGGAATAAATTATGCAATGTTCATATATGCACATAGCATAATTTGGTTAACTTCATTCTCCAATTCTCCTTTCTCCCTTGGTCCCCTGCTTCTGTTTTACTGATCTTGTTTTTACAAGATCTCCACCCCCCCCCCTTTTTTTTTTATTCTTTTCTGTTCTCTATTGAAGGTACTGGTAGTAGATAAAGGTGCTTTCTGATTAAAGTCTTTTTTCTTTTAAACTACATTGTTAGTACTTAGCTGAATTCACTTTTTATCCATCAGAATTTAAATAATTATATGTTTTTCCCATATTTTTATTTCCAGAAATTTGGGTTGTCAGTATAGTATGTATATCCAAGAGTATTTGTTATTAAAAAATATTTACATTATGACATTTATTCCAAAATGTATTGAGCACCTAGTAAAAAATATTTACATTTTGACATTTATTAAAAAATGTATTGAGCACCTATTATATTTAAAGGGTTTGAACACTGTGTCCTGATAAAAGGGCAAAAAGGACTGAACCCCATGCAAATAGTTCCTTTTAAAATCCTAATCCCATTCATCAGGGAGGCGCCTTCATGACCTTATCACCTCTTAAAAGGCCCCACCTCTTAATATCATCACAATGGGAATTAGGTTTTAACATGAATTTTGCAGGGTACACAAATTCAAATCATGGCATTCTGCCCCTGGCCCCCAAAATTCATGTCTTTCTCAAAAAAAAAAAAAAAAAAAAAAAAAAAACATGGTATATTTATATATGGTGTATATTCATTCTGTCCCAAAAGTCTTAACTCATTCCAGTATAAATTTTAAAATCTAGGTCTAAAGTCTCATCTAAATAGCATCTAAATGGGTTATTGGTGCAACAAGGTATAATTTCTCCTGCAGCATATTCCTTTCTAGCTATAAGCTTGTGAAATTAAACAAGGGATGTACTTCCAAAATACAGTGGTAGAACAGGCATAGCACAGACATTCCCATTCTAAAAGGAAATAGCAGGAAAGCAGAAAGGGACAACAGGTTCTGACCAAATCTAAAACCCAGAAGGGCTAATATTGAATCTCGAGGCTTGAGAATAATCTCAAGTCCATGTCCACTGAAGTGGGTCTGAGCGGCCCTCAAGGCTCTGGGCACCAATACCTACGGGCTTTGCTGGATACAGCTTTCCCAGTTTGGAGTCTCATACCTTTGGTTCTCCCAGGGTAGAGTTGCACACTTGTAGCCTTAACAGTTTGAAGTCTTCATGGCAGCTCTGCCCCCATAACTCCAGTAGACATTATCCTTTCAGGAGCTCTCAGAAGTGGCCCAAACCTCCAAGCTCTTTTAAACATTGATCTAGGGGTAACTCTATGTACTTGGCTCATTATTAAAGGAAGGGAATAAACATTTGCAAAAAGCTAAATGTGTAACAGATATTTTATATGTCATCTCCTTTAATCCTTCAGATAAATATTATTTTATATGTCATCTCCTTTAATCCTTCAGATAAATATTATTTTCATTTCAAAGATAAAAAAGCCAAAGGTTCAAAGAGGCAAATAAATCAAGACCAAAACAGAATCATAGAATGAAAATAGTTGGACATTGTTTATTACTTGGCATGCTGAGAAACTGATGGTGGTATTATCACATAATAGTAAATAATCAAATCTGATATCTGTCAAATTACAGATCTCTATATAATAGTCTTGATCTGAAGGGCAGGGGTGTGCAGGACTTACAACCTATTAGGCAGAGAATGGTTGAAGAAGGAGATGTGTAAGCCAGGCTATATGATCTCATACTTTTTAAAAAACTTAAAATTGAAGTTGATGATTAGCTTACCAATGTTTGACTAGAATGCATCTAAATTATTAGTTTTATCTAAAATAAGATTATTAGTTTCTTTCTTTATTGGGAATAATTTATTATCTTCCTTATGAATTGTGGAGCTCCCTATTGAGAGCATTTGTAGCCAAGCAGATCCTTCAACGAACCTTTCATTCTCTTTGTTAATCTTGGAGCAGTTCGAAAGGTTTTTAAATTGAGACTATTTTTTAATCCATTCATCATTTATTAAATTCTTTAGTAAATCATTAGAAGAAAGCCATGGTATTTTTCAGACTATTGGAATTAGTTCTTAAGAATAAGAATAAATAATATTTGATCTATTTAGGGTATTACAGATGACTGAAGGACACTTGAACTTTTTTCCCTATTTAGGAAATGAGCACTTTATATATGAAAAATGAGAACATTCAATGTCAGAATCAGGAAAAAATTCAATTTATAGAACTCTATTTTAATATTTATGAAACTCATGAAAACTTGAACAGCTGTATGTCCAAAATTACAGGAAATATGTTGCCTTAGTTTTGAAGAGGAAGGATTAAAATTTTGTCTTGGTAAAAGGGCAATTCTTAAGATAAACTTTTTGCTTTATTTGTGATAGTCTAGAGTGTAAATGGACAACCATTTTTAATAAATTTAAGGTGTATAACTCATTTGATCACAATTCTTTTAAATTTTGCTTTCAAACACTAAGAAAGAGTACAATGTATCTTATGACACAGTACCTGAGTACCTGTTTAGCTCTGTAGATGCTGGTAGACCACTTGTTTTGCTAGTCTTTGGAATTTAGAAGGAGTGTCAAGTACACAGAAGCCAGAGTCATCTTGGCCAGATGGTGTTTGATACAGATGGATGGTTAGTTGTCATGCAGATCTCCTAGTTGGTAACTTGTTGCTGCCATCTGACTCAAAGAATCATTCACACACACTGGCTGTCAAAAGCATCTTCTCTTCTGTCTGTTTTAGCTGTCATGTCTGTGCTCTGTACAGAAGTGTTGACAAGACATTGCTGTTGTACATTTTCAATGTGGTTGTTAGTGATTTTTCTGTTTTGTGGGGTCTTTGATAGTACTGGAATGCGCTTGCTTTGTAATTGTATTGTTTTTTAAAAATACTGTGACCATGCAACAATTATTTGACTTTTAAGGATTTTTTAGGTTATATGTTTTCAGATTTGTTCAGTAAACAAAATAATTTAATAAAAATAAGATAAAACTCATTTCACTGTTTCCAAACCTAGCAAATAAACTGAATTCTATTGTCCCCCCCCCAATTTAATATAATAGTTATTTCCAGACTCTTCATAGCGTGTCTGTGGTCAAAATCTTTATATGCTTTTCTGAATATATATTTTCTCTCCTCAAAGTACTTCCTAACAATATAAGCTTTCTTCTCCTGCACCCACATAAAAGCCTTCAAACATTGTCTTTTACATCCACACTTTTCAAACTTAAATTCTCTTTGTCTTATTCACCTACTGACCTTGTTTCTATTTTTCCTTTTTCCTCATTGAAATATAGGCAAAGTCATTTCTCCCTCCATTCCTTCAGTTCATATCTGAAGGCATATCTTTTTCTCTTCTATTTTATTAACAATTTAATTAAGTGTATTCAATTAATATTTTGCTAAGCATCTCAATATATGCCAGGCATTCTGTGATCTTCTGGAGACATCAGGAAGAAATAGACTGTGCCCATGAAGAATTTATAGAATCTAGAGGGAAATCAGACACAGACTATAACTTCTATAAGGAAGTATATGAAAAGTACAGTGGAGGATATAGATCATTGCTATTCTCTTTCCCCTGCTAGCAACTTCCGGATAGATTTTTTTTTAATTATTGCAGAATTTATTTGAGCTTTATAATACATAATCAAGGGACTTAAGAAATAGTTCAAGTCTTCAACTTGAAATTACTGTTGATCTATTATTTTTTCCAGGATATACTAAATATATTTTCAGGATTATTCACTTATTGTAATTTTACATGCAGATGTCATAAAGTATGTTTTTAAGTCAGAGTAGATGATGAAAATTGACTGACAGAAGCTTTCTGAGTAGATTACAAGAGAAAATATATGATCATTTGGGTTCTTCATTAAAGTGGAGAAAAACCCGTAGTAGGTAAGAATGACTGAGACTTAAATAACTTAGACATTTGTTATGGGTTGTTTTTTGTGTAGGTAACTTATCTCTGCACAATAGAAGGCTTATCCAAATATAGTCAAAAACAGGTAATTATTGGATGTTTATGAAGAACTTTTTTGAGTTCTTTGGAGAAAGTTCAAAATGCATGGAGGCACAAAAGATTAACGTGTATGCTGATTACTCTGTTGTAGTCTAGATAATTTTAAGGTATTAAGAATTTGAAGTAGATGTTTGGATCCTTTCAGCCAATCTACCCTAGCTGTGTTTCTAGCAGCTTGAATATGAATTTGTTTAAGAATAAGATGCCTTATCCTGAGTAGATTGGCCCTAGATTAGACTTGAGCACCTAAGGATCTATTCTGAGACTCTCAGTCATTGAACATGTGGTCCATGTATACTTAGAAGACTCATTCTTTTAATTCATGATGATAAAATATATTTGAATTCTTTATCTCATTTTTCCCCCAGTAAGCATGTGTTTTACGTGCTTTGCAGAGTTCTATGGGGAATGTCAACTTAACATAAGACTTCACTCAGATTACTCTGCCAGTTATTCATTTTTGAAGTATAATCCTTATTAAAGTTCACCTTCTATTTTGGTAAATGTGGTTATTTTGTTTTAATTTCTTGAATTAATCTGTATTTGAGAATCTAGGAACAGCCATATAATTTATACTTCAGATTTATTGGTCTCTGAAAATAATAGAGCTTCATGGGGCTGGGTTTGTGGCTCAGTGGTAGAGTGCTTACCTAGCATGCACAAGTAACTAGATTCGATCCTCAGCACCACATAAATGTAAAATAAAGATATTGTGTCCACC
This sequence comes from Callospermophilus lateralis, assembly GCF_048772815.1. Lineage (NCBI taxonomy): Eukaryota > Metazoa > Chordata > Mammalia > Rodentia > Sciuridae > Callospermophilus > Callospermophilus lateralis. The sequence goes on along the minus strand of NC_135313.1, from coordinate 68,570,309 downwards.
TAAAACTAAAAAAATAAATATTAAAAAAAAGAAAATAATAGAGCTTCACTAGTTGTGAATTTTGATTGAGTCATTTTAAAATCAAGTATTTAGTATAGGAGGAGATGTGGGGATAGGAAGGATAGTAGAATGAACAGACATTATTACTTTATGTATATATGTGACTACATGACCAATATGATTCTACAACATGTACATTCAGAAAAATGAGGAATTATATTCCATCTATGTATATCAAAGTGCATAAATGCACTTTACTGTTATGTATAACTAATTAAAGCAAGTTAAATTTTTTTTAAAAAAACAAATATTTAGTATATGCTGAAGGACACTTTAAGTTTATTAGGACCCCTTTCATATTTCAAGGAATTTACAATTTAATTATTTATTTGTTTCTCCAATAATAGAAATTGGTAAGGATCCTCTATCATGTTTTGCTAATGTATTTTTAGGACTACTAATTTGGTAATTGTAATACAACATTTTCAAATTTTCTTGAAGGTTTACAACATATGTTTTCTTAATATACACTTGTGTCTTTTTTCATTGCTTAATTTTCATAGCTATTGCAATAAAATAGTGAAATGCATAGATTAAAAAAATAAGGGAGGGGCTGGGGTTGTGGCTCAGTGGTTGAGTGCTTGCCTGGCACGTATAAGGCACTGAGTTTGATCCTCAGCACCACATAAAAATAAATAAAAATAAAACAAAGATATTGTGTATATCAACAACCAAAGAAATGTTAAAAAAAAAAGATAAGGGAAATTATGGTACTTAAAATATACAGTAATCATTAGCCATGTTGTTGAATTACTACAACTTAGAAAAGAAGTTTCTGACCAGTATACTTATATAGCACTTCTTTTGTGTTTTTATATTCTAAAAACAAATTCAGAAGTATTTATTTGAAAGACCTGACATTTTAATCTTTGTAAGTTAGTGTGTATTTTTAAAGAATCATTTTAATATAACATCTGTCTTATCATCCATGCTTTTTAAAGGATTAAATTCAAATTACTATTAGAATTTTTATTGTAACTGAAATACCAAAAGACTGTAACGTCAAATCTTGACTGAAATCTCTTCAAATAAGATGATTTTAAAAAATTTTATGTGTTTTAAGTATCTTAAACCACTGATGTTTGTAACAATTACAAATACATTCCTGGAGCCAATTGCAATCAAATTTTCTTAGTACCTGAGAAATGCAATATGGGCAACTCCTAGTAGACAGTAAATGTATGTTCATGTCTGTCAGTAAGTATCAGGCTAACTGGTTTTCATGTCAGCAGACTGAGAACTATGAGCAGAGAATACGTGAGCAACAGGAACAGCTGTCACTTCAACAAACTATTATTGACAAGCTAAAATCACAGTTACTTCTTGTGAATTCCAGTCGAGGTATGTTTGTAGTTTTTGAACCTCTTAGAGAAAAGAAAGGTGAAAGTTGAAATTTTACTTTTCCATTGTCTCTCAGTAGTTGTGATATAATAAGTGTAGCACAGCTATACATTATGATTATTTAAATGAACACTTACAGAATTTGAGGAAATGGATTCTCACATTATACTGTGTGATAAGACTAGGTTGATAAAACTTCCATGAAGATATTCTGCCAGTAATAGCAGAAGTGTTTTTAAATATCTATGCCTTTTGAACTAAAAGTTAGTTCAAAGATCCTAAGGATATCTCATAAGAAAATAATCCACAGGTGATAAAACTTGTGGGTAACTTTTATTTTTCATTCTTTATGACATGCCCACATTTTCTAATTTGCCTGCAATAAGCGTGGAGTAGTTATATAAATAATTGTCTTAAACAAGAAAATATGATAAATTACAACAATATGACAAATTATATAAAATATGATAAATTTTCTTAAACAAGAAAATATGATCTTTGTTGGTAAGAGAATAATACAGAAAGCATATTTCTAGCTTTCTGAATTCTAACATGTTTTACTGCTGACCTTGGAAGAGTAAGGGTTTTTTGTGTTTAGTAGGAAAGAAAAAAACTAAATGGGCAACTTTTCAAGGTAACTGTTATCTAAATAATTTTCAAAACTTAAAGCTTAAAATCTATTCTTTTAAAAATTGGGGGGGGTGATTATTTTTACTTTTTCAAGTGATATCAAAAATAAGAGTTTTCTACTGATGTTCAAAAGGTCTTTATCTTGCAGATAACAGTTATGACTATGTTCCCCTGCTTGAAGATGGCGAAACAAGAAAGAATAATTTGACCTTTGATCAGCCACTTGATAAAGTGAAATCTGGAATACCAAGAGAAAAGCAGTCAAAGGTGAGAAATGAGAAATTAGGTTCCACAGACTTCCCAAATTATTTAGTCAGTATATTATTAGGGTTTGGGAGGGCAGGATGTAGGTAAAAAGTAGACAAGATTCTTTTCAACCCTAACATTGCTCTGCAAAAAAGCAGCCTTTAAATGCTGATATACAATATATCTTCCTCATTTATTTTCCTGAGGTGATCCACCATTGGAATTTCAACAGAAGTTCAGTATATACAAACATATGACAGACATGTTCCTAAATAGAAGAACTATTTTCAAGTAGACTAAAGGCTTACATTTCATATTTTCTAATATTTTATTTTTCTTTTCATAGGCATTTAGCAAAGTTCTATAAGTTTAAAATAAGGTAGATAGTAAGATACAGATGATACTAGGTTTGAAAATTACTTTCTACTTTTTCTTTAATTTCAGTGCTCAGTTTAAGAAACAAAACAAAACACTTCACCTAACAAGCATAAGCATAAGTTTTTGTCATTGAAGCAATACAGAAATACTTATATCTGCATGGACATATATGCAAAGATTATCTTGCTACATACAATTGTTAGAAACAAGCTAAACATCCATTAAGAGCAGAAAAGTTTATCTTTAGAAGCAGTTTAGAAAATTAAAATAAACTGATGTTTATATCTTTCCTTCTAAATAAAGCAAGAGATTTTATTTGTTTGTCAGGGCTTTTCAGTTACTGATCCCACAACTAAGACTATCTTAGTTATTATTTAACATCAAATCTGAGAAATCCAATTTTGACATCTTTTTCAATAAATAAAAATTTTAGAATGAGAAATTCTCTATAGTATCTTTCACTTCTTTATTCTGTTTATTAGAAGGGAGTTACTAAATGCTCCAGGGTGAGAAGAGTATTAATGTTTTATAAATATATTTTGAAAGCATTATAGGCATTATAGATTGTCAGTTACATAGAAGAGGGTGCCAAAGATTAAGTGGTAAGGTAGGGGAGAGGGCTGCTATTTAACTCACCATCTGATAAACGTTAATGAGAGGAAAGGCATTTGGCAGAATTTTGTAGTAAATTCAGGAACTGGGATTTAAGTGGTAAAGTGTATGCTAGACCATGGATTCATCCCCAGCAAGAAAAAAATACACATAAAGTGAATTCAGCTTTCTGAATTCTGTCATGAAGACTGGAGATGTAGCTCACTAGCAGAGCACCTGCCTATTGTGTAAGACCCTGAGTTCAGTCCCCAATACTACCAAAAAATAAAAATAAATAAAATTCTATCATTTGGGACTGGGGTTGTAGCTCAGTGGTAGAGCACTTGCCTTGCATGCATGGGGCCCTGGGTTTGATTCTTAGCACCATATAAAAAAATAAATAAAAGATATTGTATCTATCTACAGCTAAAAAAAAAAAATTTTTTTTAATTCTATCATTCATTTGAAAGGAAACAAGTATCATAGCCTATCATCTTAAGAACAATTTTAAAAATTCCATTATGAATATAAACTTTCCAAAGGAGAATAGCTGAGCAGTGCTAAAAGAACCAAGAAACTGTTTCATGTTGTTACTGATTCTAAAAAGGGGTGGGAATGTAACTCAGTGGTAAAGTATCCTTGGGTTCAATCAAATCAAAAAACAAAACAAACAAAAATTGAAAATATTGGCAAATAAGAAATAAAATGCATACACTTATTCTTCTTTGGGGGAGCAGACAGCAGGGATTGAACTCGGGGGCATTCGACCACTGAGCCACATCCCCAGCCCTATTTTGTATTTTATTCTGAGACAGAGTGTCACTGAATGGCTTTTGCTAAGGCTGGCTTTGAACTCGAAATCTGCCTCAGCCTCTCAAGTTGCTAGGATTACAGGCATGTAATTCTCTGCACCCAGCTAACACTTCTTCTTGACAAGCATTATTTATGTTTTGTTTGCAGGACACTATTGTCAAAAATAGTAACCTGTTTACATGATAGCAGTTAATTATTTTAATAAATTTGTTCTTTAAATATAGATTATTATTTTTAGTTTATTTTTTTAATATACTACATCATTTTTATGATCTCAGAAATGAGAATTTTATGTTTGCTCCTGGTAGGTATTTCAGTTGATGAATGAACTAAATACTATCTTAGGTGTCCAAGGGTTTGACAGAAATCTTTTGCACTCATCTTTCTATCTGACTTTGTGTAGGAAATTATAAGAATTCTACAGTGTTTTGATGCAAGAAAATATTTAGGGAGCAATAATAAGAACACAAAATAATTTGGTGATATTGGTAAACTGTTTTTCTTCATTCAGAAATTCTGAATTCTGGTTATATACCTGACACTACCAACCACTGGAGAACAAAGAAATGCTGTCCCCATCTCTTCCATAAAGTCTTTTTTTTTTTTTTTTACTATTATCTTTATTTTTTAGTTGTAGATGGACAATACCTTTATTTGTTTATCTTTATGTGGTGCTGAGGCTCGAACCAAGTGACTCACACATGCTAGGCGAGAACTCTACCACTGAGCCACAGTCCCAGCCCCAAAGTCTTGATTTCATAAGCAAAACTGACATTACTGAATGTTATAAAAGTATTCCGGATTCTAGAATCCAAAACATGAAGTAAACGTAGTATTATTCAAATGTTTAACTATTTAAAGAGATTATGTGTTCTAGTTCCAAATAGCTGATTTTGTGCTTCAGTTCTGACTATAAATGCATATATGTGTGTATAAGAAATGTGTATATATATGTGTGTGTATATATATATATATTTCTAATTTATTCTTTATATATGTATTTGGTTTTTCATCTGAGTTTCTCAAAAGCTTAAAAATAGAATGAATACATGGGCTAGGGTTGTGGCTCAGTGGTAGAGCACTAGCCTAGCATGTGTGAAGCACTGGGTTCAATTCTCAGCACTGCATATAAAATAAAGAAAATAAAGGTCCATCAACAACTAAAAAATATGTTAAGAAAATAGGATGAGTACAGTTTTTACTAAAAGATGCCAGTTAAATAAATGGTTTGCAAATTCTGATATAGCTACATTGTGATTAGATCAGTGAATTAGGTAGCTTTGAGAAACAGAATTTTGTAGGTTTAGTTAAAAAAAAATGAGGTCCTTAGGGAGCTGTTCAATATTAACATTAAGGAAATCTGATGTGCTGTACCTGGCAATTGCAAGTAAATGTAGACACTCTGACATGTTTGAGAAAGCTCATGTCTAAAAATTCACTTGTCAGTCACTTGGAGAAGAAGTATTTATTGAACTTCCATTGTCCCAGCCTTGCTAGTCATTGGCAGCAATATTAAAAGAAAAAAAAAAAAAGAGTAACAACATGCAAATTGAAGATTTAGAGACCCAAAGTAATTAGCAAGCATTATAAAACAATATGATAGGAAATTTAGCCTTATATAGTTTAATGCTATAACTTAATTCTATCATGTAATTAAGGCTAATGAAAATAAAATTCTAATTTTATGGCACTGATAAAACATATGGAGGACATTAATTTAAAAATTAAAATTCCTAAGTGAGCTTGAGCAGTGGCTCAAAATTGAGTTCATGTAGGGAAAATAACTCTTATCCCAATGAATTGACAGTAGGCTTCAGTAGACACTTGAATCTTAGTTTAGGGAAAAGAAGAAAAGTTCTCCTTTAACTATCTTGGTTAGTGTGCAAGGATATATACATAAGTTCAAATTTTCTATAAGATTTTTATGGAAAAAGGATAATCTCTAGATAAGAACCAGAATTATTCCAGATCACTTTGGATAACATTGTATAAAAAAGCTCAGTGGTAGAATGCTTGCCTAGCATATGTGAGGCACTCAGCACCGCATATAAATAAATAAATAAGTAGATGTCCATCAACAACTAATAACATTAAAAAAAAGATAAAACTGAAGGTTTTTAATAAGTTTCATTTACACATACATAACCATTTTTAAGCAACATAATCATGGATTCCTAGGCATTTACCTAGTATGTTCCTCCAGTTACATATGCTGATTTTATTAAGCAATGTGACCTTGAATAATTTTCTGCTTCCTAGCCTTTTGTGTTTTATAAAATTCTAGTTTCACAGATTTGAGTCTCAGATGGTATCCTCATCCTTGTGTTGCTCATATTTCATATCCTCTGGACTCCTGGGACAACTCCCACTTAGGGATATTCATCTGAGTTTTGGGCCCCCATTGCTTCTCTCAGCACAACTCAACACTAGACATTTTTTTCTGTTGCAAGACTATTTGTTTAAGTTGGTGCATATTGTCCAGATACCGGGTTTTATATACATTGTAAAAGCTTTAAAATAGAATATAGTATACAAGTATATGATAAATGTTTTTCGACATTTGAACAAAAGTTTAAAATTAGGCCTTATACAGGATATCTAACAACCAAGTGATTTCCATAAGAAAGTTAAGTCTGATTTATATCATCTTAACACATAGTATTGTATGTACCTTTTCTAAAGGAGGAACTTGAAATAATTTGACAGCTTAGGTTTATTACTCAATTTTTTTTAAGTCCCTACATTTCTTTAATGCTCAGTTTTTTTCTTTTCATTATGTATTAGACAGAAATAGCTATCTCATACATTATCCTAAACTGAGGTTTATAGAGAACTAGAGAAAAATGTGTTTTTGTAAGTTTTACCTCAGGATCCTTGGCTTCTTAGTCAAAGCAAATGTCCCATTTTCCCTAGTTTTGTTTCTAGAAACTGGATCAAATTTACCCTTTTTACATATAACACTTATATGTGTATATTATTCATCTCTTTGGAGACTATTTTTTTTTTTTTTTAGACTCTCTGGTTGAATATAATTAGAAGAGAAAAATTATCTTCATCCAGTTGCTCACTTACTAAAGATCAGAGGTTGGGTTGTTTTGCTTTTTTTTTTTTTCTTTTCTTTTTTGGCAGTGCTGGAGATTGAACCCAAGATCTTGCCTAGCTAGGCAAGTGTTTTACCACTGACTTGGGTAAAGTCTCTAAAGTTTTTGCTAAAGTGACATACTAAAGACGAAAAAAAAAAAATATTGATACCAAAGCATTTTAATATTTACATTGCAATTTCTCTTGGAGAAATTTTGTTTTTATATTGTATTATTCATTCATTTTAACCCTTTCCTTCTATAGGTCTCTGGTTTTTAATACAGTACATAATTTTAGGGTTTTTGCTTTATTATAATACTGGAAGTAACTCTGGAGAAGAGATGAAAATGAGAAGTATCAAGTCACTTTTTTAATTCTTTTCCCTAACTTATAAGCAAATTTAAATGTGTCTGATGTGACTGGTTATTTTTCCCCTTATTTCCTCCTGTTAAACCCTTTCTCACAATTCCCTTCTTTTTTCTTCTTCTTCTTCTTCTTCTTCTTCTTCTTTTTTTTTTTTTTTTTTTTTTTTTTTACTTTTTCAAAGTCCACAAAAAAAGTTGGTATATTCTATCTAGCTCTGATTTCTCTCCACCAAGGGATGAAAAGCTGTTTTCTCAAACTCAGTAGGTAAGGAAAGCTTCCCCAACCTGTTTTCTCTTGTTGTGTCATGATCTGTCATCCTAAAAGTTCTCAAAATTGGTTTTGAATATATTTATTTTTCCAGTGCTGTGAAATGCTTCTGCATGTAGTCTGCTGTGATTTTTTGTTGATATTGAATTACACTACAAAAATGCAGCCTCACATAATGATGTTTTTGGAAAGGGGAAGCTTTTTTAGCAATTATGGATATTTTCCTTTGATACTACTCCAAAACTTGATAAGAAGTAGTTTCTTTTTTTATTTTTTATTTTTTGTAGTTGTTGATGGACAGCATGCCTTTATTTTATTTGTTTCATTTATATGTGGTGCTAAGGATCAAACCCACTGCCTCACACGTGGCAGGCAAATACTCTGCCACTGAACTACAGCCTCAGCCACAGTAGTAGTTTCTTAAATGTTAACTGCAGCCTGGTATCTAAAACCATGTCAATGAACGTCTCCGCTACATTAAAAACCATTGATCTTCCTTATACTTTGAATTTCTTTTATAACATTATAAACTGGTCATTTGGGACATACTGGTTTAGTGAGTTGTAAAGATTACAGATCTCCCAAATGTCGACTTAGTTCGTTGTATAATATTTAAAAATCACATGTAACATCATCAATGATCTCATCCGAAAAGTCTTCAAGTATTGGGCAGCTGTCAAGCTTACTGTGACAGGTACAAGTTTTCCAAAATTTTAATTGTCACTTGAAAGCTCAAATTTTATCATTGGCAACAAATCTTGTCACTTGTTTTCCTAACTTCATTTTCTTTTCGGGAAATGTCTGAATAACCATAGTCTGCATGTCAGTCATTCTTTCAAGTGAAAACGGCATTCTATTAAAAAAGTGACTAGTTCAGCTTGCAACTCAAAGAATTGCACAAGTTCTCTTTCCCAAGACAACCATTGTACTTCAGTATGCAGCAGCATTTTTTTGTGCATCCTTCCTGTTTCTTCACACCAAATATTTAAAAGTTTTGCTAACTTGAGATAAAAAATTCAATAGAAATAATTTTTACTGCATTATTAAGAACAGTCTTAGGTGAAACCAGCCTTTTCTGATTGTTGATTCTTTTTTACTGAGTTTGTGGCATTAAAGAACACAGTGAATACTGTTGGGTACCATGGCCTTGGTAGCACTCTGACATCACAGTTTTATACACCATTGCTTTTGCCATGTAAATGACTTGTAAACATCAATTTAGTAAAAACAAATAAATGCAAATTGCATTTTAATAGTATTAAGAAAGTAGTTAACCTCATTTCACCCTACTTAAAAACTAGTAAGTTATCGGCTATTCTTTTATGGATCCTGAATGAAAACAGACTGGATCAGAGAAAAAGGACTTTATTAGTTACAGCACAACAAGCAAAAGAACATCATATTTGCATTGCTCATACCTTGGGATAACACATATTAACCCAGAGAGATGCATGCAGATGCAGTAGGTTATAATGTAGTAGAGGAACCCTTTATGTTATAGCTAGCACTAAACAAGCTTATTCTTTGTCCAAGGGTGATATTATCTCATCTTTCAAGTTTGCTCTTTGCAAGCACAACCCTGAGAAATGTACAGGTAAAGATTAGTCATAACCTTGTATTATTAATATGTGAAGCAAAAATGTGCAGAGACACTAAACCCATCTCAGATATCCTTTTCCCATCATGGATCCCTTGAAATAATCTTGAGACCCCCAGGGATCATGGACTATATTTTGAGAACCACTGGTTTAACTATAATTTCCTCTCAGAAAAATCATGTTGCCCTTTTCTCAGTAAGATATTACTTACATCCTACTGAAAAAAAAAATGTGCTAAAAATACCCTAGCATCTTCTCAGGACCTTTATGGATGCAGAAGATTGTAATGCTCACTTATCAGTCCTTTTCACATTTATTGGATAATTTGTTGTTTTATACATTTATACTTTAAATTATGATACTTTAACTTAGTAACTTAATTGTATCTATTATATTAAATCCAGAACAAACTCTGAATTTTGACTCTAATCTGTTAAAAGACAATGTGGAGGCTGGAGATAGAGCTTAGTGGTAGAGCATCTGCTTAGTATGCATAAAACCCTGGGTTTGACTCTCAGCATCACCTACCAAAAAAAAAAGAGGAAACAGGTATCCACCTGGTACATTGCCTAATATGTTTTACAAAACTATAGACCTGTGAAATGTGAAATGCTGCATTCTGTGCTCTCTGGTAATTTTTTAAAGCATAAGAATTATATGTAGAATCTGAAATCAGCAGTAAGAGAGCCACTTGTCTTTATTTAATCACAGGATCTCTAGCTAACACTTTTCCCAGTGTTGTATTTTAATGTCCTCTTACTGAATTTGTAATCCCTACAAAGACATTACTAGAATTTGAGAGTAGGAGAAAAGAAGACTTATCTAATTTTTCAGTTGTACCTAATGTGTTTCACTTTCTGAACTTTCTTCCTTGATTAAACCTAATTGTTGAGCTGGCAATATAGTTCAGTTGATAGAGTGCTCACTTTGCATGCATAAAGCCCTGGGTTCAATCCCCAGCACCACACACACACACACACACACAAAAAAAAAAAAAAAAAAAAACACCTAATTGTTACGTTATGAAAGTTGACTTTTTCCCTGGAAGATGTTTTCTTTGACAGTTAGTCATCTTTCCATATTCTAGAGTCATAATAAAACTGTTGTAAAGTAGTTTCCACCTATTCCATGTCATTAACCTGTGATTTTTTTTTTTCTTCTCTAATCAGTCCCTTTTGGAAACACCATAAATCTGAGATGGGTATCTGTTTTCTTTCTTCTGCTGTGTTTATCGATAGCAGTATGATTTTTGCCTTCCAACTCAGTTTCATCTAAGTAATTCCATATCTGATATATTTGTCCACTGTTCCTTCTACCCCTAATTGCTCTTCACTATTGAGCATTAAGGACAACACATTTTCCTCTACATTTCATCCTAATAATACCAGAGGGGCCACTGACTTGTCTGTATCCCTTACTAAGAGCATCTGGACAATATTACTGCTGCTGGATGGACAAGAGGCCATAGGAGATCTCCTTGTTTTCCTTCTTATTGCTGCTAATTGAATATTTTCTCCTCCATCCTCTTTACCTGTGCCTGAGAATCCTCATTCCTGCCCCTGGCTCTTGATTCTTATATTGCTATAAGGATAAAATGACATCTTTTATATAAAAATGAATCTAAAACTCCTTTCTATTTTTTAATAAATGTCCATTCCTTTTGAAATGAAGATAAAGTTGGTGAGACCCTCAGTTTTGTTTTGAACTTTACTTTTCCAAGAACCTAATCTATTTTTTGGGATTTCTCCTGCCCTGAATTATTGTTTTTGTTGTTTCATTTTGTTTCTGTTTTCGTTTTAATGCAAGGAAAAATGGCCTGACATTAAAAGTAGAAACTGGAAGTGTAAACCAGATTTGAGGAACAGGTGGTAATGTGGTTATATGTGTCTTAAAACTTGGTGTTCCTCAGCCAGGGATGTAGCTTAGTGGTAAACATAGGATGTACAAGGCCCTGATTCAGTCCTTATTCTCACACACACACACACGCTTCTACAACAGACGCCAGAAGTGAACATGATGTATTGGACAGATTGAAACTTTAGAATGGCTAATAAGAGAGAGATTGGGCCTGTTTAGTAGAGTTGATATGAGAATAGATCATATAACTAAAGAAAGGTAGAAGAGGGAAAGAGCAGTGTACCCAGTTCTGAACATTAGAGACTTTTCAGAGACTTTTAGAGACTTGTTCCTTATAACCTAGGAACAAGAGGGACCAATGAAAATATCAAAACGTAAGAAATATCATATAATTCTGGGAACCAAAAATAGTTTTAAGGAGGAGCTGGTTGGTCATATAAAATGCTTTCAAATTAAATTCCAAATTATGCAGAATGAGAGCTTTAAAAAAAAAACCATTAGATTTTTATGGTGAAATCTCAGAAGAATGGAAGAATAAAAAACAATTTAATAGTTAAACTTCCATTATAACATTTATAAATCAAACAACATGCAAGAAATCAACCACCTGAAGACTCTGGAAACCAAACTTGACATATTTTGGAGGAGAATAAAAAATGTGAATCAAGTAATTGGCTAAAAATGAATTTCCAGTTTTCCAGAGTTTTGTCCTGATAGTGGCCATAGTTGCAGTGGAGGCATAGCAGTAGCTTAAATTCCAGCAGAAAGCCCACTGTAATTCTTGCTAGAAGAACCAGGAAGGAGAATGAAACCAGAATATCCATGATTACTAGAAAGTGAAGGAACCCTAGAGAAAGAGAACCCTAAATTCTGTTTAAACTCATTCCAAATCTCTGGCTCTCCCAAGGCTAACAGGACTAACTGAAAGCAGTTTGTAGTTAAGGTTTAACCATCTGATCTGAACTGCTGCTCTCCATGGAAGTGAGTTTGGAGTCAGCTGACCAATTTTTTTTTATTGTAAAAACAAACATGCCAACACTTTCAGCACCATGTAACATAATAATTACAATGTTTAAGATATGGTCCAAAATTACTCAATATATGAAGAGCCCAGAAAATGTGACCCATTTACAAGAGAACAAATGCCAATCCTGAGATGATTCTGAAATTCAGAGTATCAGGAAAGAACTTTATCAGCTACTACTTTTAAGTTCAGTTCTTTATTAGCAAATAGTTGAGTAAGAGTAGAATTAACAGTAAGATACCCCGTTTTAGTGCTTTTTTGTGTGTGACAGGCCAGTCTTAGAATCCTAGAGCTAGTTTGACTTGGTACGATATGTAAATGTTACCATTCTTTGTTTCCCTCTTTATGCTGGATAACTAACTGTAACATTTAGTTTCTCTAGCAGCCAAGGCCAAGGATTATGGCTGAGTAATTAAACACAGGCAAAAAGGCACAACTTCCAGTCACAACTACTCTATGTGCTAGAATTCAGACAAATTATTTGATCTCTCCAAAGCAAGCTAAGTTTGTAAGCAAACTTTAAAATCATCATTAAGTACTTAATATGTGAGGTTATGTGGATTAAGTTAAAAAATGCATGCAGATTAATTAATAGCTATTTTCAAGAAGATATCTTCTGTTCATCATGGTAATGGTAACAACTTTAAATTTGTACTTAACTCTGGAAAGCAGTATGGAGATTCCTCAAAAAACTAAGAATGGAACCATCACATGACCCAGATGTCCCATTCCTTGCTATTTATCCAAAAGAACTAAAATCATCATACTGTAGTGATATAGTTGCTTCAGTGTTCATAGAAGCACAATTCACAAGAGCCAAATTATGAAGTCAGCCCAGATGCCCAGCAATAGATGAATAGATTAAGAAAATGTAGTGTATATACACAATGGAGTTTTACTTACTCATAAACAAGAATGAAATAATGGCATTTGTAGTGTATATACACAATGGAATTTTACTTATTCATAAACAAGAATGAAATAATGGCATTTGCCAGTTAATGGATGGAATATCATGCTAAGTGAAATAAGCCAGATTCAGAAAATCAAGGGTTGATGTTTTCTCTCATGTGGAAGCTAAAGCAAAATAAGGGAAAGCAGGTGTTGGGATGCACTTTCATAAATATATAGGGAAGATGAGTAGAAGATAAAGAATGGGAGGGAAGGTAGAAGAATAGGAAAGAGGGAAAATATGAAATGATTGTAACAAAATCATGTTATATACATGGATAAATTTGCCAAAGGGGATTTCACCATTATGCATATGTAGGAAGTACCAGTCAAAAAAATAAATAAATGAGTGAAAGGAAGATTAGTAGAATAGAGGAAAGAATGGGGGCAGGGTGGAGGGGTGGAAAACTATGGGTAATGAAGGTTGAAATTAAATTCCTTGAGTGTATGATTTTGTCAGAACAAACCCAAATATTCTGCACAACTGTAATGCTCTAATTTTTTTAAAAAATCTTTTTGGTTAAAGAAAAAGATTATCCCAAATCAGTTCTGTTTAAGCATAGTGTTTAGGGAAACAAAGAAAGGAGTATGAGAAGCCTTACTTAAGTTGGTCTTGACTTATGTAATTTCTATTGAAAGGCATCCCCACAATTAATATCTACCTCTTACAAAAATAAATTCAAAAAGAAATATATAGACGGTACTTAATAAAAAGTAAAAGACTTAAAAAACATAATTTCAAAAGTATTAATCTTATTTCAGATTAATGTCAGAATTGAAATTATAATAATTGAGATAGTACTGGTAAAAGATTTTACCTTTCTTAAAAAGCATGTTGTATCATAGAATTGATAGAGATGGGGGGGGTTACATTAAATCAGAACTCTGTAAAAAAAAAAACTTGGAAGTAATTAGGGTGTTTAATTTTATTTTTATATTGTTTATTTTTTTGCCACTTCCTTCAGAACTCTGGGATGAATCCCATTTTGCCCTGGAGTTGTTCCCACACTGGCAGTGGGTTTGCCTAGCACACTGTGTCATGCAGAACAGATTTTGTTCCATGCAGAAGAGGATTTTGTTCCTCTTGCTTTGCTAGGTTTTCAGGAATGTTAAGGAGGGTGTGAGAACCAAAGATTTTGTATGTCCATGAATTCCTATAGATTAAATACAGTTTCTTTGTATTTTTTATCTTTTGTCTTCAAACTTATTTTACTATGCTTTTATACTTATTCTTATTAAATTTCCTTTCATAATGTTTTTCTAGTTCTGTTTTACACCTGAATCTTTTCCTTTTCTCGTTCTCCTTAATTTAGCCAAATCCAATGTTTGACTTCATCATCCATTTTTACCTGAGTGTATATGTATGTATAACTGGTAAGGAAATCTTCAACCTCAGTCTGTCCTTTAACATTTCATTCTTAAGTTTCAAAAATCTAGATAATAAGTGAGTCCTTACTTCCAGTTTATTTTTTCACTATTTATTTTAACTTTTCTGTAGTAAATTATATCAAACTAGTTATTTATATCATAGGTGTTCACAGTTTATATTTCCTTTACCAATCCATCCTTTATTACCTTGGTGTATTTCTTGGTTTACATTATTCAAAGTAAGAGCATAATTCACTTTTCTGTTTTAAGAGCATAATTCTGTTGAGCATCATCCAGAACTAAACAAAAATTGACTATGCTTAGTTGCCCGAACCACCAAAAAGTAAATATTTCTTTGCATTTAAGGCTCCCAACTAAAGTTAAGAGGGGGTCTTTGATATGAGCTCTGGAATAAAGTGATAGGCATTGCTATAGGCAAGGGAAAGTAGCTCAGTGACACAGTGCTTGCCTACCAGGCACAAAGCCTTGGGTTCAATCCCCAGCAATGTAAAAATAAATAACTGTAGTCTTTTCAAGGTAAAGTTCTTTATATATGAGAAAATGTGAAAGAGTTTAGTCAAATCGTTTTTTAAAAGTTCCATAAGTCTATATAATTTTACTTTCATTTTTAGTAGCAGCTATAACAAAGATAACTGTAAGGGAAAATATACATTTCTTTTTTTGAGAAGTTGATATATACCAAATCCTGGAAGGTAACCCAAAACATTTTTTTCCTTTTAGTGTTGGGGATCAAACCCAGGGCTTTGCACATGCTAGGCAAGTGGTCTTCCTCTGAGCCACATCCCTAGCTCATTTTCCATTGTCTTTTCATTAAGAATAAACCTGTAGTTGTATGCAGTGGCACACACCTATAATCCTAACAACTTGGAAGGCTGATGCAGGGAGATTGCAAGTTTTTGAGGCAAGGCTGGGCAACTTAGTGAGATCCTGTCTCAAAATTAAAAGGGGGGGGGGGGCGGCAGGGGAACTGAGGATATAGCTTAGTGGTAAAGCACTCCTGGATTCAATCCCCAGTACCAAGTAAATAAATACACAAACTTGAGCCTGTATGGTTACACACAACTATAATCACAGATACTCAGAAGGCTGAGGCAACAGGATCAAAAGTTTAAGGCCAGCCTGGGCAACTTAGTGAGATCCTGTCTCAAAATAAAAACAATAACTCAGGGCCTGGGGTTGTGGCTCAGCAGTAGAGCACTTGCCTAGCATGTACAAGGTCCTAGATTCAATCCTCAGTACCACATAAAAGTAAATAAATAAATAAGGATATTTTTAAAAAACATAACTCAGTAGTAGAGAGCTTGTGTAGTATGCATGAGGCCTTGGATTTGATGCCCAGTGCAGCAAAATAATAAGTAAATAAATCTGGTTTTAGACTAGCAAAATATTAGCTACTCATTTTTCTCCTTTTTAAATATTATGTCATATTAAACAACATATATTTTTACAATACCTAAAGTTGAAGTTTAAATTGATTTACACTAAGTCAAAATTCTCTCAATTCACATAAGAGGAAATTTAAGGAAACATTTCACAACATCCTCCAACTGTTTCAGATGGGTTTATCTTAATGGATTTAGTTGAATGACTTTTCCAGTGCTATACTGGAAGTGTATTTGACATGTAAAACTCATTTCAGCATTCATTCTACAAGATTCACATTTCCAAACTGGTAGTTGGAACAGCTTATGATGTTAAGTATTTTAAGTTTTAGTATCTCAAAATAAATTCATTTGTTGAATGATGTAGTGCTTAAAATCTAAAATAATATTCAAAAATTCTCTTGCATTCTTATTTGAAGTTAAAATAACCTCATCTTCCTGAAGTACAGGATCCACTCAGATAATATTTGAGAATAGAAAAAAAATTTTTAAATGTCTTTTTCTATTGTTTACTTACTCTGAGATGCTCACCAAACAGAGAAATTTTCATTAAGTAAGGTAATAGCATCAAAAAGAAAGTCTGGATTTCTAAGAAAAGTATTCAAGTCGCCATTGACTTATATCGGTCCTAAATCCTTTGAAAAATAATTTTTTGTAGTGATAGATGGACAGCATGCCTTTATTTTATTTGTTTATTTTTATGTGGTACTGAGGATTGAACCCAGTGCCTCACATGTGTTAGACAAGAATTCTGCCACTGAGCTACACAACCCCAGCCCTGAAAAACAAATTATTGTCTTCAGAAAGTTATGTAAGACTCTACAGTGGAAAATAACATCAATATTCTATACCCATGCTAAATAAACCCTACTTCAAAACATCTGTCAGGAAACTGCTCGCCTTTTTTTTTTTTTTTTTTTTTTTTTTTGGTTTGGTTTTGGTTTTGTTTTTTTCCCAATTAGCATGTTAAGAAGTCCCTTTTTGAAATTTTTTTTATTGGATGCCACTCTGATTTTTCATTTGACATACATGAGCAGATTAATTTAGTATGAATGATAGAAGGTGTAGATATTGCTTAGTATAACCAGTAATGCTTTTCTTAAGTAACAGAACAAAAATAATAGTAAGTAGAGCTATGTTCTTTACCTTCGTGGCTCAGGCGGCCAAGGCAGGAGGATTGAAAGTTCAAAGCCAGACTCAGAGCCTTGCCTTAAGTAACTCAGTGAGACCCTGTCTCTAAATAAAATACAAAAACAGGTTGGAGATGTAACTCCTTGGTTAAGTGCCCCAGGATTCACTCCTCAGTACCAAAAAGGAAAAGAAAAGAAAAAAGAAAAAAACTAAATTTAGATACTTCATAGAAATCCCTAAGTGAGTCTTCCCTTTATCCACTGCTTGAACACCCAGGGCATCTTTTTACAACAAATTCACACACACTAGTTATCAAATCCAAACATCACAGAAGTAAATTGGCACCAGTTAATTTACTAAGCCAAACAAAAGTGTATTATTCTTTTCCAGCCTTTTCTTTCACCTGTCTTCATCTCCACTAGATTTTAATGATTCTTTAAAGAAGCAGTCATTCCTATTTCCTGTCAAAATCAAAATTGGAAACTAGGATATCATCTTTACCACTTTCTGTAATACATCTTCAGTTTTAGGCTAAAATTACAAAGTAATTCTTTTTGGTTCTTTCCAGATCCTAATAAAATAACATATTAAGAATTTTTAATAGTAATTTTTCAAAGGAAGCCATTTCATTTAATATAAACACTTCATTATTATTTAACATATTAATTGCCAAATAATTTTATTCTCTTTATATCTGCTCTGACTTTTTGATGTGGTTTTAATAATATAATCTATTTAAAAGTTGTTTTGTCGTAGTGTCCTAAGTGACTGGCTAGCTTTAAAATGTTACCTCTCTTCCTGTCCATACTAAAATCTGTTAAGTGTTGTAATTGTACTTAATGCCAAAGAATAACCTTGTCTGCCACTTTTAAAAACAAACTGTGATTGTGAAAATGTCTTCTGACTACTTTTAAAAAAGCTCAGTAAAACAGTTTTAGTTCAGAAGGCGTGGCCTAAATGTTTGCTAGACAGAGTTGCAGCAAGAAAATGATCTTTTTTTTTTAACCTCAATACCATGATATAATATATAAAATCAAATTGTTTAGATTGCCAACATTTTATTTTACTAATTCTATGCTACTTCAAAATAATACTTTACATATGGTGTAGGTATTCATTTTTAGGAAAAAGCTAGGAAATGAGAGCAATATATACTGGAGAACATGTTAATTTTAAGAAAAACAAACTGAAATCAAGTCTTTGTCATCTTAGAGGACAAGTAAGACTCCTAAGATATTCAAAGCAATCTTTTGAAAAGCAAAATTAAAAGGGGAGATACTCAGGTGATAAAACAATTAAGTAAAAATTGTCATTTTACTAATAGTGACAGTGACCTTAATTGAAGAAGATCAAAAGTCACCAAAGATATGTCCTCTGGTTTGGATTTGAATTTGAATTATATAGTTTGGGCTGAATTATGATTATATAATAGCCATTCTTCAAATCTCAGAATTTGTTAGTTTGTAGCTTCAGAAAGTACACAAAGATTTCTACATATATTTAAAGACTTTTTAAAAATCTGAACCATAGAATATAAAGCATTACAACATGTTCTTTAGTGTTGACTTTTTCAAAGATCAAAACAATTGCAATACCAGTGTAAGCCACAGGGTGGGAGTGAAAGGCAAGAACTTGTATTGAAGCAGCTTAAATATATAATTACATGATCTTTATAAACCTTTAAAATGCTTGTTAAATAATAAGTAGCTGTAACTTGGTTTTATTTTTTCTTCCTCTTATTACAGCTGCATTCCTTAGCAAAGAACCTACAAAAACAAAGACATTAATACATATAGGCCATTATTAGTATTATCAAAAGGAGTTAATACAAAGGTTTCACTCAATTTCTAGTCATATGAGGTGCTTGGTATCACAGTAGCGATTTTTATCAATAATTGAATTTGTGGAATTCCTTGAATTTCCAGTACTGAAGATAATAATTGAAGAATTACTATCAAATTACCAAAATGCTTCATGCTTTAATCTTTTTATTTTTATTTTCCTTTCTCCTTTATCTCATTTAAAGAAAAAATTCTGTTGGACATCATAAGCTATTATATATTTTGTGTATATATGTACACTCCCTCAATTTGTTTTTCAATGGAGAAGATAAATAAATGTTCCTTTGTGTTTTCTGTTAACCAAATCTCGTTTGAGTTTGGAAGCAATTTAAAGTATGATCGTTTTTTGTATCTTTAAGGTGAGAAGACAAGAGGTTTCTTCTCCTAGAAAAGAAACTTCACCAAGGAGTCTTGGCATTCCTTCATTCCATGAAAGGTAGTTCTGCATCCTTTTTTGCCACCTCTTAAAAATTACAAATTTTGAAATATGCAGTTATTTTTATATATATATAAATTTTAGCAGTTGTAAGAAAACAACTCTCTTTTAGAACTGGAAGAAACTAACCAAGGCTCCTACATGTTAAAATGACCTAAAATAAGTCATACAGTTAATAGCAGAGCTAGAAGTAAAAGTTGAATTTTCTAAAGTTCTACTATTTCAATAGACCATGTATTGTGGTCACATTATTTTATATGGATGAATCCTATTGTGAACCTTATCAAAGTGAGGACTATTTCATAATTCTATTTATGATGTTTACAGAGAAAAAAAGTCTGTACATTGAAGTTAATGTGTGAATAAGCCAGCATTAATGTGATGTGTGAATAATAGATATTCTGATCTACACTACATTTATGTATTAGAACTTTTAATTTAGCACTTATTTTGTGCCTGGTTCTCCAAACATTAGAGTTGCTTTTGGTAACATTTTCTACAAATTTAAAATAACTTTTAACATTTTTTTAATCTAGTAGTACATAAAATAGTGGTATGTAAATTTTATTATGATAAAAAATATTTGGAGTTAGTTTACATTTTAAAATATTGATTTGTTTTTAGGGGTAGTATAGAGAAGACTTTCTGGGATCTCAAAGAAGAATTCCATAGAATATGCATTCTAGCAAAAGCACAAAAAGACCACTTAAGCAAACTTAACATACCAGACATTGCAACTGGTAAGGTTTGATTTAACTTTCAGTCATTTTGATTATGTTGGTTGAATTCGTTTTGAATGTGAAATATTTGTGAATGGCTTCTTAAGTGCTAAGGATCTCCATCTTACCCCACACCCACTTATACTTGAATTTTGTGCTGTATTAAGTTCTGTAATGTATTATGTGCTGTAATTATTGACTTTTTTTCCTCTCTATCTTCATTATACATGATATGTATAGACTGAATAGAATGACCCATTTACTAGTCAGCTTGATTAGAAATCCCATCTTAAAAAAATACAAAATAAGTATAAAATATGCCTCTCAAAGTTTTTGGTTGCTATTTAGAGATCATATTGCACTTTAACTCATATGTTAGTAAGCAGCCTTGAAGAAACACTACCACATATGAGCTAAGCATTTTACTTAGCTCATATGTGGTAGTGTTTGTTTTTAACTTCTACCTAAAATTACATTGAACTCTATGGATAGTTTCTGATAATTTGGTTCAAGAATGAAAATGTAGTATGCACATTTCCTAAGGGCCATTTCTATTGGAGGCACAAAATATAAACTTAGTATTAAATACAGCTTAAAAGGAATATCTATTTTACATATGTGTTGCTGTGTATTATTTAAAAGTTCTGCACTTCCCTGAAGTCCCAGACCGGTTTGAGTCTGATAACAAGCACTTCTGTAAACAAAAGGAAAGTAAACTGATCATTTGTAATGATAAATTCTCTTTTACCCTTGTGAGTTATTCTGCAGATAATTCCCAAGTGATGTGATTTACAGTTTTCACTCTGAACGATACTGCAGCAATACTGACTAGCACCCCTTTAATTAAAGATCACATTTCATTTCTTATAGCTCTAACATCTAAGCTGTTGAAAAATCATATTACAGTCAAATTTTGCTTTCTGCAACTACTACATTTTGTTTTCAGAAAAGCTATACAGTGTAGTGAGGAAGAAACAAAACAATCTCTATAAATAGGCATAATTTGTTTCTTCCCCTTCCTTACCCCTACATCCCCCAAAAGAACTCAATTTCTTCATCTTAACTTTTGACATTTTCATGAGAAATTGATCTTTGGACAGACTAAAGATATAGTGTCTGAAGCAAATATTTTTATTTAAAATATGCTAGCTACATGGAGATGTAGTACCTAGAATTCATAAATATGCTTTGTGAACATCAACATCTTATCAAAACATTGCAATGGTGATATATTCTTTGCTACACAGAGAACATACCCCATTATCAATGGCTTAATACTTTGACCATTTTTAAATTGCACAGGTCTAAATCTGAGTATGTATCTGTCAACTAGAACACTGGGTGTTTAACTTCAATTTCTTTCCTACTAAAACTTATGCTTCCTAGCATTATTCTTATGCTTTATATAACTATGTCACAAATAATAAATACAACATTATTCTTGAAATATTTTAGATATTTTATGCTAGAAAATTCACTGACATTTTGTTTGGTCCAAATAGAAACCAAAACATCAAATATTTTGCCCTAACAGTAGTAGATCAAATGGGAAGAAAGAAATAGGAATTAAAGATACCTATTTAGAGTTTTCAAATATGTATTCTACTTTGAATGAAAATATAGAGGAAGTATTTCAAAAATGATTTGTATAATAAATCTGGAAAACAGTATATTTAACAACATTGTCCCTATGTTATTTTTGTTAAAATTTGATTTTTACTTTAAAAGAACTGAATATTTATTTGTTTTAAAATGATGAGTTAATAGAATTGTACATTTCCTGTTTATTACTTTATTTTTTCTATTCACCCACATATGGCAATAGTCTTGAGAAAGGATAAAGATAGAAATGTATGTTTAGCAAATATATCTTAAGGAAAAATTGCTGTTTGATCCAAAGGGAGGATCCTATTTCATTGGCAATTAGGAAAGAAGAATATATAGGATTAGGGATTACAATCAGGTAAATTTTTTTGTCAGTATTAATGGTAATTAGACTGAGAAGTAATCTAATGAGTAGCTGTACTCAGAATTTGGAAATTTTTTGCATCTTACTTGCTTTTCCTTCTCTGAAACAGACAAAATAGAAAAACTATTTGCTCACCTCAACATGGTTCTCTGTATGGTGTCAGGATGACAAGTATTTTCATGCAGCTCATTTGACTTTTAAGTTTTCTAAGCTCAGATTTCTAGTAGCCTTAGGAATCCTGGGTTTAAATCTCCTTTCAATAGATATTTACTCTCATCACATGAGCAGATTAATTCAAATTATTTTAATGTGGCTGAAGTTGTATACCAGCTATCTGTGCTAAAAGAAAATATCAGGTTTATTACAGCTGTTTGATTTCTCCATGTTTTCTTTGCAAGGGGGATAGGTCAACTGCTAGGAAAGTAATTCCAAGCACATTTCTGTCAATTTGAGGACTCCTCTCTATATATAGAAACCAACATGTTCAATTTAGCATAATGGTTCCGAGTTAGTACAGACTCAAGTTGAAGACTGCTTGGGTTCCAGTGCCAGATACACCACTCACTAGCTGTGTAGCCTTGGAATTAACCTTTCCATCTCCCGGTTTGTTCACACATGAATTGGGGATAATAATAGTGCCTACCTTGAGATTATTCTGAGTACTAAATGAATTAAGACACATATAACAATTATAACAGTGCATGGCACATGAAAGGGCAATTAATGTTAATAGTTGTTGCCATTAGCAGCAACAGCAGATTCTAAAGCATTCACCCTGATCTTGTGAAGATCATTTAATAAGTCTTTCCTCCTTCTCAGGTGTTACAGAATTTGATCATTGTTTCCTAGAATTTCTTGCCACCCTCAAGTCTACTTTCAGGAAAAATGACTACTTGAGAGTTAATGGACTGTTCAAGAACCTTAGAGTCAGAGAAATCCAACTAAGCAATTGAGCTTGTTTTCAATTATAGTACTTTTAGTCACAGAGTATGTAGTAAAGTAGGTTATTATTCTAGACTCTGTGAAGAAAAGAATACAGATTCATTCAGAATTCATTTATTGAGGACATACTGTGTGCCAGGCACAGGGCAGGATACTGGACAGGAAAGTGAGAAACAGAACATAATTTAGGACCTCAGAAAATCTTCTGTAATGGGAGAAAGAGAGGCATTCATAGAAATATAACACACAGTGTTCAGTCCTCAGGGCATCTAAGAGTCATGGGAGAACCATCCAGAGAAACTAATGTCTAGGCTAAGATTCGAGGAGCAAATTAATAGTTGGGCAAAGAGAATGGGAAAAGACAGGACAAATCAGGCAATTTGCACAGCATGTGAGGTCCAGAGACAAGAGTATGATTATTTTGGAAAACTGCACAAAATTCATTACATGTGGAGTATGAAGTAAAGTGGGTATGGTGAAAGGTAAGGATGGAAAAGATGAACAAGGGGCCAGTTTTGAACAGTTACAAATGCTTTTCTAAGGACTAAGGGTTTGGGGAGTTTTATTAGGAAGATAAAATGACCAGATTTGAACTTTAGAAAAATTATTTTTAGAAAGAAGATAGAAGGGAAAGTTGCAATATAGAGAAAAAATTGAATATGAGACGACTTTAGAAGCATAGAAGCATCTCAAAGGTTGTAATAATCTAGTAAGAGGCGATGGTATGGACAAAAGAGAAGTAGTAGGTATATGACTGGATGACTAAAGAAGTTGGTTGCACATCATATCCAAAGACAAGATATCCTGTGTCAGAAATGTGCTTTAGCAAAGGATAGAGAGGTGTCATGAAACTACAAAAGTCAGAGGAATACAAAGGAACTGACATTTGTTAGATGGCTACAAACATGGATAGAAACCATGCAAGGTGCTCAGTGCACCCTATTCACTTAAACCCATATCACTGTGACTGTACTCAGTGATGTACAACTTCACTGGTAACAATCTTTTTATGATGCTAATTTTTAAATTTTTACTATTTATCCACTGAATAAGAATACTTACATTACCAAACTCACTGCCCTCTTAAAATGACATTGTGGAGCATAAGTTAACTTTTTCTAGTATTTGAATATCATTAACATGGGAAATGCTTTGATCTTTTTTTTCTTTTTGTATTGCAAAATATAACTATTTTTGATCTTATTTTATTAGTAGTGGTTTCTGAGATCTTACATCTGCATTTTTGTTTTTCTTGCCTCCCATGCTTCCAGCTCTTATTGATTTCTTTTCTGCTTTAACAACTCATACCCCCTTTTAATTTGCTATTTCAAACCAGCTATGAGCTAAAGAAACATCAAGCTCATTTGAATAAATCTAAAGTGAGAATAGAACTTAATTCATTTATCTATGGACTTGAAGCTCTGACTCCTCAGAAGTTCTTTCTTTCTAGCTTTTGACTATGTCCTATATAGCTGAATTTGTTGAATAACTAGGGTTTTATTTAGAACTATGTCAGCCCTGGTGCCTACTTGATATCTGCAACCCCTTTCCCCTTTTTTGTATGAGACAATCATACATTCACATGCGGTTTTCTTTACATGCATCCCCAAATTGCATCTTTTGCTTCTATCCTCTTCCTTCTTCCCAGCCTCCATCACTGCTCCCTCATATTATTGAGAGCAGGATTATTCAGAGTAGACAAAGGCTAAACTGATTAATGAGATACTTAGTTACACAGTGATATTGGGGGGAATAAATCATCTAATTCATGTAGTAAATAATAAATGACTTAATTTACATATATATACTTAGTAAGGATTTCCCCTTTTAACAACTTAGTTGTCTAAGCAAGCTCACAGTTGCAGTTTCCGATATTGACAAAATGTTTAAATGTATGCGCTATAAGCAAATGTTTTTTTAAGTGTGGAGCAGTGTAACTGTGAACAAAAATGCAAAGCTCACAGCAAAAGACCTAGGAAAAGACAAAGTAGTTAAACTGTTACTAATAAGCTTGTTCTACTTCACCTGCTGCAGGCTGATAATATTCCTATGCAAGATGGTAGCAATGTAAAAACCCCAGTTGTTTTCAGTTGCCATAATAACCAAAAGAAAAAATAATACTTATAAGTTCAAAGGTGATTGAACAAATTTTTAAGAATGATTTGAATGTAAATGTTTCCTTTTTGTGTTCTTCCCCCCCCCCCCCCCCCAGAAACACAGTGCTCTGTGCCTATACAGTGTACGGATAAAACAGATAAACAAGAAGCGATGTTTAAGCCTCAGGCTAAAGATGATATAAATAGAGGTGCACCATGCATCACATCTGTCACACCAAGAGGACTGGGCCAGGATGAGGAAGACACCTCTTTTGAATCACTTTCTAAATTCAATGTCAAGTTTCCACCTACGGACAGTGACTCTACTTTTTTGCATAGCACTCCAGAGAGACCCAACATCTTTGGTCCTAGCACATCCGAGGCAACGTGCCAGGACAAATTTAATATGGAGCTCAGAGACAACACAGGAAACTTTCTTAAGACAGAAGAAACTCTGTTCAAAATTCAGGGAATTGACCCCATAGCTTCAGCTATACAAAACCTTAAAACAACTGACATAACAAAACCCTCAAATCTTGTGAACACTTGTATCAGGACAACTCTGGATAGAGCTCCATGCTTTCCTCCTGGAGACCAAAATGCGTTATATGTAAAAACATTCCCACTTCAGGACCCAACAGATGCACCTTTTTCCTCACTGGATTCCCCAGGAAAAGCTATCCGAGGACCACAGCAGGTAACTGTTTTGCATTAACATATTTTATTATGTGTGAACACACATTTTGCCACACGTGCACAGATATGCCTCTCTTTTATATTATCGGACATCCTTTTGAAATTAATAATTAGCCAAAGTTAAAAAGCTTTCAGTAAAACATGCAAGTCCTGTGATAAAGGACACGAAATTTTAAAAGATGAATATGCTAAAGCTCTATCATAAAATTTATGACAGATTTTAAAATGCATGTAAACCTTATCCATATCTAGCATGGTACCAGTTTCTTAGTCTCTTATTCAAAGCTTGTTTACTTGTACTAACAGAATTCATCATTAAATTTCATAATGTGAAATAAATGGTGTTTATCTATTAAAAAGTTTGTATATATCATACTGAATCTTCATAGGAACACAGTTATCTATAAGTAAATTATTGCATAATATATTCCTATTTATCAAAATAAATTATCATTTAATACTTCTATTATATTCTCAGTTTTACAGTACATAGATCTGTAAGGTTTAATGTTTGTTTTGGTTGCTAATCTGTCACTAATATCACCACCTAATACATTTTTTAAATAGTGTCTGCATATGTATGGTTTTAATCAAATATTTAATGTTTCCAACAAGCCTGAAAACTACTTATACCTACCAGTCCACTTTTACTCTCCCTTGTAGGTTCAGATTCTACCACAGAATGATTCTATTTGTTTAAAAAAAAAAAAAAAAAAAGTTATAATGCCTGAGGGCAAATTAAAAATACATAATTATTACAGTAAACAGAAGCTTATAAAAATACAGATTGACATAAATATCTATATAACTTGCAAACATTTGTTTGATGGTCTCTGCTTTGAGATATTTAATTTTTTTAAACACTTGATTAAATATCCTTTGGCTTTAAGTACTCCTATAGGTTATAGACTTTTTCATCAACATGCAAAGAAGGCAGTAGTCAAGCAGTAGTGTATTTTAGTAACGAAAAACTAGGCATTGCTGACAAGCCTTAATTTTAAACTCACTTATGTTCTACATTGTACCTTATTTCACATCAGTCTCAGTTATAGTTGTTACTAAATGAAACAAATTAAACAATTTCATTTATTGCAAGTAGAATTCCTGCAGAGCTGTGAACTGTATCAGTTCTAATGCTTGTTACTTTTTTCTCCTTTATCTCTCTTGCCTGTTCTTTGACTAGTTAGTCTGTGCATGCATGTTTCAGTAGATGGCACCCTGTATTGTACATTTGCTTTCTATACTGCAGCAAGGGAAACAGCTGGTATGTGATTACAACTTGATGGAAAAGTATTCAACTTAAAAAATGCAGGAGAATTGGTGTTGAGCTATCACAAGACATGGGGCATAAGGTTAGACAATTGATATTTTAGCAGAAAAAGCAAAAAAAAAAAATTAGTATGATTTGAAGGCCATGTTACAGTTTCGGATTGAAAGAATAGTTCTTAAAATGGGTTTTAAAAACATTTTAGTATTTTATTCGTATTAATAAAGTTCAGGGCTGGGGTTGTAGCTCAGTGGTAGAGCACTTGTCTCGTGGGGGGGGGGGCACTAGGTTTGATTCTCAGCACCGCATATAAATAAATAAAAATAAAGGTCCATCAAAAATTTTTTAAAAAAATAAAGTTCATATGATGAATACAAAATTCTTGAGTTGTGGGGCTGGGATTGTGGCTCAGTGGTACAGCACTTGCCTAGCATGTGTGAGGCACTGGGTTCAATTCTCAGCACCACATACAAATAAATAATTTAAAAATTTCATCAACAACTAATAAAAATATTTTTAAAAAATTCTTGAGTTGTTCATAGTAATAGAAGTGATTTTGGTTACATATTACAAGTTTTTACTTTATATCAATCAGTACTACTAAACACCTATTTTATACATGCAGTTATCATAGCAAAGATTTTAAAAGAATCAGCTTATTTTTGTTCCATGTGATATTTCTAACTTTTGTTGAGTCAGTGATTGGGCTCCTAACTAAACTCTATGAAGAGACTAAATCTGAACTATTAGATAGTTCCTACTATAGATCCTACTGGAGAAGGATTTTTGAAGATAAATTGGCAGTGGAAGATTGGTTTATCAAATTTGGAAACTAAATTATTTCTAGGTTAAATTTTTTAAATCTTCTATCTGTAGCCATATCAATTTTTCATTAAACCTTTTTTTGTTTAAAATGCAGATAGGAAAATTTGTTTCTTAATTAGCTCAACTAAATTTTTGTTTATATACTCATGACAATTTTTTTCATAGAAAATATTTTTCTAAAAAAAATTATTTTGCCCCAAATTTTACATAATCTCCATTTTAAATATTACTATATTTCTTATGAAAAGAATTGAGTCCATGTTATTATAAGCCCTTTATACTGAATCTTGCTGCATAGACAGATTTTATGTATTTACAGAGTGTATATCTGTCCAGTAAGATGTTTATAAGAAAACAGGCCATGCTTTTTTTCAATTAGTGATATACTATTTATGTAAATAATTGTTTAACTGAAATGAAGGAAGTTAAGGGAATGAAAACTGTCAGATGCTAGACTATGCTGTCTTCCTTTACAAACATATTAGTAATAGGAGCATAAAGAATTCTTTTTAAATTGGCTTCATGGGATGATTCTCCTCAAAATACCAGAATTTAGCTATGTCCAGGTAATTTATGTATGTCAAGGTAAGAAAGATTTTTTTTAAATAATCTATACAGTTAAGGATAGTAAGAAATTTTTCCATCAACACCTGAAGGCACCTACTATTAAGCTAAATGATATATCTCCTCTTTCTAGAAGTTTTTTGTTTTGTTTTGTTTTGTTTTGTTTTTTGAGATAAATGCAGTTTTTGAAAGGCATTTATTTGCTGGTAGTTGTAATAGAGGTTGTTCTATTAAATTATATTTTTTCCATAATTCTTTAACTGGACAAATGTTGACAAGTTTCACTTTATTCAGAAAGAATAAAACCAAACTATTAACTAACAGAAGCAAAATAAGAAGAAAGAATGTATCTGATGGTAGATTTTGTTGAATATTAATTCAAATATTTAAGTTTTTCCCAAAATACTGAACCCAAAGAATCTGCTTAGTAGTTAAAAAGAAAAATTTTCTTTTTAAAAATCAAAATGCTGTTTCTCATATATATGTATGTATATATATGTATGTATGTATATATTAAGTATTTGCTTATCAAAGTAGGGAAATTTACATTGCTTTGGATTAAGCAGTGTAATCACATGTGCAGTGTGCCATGTGTTAATAAAAGCCCTATTACTTAAGATTTCTGTTATAAAATACAATAGAATTAATTTAATTAAAATGTCCTATTAAATATTGACTTATTCCTAAACTACTACTGTTGACGTAATTGAGTATTAAAATTTGCTCATGCTACAGTTGCAGTGTTTTTAAATAAGATAAAATTTGGAAGTGTGTTCCCAGTTCTGTTTTTTTTGTTGTTGTTGTTGTTTGTTTGTTTTGTTTTTTGCGGTACTGGGGATGGAGCCCACTCTATCATAGAGCTACACCCCCAGCCCAAGTGATTTTTAATCAGAGTTTGGTTATCTTTATGAAAAAGAATTGAGTCATGTCCTTGTGCTAACTCCATGGAAAGGTAATTTGCTTTTATATTAGGGAATTGTGTATATAATCTCATACATAATCATTCAAATACTTAAATTTGAAATTCAATGCAAGTTGATTTGAGTACAAGTAACAGAAGATGTTTTTGTTTGTTTCCTGCAGCCCCTTTGGAAGCCCTTTCCTAATCAAGACATTGACTTAATGGTACTAAGTGGCTCAGACTCAGAACTGCATATACCCCGAGTATGTGAATTCTGTCAAGCAGTTTTCCCACCATCCATTACATCCAGGGGGGATTTCCTCCGGCATCTTAATTCACACTTTAATGGGGAAACTTAAGGCACACTTAAAAACAGATATGTCAAGTTGTGTGATGATTTGGAGTTATTAATACTACAAATACTTGATTGTAAATTAAATTCAGAATCATTTATAGAAAAATCTAATATCACAGCTATTTGAATTTTTTTCTAAACTTATTTTGTAACTTTTATTATCTTTTAAAAGATCATCTTGTAAAAAAACCAATTCATTGTATTCATGTTTACAGTATTATTACCACAATTCAAAGTGATGTGGCTAACAAAGTTGTAAAATCATAATTTATGTTATATCAAATGTCTGAGCTTATTGCTTGAATTTCTAGTGAGAGCTATTGAGTTTGAAAATGTTGTAAATCTTAAGGGATTTTGTTTTGTTTTCATTTAAAATATTACATTATTTATACTACAAGTAATTTCTTTTAAGTAAATCTGTAAGAGGATAGCAGACAAAATAAAAATCTAATACTAAATCCAAGAAATTCGATGCCCAGTGATAATTATTTAAACACTTTAGATTATTTCTAATAACATATGTGGTTTTTAATTTTTGCTGTGTATACCTATATGATGAAATGAATTAAATATTAAAAGAGTTACTTATGTTATGATCATTAAAGTGTTCTTTGTTCCTGAGGTAAATAAATAAATAAGTCATATTTGTGGGAAGTTTATAAAAATCCTGTTTTCTCTTTATTAGCCTGATAGAAGGGTGATGACCGCATACAATGGCATGTATTACAATGGTACATCACTTTGAATTTTAAAATCATTTTCAAACTGAATATCTAAAGAAACATTTGCTTTTAATGGGAGCAAATATAAAAGCCTGTGAGGACTATCCATATTTATTAACTTAGATTAATTTAGATTAGAAACGTTAACATTCTTGTTGAGAAAATTGTTATTCATTGTTAGCAGCCTGATTGATGGCCACTGGAAGACATTTGAAAGAGCGGATACCAAATTCAGAATTCTGCAAAATTGTTTAAAATAAGGCTTCCTTTCCTTTTTCTTCCCTATGATTCTTGCATTGGGGATTTATCTTTTCCCCTGGTTTTTAAAAATATATGAGGCATAGCTTCCATTTTATGAAGCAAACATTGATTTGCAGCTCTCAAATAGAAATTTAAGCCTTCATGAAGCAAATGTTTTAAACTGGAGGGTTTGGAATGGGGGGATTTGAGCAGGCCCCTGTGCTACTGTGAAGAGCCTTAACTTGTGGAAGAGAGTGGTGCCTCGACTTCTCGGGGTGTCAAGCACATCACATTGACATCTTCCTCACCAAGGTGACATGGCGATTATTAGGTATTCACTGTGAAGGGTTCTGAGGCATGTACATCTCTTTCCTTGCCACTGGGACTGAATGGAAATGCCTAGACAATTATCCAAGCCTCTTCCCTTCCCCCTTCCTCCCGCCCACCCAGCCTCCCCTCTCACTCCTCCCACACACACACACAAAAAATTAAAACTAAAAACTTCCCAGTGTGTACCAGCCAGAATATACCACTGAACCTATCTCAGGAAAAGGAGATCCTTTTTACCTCCTTTCTAGAAAGGATGATTCCCCCTCACATAGTTGAAATCTACTAGCTTACCGATAACCAAAAATTAAAATAAAATAAAAACTGGCCCAGAAATGAGACTCAAAGTCACTGACCCCTCTTCTCCTGTCCATCCTTTCCCCCACATCCACTACTTTTAGTAAGAGCCGGGGACTGTGTTTTCTTTGGGGTTCCAGCAGTACCCTAAGCTCCAACTTATGAGGCAGAGGCCCTTTTGGGCCAAAGAAGAGAAGTCTCCTGTCCCGCTCTGCAGAGGTGGCACTGGCCTCAACTCAAGAGGTGGAGTGGGTACCGACCAGGTTTCTCCCTCTGTCTCTTATTACTGAGTCGTGCAGGGGCTGCCTCTTGGCATCTGCTAAGCGTGGCCGGGTAAGAACAGCTCCCAGGTAAAAAAGCTGCACACGCAAAACGCTGAGTCTGAAAAAACCACCCCCGCCGAGGCGAGGCAGTTGTGAGCGGGATGCCTGAGAAGTGGGAGGTGAATGTCCTCGGGAGGGCCCCCCCGGTGCAGCTTTCCCCGGAGGCTGAGGCTTCTGCCAGCGGGGACATCTGCTTTCTTACACTCCAGCCTGGCTCACCCCGCCCCCTCAGCCCCGGGTTGCGTGGTTATTTTACCAACACGGTAGGTGGGGGGAACTCAAGGAGGTAGAAAAGGGGTGGCTGGAAGCTTAGAAGATTTTCTTCCCACTCCCCTCAAGTCCCCTCCTTTCTTCTTCACATCTTTTAACCTTCAAGGTAAAGACTTCATAAATATGAAACAATAAGCGAGTCCGCTGGCTCTCAGGCCCGCCTTGGGCTCTCCGGGGCTGTCGGGCGCCAGGCCTTGCCCTTTTCTCCACCCTCTCGGAGTCGGGCCGGGTTCGGCTGGTTCGGCTGGGTTCGGGGGCCGGCCGGGTGCGCTCAGCCTGTGGCGCCTTTTCTCCCGGGCTGCTGCCTCGACAGCTGCTTGTAGCTACAGTAATTAGACTGTCAGTGCTTGTTAGAGGAGAGAGGGGGAAACACGCTTCTGACAGCAGATTCCGAGACTCCCCAGTTTGTTAATTTCTAAGAGATCTTTAAAGCATTAATTGAGGTCTCCCCAACTCTTCCCTCCCGTCCCTCTCCCCAGCTCCTCCCTTCCCAAAAATATCTTTAGGACAAAATTCTCTCCGCGTGGAAGCAGTATTTCCCGCAAAACTGCCAGCCCGCGTCCGACTCACGCACATACACCCTAGTTTACATATACATATATGGGCACACGCGTACACGCGGAAGGTTAAGTCCGCAGAGGACTCGTCCAAATAGGCACCGGGATTGCATTTAAAATAATAGTAATAAATAAATAAATCAACTACGAAGGAAAGGGGGGGAGGGAAGCAGAAGTCGGGAAGAAAAGAGAAAAGCAGCAGGCTGATTACGAGGTGTCAAAACTGCCAGGAGCAAGAAGGTGATAGCAATCAGGGGTGAGAAGAGTGCGGCATTCGTGCGGGGCAACTAATTATCCGTCTCATTTGAGAAGAGCAGCATTTGAGGCAGCAGCGTTCGCCTGCTGAACGGTGACAGATTGGCGCGGAGGAGAGGGGAGGTGTTAAAACAATGGAGCCGGGCGCGCGAGCGCTGCTGCATGCTAATCAGCCCTCCCTCCGCCTGCCTGCCGCACTCCCTCCTTCCTCCCGGCCTCCCTCCTCCGCGCCCCCTCCTCCCGCCTGCGGCGCTCCCTCCTTTCCAGCGGGCCCGCCGCCGCCGCCACCCGCTTCCTGCTCCCTCGCTTTCCCGCGCGTCCTTCCCGCCGCTGGCGAGTGGAACTTGGCCATCACCACCGCATGCCTCGCGGGCCGGGAGCCCCGGAACGGCCCCCTGCGGCACCCTCTGCTGGCCCTGCTGAGTGCAGCCAGGCAGTGCACCCTAGGGCCCGGACTGCGCCAAGCGCCCACTCCCCGAGAGCTTCTCGGGCCTGTTGACAGGGGCTCGCGTACTGGGTTCCACGCCTTAGAGAAATGGCCAAGGAGCCTGTGTTCTTGCGCCTACTCATTTTCTGCTCAGGGGATCGAACGCATTGGGCAGTGAGTGGGCACCCAAGCGAATTCAGGAAGGCCGCAGGACAGCCAGTGGCGGGAAGAAGTCGGAGCCAGAAAGACCCCTGGACCGACTACACAACCTGGCCCTGCCCTAGTGGGGCTGCCACCCAAAAGGCCTCTTGCAGCTCCTCGCCCGCCTGGAGTTGCCAGGCCCCTCTGGCCTGCTGCGAATCTGCGTGATCATTCCCCAGCAAAATCTCCCTGTTGCTCCCCACCAGAACCAGAAGCATCCCGTTCAATAAGCACAGAAAGGGTCTTAGCATTTGTTGTGCTTCCAAAGGCCTCTTGATCTCTTGACCCCAAGACTAGATTAAGGGGCCCTCTGGACCTTCAGAGATACATCTATGACTGTCGCTGTTGAGAGAAAAGCCTTTAGAGAAGCGGGCCAACCTACCCCTTGCCGCATACACTGTGGGGCGATTGGGACGAGACTTTTCAGACCGCACCATTCCCTGTCGGGCAGAGAAAACTGGTCACAACGGAAGCACCATGGCTGTCCCTTGACAAAGAATCCACCAAAATCTGAGTCCACGCTGAAAAAGATTTTATAAACCTGTTGAGGCGGGCCAGCCCAGGACCTCCGGTTTTCATACAACTTCCTCTACATTTTTTAGCATTAAGGCTGATAGTTGAACTTAAAATACATTTTTATTTCTACCATTACAATATTTTTACTATTACAAATTTAGATATTTAAAAACATTGATGCTCTTAGGACTTGAGTGGGTTACAGAATGGTTTCGAATTTGGACCAAATGAGAGTGCAGTTTCTTCTAATGTGCTCAGTGCTATTTAGCAAACCAGGTGCAGAAATTTACATCATAAAACCTCCTTCCCTCTAACAATAGATGGAAAATGAAAGTGGCTGAAAGATGATCTATGTAGAAAATTTTATTTTCTGCTGACTTTTACCTTTGCATAATTTTACACACATAATTGCTCATTTTTTAAAATCAAATGTGAAGGTTTGATAAGACTCAGTCATACATACAAAAAGGTTTCATTTATAGTATTCTCTCTGCCCCTGTACTGGTAATATTTCAAAATAAAAGTATACAAATATAAAATTAAAATGATGAGTGCATTTCGGCATTTTTATATTGACATCATTGGTCCTATTCATATGAAAAACTACACAAGTGCACAGAGAGAATCCTGTGCTTGAGTATTAGCTGGCACTTGGAAAATTCCCTAGTGTCTGAATCTGTTAAAATAGCAACCTAACAGCAGGAAAAATTAACTTTATGTGTATTAATATAAATATGAGATTCAGGTGCCCCATGAACATCAAAATTAAGCAATTTATTAACCATTCATTAATCTTTTCTTCATTAACCAGTTCTACTGAAGCAATGTATCTGAAACTGTGAACCTAAGGAGTCCAAATAAATTTATTTCAACTCAATCTTTTGTTGTATATTTATAATATCTAATAAAATACTTCAACTTCCCACAACTTGGTTTTTATGGGCTAAGTGTAATTTCTTCTCTGTCTGTAGACCTTACAAATTTGCCTGGCTGTTTTAATGGTATATTTACAGATAAGTTTTTATTTGCACATAAGGACAAAAAGGTGAAGTGAAATTTGGTCCCAATGGAAACCTGTTAGGTTCCCTGAACATATGGCTCATTGGGCTGTTACTTCCTTTTTGAGATCATTTTCCAAGATTTTTTAATATATACATCAATTTGACACCAGTTATAAAGAAAATATATTGGCTTGGAAGATGCCTCCACCTGGGGCATATCTCTTAATAACAAACCATGTAAGTCAGGTGTACCTCTGAATTTACAGGTTTCTAATCTCAGAGAATAGAGCTTAATTTGAAACCACTCAGAACTGACAGTTGATATACAATCATTGAAATTAGGTAGTTCTTTGGATTCTTAATACACCACAATGATTTGATTAATGCAGTTTAGGGGTGACTGCCTAAAACTCTTTCAGAAGGCTGTGCATTTGGAGTCCACAGAATTACAATGATTTCTCTCAGTAGATACAAATGATGTAAGTCTTATTTGTTGAAAGTGTGTGGTGCCAGCTTAAGACTTAAGGAGAAAATCACAGTACTGAAAAAGATGTAAATGTTCAATTGGTAAAAAAGGGGAGGGGGCTACTGTGCTAAAACATGTTCCTATTCCATTATGCTTAATTTGCTATTCAAAACAAGTTTTTCCTAATAAGCTCTATTGTTTCTTTCTGTTTTGTAAAATTTAATATGTGTGAGACAAAAACCAGATTCAGAATGTGAATGAAGTCTGTTTAGCGAAAGATTGTTGGAGCTTACAGTTCAAGAAGAGCCTCAAATCAAAAGGAACATCACCTCATATCGCTGATCAAGTATAAAGAAGCAAGTTTCTGAGATCATTTCTAGAATCAGCTACTACTGTATTGCCAACTTCCTCCAGCATCAGAGCTCCTCATGGATGAATTACTACACTTAGTGTGCAAGTGCTAGAATATTTTAAATAATGATGCTTTGTACTTTAGTTTTCATTTTATTGCAATCTTCTCTCTGAGGCCAAAATCCTCAAATAGGACTGAAGTAAATTCTTAAACATGTTACCACCTGTCCTTTGTACAGAAATGTTCATCACATCTCTCCAGAGAATCTGCATCTGATCAAAAAATGCCTTCATTTTTAACCAAGATTTGAAGGTTCCCTTGAAATCTAGGATGTCTGGATAACTTGAAATGTGCCCATGTGCCCTTTGCTATTTAGGACTCTACCATGAATATATTCAAAAACTGTCTTGCTGATATTCTTTGGAACAAGAGTATAAAAGATGGGTACCACTTATTAATTAATTCAAAAAATAGTTGTTTTTTTTATAAAACAAACAAACAAAAAAACCCAGTCTCCAAGATGCCTTAATTCAATTTTCTTTTTGTGAGGACAAAATAAAAACTAAAGAAAAAGAGAAGGAATGAGTCTCTCAGACCTACTTAAATGGTTGGAATTCAACTCAGACTCCCATAACCTTCAATCTACTGTTTCTTCTATGATCCTTCACCTCCAAAAATGTCATCTTCCCCCCTGACTTTGTACTTGGCTTTGTCAGAAACTTAAATCAAATCTAAAGTTTATTAACACAAAGAAACCATTATACTAAACCACAGAGTAAATAGGGAGCCTGACCTTACCTGACAATTCAGTGGGATTTACTATTCAGCGATTGCCAGTGTCTCACCACCCTTACAAGGGTCCTGGGACATTTCTTTTGGGAGGAAGAACCACCTTAATCATTGAGTGTTGAGCTTTTCTCAGGCCTGCTCAGAAAAAGGGATAGCAAGTATTGGAATATATATTTGTAGATGGAGACACAAAATAAGATAAAAGAGAAGATAAAAAGAATTTGTACCTCTAAAGTAGTTACACAGCACCCTAACCCTCCAAACCACAATGCTAACTTTTTGATAGTTCAGATTTTAAACTGAAGGTTAGCATTTGTTAAAGAAAAAACTCAAACCAGTATAGACTGAAAGTCAACATACGTATTTTCTAAAACTATTGATCTTGATTAAAAAAAAAAAAAAAAAATTCTCTAAACCAAACTAAACATTGCATTTGGCTCCAGAATTGGCCTTCCCCTATCTGAGATGGCCCTGCAGCTCAGGAAGAGGTATTAGTCTTAGATTATCTTCCTTCCATGTTGGTGATTCAACTCTGAAACTGCTCTCATTAAGACAAATAATTTCTCCATTTGCAGTTATTAAACAACACTAAGTGTCAGTGATAAAGGGGCATCCTGTATGGGTGCATTTGTACTCTTCAGGCAATTGGCTTAAAAGGCAGCCTATTGGGCTGTGGTTGTAGCTCAGTGGTAGAGCACTTGCCTAGCACATGCAAGGCCCTGGATTTGATCCTCAGCACCACATTAAAAATAAATAAATAAATAGATAGATAGATATTATGTCCAACTACAATTGAAAAACTATCTTTTTTAAGTATAAAAATTATATGTGTGTGTGTGTGTGTGTGTGTGAGTATAAAAGGCAGACTATCTTGGGGCTGGGGTTGTGGCTCAGTGGTAGAGTGCTTGCCTTGCATGTGTGAGGCACTGGGTTGGATTCTCAGCATTGCATATGCATAAATGATTAAAATATAAAGGTCCATCAACAGCTAAAAATTATATATATATATAAAAGGCAGACTATCTTACTAGAAATTCACAGTATCCAGAAGAGTGATAAAGCATTGCTTGAAAAATCTCTCTAACTGAGATTGGGGATGAAATACAATCAGCAGGTTTCCTGCATAAAAAGCAACTTTGTGAGTTCCCCTTTCCCCCTACACACACACAAACTTCAATACACAAAGAGACACACACACTTGAAATGTCCTCAATTTTGTACTGCTTTTTTCTTGAGGTTTTACCACTGGCATCTTGTCAACCTTTTCTTTTAGAATCTTGGAGACTTTGAATGAGATTTGTTTCTGGCTTAAAAACTTTGATGACTTTCAAAGCAGATTTTTCTTGACCCTTCCATCTTTAATGTTTTTAAGTTCTGACTTTCTTTCAGAATAAATTAAAGACTAACCAGTAAAGTGGCTCTAAAGATTTAGCAATGATACATGGGTACCATGATAACTGCTTGCAGACATGCTAAGTATGATACCCTCTACTGGCCAGGAAGGGGAGGAAGGGGAACCTTTCCGTAGGTGAGACCCAGTGAGCTAAACTTAGGGAATGAATCCTGGTTCATTTCTTTAAGAAGAGGCACCAATGACGCTGTACTTCCTGCTAAAGATGAGGACATTTCCAAGTAGCATCACTCATTTCTTCCTCTTCCACCATATAATGTGCTTGGGGAAATATGCTATGGAGGAAACTCATTTTCTTTTTTAAGGCATAAAAATGTACTGAATGAGTCTTTTTTCTTACATAATTTCTTCAAAAAAAGTATTCTTAAGTTAGAATCAGAGATTTAGCTAATAAAAACACAGGACGCTGGGTTAATTTGAAATTCAGATAAACAACAAATAATTTTTTAGTACAAATATGCCCTATGCAATATTTGGCAGCCCTATTTTTAACATCACATTGACTGTAAAGATATGAAATCGAGTTCTTAACAGATTCTTCCCTAGTTTGGGGGTTGGGAAGTAGTTAGGTGTGGAACTTATATCTTTTTTTTTTTTTTTTCCTGGCTGAAAACTGTTCTTCCTTTCTCATTCCACAGACAATGTCTCAGGACCTCTTAGGTATCTCTCAGCATTTGCTGTCCATACCACTCCTCACACTTTTGTTCATGTAAAGTTTGGTGTTGTGTGTAATTGTGTTTTTACATCGTCTCCTGCATGATGGAGCTTTTAAATAAGAGAGAATGAGTATCACGATGCTTCCAGATTTCCTGGCATCTTTCTGGCCTCTGCTTCCATGCTGCCTCAGGTAGGTTTGCAGGTACACCTTAGAATTCTTGCCTCTCTCCTCTGATCCAGGGGTCAGTGGAACTGAGATTGGGGAACAGGCCCCTAGAGGCCTATGGAAAGGGAATGGAGAAGGCAAGGAGGATACTTAAGTTCCTTTCCGTTCTGTTCTGCAGTGCACAGTGGAGGGCCACTGCAGGCCTTTCCCTGAGGTCCAGGGCTAAAGGCTTCTTCCCCTCTCTTCTGCCTGGCCTGCTGCCCTGCAAGGGCTGCGAGGCCGAGGAGGTGCACCTGGGCTTTTGGGGCCTGCATGGCCAGCCAAAGGCCCAGAGCACCAATGGCTCCTGGCTCCAGGGTCGGAGGAGGCAGGAAACCTCAGCTCAGGAGCTGGAGGCGCCCAGGCCTTTCCCGGCCCTGCTGCGGCCGCCTGAGCCTCGCTTGAGCCCGGGGATTCTTCCCCTCATTTGTTGCATTGTTTGCATTAATATGAATATCTTGTTCTGTTTGTTTTGTCTCCTGGGAGCCAATAAAGCTGTGAGTTTTTTCTTTACACCAAATGCAGCTCTACGGGCGATCAATCAATGGGTAGTCTTCGGATAATCTGTGAGAGTGAGAAATCTAATAAAGCTAGTGACTAAAAAAAGGAAAACAAAATCTATTTTTCTCTTAGGTTAACTACATCAGGATTAGTGTGTTCCACTTTAGAAGTTAAACCCACTTCTAAAGGTGGGTTTAACTTATTTTATTATTATTATTATTATTATTATTATTATTATTATTATTATTATTTTGACCAAATGGATTTGAATGTCAAGATGGGAGGGAGAAGAGATGAGGGAAGATTGAGAAGAAAGAGAATGTTTAGGAGTCTTACATTTTCTGATGTTGGCTGATTCTTGAAGAGGAAAGACAGTAATTTCTAAACTCCCAGAAAATTAAAGAGCTATCAGATTCTAATAAAATGGACTTTGGTAAAGAGGTCCTCACTCATTTTTCCAAACTGACAGGAAATGGAAATTAATAACGAAGTAAGTAAGCTAATAGATGAAAATAAATCCAGTTATCATGAATGTCCCCTGTTACCATCACTTGCTAAACTTAACTTCCCAAATACATTCTCTGGAAGGCCCCTCAGCTGTCCTTGGCAATGCAAGAAAGATGAGGAAGATCTGCTTGGGCTGCTGCTGTGCTCCTCACAGCACAATGCAACCTAAATCATTTATAAACAGATCAAAATAACAATCTGAATTATCTAACATTAACAGCTGAACTGAAGAGCCCAAGATTATGTGATGAATTGTTAAATTGCAGTAGCATTGTTTTGGATTGCTAATTAAAAAAAATAAGCAAACCCCATGACTCTAGATATGACAACTGAAAATACCCACAAATTATTTAATAAATGAAGCGTCTAACAACTTTAACACTTCCTGGTCGCCTTGTTAATAAATGTAATTTGAGGTAGATTTTAAAAATCTTCAATCTAAACAGTGAATTCATTACGCGCCATTCAGATCTCTGGATGCCTATGGACTTCTTGGAATTAGGTGTTAAATAGACAAAAGTGAACCAAACTGCCTTTAAAAGCACAGCATGACCATGTAATTCTTTTTCCAGTTTGTGGTAAAAAATGATGAAACTTCTTTCCAAGTAGCTATCACCCAGATTTAGTGTGAAAAGTAGTGTAATTGTAATTCACGCCATCAGGGTCTATCGCTGATAGACGATCAGCTGTTCTGTGGTGGGGAGAGGCTTTCTTTTCAAATAGGAAAGCTGCCAAGTGCTCTGCGATACCTCCAGCAAGCTTATCGGATTGAGTTCAGAGCCAAAACAGCAGCTGCACACATATGCAAATTGGCAATTAATAGTATAACATTCTGAAAAAAATGTTTAAAAATTTTTTAAAGAAAATAGAAAGAAGCTACCTGAACATTAACCTTCACTGTAACTGGGACTTCTAAGATGAATGACTAAGGATTAATTACCCTCTGGAGAGGACTTGCTCTTTATTACCTTCTCTTCTGTAGATCAGGTCTTTGTTGTCTTGCTGAGTTTTGTCTGTTTCATGGAACACAACAATGGGCTCTATAAGAAGTAGTTTAAAAAATCATGAAAAAGACCTTATATTTTGATTAAAGAAAAGGAGGAAATTAAGTCATTTTCATCCATCATTCTTTCTGTACACAGAGATCACAAAGCAAAAGCTTTCGCGTCCTCGTGAAAAAGACATTTTGTTCTGGGTGTCATCATCTCCTTCCACTACAGCTTGCAATGGGAACAAACTCTATATCCTGGGGTGCTGCTTGTCTCTGTCTTGATTTCTGTCTGTCTTTTCCTCCCATTGACAGGAATGCCATTTGTATGCTTCACGAAGCAGTTTGCAGAAATGCAGCAAGGTTTATGGTTTGTGTTGCCCAGCATGTATAAACATAACACTCTCAAAAATTTTTTTTTTAAAAATCATATGAATTTGTTAAATTTCTTAACATCTTGGTCCCCCACTCCACCCCAACCCCCCCTACACACACACACACACACACACACACACACACACACACACTACATTGTTTTCTCCTACATAACAGAACTTGTGACTAGGAATACGTCAACCACCTAAGTACCAAGAAGGACCTGGAGTGCTCACAGGAGGCTTTCCCCCAGTGATTTGAGTCTTCCTCTCTCACTCCCTTTTCCTTCTTCTCTCTAACATAGGGGTGGGGTGACTAGCAAATGTTTCAGATTATCTGTGAAATCTTAATAGTCATATTTCCATGATTGAAGGTCTCCCTGTTCCTATGATGTGGCAGGTTTCTAAAACCTTGGTATTGAGGATTTTACAGACATCTCCAAGTTGTAGGAGTTTGGAATTGGGTCAGGATCTTCTCTCTAATATGTGAGGGTGGAGGTTGTTTTATTTTTCCTTATTCTTCTGGGTGTTACAGGGTAAGATTGTATCCACACCTGCTATTAAAAAAACAAAAAACAACAACAAAAAAACATTCTTTTTCTTATACCTTAGGGATACCTGTCTTATAAGCTAAGTTTTTGACCATTAATGTTCCAATTAAAAGGATACTGTACATCTTATTGCCAATATTGACTTTGAATCTTAGATATCGACAGTTTTATAGGAAATACACCCATATAGAATTCAAATATATTTGTTTATATTCCTTGGAAAAAAAGATTTTTGGATAACTGGTCAATTAAGCATCCAATTAAATTTGAGTGCAGAAAATTTTGAGACCCTTCATAAGATGGAAACAAATTTTTCTAAATAAACAACTCTGGATCAGTAGTTTGCAATTTTCAAAATATTTATGATTAACAAAAAAAATCTTTTTTGGTCTAATTCCAATAGAAGCATTCTGTGTCCTCAATACTATAAAAGTATGGAAAGAAAAATGTCAAGTCTAAATTTTATTCATAAGAATTATTTTTCTTGATTTGTAATACAACTTGAATGCATTGTTAGACTTTTTCCATTTTCTTATGATTAAATGAAGAATGGTTTTAAAAGATAGAGCAAGTCAATTGAAAAGTTGCTTTTGAATAAAACAGAAAAATGGGAATGCCAACTTTCTTTCTCTATAACTTCATTAACATGGTTGTATAGACATTTGCATGTAAAATGTAGTTAACAAAAATTACACAGAAGTAAATTTAGTCATCTAGTGCCTACCTCTATGGTGAAATCAGACCATTTGGCATAGTCTGAAGTCTTCCAAGAAGCCTGGTTTCCACCTGGAAAATAAATTACTAAATTTGAATGTGTTACTTATACTATGGTGAGTTGTCTATCTGTTACATTTTATTTTAGTGCATATAGTAGAAATTGTATTTAAAGTATTCTAAAATTGTCATCTGTCAAGGTAGAGAATTATAATAATATAATTATACCCAGAAAAAAAGTGTTCTGACTTTAGATTATTTTGGTCCTGTTACAAATATGATGCATTTTTAAAATTCAGAATGTTTATCATAAATTCATATGTTTAATTGTCAAATTTTGACATTAATTTAGATTAGCTATAGCAGTGGGAGGGAGGCTGGGATTGAACCCAGAGCTTCACACATGCTAAGCATGGGCTCTGCCTCTGAGCTATACCCACAGCCTTCTTTGCATTTATTGATACATAGATAATGTCTTTACACAGGCTTCAATGTAACATGTGTTCACTATTGCAGTGTCTAATTGGATGTACTTTTTTATCTTTAAATGTTACTTTAAATTTTCATGTAAAATTTTCTGTTTGATAAAATTTATCCATCAAATCATTGTTGCATTCTCATCAATCTATGTCACTGTTTTAAATCGTGAACAGTTTGACTCAGCATTGTAAGGATTATTTTGAGTAGTCAAAGATTCTGTGTTGTCTGGCATAAAATATTGTAATCACATTATTGTTGAGAAGTCATGGTCAGTGAAGACAATACTCAATGAACTGATCTAGGAAAAAAATCATGCTTTATAATGCCATGGATATACACAGGGAGGAGATGAAGAAATAGGATTATGGCTTAGTAAAAACTCATTACCACAGCTAGTGAGAAGAGGATGTAGCTTTTAAAAATGTGTTTGTGAGTTTTTCTTCACTGGAAGGATAGTGAGGGGTTGGTGATGTAGCTCAGTGGGAACATACTTACTTAGCACATGTGAGGCCCTGGGTTTGATCACCAACACCACACACCCACATCCCCCCATCACACACATTCAAAAAAAAAAAAAAAACAAAAAACAAAAAACAAAACAGAAAGCCAAATCAAAGAATAGTGAATTAAAGAAAGCAATTTTTCTTTCTGCAGTATACATTTGCTAAGTTGTGTTAAACAGAACAGATGTGAGTAGAACTGTATACTGTGTACTCTCAAGTCCAGAAACTTTATAATTCACTATGTACATCCAAATATGTCTAGTTCCTACACTACCTTTGTAATGATGACAATTTTTATGTTTGTTGTTTAAAAAATTCAGAAGTGCCTTGTGAATACAGGTGAATATATAAAAGATTCTACCTTCTGTGTGAGTGGAAAAAAGAAAAACTTGATTCTTACTTAAAGGTGCTATATATGAGTGATAAGATGTTAAAATATTTTCTTTTAGCACAAAGTACATGAAGAGCCATTATTCAATATGATAAAGGAAGGTTAATTTTAGAAAATCATGCCTACAGAAAATTTTATGGCCATTGGATTAAAAGTTTAAGAAATGAGAGTGAAAGAATAAAAATAATTTTTTGGTTAAGTCTTTTCTCTGTGTTAGACTCTTCACAAACATTCCTTGTTTGATTGTGATAACCACCTATGAGACTAACATTACTATTTTCAACTTTGTGTTCAAGAAAATGGTGCTAAGTTTAAGCCACATAGTTAGAAATGGATGAGCCTCTAAAGCAGTGGAACTCCAAAGTCCATGGTCTTATGCAATGCAGTTCTACTCTGGTGACTGGAAAATAAAGGAATAGAGGAGTTTTGAACACTGTCTCTTTCCCCTCTTAAAATTCCACTTTTCCTTTACTAAATCTAAAAGAGCCAATGAAATGGTCCAAGAATTTAGCAACATAGTCAAGGTCCATTTGATTAGGAAGTTTTTATATGACTAGTAACAGCATTGCTTTGGCACATGCATAAAGACAGCGATCTACACATCCATCCTCAAATTTAGCAATTCGAAGCAGTTAGCTACACGGACAGTTTTGTATGCATTGCTAAATGCAGACACAAAAACTGCATTTGCAAAAAGAGGAAACCCAGTTAAACTAGGTTGCAAATTTGGCCCTAATTTAGCGTAGCATTTGTGATACATATAGGTTAGAGTGACA
Organism: Callospermophilus lateralis; assembly: GCF_048772815.1. Taxonomy (NCBI): domain Eukaryota; kingdom Metazoa; phylum Chordata; class Mammalia; order Rodentia; family Sciuridae; genus Callospermophilus; species Callospermophilus lateralis. The sequence continues at coordinate 68,525,792 of NC_135313.1, read as the reverse complement.
TTTATATAATGGTGTGAAATATGAGAAAGTTCCAATGCTAGACACAAAGACTTTTTTAAATTGCTTTTGCCTACTTTGGTTAGTTTAAGAAACAGGAGGAAGAATTTGGTTTTTCAAGTGATGGGAAGCCTTTAAGGATGTTGGAACACTGTTCAGTCCCCTGGGGTTCTGCCTGCTGTACAATTTTAAATGTCTTTTAGCTAAAAAATTGGCCAACAAGGGAAACATAGAGATGAAATCTCTTCTTCCTTATCTGGGAAGTGCGAAACTATAGGGGGCTAGCGTAATCCAATTGTGATAGTCAAATAAGTGGTCAGCTTTTAGGGTCAAAAAGTCAGAATCAATTCTCCTAGTTAAGATTTATATCTAACTGAAGTAACTACATACATATTAGAATTAGTTTTGGAAATTTTGTCCGTATGCTCAGTTGTAGACATACGTTTCAGCTTGAGAATATAGCCAGAAACAAGACTAGATAAATACACCATGTTTCATGTAAATGCCACAATCATGGTACCTGAAACTATTTTCATTTCCTCATCGAAGACCACTGGAGGGCAGTGTTTTCTCCTTTGGGAACAGCACCTGGTGTGAGATGGAGACTGCATTGGTGTGTTATGTGCCTTGGTTAAAGAAATGAGTTACACTTCTCATTTCAGCTGTTTGGAATTTATCTCCTATTTACATGTCATAGAGGTTGTTAGTTGTGCCTAAAATCAGATTCCAAAGAGAAGATTATGTACAATATTTGTTATTTAAGAGTTTACAAATAAAACTTTCTATTAATCATTTGAAAATTGTACAAAAATTTTTTTGCTATTATAAATCGGAAATGAATGAAGATATATAAATAAAAGGGGGTAGTTTTAGCGAGTTGTTTTGCACTTAACAATTTCAATATATCATTAAGTTTACATTAATTTTATTTTTATCTTCAGAATTTTTTTTACATATGATATGCATATGTCTTAAACCAAATCAAGACAGCATTTCTAGAAATACAAAATGAAGACTTTTCCTAGAAAATTATTTGCCACATTTTATGATATGGCTTATTCCCTATCTTTAGGGTAATAATATGGACAAAGATTTAGATTTTATTAAATACCTTTATTTTTATGTGTTGCTGAGGATCAAACCCAGTGCCTCAAACAAAACTGAGCTACAAACCCAGTCCACAAAGATTTAGATTTTTATCTTAAAAAATGATATGTTGCTGAATATTAAATTGCAAAATTATACTTCTTTATGTTCCTATTACTTAGAAAATGAAGTTAGATAACCTACTATAATTTCGTGGAAAGGGTTCACTTAATCCTTACTTATAGACATATAATGATAATTAAACTTTTTTTTAAAAAATCTAGTCGTTGATGGACATTTATTTATTATTTATTTATTTTTATGTGGTACTGACAATCGAACCCAATGCCTCACACATGCTAGGCAGCTCTACCACTGAGCCACAACCCCAGCCCGATAATTAAATTTTTAATGAAAATAATTTGTCTCATTTTTAAAATGAAAATATCACACAGTTTAGCTTTGTGACTTTATCTAATAAAAATTGCTATTTTTGCAAAATCAACATATAATTTTAGTCTGATGATATTTTAATTAATTTTTTAAATAAAATGCTTAGAAGTTTTCCTGGGACTTTGCCAAATAATGGAAAGCAACCAATCACTTGAGGAAAAATATAAATATCAATGTCTGTATCATAAACATTTTAAAATATTTTAATTTTATAATATTATTTCTAGTTACAAAAGTAATACATGTTCTTGTGGAAATTATAGAAATAACTAATAAAATATATCAAAACATCACATGACACCTCATAAATATGTATAATTTTTATGTACTAGTTAAAATTTAAAAAATAATAAAAACAGTTATAATAAACAAAGATCACCCATAATCCTATAATAGCTACGTCAATCATTCCCCACCACCACCACCACTACCTAATACTAGAGCTAGATCCTAGTATACCTTTACTACTAAGCTACATCCTCCATTTTATTTTCTATTTTGAGAGACAGTCAAGCCTCAAAAAAGTAATCCTCCTATCTCAGCCTTCCAAGTAGCTTGGATTACAGGCACGTGGGACCATGCACAACTACCACTGTTAATCTTTTAGACCATATACTCTGATAACACATTTTCTTTTTTTCTTCACTGGGTATTGAACAGGCTATACAAGCACTTTTCCACTGAGCTACATCCCCCAGTCCATTACTGCACATTTTCTATACATTAGTACATCATAAAATAATTAGAATTGCAACATTACTCATCGTCACTTAAAGTATATCATATTTTCCCATGTCATTAAATATTTTAGAACAAAGTTATTTTGAACAACTGTATATTATTTTATAATATAGATGCTCCATAGTTTACCTATTTAATGAATTCTCTGATCCTATTTTTTGGTGTTTTCTAATTTTTCTGCATTAGAATGTTATGATGAGCATTTCTGCAGACACATATTTGCATACATCTATAATTATCTCTTCTAGATAAATTTCTAAAAGGAGAACTTCAAGGTCAAAAACTTCTCACAAGTTTTGGTACATAAACCAATGTATCTTCTAAAAATGGAAATGAATGAGAAAGTCCATTTATCTTCACCAACACTCAGTGTTACCAGGCTTTTAACCTTCTCCAATTTGATGTATTAAAAGTTATTCTTTTACTTTTTGTTACTTTTTCTTATTTGAAAACTTTAAATATTTAATGTTTATTTCCCATTTGTGCTATTGCTTTTTAGCTTGTTTATTCCTATATATCATCCACTTTTTTCTATTGGGTTGTTTGTATTTTTTAATTAACTTGTAAAAGTTTTTCATATAATAAGGATAGTAACATTGTACTGTACAAATATTTTTCCAGTGTAATCTTTATTATAATTTGCTATTTTTCTCTTATCATTTTTTTTGTTCTTTTAGATATACGTGACAGTAGAGTGTTGATATATATACATGGAGTATAATTTCCTATTCTTAGATAGTTATACAAGATGTGTTAACCAAGTTAACACTGGTTGTATATTCATATATAACCATAGGAAAAATTGTGTCTGATTCATTCTACTGTCCTTCCTATTCCCATCCATCTTCCCTTCCCCTCATTCATCTAAATCCAATGAACTTCTAATCTTCCCTCCATCCCCCTTATTGTGTGTTACCATCTGCTTATTAGAGAGAGCATTTTTTTAAATCATCAGTTTCTCAAGTGTTTTCATTAAAATTTTACCTTTGCTTGTATACTTAAAGGACTTTCCTCTCAAAAATTCATATAAATATTCACTGATATATTTTCTCCTACATAGTTGATGACTGCTTTTTTGTTTTTGTTTTATACATTTAATGTTTTAATAAATCTGCCATTTATTTGGATCTATCCTGTAAGAGTTTGATGGTTTTTTCCATCATAAAGCAATTATCCATGCATCTTCATTGAATTACATATTTTTTCTTACTGATTTGAAGACTTCTGAATCCAGCTGAAAACTTTCATGTTCTAAGATCCACTCTTGAGATTAATTTCTGCTTCACTGATTTCTCTGTTCTTCCACCTTTAGCACAATATTGTAATTATATACTCTTATACCTTCAGCAGTTTTTTTCAAAAATTTCTTTGTTATTCTTGACTGTTCTTTCATACAGTTCAGAATTACTTCATTAAATTAAAAAGATTCACTTGAGAACATATGTTTTACTATGGAAAAATGCCCAAGATATATTAAGTGAAGAACAGTATGTATAATATTATTTCTCTTACAGATTAAAAAAGTCACAAAAAGCAGAGTGTGTGCATACCCATGTGCATGTATGTGCCTCAGAGATACACGCAAAATTTCTGGGAAAAAAAAGGCCAAAAATGTATTAACAATGATTACTTTTGGTATAAAGGCATGGAGATTATAAGCAAAAGCAACATTTTTTAAAAAAGATTTTAGTTATACTTGGGCACAATATCTTTATTTTGTTTATCTATTTTTATGTGGTGCTGAGGATCGAACCCAGTGCCTCACATATGCGAGGCAAGCGCTGTCACTGAGCACAACCCCAGCCCAGCAAGAGCAACTTTTAAAGGGTCTTTTTATGCTCTTTGGGTTTTCTACCAGGAACAAGCATTATTATTACAATTTTAGAAAGGAAAATTCTTTTAAAAAAATCTTCCCAAAAATATATTTTAAAAACAAATGACACACAAAAGATCAAATACTATATGATTCCACTCATTTGAGGTACTTGGAGTAGTCAAATTCATTGAGCCAGAAAGTGAAATGGTGGTTGCCAGAGCTGGGGTAAAAGAGTGCTGAGTTTTAAGTTTTGCAAAATGGAAAATGTTTTGGAGATGAATGGTGGTGACAGTTGTACAACAATGCAAAGGTACTTAATACACTGTTCTGTACAGTTAGAAATGGTTTAAAATGGTAAATTTCATTTTATGTGTATTTTACCATAGCTTTAAGCTGACTTGATTTACCTCTAAAGAGGTAAATCTTCATGGCCTGAATTTTTCATGAGAAGTCTGATTTATTTTCACAATTTAAAAAATTTAATGTCATCACTAATTTAGAAATTAATTGGAAAGAGGCTAAGGATGTTGCTCAGATCTCCTAATATATGTAAATAAGTGCCACACCCTGGGCATCCCAAGTACCGCACACAAAAATCAATGGAAATTCAAAGCAGCTATTCCTTATATTTGCAAATGAATTGGGACATCCTTTTAATATTATCATTTACCCCTACAGGAATATGTCTCAACAATTTTTGTGTACCTCAGTAAAGTTTTGAAATTTTCTTCCTATGAGTCTCTATACAAGTTCTATAGTTCATTGCTTTATCTCAAATTTTATATACCTATATCTATATACTGAAATATAAGCATATATAATATATACATATTACATAATTGCTTTTTTTGTAAAGTTAACTAGTCTCATTGAAGACTATTTTCTAGTTTTTTTTCTAAGAAGTTGAAAGCAACTTTCTGGGCATTAATTTTCTTGTTTTCCTTTTTTTGGGGGGGGGTCGTAGGAAGACTGGGAATTGAACCCACAGCTTCACACATGCCGGGCATGTCCTCTACCACCGAACTATACTCTCAGCTATTTTTATTATTTATTTTGAGACAGTGTCTCACTAAGTAGTCTAGGCTGACCTCGAACTTCTCCTGACTCAGTCTATAGAGTAACTGGAATTACAGGTGTACAACACCACACCTGGCAATTTTCTGTACTTTAAAAATATATATAAATATATATATATATATATAATATATATATAATATATATATGTTTGTGTATATATATATATACATATATGTATATATATATACATTAGTTGTAGATGGACACAATACCTTTATTTTATTTGTTTTTATTTTTATTCGGTGCCAGGGATCAAACCCAGTACCTCATGCATGCTAGGCAATCACTCTACCACTGAGCCTCAAACCCAGCCAATTTTTTAGACTTTAACCTTACAAAAAATCCTAAAGTAATTGGCATTTCAAGTTCACATTAAAATTTCTGGTTTATGTAGAACTACTGTTAAGGTTAGTCAATGTAACTGTTTTTATCTATGTGAACTTTTTTGAATCATGTAAACATGGCCTAAAAAATAGTTTTTATGAGGAATATTCTATAATACAAATGACTGCAGAATATAATTCCTGTCATTTTCTGAAAAGGAATGCAAAGGAATAATGAACAAAAATAATTATTAGTATAGATAGAATCTATGAATAATTTATGAGAACCTAGACAAGGAAGAAACAATAGATATGACCTATTTTGAGTCCTATAGAGTTTTTCTCATATTTGCAGAAGATATTGCTTGCATGTATCTTTTCAAATAAGAAAATGTTTTATTGTTATTATTTCTGAGTGTAAATATATTCTCATTGTAAAAAAATTAACATTATTTTTGAAAGGTATTTTCTTATATGAAGATCAACAACATAAATTTTACTTATTATTTTAAAGTAAAAAAATGACCATAAGTGGAGTTCAGTTTATTATTTAAGAATTAATTTTATTAATATTTATATCATACATTTATAAAAAGGAAACTATACAGTTTTATACCTTCCCTTTTGCCAGAATTGTAATCATTGGTGGTTTTTTAATTTTTATTTTTTTTCATACTGGGGATTGACCCAGGGGAGCTTAACCATTTTTTGGTAGTTGTAGATAGACAGCATGATTTTATTTTGTTTATTTTTATGCAGTGCTACGGATTGAACCTAGTGCCTCACACATGCTAGGTAAACACTCTTCCACTGAGCTACAGACCAAGCCTCTAAAGTTATTTTTTAAGGTAAAAAACTTAATCATATTTTCCCCAGTAGTTATTTAATATCCCCACACCATTTTTAAAAACAAAGTTTTTAAAAATTTGTTGAATGCATTTTTGACACATCGTACATAAATAGTCCCCACACCATTTTTGAGCAATCCTTATTTTCTCTACCAAATTCCTAGATATAATATTGTTCCAAATTTTATATCCTCCTCTTCATTGACTTTTATTAACCATCTAATTCTGTGATATTGTTCAGGCTTTGCTGCAATAGCGCTGCAAAACAACCACTCCCAAATCTCAAATGGTTTACAACAATTATTTATTCTGATCTGGTAGTGGTTACACTGCAGTGTTCTCCTGAACACAGTGAGCTCAAGTCAGGTTTATGATTGTTACATGTGTCCCTTTTTTTAAGCTGACAGCTCCCTAGAACATGGTCTTTTCCTGATGGATGGCAGAAGTACATGAGGGCTGACTGAGACTCTGCACAGTTCTTAGACCTCAACTCAGCACATTCTCTTTGCCATCCACACTGCATTGGAGTGAGAAAGATTACAAGGACAACCCTATGTGAATGAGGCTGGAAAGTCTGTTGCCTCCACAGGGAAGGTATTGTACCAACTTAGACTGAAGAACTATAAACAAAAAATACTATTTACCATACTGAACTAGATTTCTAAATCTCAGCTTTCTCAGTGTAAAAATGGGATAATTCTGAAGATTCAGTAATATAGATGGCAAGTGTCAAAAACAATTGTTCCCAGCATTTAGTAATTCAATAACTGCTTATCTGCTTCCTAACAGTATACCACTTAAATTAAGATATCTTTGCAAGACATATTAATATGTCTTAAAGGCAGATTAACTCCTATACCTATCACTCTTTCTTTTAACAGACTTTCCTAAAGCAGCCATAGTGGCTCTTGCTTGTAATCCCACTTACTAGTGAAGATGAGGCAAAAGGAACACAAGTTTCAGGTCAACCTGGGCAACTTAGTAAAACCCTGTCCTAAAATAAATTTTAAAAGGGGTGGGAAAATGTTCAGTGGTACAGCATTTGCCTCACATGCATGGGGTCCTAGGTTTGATTTCTAGGATGGCACCATAAAATAATAATAAAGAACTTTTCTGACTAGTCTCTACCATTTTTTTTCTCTAGGTGACGTTTGATACAAAATAAATACATTTGTTTTTCTCTTTAATAATCTGAGGAAAAGATCTTCTTGGTCATACTTTTTAGACTGCTATGCAAGTTGTTCCAAAGCCTTTCCACAAAAGGTGGAAAGATGACTCTTGGAACCCATAAAATCAACATATTTTCTGTGTATTCAAAAAAGCCAAATCTATACTGTCTCAATTTGCAAAGTATATGAAATTAATTGGGGTAGTTAATATTCTGAAAAAATAAACTAAAATTTAAATAAAAACAATGGTCATATATATTTTATATATATATATATATATATATATATATATATATATAGTACATATATACATATGTGTATATAGTTTATATATGTGCTCATAAGAAGTAAATGCAATCAACATTCATAAATACTCAATGAAATATAGCTGGCCCTTGACTTACAATGGTTTGACTTATGATTTTTTAACTTTACATATTCATCTCCTTCAATTTTGAATTTTGATCTTTTCCCAGGCTAGTGGTGTGATGATCTCCCACAAATGCTAGACAGCAGCAGTGAGAGGAAGCTCCCAATTGGTCATGTGATCATGAAGGGAAACAACTGACACTATACAATGTACTATGGCACAAAGCTATGATCTCTGAAAGATTAGGTATATTAAGTTCATTTTTGGCAACAATGTTGGTGAAAACAAATAATGTTAACTAGGCAAGGAACAATTTCTCCTCTGTATCATGTATTATTTATGTTTCCACTTCAAAAATATTTCCTGCTATGGACCACATTTTTAAAGAATGTAGAGAAACTGATGAGCATTCAAAGAATACAAACGTAGATTAAAAAGATCTAATTTAGGTCTTTGAAGCAAGCTTAGGGAATTGGCATTATTCCACTTTAAAAAGCTAAAGTGCTAGGCTGTGGGGCGTAGCATGGTGGTAGAGCATGTGCTTACCATGGGCTAGGCTCTGGGTTTACCATCAGCACAACAACAACAACAACAAAAGCTAAGGTATGGTGATTAATGTCCAATTGTAATTCCAGAGAAAAGATGCTGAAATGTGGTTTTCTATTCTAAGCAAGAAGAAAAACTTATTATTAATACAGACAATTATAATACTCTACAGAAACATTGATTGTTGGTAGGGCCAAGGAAATGCTAGAGATAAATTTCAAGAAAGATTTTAAAACTTCTATTTCTGAAAAGAAAAATATTCTCTTTTATAAATAAGAGAATAGATAATTATTGGTCTGGTTAAAACTGTCATTTGAAGGTCAGAGACAGACAGACGAACTAATTCCATGAACCTATGATTTTTACCTCAAGATATGTTCCCTAATATTTTAATCTGCAATATTCATTAACAATTTAACTGATGTATTTATTATGTATCATCATAGCAATACATGATGACATGTGAATATGTTTTTGCATATGAAATAAAATTACACAGTTGTTTAACTCTAATTTCTTTTTTTTAATGTTTTTTTAGTTGTAGACAGACATAATACCTTTATTTATTTTTATGTGGTGCTAAGGGATCGAATCCAGTGCCTCACACATGCTAGGCAAACACTCTACCAACTGAGGTACAACCCTAGCCCCTCTAATTTCTTTTTTAAAAAATACTTTTAGCTGTAGATAGACATGATATCTTTATTTTACTTATTTTTGTGTATGGTGCTAAGAATCGAACCTATGCCTCACACATGCTAGGCAAGTGCAGTACCACTGAGCCATAACCCCAGTTCTCTAATTGCTTTTTAAGAAATGACAATAGGTATATTAGGAACACATTTGGTCTGTGGTTGACTATGGATCATTTGGGGCTGTTATTCAAATGCATCCAACAAATGTTTCTTAAATTATTCAAATTATTATTATTATTATTTTGTGTGTGTGTGTGTGTGTGTGTGTGTGTGTGTGTGTGGTACTGACTGATCTTTGAATTCATCATTCTATCACTCAGTTATATACCCAGCCCTTTTTATGTTTATTTTGAGACAGGGCCTGGCAAATTGTGATCCTCTTGCCTCAACTTGTCCAGTAGCTGGGGTTATAGGCATGCACCACCATGCCCAGCCAACATTTTTTTTTCTGATTGTAACAAAAATTGGGGGTTATTTTTAATCATGATTTTGAGGCCTAATTTTATAATCATATATTTTAAATTGTCCCCCAAAGACTCAAAACTTGAAACTAAAATGCCCTTTTAAATATTAGTAGTTCTAAAAAAATGGATTTTGAAAAGGAGATCTTCAGTGAACTTAAAAAGGAGTCTGTAATTAAAAAAAGAAAGAAAGAAAGGGACAATTTGGAGGAACTGAGGCACCCTTTACTTTCAGTCGTCTAAGGCACTATTTATTGTGTGTGTGTATCTATATGTATTGGGGGCGGGGGAGAAGAATTAAGAGAAAATAAATGTCAATTTTTAAAAATATAATATACACCTGTCAATTAATTTTGAGAAAATAATAAGAAATGTGTTTGGATAGAAAGCAAGAATGAAGAGGTCTTGTTTTTGTTTAATTATCTGTCTATGGTTTTGTGAAATATATGTATATATATGAAAAGCTCACCAAAACTAGCTTATTCACAAATCACAAGCCACTGTGTAAGTTTTGTGTAAGAAAGCATACATTTGAAGATTATAATGGACAATTAATCTTGTCCCAAATATAAAAAATATCCTTTCTAAACCACTGATATTATTCATTCTGATTTTATTTTGACCCAAGCAAAGGCCTGTTCCTTATTTGTTTTATTCATCTTTACTTGATTAAATGTTCTTCACTGTTTGAAAGCCTCCCAAAAGTTTCTATACTTTTTTATTATGCTACTTCAACCATTAATAACTTCAGTCAGGTGTGGTTGTCACACCTATAATCCCAGTGACTCAGGAGGCTGAGGCAGGAGGATAGCAAGTTCAAGGCCACCTCAGCAACTTAGCAACTTAGTAAGATCCTGTCTCAAAATAAAAAATAAATAAAAAAGACTGGGGATGTTGCTCAGTGGTTAAGCACCCCTAGGTTCAATCCCTAGGACCAAAACAAACAAAATAAACTTCATGGCAAGAGTAATAGGTTGTCAAATTGTGTCAATTACTGTGTTCATTTTGAATATCCATTGAAGTGTTCTTCCCATTGGAGCAAGAGAGATCAACCTGTTTATTGATGACTTTTATTTATTTATTTGAGAATTCAGAGCATAACACTTGACAACTTAAATTTTTTGGCCATGATTTCTACTAATTTCATCATAGTGTCATCTTATTCAACAGTGACCAGACCCTTTTTGCCTACCAGATTTCTGATGTCCTCAGGAGGCTAGCCTTGGGACAAACCCACCTTCACAGTGAGTGTCAGAGCAACTCATTGAAAGGAGAGTGTAATAAAAAAATGACAACTAGCTTTCTTAGCCATAGAACCACTGGTGCATGCAGATGAACAATGTGGAAATAATGTAGGCTGTCTTCTTCTATTTCAAAAACCAATTTAGTTTTATATTATTTTATCATTTGTGCAAGCATTTACTCTTTTTTCTAAAACAAATAAAAAATGATATGATCAGACTCCACTGTGAGAAGTGACAAAGATCTTAAAGATGAAAATAGTGTTTACTCTGTCCTGTAATTTACTGTCCCACCTAAATAGCACTGGAGGCATGGCAACACTCAATACTTGTCAGACACTTGAACTGACAATGTAACACAACTGTATCAAAACTGGCCCTTTGTTTCTTTGAAATTCTACATATCATTGCTGTTTTAAAAGCTTTGAAAGTATTTAGCTGGCATTTTAATTCACTGTATTTAGCAATTTGGTGGTATTCTTAAATTTAATACACATGCATTTGACCCAGTAATTCCAGTTTTTTTGAACCTACCTTATAAAATATTCAAATACATGTGCAAAGGTATGTGTACAGGGCTACTTGTTGCATTATTTTTTTCAATAGAAAATAGTGGACATCCAGGTAATGTGGTGCATGCCTATAACCCCAGTGACTTGGGAGACTGAGGCAGGAGGATTACAAGTTGAGGCTAGCCTAGGCATTTACCAAAACCCTTTCTCAAAAAAAAAAAAAAAAAAAAAAAAAAAAAAGACTGGGGATGTAGCTCAGTGGTAAAATGCCCCTGGGTTCAATCTCTACTATAAAAAAACTTAACTAAACTAAACTGAAAGAGCCACAGAGCAGGTAGTTAAATAAATTAAGCTACTTCTGTACTTTGGAACACTATGCAGCAGTTTTGAAAGAAAGAATTAGATCTTTTTTTAAAAAAATATATAGATGTAGATGAACACAGAGTATCTTTATTTTTATGTGGTGCTGAGGATTGAACCCAGTGCCTCACACATGCAAGGCAAGCACTTTACCACTGAGCTACAGCCTCAGCCCCAACAATTAGATCTTTATATACAAACCTGGAAAGACCTTCAAGATGTGTTGTTGAAAGTTTAAGACAAACTCTTAAAAAATTTATGTGTTATAAGTGCAGAAGTATAAATTCTGAAATGATAAACAATATCAGTCTGGTCTCTCACTGTCTTAGGCCGCTATAATAAAACATTTTAATCTGGGCAACTTAAAAACAGTAGAAATTTTTTTTTTTTTTTTTTTTTTTTGTGAATAAGAAATTTCTTATTTCTTTATTCATATGCTGCTGAATCCTTTGTTCCAACAAGAAAAATAAAGAATACAGAATATTTACTTTGTATGGAGCTGAACAAAGAACCTATCAGCTGATTAGTGAAACTGAGGCAAAAACATCAAATATGATTGAATTTGTTATATTTTTCATCACAAGAGACAAATCTCTCTTCAATTTTCCTTATTTCCTATCCAGATACAAGGATTCTCACCAAACTATTTTAATAATGGAGTTCATCTTAACCAATATAAAATGTGAATGTCTATAGTCCTGTAGAGCTCAAGTTTGTAACATGTTTCATTTGTTAGCAGTCATAAAACATAGTGCAGGTGATGGTGAGAGGACACACATTTACCTGTTGTCAAAATGCTGTTTTGATCTTTCGTATTTTAAACCAAATCCTTTGTTTCATGAGCAACAAAAACTTCAATTAACATTTCCTGCCTCTATTATAGCTGCTTGTACCAAGTGTTGTAAATAAAAGTATTTTTGACAGCCCACAAACTTAAAACATATATCATCTCATGCTTTTCTAATACCTTGTTCCTTTGGGTTCCTGAGATAGATCAAAGAGAATCTCTAAGCAGGATAAGTTTGGAGTTATATTGATACTTTTATTTTTCATGTGGATGACATTTTTTAATTTGTTTCAATTAATAATACCATTAATATTTATATTAACTGCATTTTATTTTAAGCTCTCTGGCAGAAGTTTTGTAAATATTTGTTTAATTCTTATACCAACCTTGCAGTTGTGGAGACTGAGAGATCCAAAATCAAGGTGCCGAAGCCTCAGGGTCTGGCCAGGACTCCCTGTAAGTTTCCATCATGATGAATTCTTGCCATGTCCTCTCAAGGCCAAGGGAGTCCAGGGGCTCTCCTCAACACCATTGACAGGGTCCTGACCCCATCCATAAGGAGAACGCCCTTGTGACTTACTCAATTCCCAAAAGGATCACCTTTTTAACATTATGAATTTGGGGGGTACACTAGAATTCCATCAACAAAAACCAACAAACTTTCAGTTGTATTTACCTCTGAGACACAGCAGGTACGTTGATGATAAAGTAATGTCTTCTAAGATGGGGAAAGAGCTTTCACTTCTTACTCTAATAAATTTGGGATATTGTTTTAATTTTTAACAACAAGCATGTATTTATATATTTAATAATTAAATAAATCTGATTTTTACCACAATACTGTCTTACACAGAGAAAAAAAAATTTTCTGACAATTTTTAAAGCAAAACACAGAATATTTACAATCATTCACTATATCTGTTTTATTTTGCTATTCCTATTTCTCCCTTTACACATTATTTCCATTATAAAGCAATGAAAAGTAAACAAAATTCTCTTAAAAACAGAAAAAAAGAAAACAAATAAAGATATGCTGAGATATGTATCATTTGGATTATTTCCTTCTCTCTGTCCAGGGGCAAGAGAGCAACTTTCTATTTATCCCAATGGATATTATTGTAAAAGAAGAAGGAGAAGGGGAATGAGGGGCAGGAGGAGAAAATACGAAGGAAGGAGAAAGAAGAGGGGGAGGAGAAAGACAGAAAGAAAGAAAAAAGAAAAACTATCGAGAAGAACCTGGAGTTCCAGTTCCTCTTACTAAGGTTAAAGGTAGATATAGTTGACCACTTCAGTCAAAAGGGTAAAAATAGAATGGCATTCAAATGTTTGAATTAGTAAATACATTCCATATTAGCATTTTATCTGATTTTTTTATATTGGATAATATATGACTGGATTAATATTACTTTTAAAGTATATCTTACATTATTTGAATGTCAATAGACACTGATGAATACAAATATATGCTCTATCTTTTTTTCTCCTTTATGGTGCTGGGGATGGAACCCGGGGCCTCATATATACTACATTCCCAGTCCTGTTTTCCATTTGTTAATTGCAGACCTCATACAAGATATTATTTTTTGCTGAAGTTAAGTCTTATCGATGCCTTTGCATTTAAATTACAAGAACTACACAAGACATAACTTATTTCTTATTTCTTACCCTCTACTTTTCTATATATTTGTATATAACCTAAAACTTAGCTGTAAAATTATTTCTCGTATGTATTTTATCATGAGAAATATTTCAAATAATGAGAAATGCTGATACATAGTGAGAAATTGCCCTCCAAAGAAAGTAAGTATTTTAAAAGTTTCAAATGCTTGAATTTACTTGGTTCTTTGTAACCAAGTAAATTCTCAACATATTTTTAGGTACAGGTTTTGATCTCTACTTTTTAAAAATTCTGAATATCTCAGCCAACTCTGCCATTATTTTCTTTGAAGCCCAAGTTACTCTTAACAGAGTTCTTTCTTGAAAAGAGAAAAGGTTTGTTTCATTATTCATTTATTTTTCAGTATGATTGAAGGGCCCCATTTAAATTCATTTTAAGCTGACTTCTAACATACACTGTTAAGAAGAAAATTCATGAACCACCTAGACCATTCAGCCTCTACGGAATCTGTTCTGGTCTGTGGAAGAACTAAATAATAACAAATAATCATTTTCTAAAACTTACTTCTACTTTGTGAATGAAAAGGTATTTTGCTAATAAGATGGAACCACTGATAGTGCCCGCTTATGACAGTCACCCCCTTTTGCTCTAATAACTCAAAAAATAGCCACCTATTTTCCCACCAAGGAAATTTTTTAACTAAATGAAGCAGAAAATAAAGCTTCTTTCATATATTTTTCTATAAAAGCATTCTAAGGGAAAAAAAATAGGCAGACAAAAACTTTAAAGCAGGAAAAATGCACTGAGAATTGTGAGCTTTTTTGTTTTGTTTTGTTTTTAATCATTCAAGTTATTTCTTCATTCTTTAACTGCAACTCTCTTTTACTTCTAAGAGTTGTATTTCTAAAGTCAATGGAAAATGGTGACATTGTTGCAGACCAGGGAATAAAAAAATGCAAATGATATACAAAATGTGAAAAATCCTACTTAGGTCCTAACAAGTCTTTCGGGACATGGCTCTCTTACATTCTGTTTTCTTACCTCCTTGTTTAATCAGTATAGCCTTTTTTTTTTTCTTCCTGGTACTAGGATTTGAGCCCAGGGCTTCATGCATACTACGTCAGTGTTCTAGCATTGACCATTTGCTCAATCCTTTTAAAATTTTTATTTTGAAATAGGATCTTGCTAAAATGCTGAGGCCTTGAACTTGTGATCATTCTGCCTCCCGTCTCCCAAGCAACTGGGATTACAGGCACTGCTCATCCCACCCAGTCAGTACTACCACCTTTACTGAGCACCAACAGAATAAGTGATACTTATAGGTGAGTTTAAATGTAATTCAAATTTTTAAATAATTGATGGTCTTATAGGACAAGTAAGATGATCTTAAAATGACTTCACTTAAAATAAAATAATATGGATTAGTTAGTTATTCTAGATATTTACTTGTAGGTCTGCTAATAATATAGATATTTATGAGCATCTATTATACATATTACATATGAACATATTTGCATGAAAGGGAGGAAGTGATCAATTGTTCTGTATTAATTAGAGATGGCTTCTGAAGGAAATGTAATTGGCTAAAAATGCCATGCTTGTAGAAACCTTTAAGATTGCACTGAACCAAAGGACTACCTGAACTTTTCATATCCAGAAACTGCAATGTTGTTATAAGAATGTACGGTCTCTAAGAAACAACTAAATAAATATATGTATAGTATGTAACATATATATATAATGGACTCATTATTATAGCATGTTCACCTGAAGAGAAATATTTTTCTTTGAGCATTTTTTATCCTAACTGAATAGAAATAAGTTCATATATAAAGAAAATGTCTGTTTTCCACTTTTGTATGCAGTTTGATAACTGGTTTATACTTTAGGACAATTTTTCACACAAACATGAGCAATGCACACTGAAGGAAATGTCTGTGCTGTCAGCAGGAATGGAATTCTAAATTACTAGAAGCATAACCAATGCTCATGTCACCTTCACTCAAAGGAGATAAAAGCAAGATAAATGCATCTGGTTTCTTGAAGCCTACACTTAGCCTTCTTTGATGACTTTGGAAATGTTATACTTTTAAAAAATTAACAGAGTAAAAGGGTCATATTTACCTGTATGTATCATAAGAGAGAATGAGAGACTGAATCTAATTTTGCTTATTTGTTATCTTTTGTTTTTATAGCAATTGAGCTCTAATAAATCTGCTCCAAATTATTCACTTCCTGTCTTTGGTGAAGTAAGTTGGGACACCATTTTGATACTGTGTCTACTGAAGATACCTCTATAGCACTTCAAATGATCTTGAAGGTGCTATCTAGCACAACTGTGGTTTAGGATATATTACCTACCTACAATTAAATAACAAAGATTTTTTTTTTCAATAGCAAAGTGGGAAAGGTGTTCAGTTCCATCTAAATGTTAGTCATTACTCTTCAGAATATGATGGACAATTAAGTTTTTAGGACTTTTTCCCCCCCCCCCAATTTTCTTGATTAAATGGACTGTTAGTAACCAGTCAAGCCACCAAAGTGGTTTTCCTTGAGAAGTTCTATAAAGAAGTTGGGTTATTTTGCCCAACACTTTTGACTGTGGCCAACTCATGGTTATACTCTGAACTTGGCTATTACATGACCTTCATGGTCTAATTTTTTTAGGTTCTGAGGACAGGAGCTTTCTCTACCTTCCAGGGAAGACAGTTCTGTAGTGTAGCCCCACTAATTATTTAAGGTAGGTCTTCCTTTCTTTAAAATAGCTGGTATTCAAGTTTGAAAAGCAGCTACTGAGTAAGCAGCCTGACTTAAACTGACAAAAGCAAGGAAATTCTGGATCCATACTTCACCTTCCACCTCTTGACCCCACAAACCGCCATATTAGCGTGATCACACCAAAATACCAGCTTGTGTTTACAGTTGCAGTCCTCCTGATGGCGGACGGGCGCGTGTACACGAGCACTCGCTCTGTGTGCACTGAATAGGATCACGATCCGGAGAGCTGAAAATGTAAACACAAGCTGGTATTATGGTGTGACTGGCGGTTTGTGGTTCTTTGTTTGAATACTTTAAAAATGGGCACCCTGGCAAGAACAAAAGAGGCAGAAAGCAGAACTGCTCTTAAATGGCTTCTCTCGTCTTTGTTCCTCCTCAGGTAGACCCAAAATAACTTATGCATTTGACTGGGTCCCACGGAACCATGTGTTTTTGCTTGTTTGGCTACACTTCAACGCAACAGTTTTGTTTTCAAATGTAGGTCGTTAGTACTCTGCCTTTGGTAGTTTTAAATGATTTCCTAAGTACCCTTAAGCACTGTACTTCTCCAGTTATTATTTGTATCAAAACCATCCACGTTGCAAATTCATTGCAATATTTGATGTTTAAGCAAGAACCTAAACACCTTATATGGTCTTTTAAGATTATTTGCCAATTAGCAATGATTCTTTTACCCAAAATGAAGGTTAGTGCCAACATAACCCTATCAGACAATATATCTACCTATGGCTCTTATGCTATTTCGGTCATTGATTTAAAGTGCAAAAGTTAAACTCCAGAGGATTGTAATGGGTAAAGGGTAAAAAAATCTAAAATTAGAAGCTTTGTTTTAGCATGGCATCTAGTTGCATAGTTGGTCCATTCATTTCCTCTGCAGTGATTGTCATTACTCCATGTTAACATTAAGTAAATTTGATCATTGGCCTCTCCACTGTGAAGTTTGATTCCGAAATAAATTTATTTGTAGGTTGTGTATAAAGCCATATTATTTCAGGGGAAAAGTTAGGACACATAAAGAGGGAAGTAGTAAAGAACATGATAATGCTTGGAGGTTAATACATTCTCTCTTTTTTTTTTTTCTTGCAGTACTGAGGATTGAACTCAGAAGTGCTCTATTACTGAGCGCTTCCCTATCCATTTTTTATTTTTTATTTTGAGACAGTGTCTTGATAAGTTGCCCAGGCTGGCCTTGAACTTTTTTGTCTTAGCCTACTGGGTAGCTATATTAAAGGGTGTCCCACTGCACCTTGCACATTGTCTTGTTTCTTAAAACAGAATTTTCCCTTAGAATTAGGTATACCATTGCTACTAAAAATCAGTAGCTAAAGGAACAGTGAGTAGTTTGGCAGATCTCTTTTCTTAAATAAAAGTTACAAATTGATTTTGCACCTACCAAAGCAACCATTCACTACTGTAAACTTATTTCTGACAACTGTTTCTTTTAGAATCAAATAAGTAATTGAAAAACAAAAGTGATTTTCTCAATACAGTTGAAAAGTAGTTAATGTAAAGACATAAGTACAAACAACTCATGGTCATAGACAGTTTTGATGTAGACTGCAGATTTAATAAAGGAATAAGAGAAATCTTAGCTTGGGACGTTTTAATGAAATGCCACTCAAATAGAAGCAAGTGATTCAAAAAGTGTTGTCAGTCGCTTTAGACTGAAAAGAAATAACGGGAAATAGCTTTTAAGGTATCAAATAATTTGCACTAAAATGCTATACTCTAGCACCTTGCCTTTGAATAGGCCTTGTTTGTTTAAAACATATTGTACTTGACCACTTCATGAAACTGCACAACTTCCCTGACATTTGCCATCTTGTATCATATCTCTCCCCATATCAGATCTCTCACCAAGACAGCCTGCACATATTTCACAAATTATAATAAAGGAATCACCTATATATATATATCAATACTGACAGATCCAGATCATCTTATTTTCACCTAAGCCATGTTCAGGCTCAATTGAAAAATAAATTAAGGAATGAATAGATTTCCTGGAAGAGTGAGTTTGTCCTTATCTTACGATTGTATTTTAAGAACAACCATGTAAAGCTCTTTTGGAGATTCAATATCAGATATACAAATAATTAATGTACAAAGAATTGACATTTTCACAAGGTTTATCCCCAATAGAAATTCATATCTTATGAGCTATATTTCATCTGTTGGAGAAAAATGTTTAGACTATAGGAATTCAGTTTTAAGCTTTATCTTTTAGTTTTAGAGATTTTTTTAAAGTTCTTAATTTCACAGATATGATTGAAGTTTTGTAGATGATTCAAAACCCCTACGACCCTGCACATATCCTTAGAACTCCTTGTAATTTGCATTGGTTCATCTGCTTTCTTTAGCTACCTCATCCTATTAGTATCTGTTGGTACTAAATAAAGATAAGCATGGCCTTTTAGGTTAGAAGTTCTTTGGCAAATTTATCTTGTAGAAATCCAATAAGAAAAGTAAAATGGAAGTCATGAAAACTGCAGCAATGCTCCAACTCTACATCTCTAACCCTTAGGTTAAAAAAAAAAAAAAAAAGATGAAAAGTTTAAGTGATGTGTGGGTGGTGATGACTGTACAACAATGTGAATGGCTAAATGATCAGTTTGACCTTATAAATATTTTATCAAACTAAAAAGTGTTAATATTAATTTGAATGAGAAATTAGGGACTGACTTTAAGAACTTGGGGTTGTGGGGGCAAGTATAATACCAATGCAAACATCTGAAAATACAAAGCATTCTTCCCAATTCCTGGAAGCAAATACTTAGGAATGTTTGCCACTGGAGTCCATTCAAATACAAATTATTATGTAAAGTAGCCAAAAGACAATATTACCAGAAGATAAAATATGTTAAATATGCTTTATTCCCACCTTCCTATTTTTTTCTGATTTTTAAAGTCCAACTTCCAACTTTTTTTTTCTAGGTTGTTATTTTTTCAAAAGTCCATGAACATGACCATATAACTTATCTGTGTGACTATAAAAATGAAAAAGAATAAAGTAAAAAGAAATGAAAATAACAGTGCCTTAAATACTAATGAATTTTAAGTAGTTGAATTTTTAAAAGTAAACTCTAAGTCATACTTTTGGGCCTACTTTCCCACTTTTTAATAGCTTTCTAAAAAAATTCCAACCTTGAAGAGCATGCAGTTAGAAACATGGAACAGTGAGGCTAGGCTTAGTCACAGGACTATTTCAATGCGAGCTGCTTCTATTTTTGGTGTCCTACAGAGAAACAGAATTAGAATGTTCTAACCTCTGCTCATTCTGTAGGTGAGAGTATTAAATTGACTATTTAAAAAATTGGGGGAGTGGTTCCCTTCTTTTTCATGTTTTAGGTATTAGGTGATTATTTTACGGTGCTACAGAGGATTAAGGACAAACAATTAATTTCATATTCATAATTCACTACAAATTCCCCAGGGCGGGTTACCATGGATGTAGTCTATCATGAGCATCAAGGATGTAGTTTCTGTCTTGTACTCATACTGTACTATTGGGTTTGTGTCCTGGTTGCATGATGTTTACACCCCTTCATTATCTAAAACAGAGCACCATTACATCAATTTATAGAATCTCAGAGTCAGATGAATTTTGAATTCACTTGTTCAAGTACCAAATGTTTGAATTTCTTCAGGTACTTATACAGCCTTAAGCATTAATGACCCTTGTCATAACAATCCCATTACTGCTGTAGCATATATGTTTGGGAAAAGGAAAACTAATAAGCCAGGAATAAATTATTACTTCTTCATTTTCAAAATATGCATACTATTGAGAATTTAAGGAAATAACCTATATAAGCACATGTAGCATAGTGCTAGAAATACAATGTCTACTTACAGAGTATTATATTTAAATTCATGTCCATCATCTCACTTTTCTTTTTGTTTCAAGTGTCTAGTGCTATTTCATGTCATGTAGTTTTTTTGTACCTGGTTATCATTATTATGTTAAGGTCTGGGTTGCTGTAGTGTCAGTTGCCTAACCTTATGACATATACCCAATTCACAGTTTTTTAAAATAAAAGAAAACTGATGGTGCTTCTATTGTATGCTAGATTCTTGTGGTGTTAGGGATTTGGATATGTCAATGTAAATTTGCGTAACTATTTACTTGTTCATTTATTCACCCTTACTTGCTCTAATGATAAAGCTCAGTCAGAAACTATAAATATTACTATAAATTTTGGAATAAATACTTGTGTTTACAAATACAAGTTCCTTTTCTAGTTCATTCATACCTCTTGATTGACTAGATACTGAGAAGTAGGAAAAACTACTAACTTCTACATCTAAAATATCCCACACCTATTTCCTAATTTCATGTCTATACCAAAACCCAATAATAGCAAAATGTTTTCTCTCGTAAAACTGTATTCACTTAGGTATAGTCTTTGAGCTATGTTTTCAAATATTCTTAACGATTTCCATTTCTATGATTGTTATTAAGGAAATTTGGTTATAAACAGTTTTGTTGAAGATAAATTAATTCAAATTTTGAATATGTGGCCTAAAATTTTTTAAAGTAAGTAATTAGCAGCTCTGGTTTACCTGAAAGATGCAGTTATCAGGAGCATGTAATTTAATATCAGCAAATCTCTAATATCAATGTTATTTAAAGCCATACATTAAGAGTCATAAGCATCTGTAGTGACAGAAGAAGCATGCAGCAAAGTACTGAAAAACTGGAATAGAATTAATTGGTTTTGGTCTACCCACTTCAAATTAGAAAATAGCAACAGAAAAAAATTAAACACTAAATGTATTCGTTAGGCAGGATCAGCAATCATGCTGCCCACACATGATCTGCAATTAATTTGTAAATAAGAAAATTCATCACCTGGAGGATAATAAACTCTAGTTTTATGGCCCAAAAGACTAGACAAGTAAAAACCACTAATGAAGGCACTGTATAAACACAGGGGCAAAAATGTACACTGGTTGAGCAAGTGAAGATAACAAGGAGACTCTTTTTCATTATTAAAGTAGACCAAAAGATACGTGACACATATCTGGAGATTTTTCTGAAGTGTTAACACTGCTCAAAACAGGGTCACTTAAAAGGCATGGAAAAGTGTTACTACAAGGTATGGAGGGCAAAAGTTGATTTTTAGAAAGAGTTAGCATTTTTAAAAAGTAAGGATCAGTGTTAAAAAAAAAAGTCTGGGATAGCTACCTTAATTTTAATTAATTTTTATAAATGTATATTAGAAAGTCACTAATAAATAATAATATGAATTGACTTTAGTTTCCCGTCTTCAGATGTGACGTGAACTATGAAGAAACATATCCATGTAAGAGTGATTGAGAAAATAAGTATTCAATGTAATTTCCAGTATTTTTTACTTTGGAAGAGTCTTTCATGTGAAAAACTATATTCTCTCTTATAAATTATTGTATAACACTCCTTAATTTAGAATTCAAAATAAAGCACTAAACTTATATTTATTTAAGGAAGAATTTCTTCTTTTGTTTCAACACTAAGAAGCAGAGGTAAAATCTACAGGGATGTTTATTTAAAATACAGACTTCTGAGCCAGGCATCTTGGTGCCCCTTATTATTCCAGCTACCCAGGGGGCATAGGCAGAAGGATGGCAAATTTGAGACAACTCTGGACAACTTTAAAAAATCTTGTCTAAAAAAAATAAAAATAAAAAATAAAGAGGCTAGAGATACAGCTCAGAGGTAGAACACTTGCCCAGCATGTGCAAACCCTGGGTTCAATCTCCAGTTCAATCTCTAAAGAAAACACACACACACACACACACACACACACACTAATTAAAATGCTATCTCTAGAAGTGGGACCCTGGAGTCTGTACACATGTAATAAAACTCTTCTTGATTTTTAAGCATACTTAAAGTGGAGAATGACTTTATTGTTTAATATTAATGCTTGTCACAAATTTCTTCAAGTATTTCCATTTTAGAAACGAAATCATAAAGAATATGGGAAAATTAAAAATCAAAAAAAAAAAAAAAAGAAACGAAATAATTCTTTAGTAGTCATATGGACTACTTCTGCAAAGTTTAGCCAGGCGTGGTAGTACACATCTGTAATTCCAGTGGCTTAGAAGGATCCCCACTCAAAGCCAGCCTCAGCAAAAACAAGGTGCTAAGCAACTCAGTGAGACCCTGTCTCTAAATAAAATACAAAGTAGGGCCAGGGATGTGCCTCAGTGATTGCCCCTGAGTTCAATTCCCAGGACCAAAAAAAAGTTTAAAATTTTTTTGAAATAAATTATTTATATAAACTATGTTCTCAGACCCAGAGTCATCTTTATTTTTCCCTCAGAAATCTTCAGGCTTCCTCTTCCCAAAGTCATCTTAATGGGATCAATAATATCATTACTGATAAAATTAAAAGGAAAAGAATGTTTTAAAATTTAATGCAGTACATAGCATTTAATTTTTTGAATGCTCTAGAAATAAGTTATGAATTACAAGTAAAATAAGTATGTTAAAATATATTACTTTAAAAAAATTTCAATAATCAAAACATTTCAGTACTCAAAACAGATGTCATAAGGTACTAGAAACATGCCATTAAAACATATAAAAGGGAGGATGTTTTTTCTTCTCAGAAATTCCTCTTGATTCAAGAGCAAATGGATGAATTTAAAATATATATATATTTAGCACTACAAAAAGCCAGCATGGCTTCTTTGAAACAAAACAAAACACTATATACACTATATCCCAAATAAAATCAGAATCAAGAATGCAGACAGGCAGAGGAGTTCCTAATAACTCTGGAATGAGAAATGAAAAAGCCCACAGTCAAGAGAATCACCCTCAGGAGAAGGTTAATGATCCAGGACCACAGTTTATGAGTGGAATGATTGTGAAGATCATTAGCACAGAACCTCTACCTGGCAGGAAACAAGTTAGGGACACTTTGGCTGCAATCTCACAAGTTGTTTATGTTGATTTACTAGAAGGAGATACAGAATTCTATGTCAGATTTAAAACTCCTGAGGATGCTTAAGCAGTAATGAATGCATATATTGAAATTTTTTAAAAAAAGCACTGCTGGAAACTCAAGGTCCTTTCTGGTGATCATGAAAAGAGGTATTGGCTAAAGATTTTGGTAGATAGACAGGCCAAACTTAATCAGCCTTGGGGAAAGAAAAGAGGCACTGAGAAGTTAATCATCAAAGCTGAAAAGATCAGGCTGGCAAAGACTCAACAAGCAAGTAAACACATTAGAATTTCTGAATATGATTGAAAAATTAAAGTTCACCTCTTAATTTTACTGGGTACTTAAGAAATTCTAGGAAAATCTATTTTTATTATGGTAGTATTACATAATGAATATATTTCTAAAATCTACATTTAAGTAAAAAAAACTTTGTTACTTAAGTTGCAAATAAGCTTTTTTTCTAGACAGAAGTGCACTATATATGACAATACTTTATTTGCTAAAATTACATAAGTCAACCTTACCTGGTTTCATAAATAAATGTTTTAAACATTAAAAAAAATACAAAAGATTATACAATTCAGCAACAGGACTTGTATTAGGTCTAATCCTAATAACATTATTTATTTATTTATACTATTTGATCATACAATATTAAAGGAGCAATATTTCAAAGCAGTAATTGGGGAAAATTTGCTAGTAGAAATTATTTTTAAGAAATAATGTCTGGAAAAAAAGATGAATGCTTATTAAAAAACAAGACACAAATACTATATTACTAAAATATTGTAAAGAAGGGGTTCAGAAAGTACAGCTATCTGGAATTTTTTTTGTTTTTGTTTTTGGTTTTTTTTTGGTGGTGCTGGGTAATCCAACCCAGAGCCTTGCAGATATACTGAACTATATCCCCAGTGCTTTTAAATTTTTATTTTGAGACATAGCCTTTCTAAGTTGCACAGGCCAGCCTCAAACTTGTGATCTTCCTGCCTCAGCCTCACAAGTAGCTGAGATTACAGGAGTGGTCACCACACCTGAATAGGAGCTATTTAAGGTAGGATCAGACATTAAAATAATCTATATGTACTTGTGTAGTAAGGTAATTCATTTTTATGTTGATTGTTATTAATCACCAGGAAACATTATTTTTCTTTTTTCTTTTGAGACAGGGTCAGACTATGGTACCAAGACTGGTCTCTTACTCATGGGCTCAAGCAATCCTCCTATCTCAGCCTCCTGAGTAGCTGGGATTAGAGGCCCATACCACCTTATTGGGCTCAGGAAACAGGTTTATGTTCCCTGGTTTAAGAAGCAAGAGATATGTATAGCCTGTAATAGTATGATTTTAACACACTGTTTATAATGAAAAAATTCTTTAGTAATTAATAATTCATTCTTAAGAGATATATGTCATATCATGAAAAGTTCCTTGGATTTACCTCAAAGGAAGA
Organism: Callospermophilus lateralis; assembly: GCF_048772815.1. NCBI lineage: Eukaryota > Metazoa > Chordata > Mammalia > Rodentia > Sciuridae > Callospermophilus > Callospermophilus lateralis. The sequence goes on along the minus strand of NC_135313.1, from coordinate 68,500,531 downwards.
CAACAGTTTTCCCAAATGGTTTAACTTAAAGAATAGATTGTGTTACTTAGACACAGGCACCCTCTAGTGGCAAAAAGTAATAGTTTGGGGGTAATTGTTTTGTTATTTGCGTTAAGACAATAGGGAACTGGTTAAATCTAGAGATTTTGCTCAAAGCTTTGTTAAAAAATGTCTATTTTAAACTGCACATATTAAACTGAAAATTGTTTGCTTACATTTAAAAATGTAGAGATCAATGAAGATCACAAAGTGAGAAAAGAGTTGAAGATGATGAAGGTACCATTAGCATAAATAGTGATGATACAGGGGGCTAGGATTGTGGCTCAGCAATATAGGGCACTCACCTAGCACATGCCAGGCACTGGGTTCTATCTTCAGTACCACATAAAAATAAATAAAATAAAGGTATTGTGGCCAACTACAACTAAAAAAATATTTTTTTAAAAGCATTAATAATGTCAATTAGGTGAAACTGTTACAGAGCTGGGGCCTTCTGAGCAGCTGAGGCAGTGTGAAGATCCATCCTTCAAATCCCAGTTCTTGCTATCAAGTCAGAAAGATTTCAGACATGTCTCTCAAAGTGATAGGCAGGAATTTATTGAAAGGATAGAAAAAGGGAAAGGGGACACTCTCAAGGGAGAGAGTGGGTCGTATCAGAGAGGAAAGGGACAACATGCCACTCCTGCACTCCAGTTTTACTGGGAATCCCAAGGAAGTTTCCAGAAAGTCCCACCAAGATCCACTTCTTTTTTGACTGACAGCAAGATGATATCAGACTTTTAAGTATCCACTGCCATGGCAACTTTAGGTCACCCTGGTTCATGCTGACGAGTTCTAATTGAATTTTTTTCCTTAATTTTTTTTTTATTTGTAGATGGACACAATACCTTTATTTTATTTATTTATTTTTATGTGGTGCCAAGGATTGAACCCAATGCTTCCCACATGCCAGGCAAGTACTCTACCTCAGAGCCACAACCCCAGCCCCTCTAATTAGATTGTTAACCATACATTCTTATGGACTTTATTGCTATGAGGAATTAACCTTATCTCCCTGAGTTTCAGGATCTGGGCTCCCTTCTATCAACATTATTTCAGGCCTGCATTTCTCCTGTAGATATTACATAGTTGGCTGAGAAATGTGACATATCCTGTACACTTAGGCCAGGCAGGGCTTCAGGTAAATTGCTCTTTGGAAAAGAAAGCTTGTAAGGGCCATTTTATAGAATTGTTCTCTTAACCTTGTGTTCCCACCATCTTCATCTGTTTTGTCTCCTAACAAAACCATAAATAGCAATGCCTGGCTGTGGAAGGAATCAATAAGTTTTGGTTCCTTAAATTCTTTGGCCCTTTTATTAATCTAGATAAGCAAAGCTAGTTAATAGTAAAAAGTAAACCAAAGTACTGAAAGGAAACATTTTAGATGCAATATGATCAGACAAGAGAAGGATTTAAGATATTTTTAGCAAGATCTAAAAGAGAATGACAGATATAAAATGACAAAGAGAGAGCAAAAAGGCATATAAGCCAGGAGCATAAAATCGAAATTAACATGCAATATTGATGCAGAAACCAAGGTGGAGAGTAAAGAAAAAATAACATGAGAATGGCATTAGGGTTATGTAAGAAATCATCTCTTACATAAAGATTTATTACTTAAAGATTTATTTTATATGATTGTCAACAGGAAACCACAGTGTTTTCTCAAAAAACAATAAAGTACATATGAAAAGTAGTTGGTTTTCCACCTTATTTTGTCATTATACTGACTCAATCTAAATGCACAGTGATTTATGATTCTAAACAAGAAAAAAAAAGTTAGAGGGTCAAGTACTTCCTGTCCATATGTGATCAGAAAACTTGAAGGAAACTCAAAGATTTCCTAAAATAATTTTTTTTTCCTAGACACCCACAGTGTTTGATATATATTTGTAGCATTTTCTTCTCCCCATTCATTTCTTTCTAAACTTAAATCTCTATATTAAATGATATGTATATATCTCCCTAAAATTCTTCACTTACCTGCATATGGCTGTACCTTCAAAAAATTAAAATAAGAGAAAATACTATCTCTAGATATTTTCTAACTTGACTCCTAATAATCATAAACTATAATAAGTCCTGTAAAAAGTATTAGATTCTCATTTGTCTTCAGCAGAACGATAATAAGATTATAACTTTTTTTTTTTAAGATGGGGTCAATCTATGCTGCCCGGTCTGACCTTGAACTTCTGAATTCAATTGATCCTCCTGTCTCAGCCTCATGAGTAGCAAGGACTACAGTTGCGTGCCACCACACCTGGCTTGTAGCTATTTATTATAGTTGTTTATAATATCCCTATTTCAACAGCTTGATATTGTGGTTAATAAAAAATCTCTTTATGCTTTGACCTTCCCCCTTTTATTATATAAATCCATAGAAATTTCTAATGCAAGAAAAATATTTTTGAACACAAAACTATGCTTTTTTTCCCCAAAAAGAAAAATCCAGAGGTCCTTGAAATAAATAGGGAATTCATAGCCAAAACAGTAAGCCTATAAGGTTAAATAATGGCCTCCTAAAGATGTCCATGTCCTAGTTCCAACAATATATGTTTATATTACTTTTCATGGCAAAAGGGACTTTCTAGATATGATTAAATTCAGGTTCCTGAGCTGAGGATAATATACTAGATTATTTGGAAGGATCTGGTATAATCATAGGGATTCTACTTATAAGAGAGGCAGGAGGTCAGAGAGAGAAGGTGATATGAGAAAGCAGCAGACTGGAATTATGTAACTATGACCCAGTGAATGCTGGCCACCTCTAGAAACTAGAAGGGGTAAGAAACAGATTCTCTCCTGAGCATCCAAACACCTTGATTTCATCCTGTTGAACTCACTTTGGGTTTTAAAACTCCAGAATAGTAAGAGAATAAATGTGTGTTGTTTTGAGCTACTATATTTGTGGTAATCTGTTACAGCAGCAATAGGAAACTAGTACAGATGCCAATGTGATTGAGGGGAATAATCAGACACAAATATGGGTAATATAGGATAGAAAAAGAGCTCTAACTCCCTAATGGAAACCAGAGATTTGGACCTGGTCCCTTCTAAAAGAGAGGAACAAAAACTGAAACCATGACTTAAAGCTGGGAATCTGAATTGCTACCCCTCGTGAATCATGCATAGTTATGTAGTCTGAATTTACATAGCTGGAATGGTGCCAGACACCATGAAGAAAGGAAACTAACACATATGAAAGATTAGAATATGAAGAGGGAATTAAGAGAACTGAAAGATAGGTATGATAAAATTAGCTAGAATCCATCACAGAGGGATTAAAACATGGAAAATATAAAAAGAGATTAAAAGGCTGCTACAGTTTTAATGTGTCCCTCGAATTTCATATGCTAGAAACTTGTTCACCAGTGCAGCAGAGTTAAGAAGTGGGACTTTGGGGAGGTAATCCCTTCATCCATTGATAGATTAATGGATTCATGGGTTATTGTGCTTGTAGCTGTGTTATTTTATAATTTGGCACTATCTGGCACTTCTGTCTTACCATATGATGCCCTCTGCCATGTTATGATGCAACAAAAAACACTCACCAGATGTTCCTGGACTTTACAGCCTCCAGGACCAGAAAACCTCTTTTGCTGGGGAGGGGTTACCAGGAATTGAACTCAGGGTCACTTGCCCACTGAGCCACATCCCCAGCCCTATTTTGTATTTTATTTAGAGACAGGGTCTCACTCAGTTGCACTGTGTTTTGCACTGAGTTTCTTAGTGCCTCACTTTTGCTATGTCTTTTGAACTCACAATACTCCTGTCTCAGCCTCCTAAGCTCCTGGGATTACAGGTGTGTGCCACCATACCTGGCAAACCTCTGTTCTTTTAAATTCCCAGTCTCAGGTATTTTGCTATAGCAACAGAAAATGAACTAAGACACAGTGCTAGGTACTTTACAAACATTAAGTCATTTAATCTTCAAATAACACTACTGAATAAGAAACATCCTTATTCTGGGTCCAGAATTTATGATTTAATCATTAAGCAATATTTTATATGTGTTTTATTTTATTGTAGATGCAATATATGACAATATTTGTTTACAGTTTGCAACAAAGACTGGTAAATGTGGCATGCAAAGATAAACACAAAACAAACAATTAGTGTACAGAACTGAAAGTCTTCACAATTAAAAAAATGAAACAAATTAAGAAGCAGGACTATGTCCTTCTTGGTCATTGTTGAATAGTAGAATGGGAAGAAAGAGATGCAATCCTAAAACTCAAGTACCAGAAACTAGGAATAGATTTGATATGTGAAAATTTATTGCACGGGGAAGGTGACATTTTAAATCAGTAGAATAAAGACAAATTACCTAATAAATACAGGGACAACTAAGTAATGATCTTTACAAATGTGCATTTGGATCCCTTACTTAATTTCTTACACCAAAATAAAATTCAAATAAAGGGTTTGGATATAAAAGTCTTTGAAGAAGAAAAAGATGAATATTTTTTAAAAATTTATATTGTGAGTCAGTTTTCCATTACTGTAACAAATACCTGAGATAATCACCTTATAAAGAGAAAAGGTTTATTTTGGCTTACAGTTTTGGAGGGTCCAACCCATGACCACTTGGCTCTATTGCTTTGGGCCTGTAGCAAGTCAGCACATCATAATGGGAGTACATGTATTATAGTTTGCATCTGGAATGTCCCTCATGTGTTGAAGGCTTAATCCCCAGCTGATGCACTATTTGGAGGTGATGGAAAGATTAGGAGGTAGGGCCTAGTTGGAAGAAATAAGTCACTGGAAGTATGTCTTTGATGGATATATTTTGTACCTCACCTCTTCTCCCTCCCCAACCCACCTTCCATTTTCCAGGTGCAGTTTTGTTCCACCACACACTCCCCACCATGATGTTTGGCCTCACCTCAGGCCCAAAGTGATGGGACTAGGTGCTCATGGACTGAAATCTCTGAAACTGTGAGTTAAAATAAAATTTTTCTCCTTTAAGTTGTTTTTCTACATATTTTGTCACAGCAATGGAAAGCTAGTATATCATGGAAAAGTAAAATTGCTTACCTCATGGCCAGGAAGTAAAGGAGGAGAGAGAAAGAGGTTGGTGTCCCAGAATCCCCTCAAGGGCACACCTACAATTAACCTTAATGTCTCCCAGTTGGTCCTATCTCTTATAGGTTTCATCACCTCCCAGTAACCCTGCTCTGGTCCCTATGGATGAAATCTATTTCTAACACATCAGACTTTGGGGGCATTCAATATTCAAATTATAGCATGCTGGAAAATTATCTTCTGAATATATATGACCCAGAAGCAAAAATAAAGCCATTAAGTGTTTTTTGAAACTTTTACACAGAAAAAGAAAAAGGGAAAAAAAGCATAAACACATTAGCAGTGGGCTCCAGATTTTCCCAATTCTCCACTTCAGCAAAGTAGCTCTGTCTCTATCTGTTTTATATATGGGTGCCCTACGTAAGATTCCTTTTGACAAAATATTTCATTGTTAGATGAAAATAGGGAGAGGATGAGAAGAGGAAGAAGTGGAAAATCTTTTTGTATTCCTGCCCACCAAAGCCCAGAGCAGTTAAATAACTTAAAGTAAAAAATTCAATAGCATGAGGAGATTGAGACCTTTTGTGCTATTTTTTTCTTTTTTCATCCCTTTGTTAAGATTAAATGCAACTCTAGACTAGCCATAGTCCACTCTTTCTTGTAGTAACTAAGTGAATATCCTATTGATTTTTTTTCACTTTTTAAGTTCTAAGTGATTTTCACCATATTTTTCCCCCTGCAGAACTGGGGATGGAACCCCAAAACCTTACCACCCCACGTATGCTAGGCAACAGCTCTACCACTAAGCCACATCATCAGCCCTTGGATCTTAGTAGTTTTGATTGACTTTTAAATCTTTTGCATGTTTCTCATTATTGATTATTTAATTACATATTATAGCTCTATAGAGTTGAAATATGTACAGGTTAAAAAACTGAAAAGATATTTCAGAGAAACATACAATGTTTCTTTGAAAGTTATTTTTAAATGCCTCTAAACAATTATAAATTCATTAGAAACATTTTACGTAGGTGAATTTTATCAGAATGCATTAGCTTCATCCTAATTTCTAAAGCATGTTATTAAATGTCTCCCTTGAAGAAATCCCATAGCACAGATCTCATGGTTAGTATTACAACTCCAGAAAGCCTTTTTGTATTCTAGTCTCATAAAGTTATTTCATGAAAAAATTCACATATATAAAATAATATATAGCTGGGTACGGTGGCACATACCTGTCATTCCATGGCTTAGGAAGCTGACATAGGAGGATCGTGAGTTCAAAGCCAGCCTCAGCAAAAAGCGAGGCACTAAGCAACTCAGTGAGATCCTGTCTCTAAATAAAATACAAAATAGGGCTGGGGATGTGGCTCAGTGGCCGAGTGCTCCTGAGTTCAAACCCTGGTACCCACCTCACACCCCGCAAAATAAATATATACATATACATATATATATATGATTTGATGTTGTATTGTGTTCACATTATTTTCAAATGTTTTAGTTAGAATAACTAATAATACCTTAACTGCTCTTGTTAAGCATTAATAACCCAATTTTTTCTGAAAATGTAAAATAAAAAATTATCTAAGAAAAAATAATTTACCTTTATTTAATTCTTAATCAAGTGATATGTACTCTCAGAATTATGATGTTCAGTTTTTTTCATTGAACAATGGAGGTATATTTTAAAGTGACCACCTATCTGTAAAGAATTTTTGTCATTTTGTGAACACATATTAACTCTTCTCTAGGAGTAAGCTCATTTCACCCAAATTGTTAAGAAATTCACCTATTATACTAACATTTTAAAGTGCTAAGGTTATTGCCTGATTTATTATATCCACAATAATTGCACAAAGAAATCACAAAATACTAAGAAAACTAATATAAAGATTAGGTTTATAGTGAACAAGTCTTCATATCAAATAAGTTCATTATAAGAACAGTTAGACTCTAATAATAGGACTCTTTATAGACCTAATTAATATCTTCCAACAAAGATGATTTTGTTTAAACTACCTCATTAGAGGCTAAGAAAGCTTTTGAAGTTTAACTGGAGCAACATTTTCTGATACTTAACACATTTTGATTTAATCCACATGCTTTTAAGTGGATCAAGTTTATTTTATAAAAGGATTAGAAACTTTAAGTCCTAACCAATGAGTCACTAATATTTTCACTCTTAAAATAGGAACAAAGTGTCAGTTTGAAGATTTTGTGAAATTAAGAAAAATAGTTTATACTCCACGCTTAAGAGAGTACAATTTTATGTAAACAGTATTCTGCATATTGAAAAAAAGTGATATCATACTTGTTTGAATCCTGGAATTAAAGAATTAAAGTCAATTCATTGGATCCTTCAATAGATATTTGATATAGTCAATTGCCTTAAGCAGGACTACACATAAACTGTGTCTTCAAATGATCACTTATGTACATTCAAGAAAGGTCATAGTCCAGAGATACTGGGCTGTTAGATCTTCTCTCTTCTTTATTTTGGCTATTCTGTATCCAAACAATTTTAGGGAAAGTACTTTAGCTTTTTTCACCTACAAATTCCCTACTTCATAAGTGAAAGATAAGATACTATCACTCCAAAAATTAGCTACCCCCAACCCATTCATCTTACTTATTTCAAAACAGTTAAGAACTGAAGTACTTTATTCTACCTTTACAGTTAATATAAGTCTGTATTTATAATTAATAAACTATTCAAAATTATCATTCTTTATCCTCTATGGGATTTAGTATATTCAGGGTTTTGGGGGGAACAACTTAGCATTGCCTTGAATTCTTTTCTAGTTTTATTTTCTAGGTTAGGAAAAAAAATCATTCTCATCTTTATTCATGTGTTCTATTATTAAAACAATTATTGCTGCTTTTTCTTTTTCTTAAAATATGAAGATAAAAGTTAGATAAAAGATTCTAAAAGGGGCCTAGTCAAAGGCCAAAAATAGGAAGAGATTACATCCCTCCCTGCACATGCTTATTAGAAAAAGAATGGGGGTTTTTAGTAAGTATGCAAATAAAAAAACATGGATATATATACTAGTGAGCTTCATAATTGTAGGTATATGTAATAGGAGAGAAATACATTACATACATTGAATGTGGCCATGAAAATTCCAGAAGTAGAAAATTATACAGATAACTCTTTGGACGGAGCAGAGACAATATCATGGGGCTTACCTAGAAAATTAGATTTTTTAAAAAATATTAAAATTAAATTTATTACTTATTATTGCCTGTGTACATAGAATCAATCTATTGCTATGGATCATCAATCATTTTTCTCCTGACTACACTGGAAGAATTATATTAGATGCCAGTTTTAAATCCATTGTTAAAAACAGTTGAAATTGGAAATATATATGGCAAAATTAGCTCAAAACTGGAACATGAATATTTTCAAGTAAAAACAAACAAAACTTACCAACAGTGGGAAGGTTTTAAAATTGACCCAACACTTTGTAATACCAGTAAAAAGGGGCTAGATAATTTTTGAATGGTTTTAAGGATTTGTTTGGGAGTATTTGTGTTGGGTTTTGAAGTATGATAAGCAGGATCCAATCTCACTACAAAGTGAAAGGAGTAGATTCTAGAGAGAATGTGAAATAGTAATCAACAGACAATTTAATTTGAAATTCTTATGAACAAAATTCTATTCAAAATGACCCAATATTATGTTAAATATTTTTAAAATAGCATTTCTCACATTATATCGGTATATCTGTATATCCCATGACTTTTCTATTCTGAAACTTGAACATTGCCTCAAAATTTACACCATCTATCCTTTGAAATTTGGGTTATTAGGAACAAATTTTAAATTGTTAGACAAGTTCTGCTTGTCACATTATGCTTTTTTTCTGACATTTTCCGAGCTGAATATGCTTAATTCCAATACTATCCTATGCAAAGTGCTTTTTATAAACTGATTTTTAAATCCTCCACAAATGAACATGTAAGGTATTCCAAAGCCAAGGCAGAAGTATATGAGAATAAAAGAAGAAATGTGCTATCTTAGAAAACAGTGACCTGGGATTCAGACTGTAGTTCTCCAAATTCATTTTCATCATTTGAAAAATGATTCTGTTGGGCTGGGGCTGGGGCTCAGTGGTAGAGAACTCGCCTAGGGCATGCAAGGCACTAGGTTCAATCCTCAGCACCACATATAAATAAATAAATAAAATAAAGATGAAAAATGGTTCTGTTGAATTTTTATATAATAGCTTAAGTTCCTTAACTATATATGTAACCGTTCTATTGTTAGCTCTTTGCTTAAGATAGTTGAACCCATATTTCCTTTTAAGATCCTAAGAATATGATGATAATGAAGACAGACACAGTCCATACTCTACAGAGCCTGTTTCTAGTACATAATAAAAGTTGGCTCATGGTATAGTATTGTATTGAATGTTTCATACATGTTATTTCACTTAGTCACATGACCTTGTGAGATTGTTAATATTATTATTTTGATTTTAAAGATAATAAAACTGAAGAACAAAGAGATTAAATGATTTTCCTGAGAAAAGTAAGAAATGAAACTGGGATTTGGTTCTAGAACTGTCAAATACCATAGTCTGGATCATTGTTTTATGAGTTTTGGAGTCATGTAGTATAAATCCTTCAATTTTGTTCTTTTTAGAACATTTTGGTTATTCTAAGTCCTTTACATTTCCATGTAAATTTCCATATGAATCAGCTTAGAGGAATTGATATCTTAATATTGAATCTGGTTCAGTCACTTGAAAACAGTTTGATTCATTTTAATTCATAAAATCAAATTGATTTATAGTTTGATTCATAAAAGGTCTTGCTTTTAAGCTTTTTAAGAAGCAATAAACTTGTGTTTAGTCTAGGGCTAATCATTCCCCACTCCTGAAGCATATACCTTTGTTGGAGCTCTAACTGATTCATCAGTACTAATTCATTACTAGTTTTTCTGAAGTGTAGCTACAGGAACAGGCATTATTCCTCGGCTGCTGTTCCCTCTAATCCTTTCACATGATTCTTTCTCCAGCCATGTCCATGTACTTATCACCACTCAACTAAATATACTAGGGAGCCGCTCTTCTTCTTCTTCTTCTTCTTCTTCTTCTTCTTATTATTATTATTATTATTATTATTATTTTAGCTATAGATAGGCATGATACCTTTTGTGGTGCTAAGGATCAAACCCAGTACCTCACACATGCAAGGCGAGTGTTCTACCACTGAGCCACAACCCCAACCTCAAGGGAACCTCCTTTCTGATTCACTCTCTGTTCTCCCTGTGCATCTTTCTCCTCTCTGTAAACTGTCCTGCATACTCTACCCTGCCTCCTTGCCTTTCCCAGCCCAACCTCTGTCTCTTCAACTCAGGTAGACCTCTGTTTAGGCTCTTTGTGAGTTCCCCTTCTTCTGTGCTGAGGCCAGGAAACTTTCCCCACACAGTAAACTGGGACAACTAGAGGAACTACCAAGCTGTCTTCATTTGTTTTCCATCTCTCCTGACTCTTTGCCCTTTGTTGCTTTATGTCCAGTGTCTTGAGTGCCCACTTCAGATGATAGTCTTTTTTGCAGTAAGCCATTAGAATGCAAACAGAAGTGATATGTACAAGTTCTAGCTCTTGCTTTTAATATTTCCTCTTTTCCTCTTTCCACATACTATAGTGTGAGAAGATGATGGTGGTAGAAGGTAGAAGGACCCTAGACTCCTTGATGACCCCATGGAGCAGTGCCACCCTAATTCTCACCACTGAAGTTTAAGCTTTCACAGGAGAAAGAAATATTGTAACATGTTTAGTAGCCATTATTCATTGGTCTTTGCTAAAAACAACTGATATACTAATGAGTACAGTCAAGGAAAGTAAATAATTCAGCCAAATTCACATAAATAGGAAGTAATACAGTCAATTTATGAACCCAGATCTATCTACTATCAAAGCCATTGTATAGAAAATTGAAAATTTTCTATAAATGAAAATTCCCAAATTTTCATCATTTTGTATCATTATCATAATTTTTTCCTATCTACATACCACTTGTGTTATCTACTTTAAAATAGAAGTTTTTTTTTTAAAGAGAGAGGGAGGGAGAGAGAGAGAGAGAGAGAGAATTTTAATATTTATTTTTTAGTTTTCGGTGAACACAACATCTTTGTCTGTATGTGGTGCTGAGGATCGAACCCGGGTCGCAAGCATGCCAGGCGAGCGCGCTACCGCTTGAGCCACATCCCCAGCCCTAAAATAGAAGTTTTTAAAAGTCACTAAGCATTGTCTCTAGAAACAATGGCTGTGAAATCACAGATTGGATATGTTCTTTATATATTTTTCTATTATACATCAAGATAAGTATATCTCTATTAATATAAAAAAGTGTCCTTCAACCATCTAAAATTATTTTTGTACCATTTGTGGTACTCACAACAAACAATGAGAAATACATTGTATTTTGCTTTATTTAAAAATATTTCTATTGGTGCATTATAACTACACATAAAAGAGAGATTAATTGTGACATATTCATATATGCATATAACATAATTTGCTCAATTTCATTCCCCAATACTCTCCCTAATCCTTCTTTCCTCCTTCTCCCTGATCCTTCTCCTCTACTCTAATGTAGACTCCCTTCAATTAATTTCATATTTTACTTTTGCCTCTTACTTCAGACAGTGAGTAGTAGATAAATCAGAATGAGTAGAAATATCAAATTCATCTATAAGTCTTTTTTACATTACAAATTTCTCCACTGTAAAAACTCAAGTTTCCAGAACTGTTGTTCATAGATTTTCTTTATTATTTGCAAATATAATATATGAACCTGTGACTTCTCAAGTTTACCCATAGGTGTAGCCTCCCTGAAATAACATTCTGGTACTACTACTACTACTACTACTACTACTATTTTGCAATACTGGGGATTGAACCAGAGTTCTTCTACCACTGAATTTCATTCTTAGCCCTTTTATCTTACTTTTAAATTTTTGAGTATGTTATGGTTTAGAAATGAAGTGTCCCTAAAAAGCTCATGTGTGAGATAATGCAGAAAGTTTAGATGTGAAATGATCCAGTTATGAGAGTTTTATACTTATCAGTGCATTAACTCTCCAATCTATTAGGGATTAACTGGGCGGTTACTATAGATAGGTAGTGTGTGACTAGAGGAGGTGGGTCATTGGGGGTTTGCCTTTGGGGTGTATATGTCCCCTATGAGCAGAGCACACACTCTGTTTCCTGATCATCACGTCCTGAGCTGCTTTCCTCTGCCATGAAGTTCTGCCTCACCTTAGGCACAGAGCAATGAATATAGCCATCTATGGACTGAGACCTCAAAAACTGTGAGCCCCCAAATAAGTTTTTCATCCTCTATTTTTGTCAAGTCTTTTGATCACAACAGTAAACAGCTGTCTAAAATATTCTGGCTAAATTGTACAGGTTGGCCTCAAACTTGTGATCCTCTTTGTCTCGGTCTACCATGTTGTAGAGATTACAGGTGTGCACCATGTGCCCAGCCAGAATACAATCTTAATTGTCACTGAAATATGACCTTTTACTTTTTATCACTTTAGAAAAATAAAATTATAATACAGAAGTTAATGACATTGTTTGCATATAAGTTGTTTTTCCACGCACACAAAATATCACTGGTTACTATTAATTTTGGCTCTACTATATTTTTGCTACTAAACTGTTTAGTTATATGACTTTTCCCATGTCATGTATCTTCTTTGTTGTGAAAAATAAAGACTTTGAAACTATGCAAAAAAGGACAAATAATTCCATAAGAAAAAATATACTAAAGTCATTGTTTTAGTCAGCTTTTTTGCTGCTGTGACTAAAAGACCCAACCAGCACAACTATGGAGGAAGAAAGGTTTATTTAAGGAGTCACAGTTTCAGAGATCTCAGTCCATAGAAGTCCAGCATTATTTCTTGGGGCTCCAGTTGGGGCTGAATATCATGGCGGAAGAGTGTGGCAAAGGGAAACAACTCACATGTTGATTAGGAAGCAGAGAGAGACTCCACTTGCCAGAAACAAATATATTCCCAAAGTCATGCCCCAATTCCCACCTCCTCCATCCACACCCTACCATTTTAGTTACCAATCAGTTAATTACTATCGGGTGATTAATTCACGGATTCAGTTAAGATTCTCACAACCCAATCATTTCTCCTCTGAACTTTCTTGCATTGCCTTACATGTGACCTTTAGCGGGACACCACATCTAATCTGCAAGAGTCATGAATTGGCACGTTAAAAAGAAAAATATGAATGTCCAACAAACAGATGAAAGGTGCCCAACCCCATTAATAATAAAGAACTTGTAAGTCAAAGCAACATAATGTATCATTCTATTCCCATTAGATTGGCAAAAATTAGCAGTCCAACAGCACTTGATTGTTAGTAAGAATATATAGCAAGGAAACATTTTGAATATTATATTGGAATCAATTTGTTATTATATAGTAAAATTTACATGTATTAAAATGCAGCAATTTTGCTTCTAGGCATATATGTTTGAGAATCTCTATGTTTGAGAATCTCTTGGTCAGATACATCAGGGGACACTTAGAATATTCATAGAAGTATTGTTCATAACAGAAAAACTTGGAAGGAACCCAAATGTCCATCAACTGGAGAATGGATTATAAAATGATATAGGTCTACAAAACTGAAAAGGCCTGGAAAAGAGATATGCACAGAAAATAGAAATGTGCAAGGCTTCGTCATGTAGATGGTAATTCAGACTCTAATCGGGCCAGAAAGAAATCATCCCTGGAGCCCTGTAGAGTGAGAAGAGAAATAAGTGAAGGAGTGCAGAGTAAGAATGCTTAGCAAATTATCTTTTCAAAAAAGCAGAGGAAACAAAGGCACATATAACCTTTGTTTTAATAATTATTTAGTATCAGTTTCATTTTTTCATTACAGATTGAACAAGGTTTTCTGAGTCTTCTTTCACTAAAAACCTTTTTGTAAAGCGAAAAGTATTTTTTTAATATAAATAATCTCTCTTTCTCTCACTCTCTCTCAATCTTAAAACTATACTGGGTTTCTGAATTTAAGGCAAATAAAAATGTAATCATTGTTACTCTGTATATTCTGTTTACTAGAATACAATAAATTAAGTTCTACAGTATCCTTGAAAACAGAGGGTTATGCTTCTTACCCAGTCATAACTTGAATATATACTTGAATGTATACTCCTCTTTATGGAGTCATTTCTTTGCAGATGCTAAGGAAATTCTTCACTAAATTATTTGCTCAAATAGATAAAAAGAACTAAAGAAAATACTTGAAATTTTACTAACATCAAGGATACTTATATCACATCACCAAAAAAAAAAAATTGTGGCAAAATCAGTAGTGCCTTTTAAATTAAATGACAAATTGGAAGTGTTTAACAACATATGGTCGCTTTTCCTTGACATATATGATTAAGAATATATCTTTTTATCAAAATGTAAAATACCATCTGGCAGAAGTAACCATTATTCTATTGGCTTTATACATTAAATTAATTCACTGTACTTTAAAATGTAAATATTTTCCTATCTTTTTTCTTTCTCTTGTGCTGGATCTATATTTATAATACTCAAAAACTGCATAAATCAAAAACTATAATTAGGTTTAACAATTATAACCAATTTTGAATTTTGAACAGAAAACAATGTGTTTCTGAAATTCTTTACAAACATTTCTTAAAAATTCAAATGGCAATTGTCCTTTTTTGATATTCACAATTATAAAGCTGAGTAACTGAAAATTTACCTTATACTTTATTAGATATATAGTCATACTTTGTATGTTAAAGAAGTTATCCTTAAAACTCCTTATAATAGGAAGACATTTTGGTAATAAAATTGATGCATTTTAAGGTTTTGAACACGTATGTGGTTTTAATGTTGCTAGCCAGATTCATTCATTCATTTAATAAACCTGCCAAGTTCAGAGAACAACAAATGAGCAGGCAAATTTTTCTCAAGCACAGTGTACATTACACATTTAATAATGTGACCTTTTGGCATTTTAGGAAATTTTAGGAAATATATTAAAGATTTCACAATTCTCTATACTATAGTTCTCTTAAAAATACTTTGTAACTAAGAAAACAATTAATGCTTTAAGCATTATCAGTAATATTCATGTCAAATACACAGCCATATAAAATTCCATACATTTTGTTGTTTGTTTTTAGAGAACTGATTATTTCAGGAGGAGCCATATCTGGTGGTAAAATATTCTTCATCTTTTAAAGAACTCTTTGTAAGCAAAATACAAAAAGTATCTCCAATATTCAACATTAATTTTTAGCATCCATTATGACCAACCCCTGCTCTTGGCTTTTAAGAAGTTTAAAGTTTAGATGAGAAAGCAGATGAGTAAATCATGAATAATAGAATGGGATTACAGAATAGAATTACATGAGTGTGAGGAAGATATAATAGAGTGTAGGAAGCCAGGGCAAGATGGCAAGTGAGGAAGTCAGGGGCAGGTCCAGACCAAAGGAACTTGAATGTCCTCCAATGAGGTCAACTTCCTGGTTTATGAAAGTGCTCATTTACACAAGTGGGGGATTCAGACATGATAGATACTTCCATATTTTTGCACCTAAGTGAGGGGTCCAATATATAAACTAAAATAGATGCATGAACATGGAGAATATCAATGAACAATAAAGAGGAGAATGTGGAAATGAGAGAAGATAAGAAAAGATGGAATTCCAGAGACCATCAAAAGAACAACCCAAAACTTGTCTAATGGACTCCAGGCTTTGGTGCTCCTTCTCTTTGGAGAAGTCTGTTTCTTTCACTTGTAATAAATCTCTGTTCACCACTCTCTCTCTGCCTTATTCTTCAATTCCTTGCTGAATAGAGATAACAAACCCAAGACCCCTAGAAGGTAACAAGTGTTATTGACTGACCTCTTCTCCCCAAATGACAGGTACAGTGTGGGTATTAGAGATGAGAGCAAGAACAGGGGAGAGATTTGAAGATTAAGGCACAAAAAACATGACTTAACTGCTAAAGTATGGCTGAAGGAAAGGGGGAATTAATAAATTCGAGAAGTTTTTCTTCTTTCTAATCAATTTTATAGAGGTATAAATTACAATAAAAGGCAACCATTTTTAGCATGTAGTTTGTTGAATTTTGACAAACCATTGCCACAATAAATACACTGTAAAACAATAAAGATATTAATAAATACAAAGATATTTATAACAACTCAAAAATTTCTCTCATGCCAGGTGGATCACAAACTGGAGGCCAGCCTCAACAATTTTTAGCAAGACCCTGTCTCAAAATTCAAAATGGCTGGTGATATGTTGAGTGCTTGCCTAGAATGAGAAGAGCTCCAAGTTTGATTCCTAGTGGGAGGATGGGTATCTCTAGCCTGCTGCAGAGAAAGGCTCCTGGAAGCTTAGCACAATTGCTTTCACCTTCTATCTCTAATCTTTTAATGACCCATCCCTTTTGCCCCATATTCTAAATTCAACAGAGAGGCCTCCATAATGCCCCCCTCTTTTCCTTAGTTCTCTTTTTCTTTTTTGCAGTATTGTGGATTGATCACAAGACCAATCTTGCATGGTTGGTAAGTACTTCGTATCCTCAGCCCTTTTAAAATTTTATTATGAGACAGGGTCTCACTAAATTGCCCAGGCTGATCTCCTGGAGATCCTCCTGCCTTGGTCTTCTGAGTGGCTAGAATAGAGGCAAGTACCTCCTCATCCTGAAAGCTCTCTGGTAAGTAGCATCTGTCATATCATCAACTAATGCAAAGTATATGAATTAATTTGCAGAAAGTAAAGTAACCATCTGAAAAGAAAAAATGCAGGTGTTAGCCCCAGGTAGCTAAAGTCCTTTGTGATGTTTTCAAGTGAAAGATAAGGAGACAAGTTATTCTAGAGAGGAAGGCCCTGGGTATAGATTTCCTGCCACCTGTCTTACTGCACATCCTTTTTCTCCAATAAAAGTCTTTTTCACCTTGAGCTCCTCACTAAGAGTGATGTGAGGCAAAAAGTCAGATCTTCCTCACGGTCAGCTTTGAATAAAACTGATTCCTTTTGCCAACCTGTGTGTCCCAAATTTGTGGTCACTCCTAGCAGCAGGCAGCATATACATTTGACTCCAGAACAATGCCCCTGTGCTGTCAGTTCTCCCATATAACTCCACTGTGAACCACCAAGACATCATCTGAGGCACTGTCACTATATATATTTGATTTGTTTAGAGTTTCATCAAAGTGATATTTTATACTATGTACCCTTGTATCTCACTTTGTTTTCTCTGCATGATATTTTAATGTTGTTGCATGTATAGCAAGTTTCCTTTTTATTATTGAGTAAGATTGCATATTGAAGATATACAACATTTTAACCATTCAACAGTTCAAAACCATTTGGATTGTTTTTAGTCTGGGGCTTTTATCACTAAAGTTACTATAAACTACCACTTTCTATTATTGATATAAACATACATTTTTATTTTTGGTAAATATTTAAAATAGAATTGCCAGGTCAAATAGTAACTATATTTTAAAAGTTATTTGGAAAAATGCTATAACAATTTCTAAGGTAGTTTTCCTGATGTGTATATTTTTCTATCTGTTTAATTTCAAACTATTTGTGTCTTTGAGTCTACATTTTTGTCTCAGTGTGGGCAGAATATAGTTGGATCTTTTTTTTTTCTAGTCCATTCTGCCTATCTCTGCCTTATAATGGGAGTATTTATCTCATTTATATTTAATGTGGTTACATTCGCCATTTAGCTGTTGTCTTCTTTATGCTACAGTCTTATGTTCCTCTATTCTTTCATTCCTGTTGGGTTTTGTTCCATTAACATTATTATTATTTTGATTTTTTTTGGTGCATACGTGGTGCTGGGGATTGAACTCAAAGCCTTGTGCATGCCAGATGGATGTTCTACCACTGAGCCCCAACCTCAGCCTGTTTTTTGTTACATTAAATACATATTTTTATATGCCATTTTAATTTCCACTCTGCTAATCTATGCCTTATAATTGAAATGTTTATTCCATTTACGTTTCTTTTTTTAAAAAAATATTTTTTAAGTTGTCAATGGACTTTTCTTTTACTTATTTGTATGTGGTGCTAAGGATGTGCTAGGCAAGTACTCTACCACTGAGCTACAACCCCAGCCCTCCATTTACATTTAATGTAGTTACAGATAAGGTAGGACATTTTTATTTGCCAATTTGCTATTTTTTTCTTTCCTTCTTTCCAAATTCCAGTAAGTCTTTGTTTTAATACACATTTATGACCCCAAAGGCAGCAGATTTTAAATAGAAAGTCCTTTAACATCTCTTATAATTTATCCAACAAGTTTAATGAACAAATATATACTGTGAGACCCCACCCTGCCCTCCAACACACACACTTGGGTCAGGTACTGCTAATGAGACAACAGTGAACTAGACAGAAATGAACTTATTTTCATGGGGCATCCCAGTACAAATATGAGGAATTTTACAAAAAAAAAAAAAATACCACAGGGAGCTTGGAGAGGGTATGAAAAGTAGGCCTGGCAACTTTTTGGAGACTTGAAGAGGACTTAGCTAAGTGAAAGATTAGTAGGAAAAAAAAAGTGGGTATCAGAGTGCCCTAAGCAGAGGGAAAGAAATATACTTAGTTGAATATCACGGAAGTAGAGAGAGCAAGGATAAATGGTGGACAGAAATGAGGGAAAGACATAGCAGGGAGGAGCAGGTCCCAAAGGGCATGGCAGCTGTGGAAAGAAGGTAAAAAAAAAAAGTTAGACTTCACCCAAAGGGCAAGTCTGTGTTTTCTTTTCTTTTTCTGGGTACTGGGGATTGAACTCGGGGGGTTCTCAACCACTGAGCCACATCCCCAGCCCTATTTTGTACTTTATGTAGACAGGTTCTCAATGAGATGCTTAGCACCTGCTTTTGCTGAGGGTGGCTTTGAACCCACGATCCTCCTGTCTCAGCCTGCCAAGGCGCTGGGATTCCAGGCATGTGCCACTGCGCCTGGCCTTTGTTTTCTTTGTGTCATACATATATAATCCCCTCCCTCCATTCCTTCATTAGTGCTGACTTTTGTTTTAAGTACATATTTTCTAGTGGATCATTTAAATTCCTTTGTCTTTTAAAAAAATTTTTAAATTTGTTTTAGTTATACATGACAGTAGAATGCATTTATGCACATTGATATAACATACATAGATGGGATATAATTTCATTTTTTGAGTGTACATGTTGCAGAATCATATTGGCTATATAGTTACATATATACATAAAGTAATGACGTCTGTTTCATTCTACTATCTTTCCTATCCCTACATCCCTTCCCCTGCCCTCCCATCACTTCCCTCTACCTAATCTAAGGTAATGCTGTTCTTCCCTAGTGCCCCCATCTTATTGTAAATTAGCATCCACATATTAGAGAAAACATTCGGCCTTTGGTTTTGTGGGATTGGCTTGTTTCACTTAGCATGATATTCTCCAACTTCATCCATTTACCTGCAAATGTCATAGCTTTATTCTCTTTTAATGTTGAGTAATATTCCATTGGGTATATATACCACAGCTTCTTTATCCATTCATCTACTGAAGGGCATCTAGGTTGGTGCCACAATTTATCTATTGTGAATTGAGCTTCTGTAAACATTGATGTGGCTGCTTCACTATAGTATGCTGTTTTTAAGTCCTTTGGGTATAAACCAACAAGTGGAATAGCTGGGTCAAATGGTGGTTCCATTCCCAGTTTCTAAGAAATCTCCATACTGCTTTTCAGATTGGCTGCACCAATTTTGCATTCCCACCAGCAATGTATAAGTGTGCCTTTTTCTCCACATCCTCACTAATACTTATTGTTGTTTGTATTCTTAATAGCTGCCATTCTGACTGGAGTGAGATGAAATCTTAGAATAGTTTTAATATGCATTTCTCTAATTGCTAGAGATGTTAAACATTTTTTCATATATTTGTTGACTGATTGTATACCATCTTCTGAGAAGTGTCTGTTCAGTTTGTTGACCCATTTATTGATTGGATTATTTGGGAGTTTTTAAAATTCTTTATATATCCCAGAGATTAATGCTTTATCGGAGGTGCATGTGGCAAAAAGATTTTCTCTCAATCTAGGCTCTCTCTTCACATTATTGTTTCTTTTGCTGAGAAGAAGCTTTTTTATTTGAATCCATTCCATTTATTGATTCTTTTTTTTAAAGAGAGAGTGTGAGAGAATTTTAATATTTATTTTTTAGTTATCGGTGGACACAACATCTTTGTTTGTATGTGGTGCTGAGGCTCGAACCCTGGGACTCACGCATGCCAGGCGAGCGCGCTACCGCTTAAGCCACATCCCCAGCCCCATATTCTTTTAAATTTTTAAAATTTGTTCTTTTTTGTCTGTATACATGAGCTCTCTTATTATTATTTTTTGTATTATAGTTCTCATAACACACAGTACAGTGTGTTTTTTAGTTTATTCTTTTTAGATACACAAGAAAGAATTTTAACACATTATACATATGTGGAGTATAATTTCCCACTCTATGGTTGTACATGATGTGGAGTTATACTGGTTGTGTATGCATATATGAACATAGGAAAGTTCGTTCTACTCTTTCCTATTCCCATCCCCTTGCCCTTCCCTTCATTCTCCTTTATCTAACCCAGTGAATTTCTATTGTTCCTCCTCCCCCATTATGTGTTAGCATCCACATATCAGATAAAACATTTGGCTTTTGATTTTTGGTATTGACTTATTTCACTTAGCATGAGTCTCCAGTTCCATCCATTTACCTGCAAATGCCATAATTTCATTCTTTATGGGTAATATTATATTATACACATTAAAGAATTTTATATATTTAGTTGTAGTTGGGCACAATATCTTTAATTTTTATGTGGTGCTGAAGATTGAACCCAGGGCCTCCTCGCACATACTAGGCAAGCGCTCTAGCTGCTGAGCCACAACCCCAGCCCGGGTAATATTCTATTGTGTATATAAAACACATTTTCCTTATCCATTCATCTGTTGAAGGGCCCCTAGGTTGGTTCCATAGCTTAACTACTCTGAATTGAGATGCTGGTAACATTGATGTGCTTCCATCACTGCAGTATGCTGATTTGAAGTCCTTTGGATATAAACCAAGGATTGCAATAACTGGGTCATATGGTGTTTCCATTCCAAATTTTCTGAGGAATCTCCATCCTGCTTTCCAGAGTGATTGCCCCAATCTGCATTCCCACCATCAATATGCGAGTGTACCTCCCCCCCCATCCTTGCCAACACTTACTTATATTCTTGATAATTGGCATTCTGATTGGAGTGAGATAAAATCTCAGTGTAGTTTTAACTTGCATTTAATTGTGAAAGATGTTGAACATTTTTTCATATATTTGTTGACTGATCGTATTTCTTCTTCTGTGAAGTGCCTGTTTAGTTTCTTTGCCCATTTACTGATTGGGTTAAGATGTTCTTTATTCTTTCATGTAGATTTCAATTACTGTCTAAAGTCTTTTCATTTTGGCTTAAAGGACTCTCTGTAGTATTTCTTGTAGGGAAGATTTCTATAGTATTTCTTGTAGGGAAGATTTCCTTGTGACAAATTCTTTCTGTTTATACAAATACTTTGGGAATAATTTTCTTCATTTTTGAAGTATAATACTGCTGGAGCTAGAATTCTTTTTTTTGGTACCTGGGATTGCATTCAAGGGTACTTGACCACTGAGCCACATCCCTACCCCTATTTTGTACTTTATTTAGAGACAGGGTCTCACTGAGTTGTTTAGCGCCTCCCTATTGCTGAGGCTGGTGTTGAACTCCTGATTCTCCTTTCTCAGCCTCCTTGAGCTGCTGGGATTACAGGTGTGCACCACTGCGCCTGGCTAGAATTCTTGTTTGATGGTCTATCCCTCCCCAGCATTTTAATTGAGTCATTCCATTGTCTTCTGGCTTTAACAGCTTCTGCTTCAAATCTTATTGGGGATTATATGGTGACTAGATTCTCTTAGCTTATAACTTTTTTCTTTTTTGTGGTGCTGGGGATTGAACCTAGGGCCTTATGCATGCGAGGCAAGCACTCTACCAACTACGCTATAACCCTAGCCCCTTAACTTTCAACTTTTAACAGGTTGATTATAATGTGTCTAGGCCGGATATCTTTGTGTTTATCCTACTTGGCATTTATTTGGCTTCTTGGATGTGAAGATTAACGGTGGTTTTCATCAAATTTAGGGAGTTTTGGCCCCATGTGGTGGTGCATACTTGGGATGCTAAGGCAAGAGGATCTATTTTTGAGGTTAGCCCCCAAAATGTAGTGAGGTCCATTCTTAAAAAAAAAAAAAAAAGGAAGTTTTGGGGCCATTACTCCTTCAAGTATTATGTGTGCCCCATCTCTTTTTCTTCTCCTTCTGAGCTTCTCATTGTGCTTGTTCCTCAATTAGAAAATCTCAACCAACCCAGATTAAAATTTGCTAATTCTTGCATAATTGCTAACAACTGTATAACTGTTCCAGGTTTTTAAAAAGTAATTTCTCATTATTATTATTGGTGAAACATCTTTCTCATACTTTGTTTAGACATGGTCTCTATTAGCTTTGTAAACATATTTAAAATATCGGATTTAAAGTCACTTTTTTTCTCTCTCTTGTGGTAGTAGGGATTGAACCCAGGGCCTCACATATGCTAGGCAAGAATTCTACCCCTCAGCCACATCTCCTTTCAGATTTAGACTTAATCTAATAAATCCAACATGTAGGCTTCCTCAGGGATAGCTTTATCATTAATTTTTTTTCTTGGTACCATACTTTTACTTAATTTGAAAATTTGACATTTTAAATAATATAATGTGATAGATCTGGAAATCGCCCCAGGGTTTGCTGTGGTCTTACTTGTTACAGTAGTTGGTTTAGTGACTTTTTTTAACTCACGTTTTAGAAGTTTGTATTCTTTATTATTTGTTTTAGAAGTTTGTATTCTTTATTATTTGTGACTACCAAAAAAATACTTTGCATAGTTAGTTTAGTGATCAGTTAATGACTGGACAGAGGTTTTCCTAAATATTTTCAAATCAGTAGGTCTCCTTGTTTTTGTCTAGGGGCTTACTATGTGTGTTGGGGGCATATCTTCAAAAGTCAGTCAAGCAGTTTGCAATTTAGAGTCTGAGCCTTCACTTCTTGCTTTAAGAGCCACAGAAGCTAGGGACATCTCAGGTCTTTTTTCAGACAGCCCTAGGCATGTGCATACCCTACATGTGCATCTAAAAAATATCTGCCTTCTAGGTTTCCGGGAATATGTCATTTTTTTCAAAACTTGTATGAAATCTGATTTTACAGCTAAATACTGGAGCAAAGTGTGTCTAAAGAAAGTGGAGGGGTTTTTAACCTTAATTTGAATGTTATAGGGAGCTACAGTGGAATTTTAAGAAAAGACAGATTACTATAATGTTTAGCAGAAAAAAATTTGTCAAAGAGGTAGAAAATGATCGAATGGGGACAGAACAGAGGTGGGGAGAACAGGGAGATTAATACAGTAGTAATCTAAGAAAAAGAGGAAGAAAATCTGAGTTAAGACTAAAGTGGTAGATGGGTGCTTTGACCCACACTGTAATCCCAGTGACTGGAGAGGCTGATGGACGTTCAAGGCCAGCCTTAGCAATTTAGAAAGACCCTGCCTCAAAATAAAAAATAAAGAGGGCTGGAGATGTATCTTAGTAGTAAAGAGCCGTGGGTTCAATTCCTGTTAACCATTCCCCTCCAAATATACAAAAGTAACCAGTAGGCACAGGTTTGGGGGGAAATAATAAAGAAATGGATCCAAATAAAATTATTATTAATGAGTAGAGTGTCTTAGAGGAGAAATTCTGTGTAATTGTGTGATTTAAAACACAGCTTTTGCGGGGCACAGTGTAGCACGCCTGCAAAACCAGAGGCTCAGGAGGCTGAGACAGGAGTTCAAAGCCAGCCTCAGCAAGAGCTAGGTGCTAAGCAACTCAGTGAGACCCTGTCTCTAAATAAAAGTACAAAATAGACTGGGGGGAAAAAATAGGACTGGCTCAGTGGTGGAGCGCCCCTGAGTTCAGTCCCTAGTACCAAAACCAACCAAACAACAACAATAAAAAAACAAAACAACAAAAACCCCAATAGCTTTTTATCTAGACGCTGTCATTTCTCCTAGCCTTCTATCCATTTGATTAATCACCATTCTTGATTTAGGAATGCCTTAAACATGCTTGTTTGTTATCTGGAACATATTTGTGAAAAACAGTGGTAACTGCTAAACATGGCGTCCTAAACAGAGACTATATCCAGACCTGGAGTGTCGGGAGAATAAGGCAGGAGGATACCAAGTTCGAGGCCAGCTTGAGCAATTTAGTAAGACCAGCTGGGGTGGGGGTGGGGGAGTGGGTAAACTGTACTACTAGAAAGAGGATGATCCCATCACCCCTTTCCCCTTCCCTGGTCAACAAGTGTAGTCCAAGTGAAGCTCTCCGTTTTTGAAAGCGGTTAACCGAGACGGAAGGCATTCTGGACTCCAAATACTAACAGCTCCATTTCCAAGCCAGGCTGTATGCTCCAGTTCCCAGATCCCGGCCACAGCACCGGAACGCGGAGGTGGACGAGAGAGAAAAAGGATATCCGTGGTGGCTGAGCAGCCAAATTCCGCCTCGCACACCCCTTCGCTCCGCCCCGCCCCCCCACAAAGAGACGCAGCCCGAGCCGCCTACCCGGCGCGCTCCTCCCGGGACACCCGACCGACTCCCGCGCCATCTCCAATTGGCCGTCGGGGGAACGGAAGCCGAAGTAGAGTAGTGAACCCGGAAGTGCTTCACGGCAGGGGCCCGGGCGACTCTTTTGAATGGAATCGGGCTGATTCATCGTGGGTTCGCGCAGCCAGAGCCGGGCCGAGTCTGAACTGTTGCTGCCGCCGCGTCACCGCAAAGGCTAGACAAGGGTCCAGACCGCGACCTCCCACACCGGCCGCCTTCAGGTGAGGCTGAGAAGTCAGGCCCGGCACGTCCGGGGAGGCAGCCGCTCTAGGCCGCCGTCAGCCCCGTGCTTTCCTGAGTCACGTTGCCCAGCCAAGTTGCCACCAGAGGCCAGGGCCCTGAGGGAGGATCTCAGGCTCCCTCGTACTCTTCGCCAGCCTCTCGGAGTCTCTGGCAGGGTCTGGTCTGGATTTAGTCTCCTTCCTTCAACCGTTTCTGCTTTGCCGAATTCAGCATAGCTTTCAACCTCTTCTCCCTATGCAGATACAACCCTGTTTATGACCTCTTTGTGCTGTGTCGATAGTTGCTCCAGCTTTGGAAAACTTAAAAGCAGTCAGGGTAGCAAGGGAGAGAGGATAAAACTTTGCTTTATCACTTGTCCCTTCTGTAGACTTTGACCCTTTCCCTTTGCATGTTAGGTTTTAAATTCCCTACAAACCCCAGAAACCCTCGGAGATGTAATGTCTTCAAAATAAAAGTTATTCTTATTGTGCCTGTAACCTATTTTTTAATGTCGCCCTTTTTGCATAGTGGTTGGTGAATTGATTACATTTACTGCTTTCGGTAATCAGTTGTGTGTTACTTCTTGGAACTTAATTTTCTTGGAAACTCGGCTCGGTGTCTGTCAAAAGAATATGTAGAATTTTCGAAAGTCTACATACAAATCCAATGACTGATTGAAAATTTCTAGAAATCAAAATAATCAAACATTAATGCTTGAAAAATTAGCTCAGAAAATTATGGTTTTAGTGTGAAAATGATTTTTGCTTTTACTGTTTACAAAAGTATGTTCTTAATGATGCTGACTTAATGCGAATAAAGCCAACACTGATAATGTTTAAATAAAAAACTGATCACAGTTTCAGGGGAGATAATTAACATTGTGGTGGCCCTTGACGTAAGGCAACCAAGTAGTTCATTAAAAGTTTACATGTTTTAAACAAATCCCTTGGGTTATTGTGCATTTATAGAGACTAAGATATATAGTGACCTAGAATTAACTACAATTGTGTTTAGTGAAGTGATATTTATTGGAAAGCCTAACTGTTGTCTTGAATTTATCCCAGAACAAAATTAAATCTTGCCAAGAGAAGAAAGTTTTCAGTCTTCAGTCTTGTTTTCCCTCCAAGGTGTTGTAAATACTACATTGCCATTCTAATTGAAAAACTGGATCTTTTTTTTATGAACCTCTGACATGGGTTCATCCCATTTTTATTGCTTAATATCTGTGTTCGGAACCACTTGTCTGAAAATCAGTAACAAGAAGCAATAGTGCTTTTTTGGTTTTTAATTTTATAAGAATGTTCTTTTCATAAGTCCTTGTTCACCTGTGAAAGCCTTACCTGAGTACTCAATGTGAATTCTTGCTCATGAACTTCTCATATACCTTTGTTGCACTCATTTGACATTTTTAATTTTTTTTTTTTTATTTGCAACCATGAATTGAACCCAGGGGCACTTAACTTCTGAGTCACATCTCTAGCCCTTTTTTGTATATTATTTAGAGATAGGATCTTACTGAGTTTCTTAGGGCCTCCCTAAGTTGCTGAGGGTGGCTTCTAATGCCTCTGCCTCCCAAGCCACTGGTATTACAGGCCTGTGCCACCTGGTTGGGCACATTTGACATTTTATATTCTGCTTTATGTTATATTGGTGTCCTCATTTGTAAAACAAGTGAATTGAATTGAATAATCTCTTCCAGTTTTAAGATAATAAAAATAACAGCAACATTTATTGGGTCTGTAGAAATGTTCCAGGCAGTATATTAGATGACTTTGGATTTAATCTGACAATGAACTTGCAAGGTGTTTTATAGGTGAGATCTAGAATCTAGAGAAAGGAAATTGATCCCACAATATAGTGAGTAGGTGGTGAAGCCTGCATTCCACTATAGGTTGAGTGGTTCCAGAGCCTTTATTACTCTACACTGCTCTCTTTACTTTAAATATTTTTATAATGTAAGCGATCATCAATGATAAATTCTTTCAACACAAGCCACTAAATTTCTTGGGTGCACAAGCTAGTACTCAATAAATGTTTTACTTGAATGCTGTAATTAGACACTTAGATATTTTAATTCTATCCTGATTCTTCTAAACTGGGGAATAATCTTGCTTTCCAAATCCTATTTATATAATTAAGTTTAATGTTAACTCTTTCTAATTTTTCTATTAAAAAATGTCAAGAGTGAGAAAAAAGTTTGTAATTACTTTTTACAAATCAGAACAGAGGAATTAGAAATACAGTGAGATCATAAATATGGGGTAGTTTGAAAAGGATTTAACATTAGTCAGGAGAAGTAATAGTATTTAACTGCAGAATGGATTGGGGAGTGAAAAATGAACAATGAATTAGGAAACAGTGATAAGCCTGAATAGGTAAGGATATCATGATTTTGTATTATACACTTTTGAGATACTAGTATCCCTGGTAAAAAAATTTGAAAAGTTAAAAAATCCAAATTAATGTAATTTTGAAGGATTTGCTTTTTAGAGTTATCCATGATTCCATTAATTATCTATAAATATTTAAATAATTTATTTTAAATCTAGTGTGTACATGATTGAACAATATTAAGTTCTATTAGATATTAACTTGAGAGATTAAGAAAAAGTGAGGAGTCATCAACATTTGAAAGTAGTAGTACTTATTTTTGCCAATTAGGAGTCTAAACATAACTGTATATATGATGTTATATTAAGTATAAATACTTTTTCCTATAGTCTTAATATTTTAAATAAAGTTCATCCTATTATGAGTGATCTTTTGGTGGTGCTGGGGATCAAACCCTAAGCCTCTTGTACCCCAGGTACTCTATTACTGAGCTGTGTCCCCAGCCTAAGTCCTCAGCTTTTGATAGGTGTAAAAATCTATACTTTTATATTGTTTTTATGTATAAAAAAATAAAAATGTTCTGTTTTAGGTTGTGGTGTAACACTTTGTGAATGTCTTTGCTAAATTCTGCAAAATGCGAGTTGTTGTTTCCAATATGATTAATTTAGTACTATGAAACATGCCATGTGTTTTGAAACCCATTAATGGTAAACTTTGTGAGGAAGGTGGGTCTTTACTGGTACCTAAGTTTATTGCATACTGGTGGTGCTAATGATAGCAAGCTAATATTCACTGTGTACTTTTTTTTGTCAGAGATTTTGTTAAAAATTTTTCTAAGTCCATTGTCTTCTTTAATCTTCTAAACAACTGTACAAGATACTGTATTTATTTCCCTTTTGTAGATGAGAGAACTGAGGCTGAGAAAGATGAACAGAGCTAATAAGTATTATAGCCAGTATTTTTTTTAATTAATTTTGGTCGTTCAAAATTATTCAATTATTGTTGGTCGTTCAAAACATTACATAGTTCTTGATATATCATATTTCACACTTTGATTCAAGTGGGATATGAATTCCCATTTTTACCCCGTATACAGATTGCAGAATCACATCAGTTGCACATCCATTGATTTACATATTGCCATACTAGTGTCTGTTGTATTCTGCTGCCTTTCCTATCCTCTACTATCCCCCCTCCCCCCTCCCCTCCCCTCTTCTCTCTCTACCCCCTCTACTGTAATTCATTTCTCTCCCTTATATTTTTCCCCCTTTCCCCTCACTTCCTCTTGTATGTAATTTTGTGTACCCCTGAGGGTCTCCTTCCATTTCCATGCAATTTCCCTTCTCTCTCCCTTTCCCTCCCACCTCTCATCCCTGTTAATGTTAATCTTCTTCTCATGCTCTTCGTCCCTACTCTGTTCTTAGTTACTCTCCTTATATCAAAGAAGACATTTGGCATTTCTTTTTAAGGGATTGGCTAGCTTCACTTAGCATAATCTGCTCTAATGCCATCCATTTCCCTGCAAATTCTATGATTTTGTCATTTTTTAATGCAGAGTAATACTCCATTGTGTATAAATGCCACATTTTTTTAATCCATTCGTCTATTGAAGGGCATCTAGGTTGGTTCCACAGTCTTGCTATTGTGAATTGTGCTGTATAGCCAGTATTTGAATCCTGGCATTCTTAATTGCAGAGTCATAGCTCCAGGGAAAATAGTCATTACCATTTCCCATTTGGGTCCATTGGAACTTTTTTAGTTTTTTGCATCTTTAGATCATTTTACAAAAATGCAGAAAGGAAGATAAGGGGATGGTGAAAAACAATTATATTAGAAATGTTAATAAAATTACACACAGCAAATACAAATGTTTATTCTGTTTTTTTGTGTTTTTTTTTTTTTTTTTTTTGTATTTTTGGTACCTAGGATTGAACTCAGGGGTACTTGACCACTGAGCCACATCCCCAGCCCTTTTTTGTACTTTATTTAGAGACAGGGACTCATTGAGTTGCTTAGTGCCTTGCCATTGCTGAGGTTGGCTTTGAACTCAGGATCCTCCTGTCTCAGCCTCCGAGCCACTGGGATTTCAGGTGTGTGCTACCACGCCTGGCTATTTTCCTGATTTTGAAGGTATATGTATATCTGAAGGCAACATTCTTTGAATGTAATTAACTGCTCATCAGTCATTATGTATAAAACCTGGAACATAGCTGTCTGGTAAAGATCAGTTCTGTGTTCAGATACATCTCTAGTGTTTAGAGTAACTGCTCAGTGCTAGTGTGATTGCCTAGCATGTGATTGCTTGCATGTGTATGCCTTGGGTTTAATCCCCAACACTACCAAAAAAACCCCACAAAAGTTCATATACATCTCTGGTAGCCCTTAGCTTATTAATTCTGGTTTTTCTTCTTACACTTGCTTTACTTTGTGTGTGTGCTAGGGTGGGGGGTATGAAATATACACCACATAAAATTTACCATGTTAATTATTTTTTGTACAGTTTGGTGGCAATAAGTGTGTTTGCATTGTTGAATTGCCACCATCCATAACCACCATCATCACTACTATCCACCACCTCTAGACAACTCATAAGGTTGTTCAGTAGAGAATAGCCATCATCTTTGCTCTGTAACTGCAACATTTTTTTTTTTTAGATTTATAAACACCAGATAGAATTAGTCCAGTGACTTTTTTTTTCTACATTATTTCTTATTTATTCACCTTTGTGTACACTTCAGCGTTTGTCCATGCATAAACTGGCAGAATGACAAAAGACCACTGAATACATTACCTGTCTTTTTAGCAAAACAGGGGCTTACTGCAAAATAGTATGTTGTGAACTCCTTGTTGGATGACTGACTAGATAAGACTGTTATTTTTTTCTTTTATGTTCTTAGAAATCTATTTTTGAGGGGAAATTCACATAAGATTAACTATTTTAAAGTGAGTAGTTTAGTATCATTTAGTTCATTCACCATGTTGTACAATTACAACCTCAATTTAGTTTCAGAACACTTCTATCATTCCTGATAAAATTCTGTATCCATTAAGTAGTTTCTCCATTTTCCTCTTTTCTCCTAAAACCACCATTCTGCGTTTTGTCTCTGTGGATTTATTGAATATTTTATGTAAGTGGGATTACATGATAAATGACCTTTTATGCCTGTCTTTTTACACACAGCAGAATGTTAAACTTGTTGTAACAAGTTGTAACATGTATTGATTGGTATTTCATTCCTTTCTATAGTGGAATAATATTCCATGTATTCTATTGTATGTATGTAGTAGAATTTGCTTTCCATTGGTCCTTTGGTGCACATTTGGATTATAAGCATCTTTTTTCCCTTCTGTGTTGGGAACCTAACCAAAGATCTTGAGCATGCCAGTAAATACTATACTTCTGACTTTACATCCCCAGCCCTGTTTCCACCTTTTGGCTATTTAGAATAGTATTGCTATAAACACACATGTACCTGTACTTGTTTTAAGGACCTATTTTCAGTTCTTTGGGGTATATATTCCTAGGAGTGGAATTGGTCTGTCATATGATAACTCTGTGTTTTAACTTTTGAAAGAACTCTCAAATTGTTCCAGCACTTTTTTGGTTCTTAAGTTTGAGAAAATTTATCTAGGATATTGCCTTCTTAAGATGCATGCCGTTTGAGCTTTACATCCTTGATTCTTGATTGAGAGTGGTTTGGTAATATTTGGATACTTTTTTTTTTTTTTTTTAATAGTATTTGGGATTGAACCCATGGCACTTTACTGCTGAACTATATCCCTGGACCTTTCTAATTTTAATTTTGAGACAGATTTTTGCTAACTTGTCCAGGCTGGCCTTAAATTTACAGTCCTCCTGCCTAAGCCTCCGTGTCTCTGGCTTATAGGCTGTGCCTTCATGTTTGGTTTTTTGGAGATATTTTTGATTATCATGACTGTGTGGTCACTACTGTCATATAGTGTGTAGAGAGCCAATGATGCTACCAATCATCCTGTAATTATGCAAGACAGTTCTTAACAACAAAGAAGTACTGGAATGTCAGTACTGGAATGTCAGTACTTCTGGTTTTTCTTCTTACACTTGCTTTACTTTGTGTGTGTGCTACGGTGTGGGGTATGAAATATACATCACATAAAATTTATCACGTTAATTATTTTTTGTACAATTTTGTGGCAATAAGTGTGTTTGCATTGTTGAATTGTCACCATCCATAACCACCATCACCACTACCATCCATTTTATTTTTTAAAATATTTACTTTTTAGGTGTAGATGGACACAACACAATGCCTTTATTTTTATGTGGTGCTGAGGATCGAACCCAGGTCCTGCCTGTGCTAGGTGAGCGCTCTATCACTGAGCCACAATCCTAGCCCCACCATTCATTTTATTGTCATTAGTGGAAACTTGAGTGCTTTTAAGCTGTTTCTTTGCCTTCAGTTTGTGTTTCTTTAATAATTATGAACCTTTTTCTCTGTTAATTCTCTTCCCATTGCCATTATGGGTGGAAAATGAAAAATTTTAAATTCTCAGCTGTGTTCAGTGAAACCTAAAAGATTACAAAATGGTGTCTTTAGTCTTTCATTTTTTTAAAAAAGATGAATCAATGGTTTGGGCAAGCAGAACTAAAGGATGATTCAGTGCTATAATTTGTTTCACTGTTGCCTTATTTTATATAGTTCTTACTATTTCATTTTCTCTTTATTTTAAACTTTTTGGGCATGGTCATGAATAATTAAATAGTGAATGAATTCCAAGAATGCTGAATAGCAAATTTTCAAAGTATAAGAAAAATGACATCACTAAGTTCCCATAATACATCATAGATTTGTAGTGTGTAATTAACATGTTAATTGCATGATCGAATTAATTTTGTTCTGTTTAAAAATATAAATTTTGTTCTTTGAAAGACCGCCAGAAAGACTAAAAGCCATAAAATGTCAGTTCCTAAAGTTAATACACCAAAATGAAATATACAAACAATTTGGATGCAGGGTTAATCACTGTGCTCTGTAGCTGCTTGGGATAATGAATCATTCCATGCTCTCAGGAAGTGATGATTAAACAATTTTAGGGCTGGGGATATAACTTAATGTTGAATGCTTGCTCAGCATGCATGAGGCCCTGGGTTCTGTGCCTAGCACAAGGGGAATAAATTATTTTCATTTCATTTTTAGGAATTTTGCTTCTTTAAAAGATTTTGGTATAAAAATATCCTCCTTAATTCTCAAAATAATTGTATCTTCTTTTCTTTTTTTAGGAGAGAAAGAAAATAAATACTTGGGAAAAATTATACCTGCCAGAATTAGCAAGAGTTTGAATTAAGAAGAAATTTGTCAAACCTAAGAAATTATAGCTTAACACCTTAAGAGTTATAGTTACTGAACAGGTGAGGTTTAAGAATGTATTTTCTTTTAAGTATTGCAGGATATGATAAATACTATGAAAATGTGTTATTTTTACCTGACATTAAATTATGAATATGTGATAGATAATCAGATTTTAAAAAGTAGTATTATTTGAAATATTGATCAATATGTTTCATTTCCAGATGTTCATATTTTTATTAAATATGGTCATCCTCCCTTAAATGTTTTAATATGCTGATTTTTTTTCTTGTTTGTTGAGACATCTAATTTTTCTCAAAACACAAATTTGACCTGCCAGATTTTCTTTCCCTCTGCTCCCCACATGGCTCATTTCTATTCATAGCATCTGGAGTCTGTGTAAAGTCTTCAGAAACAACATAGGAGGAATAGACAAACTGAACACATCTGGGAATCAACTTTGGCCTATATTGAATATATTTATTCTAAAGTTCATTGTATTTTTCTTTCCAGTAGTTCTTTAATTTTATAAACTTGAAATAATCCAAAAGAATTTCCTTCTTCTTTGGTAATATATTCTAGAGAAAATGTTTTTCATATTTTAAAATATGCAGAATTTTTTTTTCTTGTCTGCAGGCTTTCAAAAGTGCTACACATTGTTTAGTATGGTGGCACATTCCTGTAATCTCAGCTACTCTGGAGCCTGAGGCAGGAGGATCCCAAGTTCAAGCCCATCTTGGGCAACTTAGTGAGACCCTATCTCAAAGTAAAATTTTATAAAAAGGGCTGGAGCTGTTGCTGAGTGTTTGCCTACACCTGTGACGTTGCCCTGGGTTCAATCCATAGTACTATACACACACAAACACAAAAGTGCTATGAATTGAATGCTATATTTGAATTGAGGAATTTTAATGAGAATTTAATGGAGATTTTATTGGTAAATGTTATTGGGGGGACAAATTAAAGTTATAAAGAGGAAATTTTGTCTCGACTATCAAGTTTTCTTGACTTTTCAGTTTTGAAAATGAATTTATCTGTTCTGAATCTCACAAACATGCTCAATGGAACAAGCCAGACACAAAAGTATATATGATTCCGGTTATGTGAAATTAAAAACAAGAGAACTAGGGACGGGGGTTTTGGCTCAGTGGTAGAGCACTTGCCTCGCATGTGTGAGGCCCTGGGTTCTATCCTCAACACCACATATAAATAAACAAAAGTATTGTGTCCACCTACAACTTTAAAAAATATTAAAAAAACAAAACTTAAACAAAAAAATGAGAAGTAATCTGTGTTGAACTAATCTGCTGAAGTTGGAATCCTACCTTTGCAGAGTGATAAAGACTGGAAGGGGGCTTGAGAAACATTTCTGAAGTTTGGTAATGTTCTGTTTCTTTATCTAGATAATAGTTATGTGAGTGTATATATTTTGTAAAGAGTCCAGGGTTGTACCATTTGTGAACCTTTCTATGTGTGGAATTTATGAACAAAGTTTGCAATATTATCATTGTTAAATTAGCAAAATTAAATTGTTACTATTCAACAAACATGATTAGGTGGAAATATAAAGATCATAAGTACATTATTGAGTTTTAGTTTATATGGTAGTTCCAACTAATAGAACATGGAAAAATGACTAATCCCTTAGCACTTAATTTGAAGTATAATTTATAGTAAGACCATTTTATAAAGCAAACACTTAAGAAGAAAAGGAATTTTAACCCATTATAGCAGTTTTCAAGCAGAAAAATTCTTTATTTTCTTTTTCTAAGAACTTATTGTACTACTACTAATTTTTGTCTTTAAAAAAATATATTTTTTTTTTTTTTTTTTTTTTTTTTTTTTTGCAGGCCTGAAAATTAAATCTAGGTCTCCTTTTTTTTTTTTTTTTGTATACCAGGGGTTGAGCCTGGGCTGTTTAACCTTTTTTTTTTTTTTTAATTTAGAGAAAGGGTCTTGCTAAGTTGCTTGGGACTTTGCTAAGTTGCTGAGGCTGGCTTTGAACTCACAATCCTCCTGTCTCAGCCTACTAGCTGCTCAGATTAGAGGTGTACACCACTGTGCCCAGCTCCAAGGCCTTTTAAAAAATAATTTGAAAAAAGAAGATGTATAAATGATGGAAATTAGTTACTGTAATAAAATGTTATTTAGGCCAAGTTTATGCAGATACACCATAGCTATTAAATAACTATGAAAAATCAGTAGTAAATCCTTTTTTTTTTAGTATCTATTTTTTAGTTTTAGGTGGACACAATATCTTTATTTTATTTTATTTTTTATGTGGTGCTGAGGATCGAACCCAGTGCCTCACACATGCCAGGTGAGCGCACTACCACTTGAGCTACATCCCGAGCCCCAGCAGTAAATCTTGATTCAGCAGTGTAGCTATCAGTAAAATTATTTTCTTCCAAAGGTGTTTTTCTTATAGAGTTTTCAAAAAGACTCTACAACCAAAAAAATAATTAAATAAAAATAATAATAATAATGACTTCTATTTGTGTATTCGACATTGGATAACACTTGCAGTTTCTTTATTTCTTCTGTTAATTTTTCAAGTATAGACTTGAGAAAGCTTATCTTCTATATTCTAAACATTGGAAATAAGTCAGATTGATATTTCAAAATTAATATTCTTTGTATCAATTAACTTTGAATTCAGCAGCTGGATTTCCTTAGTGAAAAAGATGTACATCACTACAACATTTGAAATAACAGAAAATATCTATTTAGGTTCTAGAACACTATCTTAATGCACTTAATGTTTACTCTTTAGTATTTCTTTTAGTATAATGAGTTCATTTTAAAAAGCCTTTGATGCTAATTCAGAGATCCATAATCTGCTCACAATGTCTTTCACATGTAGTTTTGATGATAACTGACAAGCTGTAAGTTAATTAGCACAGAACTTACTAATGAGGATGTTAAAATTTAATTTAAAAGTGAAGATTTTTATTTGTACACTCTGGACAAATTGAAGGAAATTCAATCATACATATGATAAGCATTTCAGGCACTTTTTCCTCCTTCAGGTACTTTATTAGATAACAATAAGAAAATATAATTAACTTAATGATAGCAAAGTTTTGAAAGTATGCTAAGATTGCTTGTCTTTAAAACTGG
Organism: Callospermophilus lateralis; assembly: GCF_048772815.1. Taxonomy (NCBI): domain Eukaryota; kingdom Metazoa; phylum Chordata; class Mammalia; order Rodentia; family Sciuridae; genus Callospermophilus; species Callospermophilus lateralis. The sequence goes on along the minus strand of NC_135313.1, from coordinate 68,464,723 downwards.
GGATAACCCAAAACCAAAGCAGTGAAATAAGGTCTGTTAATTAGCATGGAAGACAGCTTCTTGAATTAATATGTGGTGTTAATTAACAGGAAGTCTGATGTTGTGTTGTAATTACCACCAATATTTTTGACATACTGAGTGACTGAAGGTGAATTATATAGATAGCAATTGAGCAAACACTTTTGTGCTTAGAAACGTTTTCCTTTGTTTCTGTTTTCTAGAAATATGGACAGACTTCTTAGACTTGGAGGAGGTATGCCTGGACTGGGCCAGGTTAGTATACAGAATTTGATTTCTTTGTGTGTAAACTATAAGCTTTTCTGTAGTTATTCAAAGGGAAAGAAACTACTTTAAAGACAATCACTCAAGAGGTAACTTAATGGTAAGATTACCTTATTAGTGGCTGCTGTATTGCAACACTATAACAAGTGGGAAACTTTTTTACTCATTTAGTGTAATTTTCTCCTGGGAATAAGAATTTTCTCTGTTTTGTTTAAAATTTAGGGATATGTGAGATTATAAATTTGCCTTTTAGTAAAAAAGAACTCAAAACATCTTATTTCCAAATTTACATTGTAAACTTTAGATGTGACACATGAAAAAGTGAACATGGTATACTACCAGTACTAGACAATTGACCCATAGACTGTTTGTATGCAGAGTCTTAACACTGAAAAATTCCTGCTGTTCCTTATTATACCTAGATGAATTGATGAGTAATATCTCTTTTTTCCTTTAAATTTCATATATATATATGATTTCTTTTACATTTCATCAAGTAAGTTTTTATATGATCATCTATTTTGTTCCATACTATTAGGAAAATGGCCTGTAGATAGATTTCTATCTCAGGATATTCTGTCCTTAGTTAAAGAAGACTTTCCTAGTTTAAGTTCTGATTATCTTTCTGCTCTTCCATTTCCCTAATGTTAATTGACAGAAAAAATGATAGTATTGTTCCTTTTCTGAGACTTTTAAGTAATTATGGTTTTATGACCAAATGTTAGAAATGTTTATAACATAACGTTATAGTCCTTTTAGTTACCAACTTTCTCTCCTTTCTGTATCACTAATTGATGACTTTGTCTTCCTTCATTCCAAGTGAGGTATATTTACTGTAAGAAACAATTTTATTTGAGACTTAATGAAATTTTCTGTTTTAGAATCACTTGTACAGAATCTTTGATTAGGTCTGGTCATCTTTCATCTTTAGAAAGACGAAATCTTTTTGTGAGTCTATATTCTGTGCTTGAATAGACTTCAGTTATATTGTTTACTTTTGTTAGTTTAAATATTCCCCCCCCCCTTTTTTTTTTTTTTTTGCTGTCAGCCAATTTCTTCATGAGTCTTCATTTTTGTAACCCATTCTTTGGCACATAAAAATGTCAGACATGAGCTGAAGTGGCATGTAGATACTGCAAATTTACCTTCAAATTATAGATAAAGACAATGCTTTTAGAAAAATTCTTAACAGAAGATGCAGCATATTTAAATAACCAAATAACTTTCCTTAAGTATTAAATGCAATAAATTATAAATGTATGCTGGAAAATCCTGGACATGAAGTAATGGCTACAGATTAAGTGATATTGTAACTGGATGACCATTGCAAATCTTTGTTATTAAATGGAAAACGAAATGGTTGTTCCATAAGTTTTTATCAGTTTCTGATTATTTTAATTAGCCCTTATAATCCTTAGTTTGTATTCTTATTGAAACTTACAAATATGTTGCTTAAGAATCTGTCATTTCATGTATGTATTTCATCTCCCCAATTAGATGACAAGCTCTCAAAAGAATAATTTGTGGAATTCTTATATTTGTGGTATCTCCCTTATCAAAAATAGATAATCAATTTTTTCCCTAAAATTTGATTTTACTCTTGTAGGACTAACTTGACAAATAGTTTTACTTCTGTAACATGAAATGTTAAGTGTATTGTTTTTGAATAAACAGAAACGAAATATTAAGTATATTGTTAATAAGTCAAAGATCTTTATTTTATTTTGGTGATGGTGATTGATCACAGGCTTCATAATGCTCTATCATAGACCCCCTAGCTCTTAAGAACTCAAAGATCTTTGAATTACTAATAGCTTTTTTTTTTTTTTTTTCCATTAGGTAAAGTGTAACAAACAATTGTAGTAGAAAAGGAGACACAGGTTGCTCTAACTCTTCAAAAATCAGTGGGCAATGTTATTGTCTTGCCATTTAAAGGAAAAGGTAAAACTGTCACACGTAGGAACAAGTTGCCTGTCAGAGTCTCCCACACCTGTAATCCTAGCGAATTGGGAGGCTGAGGCAGGAGGATTGCAAGTTCAAGACCATCCTCAGCAACTTGGAGAGGCCTTAAGCAACTTAATGAGACCCTGTCTCAAAATAAAAAATAAAAAGGGTCAGGGATATAGTTCAGTGTTTAAGTGCCCCTGGGTTCAATCTCCAGTACCAAAAGATAATAGCAACAACAGCAAAAACATTAGAAACAAGTGAAGAGCTGGGGGTGTATGTAGCTCAGTGGTATGGCACTTGCTTAGCATGCACAAGGCCCTAGGTTTAATCTCCAATACCAGGAAAATAAAAATGGGATTAAGTTAGTTGCTAAATTTGCAGGTATTTCCCTTTCCCATTGTTGTCCTCTTTTTTTATATTTGGAGACAGTGTCTTACACTGTGTTGCCCATGCCTCCTTAGTAGTTTTGATACTCCCCCACTCTTCTCTATTCTTTCGGTAATCAGCTTACAGAACTCAAAGAAGGTGCTGTGCTTATGATTACAGTTTCAGCCAAATAAAAAAGATCCAGAACATGGAAGATGTTGGGGGGAAATGCAGAGCTTCTCTGCCTTTTCCTTTTATAAGGGTCTGTTGCACTCTCTGAACATCCATGTGTTCACCAGTCAGTTATTCAACCATCATGCCTGACTCTTTAGGTGGCCCCATTAAAACATGGGACAAGATAGAATAGGTAAGGGCCTCATATGATTTCTTTGAGAGTTCCTTGTGGTTATTTAACTGTAAGAGAGTTGAATAGCCTTTTGTACCATTTCAGGAATTATTTCCTTGATGAAAGTACAAGATGCATACAAGATGCATGTACATTATGTGAGTAAATGGAATCATTATCTGTATGAATAACCTAAGTTTGAGGAGTGAAATGTACAAGGCTGTTTTTTTTTTAATAATAATAGTTGCTACAGTCACTACTTGATAAGCTTAAAAACATTTGTTTCATGTCATTTGGGAATTCTGCAGTATAGTTCTCCAGGTAATCAGGAGATAACATTAGGCTTTGCAAATTAAAGATTTCGTCCTCCACAAAATTGCCCTTACCTCAGATACCAGCAGCATTTGAGATGTCTTCATGCCATCCACAGTTTTGACTAACAGGCTATAAATTTGTAGGTGAACCCTCTCCTACTCTTTTGATGATCAAGAACTAAAATAAAGTGCTGTGCTTATGATTACAGTTTCAGCCAAATATAAAAGATCCAAAACCCAGAAGGTCTGGGGGGAAATGCAGAGCTTCTCTGCCTTTTCTTTCTGTTCTCAGAGTCTGTTGCCCTCTCTAAACATGGATGTGTTCACTAGTCAGGAAGCACCACCTGCTTTTTTTTTTTTTTTTTTTTTTTTTTTTTTAAGAGAGAGTGGAGAGAGAGAGAGAGAATTTTTTTTTTTTAATATTTATTTTTTAGTTTTTCGGCAGGCACATCTTTGTTTGTATGTGGTGCTGAGGATCGAACCCGGGCCGCACGCATGCCAGGCGAGCGCGCTACCGCTTGAGCCACATCCCCAGCCCAGCACCACCTGCTTTTGTGGAGCCTTAGTATCCAAAGTTTTTTTGGTTTTGTACCAAGGATTGAACTGGGGGGGAGGGGGATGGGTGGCATCCGACCACTGAAGGGCATTCTCAGCCCTAGTTTGTATTTTATTTAGAGACTGGGTCTCACTCAGTTGCCTAGCCCCTGGTTTTGATAAGGTTGGCTTTGAACTTGCAAACCTCCTGCCTCAGCCTCCCAAGCCACTAGGATTACAGGTGTGCACCACCATGCCCAGCTTAGTATTCAAAGTTTTTATTGGGACCTAATTACATGGGCAGGGCTGATTAAATCATTGACTGTGAAGGAGGTCAGTATCCAGATTTTTTTTCTCTCCTAAGAAATTGGATCTGTTTCAGGCCTTTAAATCACTAACCACCTCCATCCTGAGCCACCTAAGGGCCCGGAGGGAATCATTGTTATTAGCATAACAAACATACCATTATTAAGGAAATTCCAAAGGTTTTTGAGGTCTTGGGCCCAGTACCCAGAGTAAGGATTGGATAATTTTTACCACAAAAACTTTTGCTTTTAGTCGTGACTCCATTATTTGTGTGGAAGTCATTCAGTATCTTTTTGAAATTTTCTTACGCAAGCGCTCTGCCACTAAGCCACAACCCCAACCCTCTTTCTTTCTTTCTTTTTTTTTTCCAAAGTACCAGAGATTGAACCCAGAGGCACTTTACCACTAAGCTACATCTTCAGCCCTTTTTAATTTTTATTTAGAGACAGGGTCTCATTAAGTTGCTTAGGGCCTTGCTAATTTCCTGAGGCTGGCTTTGAACTTGGAACTTGGGTTCCTCCTGCCTCAGCCTCCCATGTTACCGAGATTATAGGCTTGTATCACCATGTCTAGTTTGTTTGAATTTTTCTTATGTCCTCATTTGGTGCTTGCTTGCTCATTGATTGATTGATTGACTTTAGGATTGGGGATTGAGCCTCCTGCATGGTGGAAAAACACTACCACCAAGCACAGCTAGTTTAATACCTTTAATATAACGCAGTGATATGGTAAGAAGACATTTGGGATCTTCTCTTTGTGCTAATTTGTCACATTTATTTTAAATGGAGGAATTAATAAAATACAGAAATATCAGCATTATAATCATAGTTGATACTGATACAATTTCATTGTACTTGAGGTTACTTGGCCTTGATTGTTTTATTTGGGCACTATTATTGGGCCAGAAGATAAAATGGAACTTAAATAATCAAAGTCTGTATTCATTCTGGTCTCTTGGTTTTCTTTGAAAAGGAGGTGGCCTGTCTCTTTTCCAGTGTTAATCCTTTCATATCCTCTAGTCCTATCCTCATAAAACCTTGCTTATCTCCACTGATCCTTGCCTAAAATAATAAAACTCCAGGGCACCCTGCTTGTCAGAAGAGTGCTGTCATTGATAGAGAGAAACACAAATTTATAACCACATTTGTGTCTTTCCGCAGGGTCAGAATTTATTGACTAATGATAAATTCACAGGGTACACCACTTTCATCAGTGGCAGTTCACTGAATACTTGTGGGTCACCTGATAGTCATAAGCCTGACAATCACAGGTTCTTTTATTCTAGTCTTAATCTATAATATCTATAACAAGTCCTGCACCATACTTTACACAACTACATATATAGGTTACAGAAAGGCTAAGAAAGTGTTCAGAAGGCTGAACTAAGCCAACAGCAAGAGAGTAGGTATGGATTCAGAGTCACTATAGGTGGTCTGATAAGATTATGAACCAGCCAGCTAAAGAACTTATTCAGGACTTCAGGGCATAGACCTGTCAAAGCAAAGGAAATTGTTCTAGTCCAAGGTTTAGATCTTGGACAGTTTTACAGTGTTAGCTTAGAGTGGGACCTTGATGATTGTTACATGCAAGAGTAACCACACTTTGCAAATGATCAAGGACAGAAATTTAGAGGTTTCTTGCTATAGGGATTTTTCTGGACAAGACTTGTGATGAGTGACCAGGTGATGGGGTCAATATGCTGCTATGTCTAGTCTTGGTATGCCTCTCCTTTTATGGGTCCCAAGGGATTGCATCATTTGATGGATCTGGTTTTTCCTATATGAGTTTGATATGCCCATGTATCCATGTGCTTCTGATTAATTTGATAAGTGGGTGATCATTCTTACTAGCATGGTGATTTATCAGTTCATACCTTGCAGTTGTTTCTGGCAGATGGTGGTGATTTTCTTATATAAACAAGGTGTGGAATAATTCCACCTCAGTCCTTAAACTCAAAATGGAGTGACTTAAAGCAAACTAGTGCTTTGCAAAATGTAGTAACAAAAGTTTAGGCACAGTCTGAAAACTGTTTTATACATATCATGGAGTAACTCAGCACAGCCTGCTTTCCACACTTTCATTAAATTTTTTTTTTCCTATTTATTTCTAGGTATCTTGCAATAACTTAAACTCATACACTACTTCCTTACCTCCATTCACTCTCATGAAACTACTCCTCTTTTTTTTTCTAGTTAATGGTGTTTTGTTTTTTAAATTGTTGGTACTATTGTTAAATGCTGACCCCACAACTTCTGCAATAGGTGGCACATAGTTTCATAGCTGTCCAAGTAGACACTGGAAATTTATCATGAAGTTGTACATCTGTTGCTGACATTAGGACCACTCCAGCTTCCCCAGTAAGTGTGGCCAAAAGAAATTGGGACACTTCATAATCACAGAGTACAAATCCTGGAGCTAGGAAATACATCTCAACCAAGCAACAGTAAATCTCACTGCATACACAACTGTTTCACTTGAGCCCTAAAGTTCTCCAAATCAAATACTCAAGGAGACAAAAGTTCCAAATCTAAAACAAGGACCCAAGGAGGAATAGAGGGGGACCTCAGGTTGAACCACTTAGCTTCTATGAACATAACATAAAGAGAAGTTCTAAAAATATAAGTACCCACAAAATGACACGTATAGAAAAGAGGTAAGAAATTCATCCCAATTGATTCTCAAGTCTAAGACCTCCCAAATCATGAAGAAACAATTTCAAAATTCACAATTCCATAATAAAGATCCTACTGATAATGATGTGGACAAAATCCCAGAGAAGGATTATAAAAATATGATTAAGGTTTGATGAACTAAAAAAAGATATAAGGAAGGAATTAAGAGAGAAAAATACAGGAGATGATGAAAGACTCCTTTAATAAAGAAATAGAAACAATGAAAAGACACCAAGCAGAACTCCTAGAAATCAAAGAAATAATTAAATTAAAAATTCATCACTAATAGATTGGACTACATAGTGCATAGAAAACAGAACTTCAGTCCTGGAAGATAGTGTGTATAATCTTGAGTACACAGAATCCAATAAAGGGGAAAATTATAGAATGTGCAGAATACACAAAAACTCTGGAAGAACATTAAAAGGCCAAACTTGAATCAGTGAGTTTAAGAGAGAGCCTACAGAATGGGAGCACATTTTTACCACATGTACATCAGAGCACTAATCTCTAGGATATATAAAGAACTCAAAAAATGTAACACCAAAAAACCAAATAACCCAATCAATAAACGGGCCAATGAACTGAACAGACGCTTCTCGGAAGATGATATACAATCAATCAACAAATATATGAAAAAAATGTTTCTCTAGCAATTAGAGAAATGCAAATCAAAACTACTCTAAGATTTCATCTCACTATAGTCAGAATGGCAGCTATTAAGAATACAAACAACAATAAGTGTTGGCGAGGACGTGGGGTAAAAGGCACACTCATACATTGCTGGTGGAACTGCAAATTGGTACAACCAATCTGGAAAGCCGTATGAAGATTCCTTAGAAAACTGGGAATGGAACCGCCATTTGACCCAGCTATTCTACTCCTCTGTTTATACCCAAAGGACTTAAAAACAGCATACTACAGTGAAGCAGCCACATCAATGTTTATAGCAGCTCAATTAACAATAGCTAAATTGTGGCACCAACCTAGATGCCCTTCAGTAGATGAATGGATAAAGAAACTATGGCATATACACACACACACACACACACACACACACATATACACACACAATGGGATATTACTCAGCATTAAAAGAGAATAAAACTATGACATTTGCAGGTAAATGGATGAAGTTGGTGAATATCATGCTTAGTAAAATAAGCCAATCCCAAAAAACCCAAAGATCAGATGTTTTCTCTGATAATGTGGATGCTGATGCATAATGGGGGTGGGAAGGGGAGCATGGGAGGAATGGAGGAACTTTAGATGGGGCAAAGGGGAGGGAGGGAGCATGGGGGTAAGAAAGATGGTGGAATAAGATGGACATTAGAGACATGAAAAATTGTATTCTTTATGTGTACTATGAGTTGAAATGCATTCGGCTGTCATGTATAACAAATTAGAATAAATAAATAAATTTAAAATTTAGAATAAAAAATTCTTCCAAGCCACAAGAAATTCTACAGTAACCAGCCTTGTTCTTAACACCTTCAGGGCCTAGAGTAAGAGTACAAATATGGTAACATAAACTCTATGTTTAAATACTTAATTTAAAGTCAAACATCTGTTAAAAGTGAGTTTATGACCATTCTTTTATCATGAAAATATTTCTTTCTCATGCTTAAAGTGGTTTTATGTGAGATGTGAAAAATTATATTTCTGTGTTGAAAGTCATCAAAATATAAAAACAACCCCAATCTCTAATTTTATGTGTATAGAAAATTAGGAGTGAAAATTTCCATAGATAAGGCATGTATAACTTATATTTATGTTGAGTCTCTGTAACTTATTTTCCCTTCATTCCCATATTCATTAGGCTGTTATACTTAAGATTTTCACATCCTTTTGAATGTTATTGATAGCAATACCAAATTGTACCACCTTTCTTGAGTCATTAAAATTTCAATTTGGAGAAAGTGCTCTGCAGAATCAGAAGCAACAACATGCAGATTTTGAAGTGAACTACAAATGAATCAAAATGATGTCAGTATATGAGAAAAACAATCATAGAAAAATGCATGAAATATTTAATCCCATCATATACATACATTTGCATCACTCATGATTTTTTTCTTTGAAATTAATATCCACCTCATACTTTCTTTCTTTCATTGCCCATTGGAACATTTCAGTGTTAGAACATTAAAAGGAAAACAAACAAACCTGAGAATCATTGAGATAAGAGAAAATGGATATATAGACTAAAGCTAAAAACAACATTTTTAATGAGATAGTTACAGAAAACTTCCCATATCAGAAATGAGTCTCCTCCTCTTTTACTGTGTTGAAATTATTCAGATTGCCATGTCTGTTGGCCTACTTTTAGTTCTTAATTGGACATTAGTATTTCATACTATCTTAAAACATTTTCTTCCATTTGTTTTTATCATCCTTCTTTTTCCCAATTCTTTATTATGATGGGCTATACCTCCGGAACAACTCTAAAAGTTTTTTTTTGTGATACCACATTTTTAAATTTAGTACTTGAATAATGGTAGGATAAAATAATTAAATCTGTCCACAGTCTTTTTTTTTTTTTTGTACCAGGGATTGAACTCAGAGGCACTCAAGTGCTGAGCTACATCCCCAGCCCTATTTTGTATTTTATTTAGAGAAAGGGACTCAGTTGCTTAGTACCTCGCTTTTGCTGAGGCTGGGTTTGAACTCGCAGTCCTCCTGCCTCAGCCCCTGGAGCTGCTGGGATTACGGGTGTGCCACAGTGCCCAGCTTGTCTACAGTCGTCTTAATCTTCAGTATAATTTATCTGTAGTATGAAGCAGAAAGAGATGTTTTGTTAGTATTATTAAACTATGCAAAATAACTTTAAACTTTAAATATTTTTTAAATTTATTTTTTAAAGTGCTTAGAAATTTGAAATTACTAAAAAGTGTGAGATGATTGCATTAGAAACATATATTGCTGTAGTGTGGCTTTTCATTGTCTTAACTACCCCATCCTAAATTGTGGCAGCAAAATTAGTTCTAAAAAGAGAAAAAATGGAACCCAAGAGGTGAGACTGGTCTTAACATAGTCTCTAGCTTCTGAAAGTTTCTGTTTTAAGTTTCTGGGTCTGTTTTAGTGTTGGAAATTAGTCAAGGTAAGTTTAAAAGTAAATATTAATAATATTTGTCACCTTGTCTTCAATTTTAATTTGCTAGGGCAGTAGTTCGAGTTTCTGTGCACTGGGTGTTAGGCTGTAGGGAATACCAAGATGAACAAGAACTTTAGTACTTAACCTAGGATCTTTACATTCAAGTAGATGCACAAGCAATTGTTTTAAGTGCCTGGCACACATTAACTACTTTTAGTGTAAAGTAGTGATCATTGTGAAGAAAATGACATAACCTGTAAGGTTTAAGGCAGAGTCAGAAATCATGATTTTTATGTGAAAAACCCTAGGGACTTTTTTTGTTGTTGTTCTTCAATTTTAAGATGCACAGTGTAGGCCAAATTGAACACATGTGCAGCAAGCCTATATATGTATTGCCTGTAAGTTGTCAGGGTGGGTTTTTTGGCATTACTGAAGATTGAACCCAAGGCTTCATGCATGCTAGGCAAGTGCTTTATCACTGAGCTATATCCCTAGCCCTTTAATTTGTTTGTTTTCTTATGGTGCTAGGGATTGAACCCAGGGCTTTATGCATGTGAGACAAGCACTCTACCAACTGAGCTATATCCCCAGTGCTTTTTAAATTTTATTTTATTTATTTATTTTTTTAATATTTATTTTTTAGTTGTAGTTGGACATAATACCTTTTTAAAAATTTATTTGCTTTTATATGGTGCTGAGGATTGAACCCAGGGCCTCGCCTGCGCTAGGTGACAAGTGCTCTACTACTGAGCCATAACCCCAGCCCTTTTATTTTGAACAAGGTCTTCCTAAATTGCCAGGCTGGCCTGCAATTTGTGGTCCTCCTGCCTTAGCCTCCTGAGGAGCTAGTATTATAGGTGTATGCCAACACACCTGACTTCAGTTATGTTTTAAATGGCCAAAATATAGAACTTTATAGTCTATGATGTAAATATTATATCTCAAGATACAAAAATATGGGAGAAATACTGTGGGAGAATGATGAGAAATGGCTTTCTGAATGTGATGAGATAAAACATTTTAAGGAATTATTTTAATGGCTACATTTAAAAAATAATACCATGAATCAAATATGACATTTTCTTTGGTATAACCCCTATATCTCATAGTAAATGGGTTTTATGTATATTAACTACTATTCATTATTGTAGTTTCTTATTGTTAGATCTTGGGGTAGAAATGTTTCAGTTATTTGTCTTAGTTTTAGTCCATTGTTTTGAAGAAAGTACTAATTTAACATGAGAAAAATTACTGGAGTAAATGAAAAAATAATACCGTTTTCATGGATTAGTATTCTTACTGCCACCTATCAGTTCTTTTCAATTAATAATAAATTTAATGTAGTTCCAATAAAAATATCAACCAGAATTTCATGGAATTGAACTACTTTAAAAATTCATATAGGAGGACTGGGTTGTGGCTCAGTGGTAGAGTGCTTGCCTAGCATGTGTGAGGCACTGGGTTTGATTCCCCAGCACCACATAAAAAAAACCAAACAAAAAGTCCCCCAAACAGCAAAGAAATTCCAAAAAGAAAAAAGAAATTTGCTTTGATTTCAAAGTAAATTTTAATGTTGTGTGATTCGAGTAGTGTTATATTGTTAGAGACAGGTAGATCTATATGATTGAATAGAAAGTCCAGAAATAAACCCGTGCATATGTGGAATTTGATTTATCATATAGGTGGTATTAAAACTTAATAAAGAACTAGGGGTAGAGCTCATTAGTAGAACACTTGCCTTGAATGTACAAGGCCCTAAGTGGGATCCCCTAACTCTGCAACCAAGTCAAATGAATCAATCAGTAAATGAAGCTTAGTGGTGAAGGAAATGGCCTATTTATTAAATGTTGCTGAAGTAAGTGGCTTTCAATATGGGGAAGGCTAGAATCAGATCTCATATTTTATGCTATCCACAAAAATGTATACCAAATGGGGTAAACATCTCCCTATGAAATCAAACTTTACAAATGTGGAAGATATATATACCCATTAGGATGGCTACTACCAACAAAACAAAACAAATGTTGATAAGGATTAGAGAAATTGAAAACCTTGTGCATTAATAGTGTGTCGGTGTAAAAGAACTATTGCAAAAAAAAGTATAATGTTTCCTCAGAAGATTAAACATAGAATTACTGTGTGATCCAACGTTTCTAGTTCTGGATGTAGGTCCAGAAGATTTGAGAGCAGAGACTCCAGCATTTGTACACTATGTTTCCTTGGCAACATTATTCATAATAGCCAAAAAGTGCATGCCACCCAAATGCTCATCCATGGATGAATAAATAAATAAAATGTGGCATATACATATAATGAAATAGTATTCAGCTTTGATAGAATGAAATTTGGACACAAGCTACAACATGAGTAAATCTAGAAGATATTACGCTAAGTGAAATGAGCTAAACATAGAAGGACAAGTATTGCATGTTTCTGTGAAAGTACCTAGAGCAGGCAGATTAAAAGAGATAAAGTAGTATGGTAGTTGCAAGGGTCTGGAGGGAGGAGAGAATGGGGATTTTAATAGGTACAGAGTTTTAGAAGTTCTGGAAATAGATTAGTGGTGAGAATTGCACAATAATGTGAACATACCTAATACCATTGAACTGTCACTTTAAAATAGGTTGAAATGGTAAATTTATGTTGCGTTTTTTACCACAAGAAAGAATAAAAATTCAGTTACCATATCTTTAAAATGAATTTAATAATACTTTCCTTACATGGTCTTTAGGATTAATTAAACTAATGTCAATATGTTAAGCACACACTATAGATACTCTTCCCTACTCCAATTTTGTTTGAAGAAAATGTCTTTATGACTTCAGGATAGAAAGCATAACTCAAAAGATTCATAATTTGACTTGTATTAGTAATATAAGAATAAGACAAAAAAATATAGAAAAGGAATGTGAAATGATAAGAACAGCCAATGGGAATATGAAAAGATACTCAGCATCACTATGTATCAGGGTAATAAAAGCTTAAAACAATTACTAGATTTGTGTGTGTGTGTGTGTGTGTGTGGTGTGTGCGTGTGCACACATACCTGAGATTGAACCCAGAGGTGCTTCCCACTGAGCCACATCCCCCAGCCCTTTTTATTTTTTATTTTGAAACAGGGTCTTGCTAAGTTGCTTAGGGCCTCACTAAGTGGCTGTGCTGGCCCTAAACTTGGGATCCTCCTACCTCATCCTCCTGAGTTGCTGGGTTTACAAGAGTGCACTCTCATGTCTGGCTTAGATTTTTTTTTTTTTTTTTAAGCCTGTGGTATTATGTGAAATGACAATTTAGGTGAGCAAGAATTCTCGTGTAATCTTTTTTTCTTATGGGAAGATGTTTATGTAGGGGTAAGAGGAATTGGTTAAGGATTGTAGCTCAGTGCTTAGAACATTACCTAGCAATGAATAGATAATAAATATATGTTAAAAGAACACATGTGGGAATATAAATGATTAAAATCACTTTGGAGAGCAATTTGACAACATTTATAATACCCAGACATCTATGATGGAGGAGTCCTATTTATTTACTTTGGAGAAACTCATGGATTATTAGGAAACATGTTTAAGGATACTTGTTATAACATTTTTTGAATATTCAAAAATTGCAGAATTCTTAAGTAACTCTGGTAAAATGTGTGATGCAATGTTACACAGCAATGAAAATGAATTGCATTATATATAGCAATATGTATAATAGACCATATAAACATAAAGAGAAAAATTCAGGTTGTAAAACTATATATACAGTGTAAAGCATTAATATAAATTTTAAAAACACAAAGTAACACTTTCTTCAAGGGCTCATAACTCTTGAATAAACATACAGGGTCTAGAGGAGCACTGTCCAAGTTTCTGCAGTGATGGAAACAGTCTGTATCTGTACTACCAATACCATTGGTCACATTAACCACTTGAAATGTGACTGGAGCAGTTAAAGAACTGAGATTTCTATTCTATTAATTTAACCCACATGTACCTATTGAGGCCATGTCGACATAGTTAGTAGAGTTGAAGAACTGGATTTTAAAATTTAATTTCATTTTAAATAGTCACATTTAGCTACCACACATGGTGGCTACCATAGTGTACAGCACAGGTGTAGGTTCACACCAAATTCATGAGCAGGGAGGCAGGCATAGGGCTTCAACTTGATGTGTATAATTTTTTACATAAACAGAAAACTAAAGCAAAAGAGCCAGTCATAGGGTAATACTAAATGGTGTTAAAGTTTTTTTCTGTACATTTTTTTTTTCCTTTCTGTTCCATACTGGGAATTGAACCTAGGGCATTGCACAAGCTGTGCAAGTGCTCTACCACCAAGTTACGTCTGCAGCACTTATGAAATTTTTATTTTAAAATGGGGTCTCATGAAATTGTCCATTTTTAAAGAACAATTTTTGAAGAACCTGGGTAATCTGGAGATGAGACAAAGGAAGCCAAGAATAAACAGATACAAGCAGCTAGTACAGTGTTTTTTTTTTTTTTTTTTTTGAGACAAGATCTCCCCTAAGTTGTCCAGGCTGGCCTTGCACTTGCATTCCTTTTGCCTCAGACTCCCAAGTAGCTGGGATTACAGGTGAGTGGCACTGTGCAAAAGTTTGGTGCCAGAACATGAAAATGAGCAAGTCTTTACAAAAGGCTTTTATGAGTTATTTTTTTTTAACGTGTGTATATTGACAGTGTATATATACTAATGGATGTTTTTGTTTACCTTTTTTTAAAACTTTTTTTTTCTTTGTCTGATGGTCCCCTGTTCAAAGAGTCTTCCTAAACATTGTTAGATTGATTTGGCCATTTACCTTTGCTTTAGAAACAAAAAATGCAAGAATGCTTTTAGTAGTTTTTCTTTTGCTACTCTTGTTTGAGTGATAATGACTTTTTATTATTTTATAAAGCAGAGTTTCTAGTCATTCTATTCGTATACTTTATCTGATGTTTCTACTGTTAAAAGGTCAGGTCAAAAGTAAGCTAATTAGAGAATTGTCTTTTAGGTTGCCATTTGTAGTCTGCATAGGTAGTTTTGTGCAAAATGTGGTGCTCTTGACATGCTGCAAATCTGTTTTTAAGGGTTCTCAAATCTTATGGGTTCTTAAATAAATGAGAAACAAAATCCTGTTGGATGCATTTTTGTTAATCTGTGTCATTTTACTTGAACATTCTAGTTGTGACAGGTCTTTCAAGGGAAACTTGTGAATGTTAAATTTCAAATTTGATATGAAATTATAATAAATGATTTTTTTCTAGTTCTTTAGGAACATAAGAGAATGGTGATATATTTTTAATTACAATGAGACTCTTCAAGAATTAATCATATTCTGATGAAATAAAATCAAATTATAAGGAAGAGTGAAATGGTTATTTTAAATTTGAAGTGAAGGCTCTGAGAAAATCTACGACTTCTGATTGTTTCTGGTAGAAAGAATATGTAGGGTGGTCAATAAGGGAAGATCCTGTTTTTAACATAGGAAAGTAGGACACTGAAACTTAATCTTAATATTCCCAATGTATGGGTGTAATGATCCTAAATTATCCAGTCTGTGTCCTTTTCTTTTCCTACCCTCCATTTTTAAAATTTGTTCTCTATAGTTATATATGACAATAGAATGTATTTTGGCAGTTTATACATACATAGATTATAACCTATTTAGGATCCCACTCTTGTGGTTGTACATGATGTGGAGTTACCCTAGTCGTGTATACAAATTCAGGGGTAGGAAAGTTATGATTGGTTAATTCTACTGTCTTTCCTCTTCCCCTTCCTTCTCCCTTCCCTTTGTTTCCCTTTGTCTAATCCAGTGAATTTCTATTATTCCTCTCCCCATCCTCCCTTGTTTTGGGTTAGCATCTATAAATCAGAGAGAACAGTTGGTCTTTGGATTTTTGGGATTGACTTATTTCACTTAGGATGATAGCCTCCAGTTCCATTCATTTACCAGCAAATGTCATAATTTTATTTTTCTTTGTAGCTGAGTAAGATTCCATTGTATGTATATACCACATTTTCTTTATCCGTTTATCTGTTGAAGGACACCAAGGTTGTTTCCATAGCTTGGCTATTGGAAGTTGAGCTGGTATAAATGCGTGGCTTCATCACTGGTATGTTATTTTTAAGTCCTTTGGGTTTTATATCTTAGAAGTCAATAATATACCTTCTAATTTTTCAGTTCATATTACCATTTAGATAGTTGTCTTTATATTATACCTATTTAAAACTTGGACATAGAGGACTGGAGTTCTTTTGCCATAACACACATTCAAGGTGCTTCTTTGTGAGGTGCTGGGTCGAGTGCCCTAGAAGCATGCCACCAGAGCTGGGCAGAGGTCTCTACAGGACAGCCTCCCATTGATTCTTTTCAGACTGTTGGCATTGATTTCACAGGCTATTCCCTGCAAAAAACTGAATGCCCATGAAGGGCAGAATGGGAAGGTTTAGAGACAATGAAAAGTAAATTAATGATAGGTTTACTTTTCTTTTGCTTGTTGTCCCTTTTTTAATTGGCATATATTTTTACTGGCATACATCCTTACTTGACTATGACAGGCAGGTAATCCCTATTTATTAATTTCCTAATCCTTAGGGTTGTAAACACTAGAGTTTGAAAAATTAGAAGTGAAATGCTTATCAAAAGTATATAATGGAGGCTGGGGATATAGCGCAGTAGGTAGAGTGCTTGCCTTGCATGCATAAGGCCCTGGGTTCAATCCCTAGTACCACCAAAAAAAAAAAAAAAAAAAAAAAAAAAAAAAATATATATATATATATATATACACACACACACACACACGCACACATACATACATACACAAATATAATAGGGCAAGGGTGTGACTCAGTGGTAGATTGTTCAGTTGATATGCATGATTATTTGGGTTTGAACCCTACCATCACCAACAGCAGTAAAACCAAAAAAATAGTAGAATTAACAAAACCTAATTTTGGAAAAGTGCCCATTTTGTTTTATAGAAAGGTAATGTTTCTTATATATCATGGAAGACTACTTATTTCATTTCTTTGTAGAATGTATTTCTGTAACCATAATATAGCTATGTTACTATAAGGAGATGGTTTTGATTTTACTTTAGTTTGTACCAGGTTCCACTGTTGGGTTAGTATCCCTTTCCCATCTGCAGATTCTAGTATTATACACATTTTCTGATTCCTATCTTGTAAGCTAAATGTGGTCTTTGAATATTTAGCCCAGTTTTTGTATAAGGCTCTTCCTTGAAGGCTTTCAATTTGATATGAGAATTTTCCTAATGAAGGGAGACAGCTGAATAGGGAATGCCATGGCCAGTGGGACCTAGAGCAAATGTATGGATTTATAAAGAGAACTCATATATTTTGAAAATTGTGCAAAGGTTACACTTTAGGACTTAATAGAAGGGGGTAGGGTAACCAGAGGCGAGCCAATGGACTAATGCTCTGTGCCTTCCGTGTTCTAATATGAAGTGTTTATATATTTAGTATTCTTATATAATCCTCATAATAATCCTGACATAGGTAGGAATAATTATTACCGTATTATAGGGTTGAGTCAAGAAGTGGAACTAGAGTTTGAAACAAGTCTTTGTGATAGGAAAACCTATTTTATTTACCTCAACATTTCCTCAGCTAGATAAACTTTGTAATGTTTGCATCACAAATCGATAAAGCATGAATAATCTTGAAATTTTTATTGAAAATGTAGATGAAGAATAAGATGCTTGTTTTTTAAATGTTTAGGAAACATAAACTATTTAAGAGGGTTATTTTTTTTATTCTGACATGAAATACCTGGTCCATGTTTTAAGAATATTTAAGAAATGAGTAAATATTTCATTCATTTTATTCCCTGTAATAATTTATATCGACATCGATAAAGGCAGATGTTACAAACAGTACAACCTTTAAGAAACGGTTTACACTTATGAATCCTTAAAACATCTTTCTTACTATTCAGAAAGAGATTAGTGCTGTAAACAGATCAGTACTCTAATTGCCAAAATACGGTGTTTCACTAGAAAAATTATTTTGGGAAATAGGCTTCTCTTATTAAGCTAATTTCACTGACCTGTCTTGTTGTACCTTGACTTGTAATAATAAAAAAAGAGGTACAGAGAGCTGTTTTATTTGAATAATAGACTTGCCAATTAGCCATCAAGTGCTTCCATCTGTGAAATTGTTGATCAGATGGGTTAGCTGGGATGTTTCCAGACTAGGGCATCATAAATGGCACTTGAAAACTGTCACTTTGATGATGAGGTTTCAAGTATTACACTGCTTGATGCTGTGGAACCTTTTTTTTTCCTTTTGCAGTACCATGTTTTTTTAGAACATACTGATCCCACTTATGAATTCTGTGGCATCAAGAGAACTTGGGAGACCTGCCACTGATGTAAAGTTCTGTTTAATCTGCTGCTCTGGGTTTAAACCAGAGTGGTAACAGCTTCTCTCATGGCCTTCAAAGTAATCTTGGTTGGTAATATGACTGGCACCGGCAGGCAGTGCTCATTCATTGCCTGTGAGCCGTGGAGCTGGCACACTTTGGAGAGTGTCTTTACACATTCTCATTAATACAAACTCATTTTCAAATGTCTCACTCCTTCATATAAATGTATAGTAGGGGCTGGGGATGTGGCTCAGTGGTAGAACACTTGCCTAGCATGTGTGAAGCTCTGGGTTCAATCCCCAGTGCTGCTCAAAAAGTGTAGTAGCCTAAGGCTACATAAATGTTGAGATGTCTACATATAGCACTTGTGTGAAATGATCTTGGCATCTCTTCTATACATTTTTAAACAATTTAAATTATTTATTGCTAGTTATTACATTTTAAACCTGTTTTCTAATAGCTTTAAGATATAAATTTCTGTAATTTTTTTTTCTTGTACTTCTGGAATTGAACCCAGGACCTTCTGTGTGTTAGGCAAGTACTCACTCTACCACTGATCTACACCCCAATCCCTTGTAAATAATTTTTAGATATCTTTTCCCACTGTAAACCTGCTTAACCTTATTACATATTGTAGGAACTTTTTTTCCTTAGTAACTTGACTTCCGTAAATGTCTGTGAGTATGATTGGATTACTAGAGTCTCTGAATGACATTCCTCTGTGGTAGGCTTCTTTGGGCTTTTCTTCTTTTCCCATTAGCTCAGATTCTTGAAATTTGGGCAGACTTCCTGGTTACTAGTCTGTGTGGGAACAAATTCATGATCCTTGTCACTTTGTGGACATAAGTTTGGCCTTCTGTTTGACCTGACACAGATCTCTGACCTGCCAGAATCACTGTGAAAGGCAGTATGTATTGGTAATGATGAAAAGGCCAGGGCTCTGGCGCTAGGCTAGATGTAAACAGTAGTGAGACGCATTGAAAAGAAAATGAGATTGCAGAGTAAATGTGTAGGTAAACAGATAGGCTGGGATCTTGCTCCTGTTCTACCATAGTAAGTTTTCATGTTAACATTATTCTCAGACGGTTTAACCTTCCCAAGTGAACAATCTCCTAGTGAGAGAAAAGTATCAATTCAAATGTAATTTGAGCTGTCTGGTAACTGTTTTGTTCTGGAAAGTTTGTTTTGTTCAGGAAAGTTGTCCCCAGTCCTCAGCAAAAATATTGTAATTAGATAACATTGAAGCAACAAGTTTCCTTTTACAGTAAGGAAATTTAGGCATATAACAAGTAACTTATTTTATTATAAGATTTGAAAAACTAAAACATTTTGGGAAAATGTGGCTTCAGAGCAAAACTGAAACTTTTTTTTTTCTTTTTAAGTGTTCCTCAGTAAAACTTAAATGGAAATGTAAGAAAAAGTAAAGAAAAATAGATGTGACAGCATGACCTGTGCTTTGTTCTAGGAAGAATAGGACATTCCCCAATGTCTTTGACTACTGTTATTCTAATGCTTTCTAAGCATGTTTTTTCTGATGTGTTTTTCTGTTCCTTTTCCCTTAATTCCTCAGAAGTATGAACTGTGTTGAATTTTGTATGGAATTCCAAACACTATTGTGAATAAATGAATTCTTTGAAGTTCAGGTAGTGTTCAGCTGTTTTTCTAGAAAGTTTTGGAGAAATGATTCTGTCCCCTGACTTCTACTATCTCTCAGAATTTCTGAGCTTTCTGCGCTTCTAATTAACATAAATCAGGTGGGGTTTTTTTGTTGTTGAGAAACAAATATGACGTGTTACAGAGCTTGGAAGTTATAAACAAGTATATGTAGAATACTAAATGTACTTGGGTTCTGTTCTCTTCTCTGGAAACAACACAACCTCTGTTAAGAATTTGTTTTTGTCCTTGTAAAGATATTCTATATCAGTGGTCTGAGGGAACCTTCAGTGAAGGTGTAAATGTGTTATTTTATCTAGCTGCTCAAAATGGTAGCCATTAGCCACATGTGACTATAAAGGCCTTGAAATTTGGCTGGTGTGACTGAAGAACTAAATGTTTAAACTTTATTTAATTGTAGAATAATTGAAGTTTAATGTGACCACTGGATGCTGTATTTTACAGTACAGTATACAATATTACTTCATAGTGTATCTTAGTAATTTCACCCATATATATAGCTTATTTTTGAAATGATGGCTTACATTTCTACTTCATCAAGGAACTGTTAATAAACTCTTAAGTTATTTCTTATCTTTTGATTTATAATGTTGTAGTAAGTGTTTCTTTGAAAACATTCTTTCACTTGCATATTCCAGAGAGTAAATTTCTGGAAGTGTAATTTTTGTGTTTGATCAAAATAGGTTTAGCTTGACGGGGTAGAAAAAGTACTGGTTTGAATTCAAACTTCACCACTTAACCTTGGTCACATAGAATACTCTGGTTAACTACTTTGAGCTTCTTCGTTTATAAAATAATTTCAATAGTGTGTTAGTTTGTTTTTTGTCACTATGACCAAAATACCTGACAAGAAAACTTAGAGGAGGAAGTTTATTTTGGGCTCATGATTTGGAGGTTCAGTTCATGATCTGCCTACTCCATTGCAGGTGAGGCAGAGCATCCTGGTGGAAGGACATGAGCAAGGAACACTGCTCTGCTTATGTGGGGAATGGGAAGGTGACCCCCGCCCCAAACCCCATTAACCTACCTCCTCCAGCATGCCCCACCTGTCTATAATTACTACCCAGTTATTCCATACCCAGTTATTCCATTCAAACTAGGATGGACTGATTAGGTTTTGACTCTCATAACCATTTCACCTCTGACTATTCCTATACTAACACAGAAGGTTTTCATACACCTCATATCCAAACAATGACAAATGTATCCACTTTGCAATATTATCTTATTAGAAGTAGTATATGTGAGGGATCTCTCATGGTGCTAGGAGCTCAACTTAGAAGAGAGAGAGAAGAATTGCTTCGCTGTATCTTATTTTAATGATAATGAGGGTTAGAGGCTATTTAATGTTGATTTGTGGCTGAACCTACACAATAGCTTTAGTTAGTTCTACTTAGGTTTATAATTATAGATCTTTCCACCTTTTATTCATTTGACTTCTGAATTACATATAGCCATCTGTAAATTGTTTTCCATATGTTAATTTCAAGTTTTTGTGTACCAGCTGACAAAACTATACTTTCAAGTTCTGAATGGTACCATGGTGCCTATCTTAAATGACTATTCTTAGTTCATGGCAATGGTCTCTGAACTGCCAGTGTAAATGACTTTGAGCAGTAAGTAATATTTTGCAAAGTGTATAAACAGTAAAATACATTTGTAATGATTGAAATGATGTTTTGTAGCAGAAAGGGAATTGAACTGTGAATCAGGAGACACAAGTTCTAGTTCTAAATGTACCTCAACCTGTAGCTTGTACAAGTTATTTATCTACATTTATTTCTATGTATGTGTTTAAATCATCTACTTAATGGTTATAGAATAAATGAAAAATGATGAGACATTCTAAAAGTGTTTTTTAAACCATAGTACTACTCAGAAGGTTGTTTAATCTAAAAAATTGTGATCTCCAAGCACACAGCATCATGGTGAGTTGTAGAGCCTAACTGAAGTATCCCTAACTGGATTTGTCTTTTGTAATTTTTAAATTGTATTATTATTGTTATTAATACTGGGGATTGAACTCAGGAGTGTTTAACCACTGAGCCCTTTTCATATGTGAATATACGTGTGTGTGTGTGTGTGTGTGTGTGTGTGTGTGTGTAAATTTGAGACAGGGTTTTTGCTTAGTTGCCTAGGGTCTTGCTAAGTTGCTGAGGCTGATTTCAAACTTGTAATCCTCTGCCTCAACCTCCTGAGTCGCTGGGATTACAGGCCTGTGCCACCATGTCTGACTAAATTTGTCTTTTTGACCAGAATTTATCTTTTTCTTTTTTTTTCAATATTTATTTTTTAGTTGTATTTAGGTCCCATATCTTTATTTTATTGATTTATTTTTATGTGGTTCTGAGGATCAAACCCAGGGCCTCTCACATGCTAAGTAAGCGCTCTACTGCTGAGCCACAACCTCAGCCCTTGACCAGAATTTTTCTCAAAGAATTCTTGGAACTATCTTTGGAATTATAACTTATAAGCAATGAAATTTTAGAAACTTCTCTCTCTCTCTCTCTCTCTCTCTCTCTCTCTCTCTCTCTGTGTGTGTGTGTGTGTGTGTGAGAGAGAGAGAGAGAGAGAGAGAGAGAGAGAACACAGGTTTCTATAATCCAGTCACCTTGTAGATAGGACCAAGAGATTTTTGTTAAATCTAAACAAAATGCTCTTAAAATTTTTTTTAACTTGGCATTTCTGAATGCATGCTACATTTTATTTACTCTATATATAAAGTCTTTTCTCCCATTGTTTAATGTTTGTAAAAACATTTATTTTGTAATTCGTATATTTAATAATGATCATAAGAGATACTGAAAGTATTAAATTTACAGTATTTTTTGAGTTATAAGAATTTGTAGGAATGTTTTGTTTTTAAGAGTTGTATTAAAATATAATTGACATAGTACACTATACATATTGTAAGTATGTAATTTCATAAGTTTTAATGTACAGTTAGGCCTCTGTTTCTGTGGGTTCCATTTTCATGTATGTTCCTGACCACAGAACAAAAAAATATTTGGAAAAAATTATGTCTTTAATGATTTTTTAATCTTTTTTTTTCTTATTACATTCCCTAAACAATATAATATAATGACTAAATAGCATTTACATTTTACTAGTATAAGTAATCTAGGATGGATTTAATTTACACAAGAGAATGTGCCTAGGTTATATGCAAAATACTATGCCATTTTATGTAAGGAACTTGGGCATGTGCTGATTTGGTTAAGAGAAGGCAGTTCTAGAACCTATCCCCCATGGATATTGAGACAAATGTATGCACTTATGAAATCATCACTACAGTCAAGACAATGAATTATTCATCTTCTTCAAAATTTATTATGCTCCTTTGTAATACATTTCTTTGCATTCCTCCCTCCCAGACAACTACTGATCTGCTGGCACTGTTCATTAGTTTGCATTTTCTAGAATGTTAGTAAATGGAAACATATGGTAGATACTCTTTACCTGGCTTTCATTGCTATGCAGATGGTCCCCGATTTACAATGGTTCAATTTAGGAGTTTTCCACTCTACCTTGGACATTTATGATAGGCATTCAGTTGAAACCATACTGCAGATTTAGAATTTTGCTTTTTAAATTTTTCTGGAGCTAGCAATATGTAGTATGATACTGTCCTGAGATGCTGAGCAGTGGCAGTGACCAGCAACTCCCAGTGAATCTCATCATCATGAGTGTAAACACAAGGGCAGATAATGGATACTCTATAGTATACTGTGTTGATAAGTACTGGTCTTTGGTAGGTTGATATATTAAATTCATTTTCTTTTTCGTAAGTTTTTTATTTTTGGTTGACACAATAATTGTACATACTTATGGGGTATAATGTGATGTTTTATCTTGGGAAATGGTCATATGGGGTAATAAACATATTAATCACCTTAACATTTAATCATTTCTTTCTGGTGAATACATTTCAAAATCTTCCCTTAACTATTTTGAAATATACGTTATTGTTAACTGTAGTCACCCTACTGTGCAAGGGAACACCAGGATTTATTTTTCCTATAACTGTAACATTTCACCTGTTAACCATTCTCTCCCCAGCCTCCCTCTTATCTCCATCCCTCCCTTTCCTTTCTCTTCTCTCCCCAAACTTTGGTAACCACTGTTTTGCTCTCTACTTTTCAGAGATCAGTTTAGCTTTCACATGTAAATGAGATCATGTCGTATTTATCTTTCTTTTCCTGTCTTATTTCACTTAATACACTGTCCTCCATGTTTGTATATGTTGTTACATGACTGAATAATACTCTCTTGTGTATATGTACTACTAGATTTTCTTTAACCATGCATCCACTGATGATACTTAGGTTGATTTCAAATTGTCTTAGTCCTTTTCTGTTGCTGTTACAAAATACCTGGTTGATTTATAAAGAAAAAGGGAGTATTTAGCTTACAGTTCTAGAGGTCCAAGAGCATGGTACCAGCTGCTGCACTTTTAGTGAAGGCCTTATATCAGATGGTATCACATGGTGGAATTGTGTGCAAGAGTGGAAGTGGTTATGTGACAAAGAGCCATGTGTCTGAGACATATTGTGAGGAGGTATCAGGGTGGCTATATAACAATTCACTTTCAGGGTAACCAGTTGAGTCAGTGAGACCTAAGAGTGCAGCCCCCATGACCTAATTATCTCTTAAAGATCTCACCACCTTTCAATATTACATCAGGGATCCAGCTTCCAGCATTTGAACCTTTGAGGATATACTGTTCAACTATAGCACATATCTTGGTTATTGTGAATAGTACTGCAGTAAACACTGGAATACAGATACCTCTTCAACAAACTGATGTTGTATATTCCCATTGGTGGAAATGTCAATGTTTGTGACTTAACAATATTTTCAATTTACAATGAATTTAATAAAAAATAACCCTCATTGTAGTCAAGGAACATTTGTATTTACATTGAGACTCTTTTCTAAGTGTATATCAATAGTTCATTCCTTTTTATTGCTGATGACTACTTTCATTGGATGGATACACTAGACTTTGTCTGTCCGTTCACTTTTTCATGGATATTTAGTATTTTCTGGTTTCTGGTTAATTACAGATAAAGCTGCTGTGAATATTGTGTACTTGTCTTTGTACAGATATTTGCTTTCATTTCTCTTTGTAAACAACCAGAATTGGAGTGGCTGGGTCAGTAGTAGGTATATATTTGACTTCTTTAAAAACTGCTAAATTGGGCTGGGGATGTAGCTCAGTGGAAAATCACTTCCCTAGCATATAGGAGGCCTCCAGGTTCAATTGCCAACACTGGAGGGAAAATAACTACTAAATTATTTTCTAAAGTGATTGTGCCAGTATATATTCCCAATAGTAGTACGTGAAAGCTCTAGTTCTTTCACTTTTTTGTCAGTACTTGGTATAGTCTTTTTAATTTTAGCCATTTTAGCAGGCAGTAGTATTTGAATGCGGTTTTAATTTCTGTTGTCCTAATGACTTAGTGATGGTAAATGTCTTTTCATGTTTTTGTCATCCATGTATGATTATTTTTATTTGTTGCCTAGTTTTTATTGGGTAGTTTGTTTTATTAATGAATTCTGTGGATTCTTTATGTATTCTAGATAATTTTTTAAATTAAACATGTCATTCATTTGCAGATATTTTTTCACCAGTCCATTGCTTACCTTTCTAAGCTTTTGGGGGGATGGGGAGACTGGGGATTGAACCAGGGACATTTTACCACAGACTACATCCCTACTCCTTTTTATTTTGAGACAGCGTCTTGCTAAGTTGTTGAGGGTTTTATTGAGTTGCTAAGGTTGACCTACAACTTGTGATCCTTCTGCTTCAGCTTCCTGAGTTGCTTGGATTACAGGTGTGTGCCACTGCACCGAATCCTTTTACTCTTTTAATGAACTCTTTTGAAGACCAAAATTCTTAATTTTGATATAGTCTTTAAAAAATATATATATATTTATTTATTTATTAGTTTTAGGTGGATACAATATCTTTATGTTTCCTATTTCTATGTGGTGCTGAGAATCGAACCCAGTGCCTCTTGCATGCCAGCCAAGCACACTACCACTTGAGCCACATCCCCATCCCAGATATAGTCTTAATTTACAAAAATTTTCTTTTCTAAATGTGCTTTGGTATGATAATTATGAAATCTGTGTCTAGTCCAAGATCACAAAGATATTCTCCCATGTTTTTTTCTTGAAGTTTTATGGTTTAAAGTTTATGTTTCATTCTTTTTGAATTAATTTTTGTATATTGTTCAAGGTATGGATCATGTTCAGTTTTTTGTTACTGTTTGAAAATCATAATTATTATTACATATTATATAAAATAATGGGTTTCTTTGTGATGTTTTCATGACTGCATATAACATACTTTGATCATGTCTACCCTCCTGTTACCTTCTCTTACTATCCCCTATCCTGGTCCTCTTCCTTCAAGTCCCCCCTTTACTTTCATGTCTTTTTTTTTTTTTAAGCCTTAGATTACTCTTAGGAGAAAAAATAATACTTTTCTTTCTGGGCCTGACTTGCTTCTGTTGGCATGATCTCTAGTTCTGTACATTTTGTGTTCAGCTTTTTAAAACAAATTCTTTTACATGTGGATGTCCAGTTGTTTCAACAATGCTTGTTTAAAAAGCTTATCTTTTTTTCATCTTTGTGCTTGTGCTTTTGTTGAAAATCAGTTGTCCTTCTAAGTATGATTCTTTCTGCAATCTGTATTCTCTTCCATTAGCTGTTTGCCCATTGTGTGTGTGTTACTGAATATTGAACCAAGGGCTTGCTTGTGTTAAGCAAGCAATATACCATTTGAGCTACACCCCCCTGCCCTATGGTCTTTTTAACCCAGTGCTACACTCTTTTGAATATGTTAACTTCATAATATTGAAGTCACATTGGTTAGTCTTTTAACTATTCTTTTTATCAGTATTTTTGTGGACATTTTAGGTCCTTGCATATTTATTAGAATATGCCAATTTCTACCAAAAACCTGGGATTTTGATTGATGATGTATTTGATCTGAGGTCAGCTTGGGGAGAGTTAACATGTTAACAATGAACTTTGTATATTTCTCCCTCTTTGAATTTATTTAGGTTTTCTTTATTTCTTCCAGTTTTTTTTTGTAGTATTCAGAATATAGGATTTACACATCTTATAAAATTTCTAATTTTTATATTTTTCATATTATCACAAGTAATTTTTTATATCTTGCATGTGAATATAGAATTTTACTTCTTTCCAATCTAAATGTCCTTTATCTGACTAGAACTTTAAGAAGTTCTCTACTGTTCCTAATTTGTTGAGGTTGGTTTTTTTTGGTTGGTGGTGGTGGTGGTGGTGGTGGTGGTGGTACTGGGGATTGAACCTAGGGACACTCACCAAGCTACATTCTCTTTTTTTTTTTTTTTTTTTTAATTTTGAGACAGGATCTTGCTAAGTTGATCAGGCTGGCCTAGAGTTTATAGTCTTCCTGCCTCAGCATCTCAAGTAGCTGGAATTACAGACATGCACCACTGCATCAGGCTTTGGATAGTTTTCATTAGGATTGGATGTCTGAATCAGTCAGATGCTTCTGCATACTAAGATGATTGTATTGACCCCATTATTATAAAAAGACTTGTTTTATGCCTTTTACTATTGTTTGCTTTGAAACTGTTTGAAATTAATGTAGGCATTTCAGCTTTCCTTTGCTTAGTGTTAATGTCATATATCTTCCTTTTAACCTGTTTGATTATCCTATTTGAAGTATGCTTCTTGTAGGTAGTATATAAGTAGATCTTGAGATTTTATTTTATTTTTTTTTATTGTTGGTTGTTCAAAACATTACATAGTTCTTGATATATCATAATTCACACTTTGATTCAAGTGGGTTATGAACTCCCATTTTTACCCTGTATACAGATTGCAGAATCACATCAGTTACACTTCCATTGATTTATATATTGCCATACTAGTGTCTGTTGTATTCTGCTGCCTTTCCTATCCTTAACTATCCCCCCTCCCCTCCCCTCCCCTCCCCTCTTCTCTCTCTACCCCCTCTACTGCAGTTCATATCTCCCCCTTGTATTATTTTTCCTTTTCCCCTTGCTTCCTCTTGTATGTAATTTTGTATACCCCTGAGGGTCTCCTTCCATTTCCATGCAATTTCCCTTCTCCCTCCCTTTCCCTCCCACCTCTCATCCCTGTTAATGTTAATCTTCTTCTCATGCTCTTCGTCCCTATTCTGTTCTTAGTTACTCTCCTTATATCAAAGAAGACATTTGGCATTTGTTTTTTAGGGATTGGCTAGCTTCACTTAGCATAATCTGCTCTAATGCCATCCATTTCCCTCCAAATTCTATGATTTTGTCATTTTTTAATGCAGAGTAAAACTCCATTGTGTATAAATGCCACATTTTTTTTTATCCATTCGTCTATTGAAGGGCATCTAGGTTGGTTCCACAGTCTTGCTATTGTGAATTGTGGTGCTATGAACATCAATGTAGCAGTGTCCCTGTAGCATGCTCTTTTTAGGTCTTTAGGGAATAGACCGAGAAGGGGAATAGCTGGGTCAAATGGTGGTTCCATTCCCAGCTTTCCAAGAAATCTCCATACTGCTTTCCAGATTGGCTGCACTAATTTGCAGTACCCTTTTCCCCACATCCTCGCCAGCACTTGTTGTTGTTTGACTTCATAATGGCTGCCAATCTTACTGGAGTGAGATGGTATCTTAGGGTGGTTTTGATTTGCATTTCTCTGACTGCTAGAGATGGTGAGCATTTTTTCATGTACTTGTTGATTGATTGTATGTCCTCCTCTGAGAAGTGTCTGTTCAGGTCCTTGGCCCATTTGTTGATTGGGTTATTTGTTATCTTGTTGTCTAATTTTTTGAGTTCTTTGTATACTCTGGATATTAGGGCTCTATCTGAAGTGTGAGGAGTAAAGATTTGTTCCCAGGATGTAGACTCCCTATTTACCTCTCTTATTGTTTCTTTTGCTGAGAAAAAACTTTTTAGTTTGAGTAAGTCCCATTTGTTGATTCTAGTTATTAACTCTTGTGCTATGGGTGTCCTATTGAGGAATTTGGAGCCTGACCCCACAGTATGTAGATCGGAGCCAACTTTTTCTTCTATCAGACGCCGTGTCTCTGATTTGATATCAAGCTCCTTGATCCATTTTGAGTTAACTTTTGTGCATGGTGAGAGAAAGGGATTCAGTTTCATTTTGTTGCATATGGATTTCCAGTTTTCCCAGCACCATTTGTTGAAGATGCTATCCTTCCTCCAATGCATGCTTTTAGCCCCTTTATCAAATATAAGATAGTTGTAGTTTTGTGGGTTGGTTTCTGTGTCCTCTATTCTGTACCATTGGTCCACCTGCCTGTTTTGGTACCAGTACCATGCTGTTTTTGTTACTATTGCTTTGTAGTATAGTTTGAAGTCTGGAATTGCTATACCGCCTGATTCACACTTCCTGCTTAGTATTGTTTTTGATATTCTGGGTCTTTTATTTTTCCATATGAATTTCATGATTGCTTTCTCTATTTCTATAAGAAATGCCATTGGGATTTTGATTGGCATTGCATTAATCCTATAGAGAACTTTTGGTAATATCGCCATTTTGATGATGTTAGTTCTGCCTATCCATGAACAAGGTATATTTTTCCATCTTCTAAGATCTTCTTCTATTTCTCTCTTTAGGGTTCTGTAATTTTCATTGTATAAGTCTTTCACCTTTTTTGTTAGGTTGATTCCCAAGTATTTTATTTTTTTTTTTTTGAGGCTATTGTGAATGGAGTGGTTGTCCTCATTTCCATTTCAGAGGATTTGTCGCTGATATACAGGAATGCCTTTGATTTATACGTGTTGATTTAATATCCTGCCACTTTGCTGAATTCATTTATTAGCTCTAATAGTTTCTTTGTAGACCCTTTTGGGTCTGCTAGGTATAGAATCATGTCATCTGCAAACAGTGATAATTTAAGTTCTTCTTTTCCTATTTTTATGCCTTTAATTTCTTTTGTCTGTCTAATTGCTCTGGCCAGTGTTTCGAGAACTATGTTGAACAGAAGTGGTGAGAGAGGGCATCCCTGTCTTGTTCCAGATTTTAGAGGGAATGCCTTCAATTTTTCTCCATTCAGAATGATGCTAGCCTGAGGCTTAGCATAGATTGCTTTTACAATGTTGAGGTAAGTTCCTGTTATCCCTAGTTTTTCTAGCGTTTTGAACTTAAAGGGATGCTGTACTTTGTCGAATGCTTTTTCTGCACCTATCGAGATGATCATATGGTTCTTATTTTTAAGTCTATTGATGTGGTGAATAACATTTATTGATTTCCATATATTGAACCATCCTTGCATCCCAGGGATGAATCCTACTTGATAATGGTGCACTATTTTTTTGATATGTTTTTGAATCCGATTCACCAGAATTTTATTGAGGATTTTTGCATCTAGGTTCATTAGAGATATTGGTCTGTAGTTTTCTTTCTTGAAGTGTCTTTGGTTTTGGAATCAGGGTGATGTTGGCCTCGTAGAATGAATTTGGAAGTTCTCCCTCTTTTTCTATTTCCTGAAATAGCTTGAAAAGTATTGATATTAGTTCCTCTTTAAAGGTTTTGTAAAACTCTGCTGTATACCCATCCGGTCCTGGACTTTTCTTAGTTGGTAGTCTTTTGATGGATTCTTCTATTTCCTCAATTGATATTGGTCTGTTTAGGTTGTCTATATCCTCCTGACTCAATCTGGGCAGGTCATATGACTTAAGAAATTTATCGATGCCTTCACTATCTTCTATTTTATTGGAATATAAGGATTCAAAATAGTTTCTGATTATCTTCTGTATTTCTGAAGTGTCTGTTGTGATATTGCCTTTTTCATCCCGTATGCTAGTAATTTGATTTCTGTCTCTTCTTCTCTTCATTAGCATGGCTAAGGGTCTGTCGATTTTATTTATTTTTTCAAAGAACCAACTTTTAATTTTGTCAATCTTTTCAATTGTTTCTTTTGTTTCGATTTCATTAATTTCAGCTCTGATTTTAATTATTTCTTGCCTTCTACTTCTTTTGCTGTTGTTTTGCTCTTCTTTTTCTAGGATTTTGAGATGAAGTATGAGATCATTTATTTGTTGGTTTTTTCTTTTTTTAGGAATGAACTCCAAGCAATGAATTTTCCTCTTAGAAATGCTTTCAATGTGTCCCATAGATTCCGATATGTTGTGTCTGTTTTCATTTATCTCTAAGAATTTTTTAATTTCCTCCTTGATGTCTTCTATAACCCATTGATCATTCAGTAACCTATTCTTCATTCTCCAAGTGATGCATGATTTTTCCTTCCTTCTTTTATCGATGATTTCCAGTTTCATTCCATTATGATCAGATAAGATGCATGGTATTTATCTCTACTCCTTTATACTGTCTAAGAGTTTCCTTGTGACATAATATATGATCTATTTTTGAGAAGGATCCATGTGCTGCTGAGAAAAGAGTGTAACTGCTTGATGTTGGGTTGTCTATTCTATATATGTCAATTAAGTCTAGGTTATTAATTGTGTTATTGAGTTCTATAGTTTCTTTATTCAACTTTTGTTTGGAAGATCTGTCCAGTGGTGAGAGAGGTGTGTTGAAGTCTCCCATAATTATTGTATGGTGCTCTATTAGACTCTTGAACTTGAGAAGAGTTTGTTTGATGAACATAGCTGCACCATTGTTTGGGGCATATATATTTATGATTGTTATGTCTTGTTGGTGTATGGTTCCCTTGAGCAGTATGTAGTGTTCCTCTTCATCCCTTTTGATTAACTTTGGCTTGAAATCTATTTTATTTGATATGAGTATGGACACTCCTGCTTGTTTCCGAAGTCCATATGAGTGATATGATTTTTCCCAACCTTTCACCTTCAGTCTATGTATATCTTTTCCTATCAAATGCGTCTCCTGTAGGCAGCATATTGTTGGGTCTTGTTTTGTGATCCATTCTACTAGCCTGTGTCTCTTAATTGGTGAGTTTAAGCCATTAACATTTAGGGTTATTATTGAGATATGGATTGTTCTTCCAGCCATATTTGTTTATTTATGTTACTAAACATGGTTTGTTTTCCTTTTTGATTATTTTCCCCCCTTTTCTGTCCTACCTCCCACTGTTGGTTTTCATTGTTATTTTCCATTTCCTCTTCCTGTAATGTTTTGCCGAGGATGTTTTGAAGACATGGTTTTCTAGCTGCAAATTCTTTTAACTTTTGTTTATCATGGAAGGTTTTAATTTCATCTTCCATCCTGAAGCTTAATTTCGCTGGATACACAATTCTTGGTTGGAACCCATTTTCTTTCAGTGTTTGAAATATGTTATTCCAGGATCTTCTAGCTTTCAGAGTCTGTGTTGAAAGATCAGCTGTTATCCTACTTGGTTTACCCCTAAATGTAATCTGCTTCATTTCTCTTGAAGCTTTTAAAATTCTCTCCTTATTCTGTATGTTGGGCATCTTCATTATAATGTGTCTAGGTGTGGATCTCTTATGATTTTGCACATTCGGCGTCCTGTAGGCTTCTAGGATTTGGGATTCTGTCTCATTCTTCAAGTTTGGGAAGTTTTCTCGAATTATTTCATAGAATAGATTGCTCATTCCTTTGGTTTGGACCTCTATACCTTCTTGTATCCCAATGACTCTTAAGTTTGGTCTCTTTATATTATCCCATATTTCTTGGATGTTCTGCTCATGGTTTCTTAACAGTCTTGCTGAGCTGTCTATGTTCTTTTCAAGTTGAAATACTTTGTCTTCATTGTCTGATGTTCTATCTTCTAAGTGTTCTACTCTGCTGGTAGTATTCTCAATTGAGTTTTTAAGTTGGTTTATTGCTTCCTGCATTTCTAGGATTTCTGTTGGTTTGTTTTTTATTACCTCTTTCTCCCTGTATAGTTGATCTTTTGCTTCTTGGATTTGTTTATGTAATACATTGTCGAAGTGGTCGAAGTTATCTTTCATTGTCTGATTTTGCTGTCTAATGTCTTCCTTGAGACTCCAGATCATCTGCAGCATGTATATCCTGAATTCTTTATCTGTGTGTTTCATGTTGTATTTCTCTGCCTTCATGTTTGTTTTTTATTTTTCTTGTGCAAGGTGTAATCTTCTTCTAATCCCATGTAGTTTATTTTTCATATTATAGCATTGTTTCTTATGGCCAATGATTGGCAGTCCTAGATATTAAGTTCTACCAGGCTCCTCTTAGTTCACCCTCTGCTTTATCATGTGGCCACTAATGTATTGAAGTTTTCATCTCAAAAAATTTAATCTGGGTTGTGTTCATACTTTCCATGTCTTGCTTAACTTTTTGTCAGTCTTTATAACTTTAAATGTCTTACCTGCTATTTTTAACATCTGTGCCAATGCTTGATTTCAATTGATTTGTCTTCTCACTGTGGGTCATATTTTCTTGCTGGTTTGCATGAATGATAATTTTTTACTAGATGCCTGAGTTGTGCGTTTTACCTTGTGTATACTGTCTATATTGAAGCAGTACCTCTGTCTATTCTAATCATTGTCTTGTGAATTTTGAAACCTTCCAGTTTGGCTGGTGGAAGCAAACACTGTTTCCATTGCTATGGGAGATACATATTCTTTCCTTTAATCTTTTCGGGTGATTCCCTAGATTTGGGTAGTTTCCTTGCACATGCACAATACTCAGGATCTGAAGAACTCTAGGGTTTTTCTCTTTGTAGCTCTTTTATCTCTGTGTCTGTGTCCAGATAACTGTAGCAGTGTTGCTCTCCTAATAATCTTGTTTCTTTAACCTCAATTCAGAGAATACACTAGATTTTGCCTGGATTCTTCTTCCCTGTACTTGAGCCTTGCAGTTGTTTCAAGGTGGCTAACCTCAGTTATTCCCCAGTACTCAGGGATCACAGTTCTTTGTTGCCTGATGACAGTGTCTTACACACTATTTTTTAATACAGTTTTGTCCATTTGTAATTTGTTTTAGGTGGGAATTTAAACTTAATCCCTGTTGCTCTTTCTTGTACTTAAGCAGTATCCCTTTTATTTACTTTTTTTATGGGAAAAAAATCATTCTAGATGAAGTTTTCTATTTTGACTTTTTAAGAGATGAATTTTAAAATAGTTGGTAGATTTTAGGAAAATTTATTCATTTTGAAATAGTTAATTGAAACTGAGTTAATAGAAAGTGCTCTTTTTTCTTAGCATTCAGAAGTAGTAAGTAAACAAGATGAGGTTGAGACCTATACTGCTTTACAGGTACTTAAAATTGAATGTATAGGACAGGATTTCTTAAACATAGTACAAATAATAATGGGACAGATTGATTAATTTACATTGACATTTAAAATTTTTTTTTTAAAACCATCATCAAAAAAATAGTTAACATTTGTGGAGTACTTACTTATGCTAGGCATTCTTCTAAGTACTTTAAATATCTTAAGTCATGTGATCTTTACAACTCTTTAGTTGGTTTAATTGTTGCCATACTCAACTTTTCAGATGCAACTAAGGAGAGTTGTAAAAAGCACCCTGGCATGGTGGTGGGTGACTGAAATCTTAGCTCTTCGTGAGGGTGAGGCAGGAAGATCACAAGTTAAGGCCAGTCCAGGCAACTTAGTAAGACCCTGTCTCAAAATAAAAAGGGCTGGGGGTATAGCTCAGTGGTAGAACACCACTGGCTTCAGTCCCCAGTATTCCCCCACACCCCCCAAAAGCAGTAAGCTACAGATTGAAAAAAAAATTAAGATTATGTAACACAATTCAAAACATTACCACTATATATATATATTGAGCTTCTGCAAACTGACAAGAAAAAGATACCCATTTTAAAATGGGTAAAAGACCTATGTAAGATGGTGCATGCCTGTAATCCCAGCTACTTGGCAGGCTAAGGCAGGAAGATTGCAAGTTCTGAGGCCAGCCTGGGCAACTTAGTGAGAACCTATCAAGGTAAAAAGACCAAACCAAAACAAAAAGCTGGGGATATAGCTCATGGGTAGAGTGTTCCTAGGTTCAATTCCCAGTCCTGCCCCCCAAAAAAATCTGTTTGAAAAAATAATAGAATTATAAAGGGCAAAAGGTAAACAAGAAACATGAATGTTCTGTAAGCATGTATGAGCTAGTGGTAGTATATAACCCCTTGGAAAACATTTTGACAAAGTCATGTAATAATAAAGATCTGCCTGTCTTATAACAGCAAATCTTTTCCTAATTATATTCCCTAAAGAAATTGTCGTGCATGGATTCTGGAATATGTACAACTGTTTATAACAGGGCTTGGTAATCCTTTTAAAGGGTTAGATAGTAAATTCTTCAGGTTATGGACCATGTGATCTATAACTTAGTGAAACTACTCAGTTCTGTCACTGTAGGGATAAAGCAGCCAAAATACAAAAATGTATGGGCCTGCCTGTCCAGTCAGCTGATTTACCCAGCTGTAGTTTGTTATAGACTATAGACTGGTTTGCTGATTCCTAGTTTGTAATATCAAAAAATCAAAAACAACATAATTGCCTATTGGTAGGAGAATGTGTGCTCAGTAATAGGACACATATCAGCAGTATTAATACATACTAACCTAATGAAGGAAAAAGCAAATGGAGGAATAATAAGTTCTGTGTGAATGTTTTAAAGTCTATTATATATACAAGTAATGTTACTACTGTATCTGTGTGAGAATATGTAGTAAAGTATAAAGAAATGCATGATATCACGAGAATCAGAGTCGTGGCTACATCTAGGGGTTTGGATCTAATCCATCAAATTTGGAAAAGGATACACTTGCTTTCATTTATTTTTTTTATTTCATAGTGGATGACGAGGTTTTTAAATACTCATTTTTTGAGTTTTCTAAGTATTTTATAATAAATTTTAAAAGACATTGGTTAAAAAAATAATAAATTGTTGTTCACTCTAAGGTTGATTGTCATTTTGCTCTCTCCTTCTCTTTCCCACTCACATATCTATCTCATTGGCCTCTCAATCCCTGAGAGGCAGCTTTATACTCTTAGGCCTAAGAAAGCTAGGTGGATGACCCCTGTACCCAGTCTGCTGCCTAATTAGTTTTCTATCCAGTTCCTTTCTTTCTTTCCTCTCATTTATTTTGTTTTTACAATACTTAACTCTTCTGAGAGAAAGGATCTAAAGTTCTTAATGGAGACCACACAAGCAAAGAATTTCTGTTCTAAGACATTTCATATATGCCTGGCTTACAGAAGCATCAGAATGCCTGCTTGGCATATTTGTGGGTGAGATAGTGAGTCAAAAATAAAAGCTAAAACTGCATTTATTTATAAAGAGATTGGAGAGTTATTTATTGAGCATCTTTTTTTCATGTGTGTTTGGTAATTTTCTGTAGTGTGGAATTTTTCAATTATGTCAGTAGCTTTCTCTAAACTTTTTTTTAATGTTCTTTTTAATAACCTTTTTAGTTGTAGTTGAACACAATATTTTTATTTTATTTATTTATTTTTATGTGGTGCTGAGGATTGAACCCAGCGTCTCACATGTGCAAGGTGAGCGCTCTACTGCTGAGCCACAACCCCAGCCTCTCTCTAAACTTTTTGACTTTTCTATTAAGTTATTCTACAAGGTAACAATAGTTGTATGCAGAGCACTGACCCGGTTGCCATGTGAAGCTACAAACAAGTAAGTGCCAAACCCTTATGGAGTGTTTGGTTTAATGGACACTTAATGATAGGATGAGAGGAGTGTATAGTAAAAAAAAAATCTGAGGCAGCTAAAGAATCTGCCACAGGACCAGTGCTGGCTTCATGAAAGAAAGTTCGATTCATGAGTAAATGCTAGGGAGTTTTAAATTAAAGAGACAAGACTCTTATTACCTTTAATACCAGCTCCAGGACGGCTTCTCCTAGCTCCCGCCTCCAGCCACCTAATGCGGTGGTGAGGTTTACAGAAGAGACTAGCGGGAGAGAGAGAATACGCCAGGGAGTGGGCTTTTATTGAGGAACAAAAAATTCCAGGGAAAATCCCTTCCAATGAAGGTTAAGGGGGGCAGCATCCCAAGGTCAGGGGCCACGATTGGGTCTTAAGGGCAGTGGCCAGACATGCCTCTGCATGGACAAGCCCTTGGACCTGGAAAAGGGTGGGGAAAGGCTCTGACACAGCTGTGACTAAGCACTTCTTACCAGCCAGGGAAATAACTCAAATCACATGCGAGGATGGCCTTCCACAAAAGAATGTTGCTTGGGGGATGGAAAGACCAGCAGAGCAGTATGCACTGTGTGCTATGAATGTTGAATTTTTTCCTGCCTAAAGTAAAACATGTATTTAGTGAATGATTATTTTAGCGTTTGGAGAGGTTTTCAAAGTAGATACTGATTTACAACAAGAATGAAAATATATCTATATTATTAAAGATGTAAATTTAGTTTTTGTTCTTTTCATAGAAGGGAACTGTGGGCTTCCATTTGGTGAGGGTGCTTTAGTCTTGAAGGTATTGTTTATTTAAAGACAAGGAGGTGGTAAGAGATTTGAGAAAGGTGTTGGTATATATGGTAATACAAAGTTGCCTCTGGCTTAAGCTGCTCAGAACAATTAAATGGTGAAAAGGGTCTTAGGACAGAAAGGACTTGTAGTTATTTGTAGACAAGAATGCTAGATTTAGCAAATAAAAATACTAGATGCCTAGGTAAATTTGAGTTTTGTTTTAATCCATTTTTTGTTTTGTTTTGTTTTTGTCACTATGACCAAAAGACCTGACAAGAACAATTAGAGGAAGAAAAGTTTATTTGGCTCATAGTTTATGGCCAACTCTATAAATGGCCAACCCCACAGCTCTGGGCCTAAGATGAGGCAGAAAGACATGGTGGAGGAAAGCAACTCAGGACACGGCAGCTAAGAAGCACAGAATTCTGCTGTCCAGGGACAAAATATAAACCCCAAAGACAAGCCACCAGTGACCTACTTCCTCCATTCACTCCCTACTTGCCTACATTTACCATCCATTTAATCCATTATAGTGGATTAATAGACTGATATTTTTAAAGCCTATAACCCAGTCATTTCACCTACATACTTTCCTGGATTATCTTACACATGAGCTTTTGGGGGACACCTCATACCTAAACCATAACAGATTTCAAATAAACAACAAATAATTTTTAATACAGATCTATTTCAAATGTTGCATGAAATGTACTTATTAAAAATATTGATTTATCTTAAATACAAATTTAACTCAGTATCATGTATTTTTATCTAGTGATAAAACTTCAGTAATTTATACCAAGAAGGAAATAAACTAGTCCCAGTAAGACTAGATGTTTACAGTGTTTAATTTTTAGTAAATTACTGTTATACTTTTTTGGAGGGAGAGGGGAATCCTCTTTAGGAGGGCCTAACCAGCCATTTGCAGACTAGGTAATGTTAACAGCTATGTTAATTTATCTTTGAACTTAGTAATGTTGGGTCTTGATTAATCAAGGTAATAGGAAGTGAAATCTCATATAATTTCCAATAGAAGTAACAACAAAATTACTTAAAATGAGATATAAATGGATTTCATATTCACATAAATGTTTATAATTAATCACCAGAGTGTTGTATTGCAGGTGTTGTAAAGAAATAATCAGATTCTGGAAATTTTGGATATGGCCTGACAGGAAATGTCTGTCTTGTTTAATGGTATCAGGATTTATGTAGCTGGACAAGGCAAAATCTGCAACCATATTATACTTGTGCATTTCCCTCACCTAATTAGCCCCCAGATATTTTAGGAAGCATTTGCTTCCTAAAACTGTCTTAAGTGTGCTACTTCTCTTCTCTTTGCCTCTTCTTAATTTAGCCTTTACATAATCTCATCTGTACCCACCTGTTGCCAGTCTTCCTTAATAAATCTTTCTACCACCAGAATGCTGGAGTCCTTTCCAAAATGTAGTACTGAATTTTTTAATTTTTTTTTAAATTTTTTTTCAAACCAGGGATTGAATTTAGGGCACTTAACCACTGATTCACATCCCCAGTTCATTTTTAAATTTGGGGGCGGGGGCAGTCTAGCTGAGTTGCTTAGAGCCTCACTAAGTTGCTGAAGTTGGCTTTGAACTCAAAATCCTCTTGCCTCAGCCTCCTGAGCTTCTGGAATTATAGGTATGCACCACCACCCCTGGAACTGGTATTTATTATTTTACTCATTTATTTAAGCAACAATAATAAGTCCTCAGTAAGCTTTCCTGTTAAATAAAAATTACAGTCTTCAGGTCAAAATATAGTGATTCTCAAAGGAATGGGGGAAGGAGAGCCCCATGATAAAAACTGTGTGATCAGAATCATTTGGGAGTTTTCTAAAATGATGTGTGGAAGAGTGCCATCTCGAAGGTGAAAACAGTCTTATCATTAGTTACACTACAGCAGAAAGAAAGTCAAGGATTAGTGTGTCTTCACAGAATGGCCCCTTTGGCCTTCTTGTGAGTTGATTTTCTGTTTAGATTTTAGAGAAATCCTTCATGATTTCTCTCCTGCTCCAACCTCTTTAATCCAAAACTAGCTGTATTATACTACTGTATTTGTATTTCCTGACGTGTCCCATGCACTGCCATTCCACTCATCCATTGCAGGATTTTGTATATTTTAAATAAATGCCCTTTGCCCCTATTGTTTGTTTAATAATTGTACCACTAACTTTCCTTCCAGACTCCTTAAATGTTTCTTTTCTCCTTCCTTTACTATAGGGCTCAGTGATGTTTTAGAAACAACCCTTAAAATTTCAGTGGCTTAAAAATACAAAGTTTTCCTTTACTCATGCTGCATGAGTATCATGGGTCAGCTTGGGTGCTTTGTTCTATGGTAACTCTAGGACTTAAGCTAACAGAACACTATCACTCAACAGTGTCTCTTGGAAAGCTTTCACTGGAAATGACAGAGTGAAATCTTCTATTTCATTGGCTAAAGCAAGTCACATATTCACACCTGGCTTTAAGAGGTCAGGGAAATGCAGTCCTATTATGTGCCTGAGAGAAGGACCAGAAGTAATTTGTAGATAGCAAGAATTATCATATGGCCCAACATAGTGGGGCATATCTTCAGTTCCAGTTACTTGGGAGACTGAGGCAAGGGGATTGTAAGTTTGAGGCCACTTTGGGGTAACCTAGTGAAACCCTGTTCCAAAGTAAAAAATACAAAGAGCTGGGGATGTAGCTCAGAGGTAGAACACCTCTAAGTTTAATCTCTAGTAACACAAACACACACACACAGGCATTACCATATGTCTTCAGATTTGACTAATCTATCCCTACTTTATATTTCTATTACATTTTGTAAACTTCTCCATCTCACTGAGCTTAAAATAAAACTCCGTAGTAATTTAGAATTTGATGTGTTTGACAGTTGGCTATGGACCTCTGAAATTTCAAGCCAGCTTAGTTGGTGAACTCATTCCAGTTATTTCATTAACCTCACAAAAAATATAAGTCTACCTTAGAATCACTTGGGGAACTTAAAAAAAAAAAAAAAAAAAAGCCTGAGCCTCATTCTAGAGCAGTTAAATCTGAGTGGGCCCAGATATAAGAATTTTTGAAGTTTTCCATTCAATTCTGAGGTGTATATATAGGGTCAAGAACCACCATTTTATCTATTCCTTACTTATTTGTTTTCTGGAGTGTCCATTTGCAAACTTGTACCTTACTTTTATTAAATCCATGAGGCTTATTTTTGTTCCTGTTGGTACTAAACCCAAGTTTTATATTTATTTTTCCATTTTGTCTGTCTCCTGTACTACATTTAAGGACTGGTACTACATCTGATTGGTTCATCATGTACCTAGTACATATCATAGTGTCTTATAAATATTTGCCATCTTTTAAAATTTTTTTTCTGATACCCATGTCCACATTGACCCAGTACTTTGAATTCCCCTTATCTGTATAATGTTTTCTTTTTATCTATTGTTACTTTATCTTCCTCTTCTTTCATTAAATGAGATATAAATAACATTTGAAAAATAAAGCAAAATATAAATATAACATATTTGGAAAATATACAGCAAGATTAACACAAACAGGCAAGATTATTAGTATTCATATTAACACCTCTAGGGCCTGGCTTTTATGACTGCTTTGTGGATCTAACAGCCGATCACAGTGGCATCCACTTAACCTTCAACTCCTTTGATCATTGATCCAACTAATCCTAGCCTAGAACTCTGTCCACTCTTCCGTGGTGCCCATGTCTGATAATCAGCTTTTTATAAATATTTATTGAAAGAGTATTTTGTTCTGGGAACTATATGATCCTAATTCAAGGTTATAATATAATGTCACAATAATGTTATTGCATTATGTTACAGACTGACATTTTGTGTAGAAAGACATACCATCTTATCCCTCAAGTATTATCTTGTGACTCTATTTCTTTCAGGCATGTCAGAGAACTCCAGAATGTTTGATTTATATTCTTTTTTTTTTTTTAATTAACACAATGCCTTTATTTTTATGTGATGCTGAGGATTGAACCTGGGTCCCGTCCCTGCTAGGTGAGTGCTCCACTGCTGAGCCACAATTCCAGCCCCTAATTTATATTCTTAAGTCTGGATGTTTTTTATAAATGCAAAAGTCTAGGTAAGGTCTACTTACCCTTGCTATCTTTTTTAAAAATATTTTTTTAGTTGTTGATGGACCTTTATTTTATTTGCTTATTTATATGTAGTGCTGGGAATCGAATGCAGTGCCTCATACGTACGAGGCAAGCACTCTAGAGGTCTACTTTTTTCCTTTTTGGTCCAAGGATTGAACTCAGGGGCACTCAACCACTAACCATATCCCCAGCCTTTTCTTATATTTTATTTAGAGACAGAGTCTCGTTGAATTGCTTAGGGCCTTGTTAAGTTGCTGAGGCTGGCTTTGAACTTTTGATTAAAAATTATACTTTTAAAGGTGACCTTTTTTTTTTTTAAGTCACATCTTCAAAAAAGCACCCATGGAAATTTATTAATTTTTTGCTTTATCACCTGGAAATCTCTGAATGATAATGTATAGGTTGATTGTTATTTGCTTATTCTTAAGCAAATAACAATCAACCTATGCCATGAAAACCAGGGCAGAGCTCTCCCCTGACTTTTGCTTGGAAAAGACCTGCATATTCTTCAATTCGTAGCACAAAGAGAGATTATATTAAATAGACTGTAGTGAATTCTATGCTTTATATATACCTCTATTTTTGTACTTTATCTAATGTGTTGCAGTTTTATTTTTCCTGTTTCTTGCCTACCTTCTATATTGTTAAACTTTTAAGGGCAGAAAACTGCCTGCCTTTATGGTATCATTTCCCCCCTTATCCCTTCTATTCTTTATATAGCCAATACATGGCATATGGGGTGTTTTTTGTTTGTGTTTGTTTTTGTTTGCAGTACTGGGGATCAAACTCAGGGGCTTGTGCATGGGAGGCAAGCACTCTCCCACTGAGATACATTCCCAGCACTGGGCTTTTAAGTCTGTGATTGTTGAATGAATAAATAAATTTTGCATACTGTCTCTGTATGTATGTATCAGTGAGTGTAGCATTTGATTCATGGCTTACACAGAATAATTTAGAAGATGATCTAATTAATAATGAATTATGAATTATGGACGCTTCCCAAAATAACCCAGTTCATTTGTGGAAGAATATATTTTACATGTTTTATAATTGAAATACTTAAATAAATAGTACTATATTTGAACAGTAGTTTTAAAGTGGGGGAGAAACATTTGTGACTAAAGAACTGGAGCTAGTTGTAATGTCTATTAGGGAATGATTTTGATACCTTAATATTCTATTGTACATTCAAGTTTCTGCTAGATTGTGGTCCCCTATTTCAGTTATAAAAGATAGTATGTTTTTGCCACTGCTAAATGTTTATAGTTATCTTCTATTTTCTGAGGTTTCAACAGATTTTCTGTAAAAAATCTTTTAAAACAAAAGTAGTCAAATATTACACTTTTTCCTTTGCTGTCATAGTGGAGGAGAGTGATAGTCACTCAGAATGGAATCACTGTTCTGGTGAGAGATTTCATAGATGTTTAGAGTGATTGATCCTCATGGCATATTTCTTTCTCTCTCTCTCTCTCTGCACCCCCCTGCCCACACACATATACACACATTTTTAAGTAGGTGAAAATTGTTTCAAAGTAAGTATTAAGGGTGGTCTTAAAGGGAAAGAATGTCACAGTTGGGCGTGGTGCACTAGGCCACCGACCCTTATGTTATTTTTATTAGGTCTCCTTATAACCAGGTAATGGTATCATTTCCCCCCTTATCCTTTCTATTACATCATCTCACCACCCCACTGCCTGTGTCCCATTGAAATTTTTATATTCTCAAAAACCATTGGCTCTAGGGCAGCCATTTAGGTTTGCTGTATTAGAGGAGTTCAATCTGACTAGGGAAAGTTCTCAGAAAGGCAGCAACTGAGTTTGTCAAATAATTGGAGGACTTGAAAGGAGGTGGGTGAAATAGGTAAAGGAACAGTGACAGTATAGTGTCGTAATATAGTATAATTCCCATTATTATTTTGTCCCTTACTGATCAAGTTTCTAATAAATAAGCATATTGTTGGTCATAGTTACTCAGGAGCCCAGTTAAATTTCAACAATGGGTGAAATTATGTTTCTACTATCATGTTGATAATTACTGATTGCTTATCACAAGTATAGTTTTAGGTGTAATAGGTTTTCAGATTTTTAGTTCTTAACTCTGATATTGTGGATTTTTATTAAAGTCAATACTTTTCAAGATTATTCAGATGAAAGATGCAGCATATGTATTAATTTTAATTGTAATGTTTAGAATATTGTTTATATAATTGAGTTTTATTTTAAATTCTTGTAATGATTAAAATATATGGGGATATTAGTATTGATAAATGTGGCATTTGAAAAGCAATGCATCATTATTTTGACATTTCCCTTCTTATTTTCTTTCCTTCTTTTTGTCTTTTTTTTTCTTTTAAGAATTAATGTGCCATCTGGAAACCTGAGATCATGCCATAAAAGGAATTTTGGCTTTTTTGGCAACCAGTCATTAGGATATGCTGTGACTATGCACCTTATCAGAATAATGAAACATAATTAGAAAGGTGTATTAACTCATATATTTCAAAACATTTTTATATTGGGAATTCTTATAGGGATGCTATGGGAATATATTACTAGTACTAAATCCCAGTGTTAAGATGATTATAGGTGCAGTTGTTGGATCCTCACACATAAATGTAAATCACAATTCTATATGACTAAAGGATTCTGAGCTATTTCTAAACACTATACTTTAGATCTTCTTTACAGTGTTAAAAGAAGCAAATACAAGTAGTTTTTATGTTTTCGGAAGAGACAGTTGCAGTATTACATTGCAATTAACTTGCTGTGTTCTTTCTTCTAAATAAGTCATTGGAACTGTCAGCCAAAGGACTTTTGGGGAAGAGGGGACTTTTTTTTTTTTTTTTTTTTTAATTCTAAAAAGTAACAAGTTTTTTTTTTTTTTTAATTAATTGAGAGAAAAACAGCTGAAATCATGTACCGAAAGGGTTAAGTCAACATGAAAGAATTCATTTCCACTTTAATGACCTAGCCTTGCTGGGTTAGGACGATGGGGAACATGCTTCTGACTTGTACTCCTATTGCCAATTAACACCTCCT
Organism: Callospermophilus lateralis; assembly: GCF_048772815.1. Lineage (NCBI taxonomy): Eukaryota > Metazoa > Chordata > Mammalia > Rodentia > Sciuridae > Callospermophilus > Callospermophilus lateralis. The sequence continues at coordinate 68,420,243 of NC_135313.1, read as the reverse complement.
ATAACAGGTTGCCTCAGCTAGTCATTGAAGCTCAGGCAGTAGAAATAGTTTACATGCAGCTTGTTTTTCACACTAGTTGTTTAATACTCACAAAATTAAAGTATTAAAAGGTTGTTTCTTACCTTGCTGGGTAAGAAATAAACAGTATAGTAGTAGTTATTTGTATGTTTGGATTCACTTATTTGTGTTCAGTCTTTGTTTTTGAGGGGTTTTAAACTGAAGGTGGTATTTCATTTAAATATTTTAATTTTATGATAGATGTTATTAGAGATTATACTGGATACCATAAATTTTTTTCTGCCAACTGTTCAAAATATTATATATTTAGGTTTTATGTTGTTTTCTCTTTGTTAAAAACACATTTTAATAGATTTAAAAATAATTCTAAGGTACAAAACCAAATAGGCACTTTTCAACAGCCATGATAAAATTAAATCCTATGTAATATTTTAATACTAGAACAACTTTATTTACAAATTTTGAAATATTCATTGTCATTTCCTGAGATAACTATATTTTTATCTTAAGTGACACTTAGATTCGTGTTTAATCATCAGGTATTTTAATAACATAATAAAATTATCTAAATAATTGATACAGTTCACACTAAGAGAAAGGTGGAGTAATATAACTAATAGTGCTAACAAATTTGTTAAAAGGCCTGAGTAGGTAACACTTTGAGGCATTAGTTTTTATGCTGTTGTAATGGCAAATGCTTGCTGGTTGGCTTTTTTTTTTTTTTTTTTAAGCACTTACTCAACAAGGGCTGCCCAAGTAAAAATCACAGCTTTTTATGCTGGATCAGATTTTAACCTTCTAAGTGGGGAAAGAAAAACAACAAAATTGTCTCGTTTAATTTAACAATATTTTAAATTCTTGGACCGACCTGGATGATAATTTCTGTTTTATGCAATGTAGCAGTTAAAAACTCATTGTACATAGGTACGTTTCATACCTTTGTGCGGTCCATAGTAGGTTTCTTGTGACTCGTTAGTTTGATTTCCTTGTGTGAATAAAGACTGGTCACACAGCCTGTGCTTGTGGCTTAGCTACGCACCTTTCATTTGTGTAGGTAGCTGATGTACACATTTCTTTTAAAAGTATGAATTCTTCCCCACCCCAAAACAAACTTATTTTAAAAAATCCATTATTTCAGAGTTGCCCATAGGAATTCAGTGTTAAGGCTGTGTACAGCAAAAGTAATTTTTTAAGTTTCTGGTTTTTGTGAGGGCTATGTGCATTTTAGTATCATAGTTTTGTTTTGTTTGTTTTTGTTTTAGTACCAGGGATTGAACTCAGGGATGCTTAGCTACTAAGCCACATCCCTAGCCCTTTTTATGTTTTTATTTTTGAGACAGGGTCTTGCTAAGTTGCTTAGGGCCTTGCTAAATTGCTGAGGCTGGCTTTGAACTTATGATTCTCATGATTCTCAGCCTTCTTAGCCTCTGAGATCATAGACATGCACCACTGCACACCGCAGTTTCATAGTTTTTACAGCAATCTATAATTGTAAGTCATATCTCAGTTTTTTTAATAGTCTCTTAACAGTAGACTATAAAGCTGGAGAACAGTCAGGTGCCTGTCCTTGGTGATATGTGTTTTTATTTCATAGTGGCATTGTATAAAATATAGACTAGTTCAGTTTATATTTATTTATTTTAGTTAAGTACCTCTTAACTTAATACTTGTGCCTTTAGTTACTGTAATAATTATTATTAAAGGACATTGACATTTAACTTATATCATGTTCAATCTCCAAAACGTGCCTTTCTGATTCTTGTTTATTGTGGTGGTGAAATAGTTGTTACAAGGTCAGCAGAGTTAACTTGAATAGTTCACACACTATAGAAGCTGATAATTTTATAGCTATGCTGTTGATGAAGCACCAGAAAGAAGACTTTTTCCATTACTATTTTTTATATTAATAACCTAAGCCAGTTTTAAAAATTCGAACAGTGTTTGGGAGCTAGATTTTCATTTGATTTGTAACATAATACAAATAATCTTAAACATAGTAAGTTCTTAAATGAAAGATGATGAAAGTGGTTTACATTCTCTTCATTTGTTTAGGATTTTTAAAAAATCCTATAATGGAGGGATATTATAATTTGCCCTTATTTGTGATCACATGTTTATTTTGGTTGAATATAAACATAGCCTAACAATAGTTAATTTGAGAAAACAGTTGTGTCATTTCCTACTTGTGGAATATTTAGTTTCTCAGTAAAGTTGTAGGACTGGAAATATGAAGCATTAGAGCAAGAAAAGTTAAAGGGTTTTAGGAACTTTCTGTAGGTGAGGGCTAAAACCATTATCTGTGTCTGTTCCTCTGGGTTGCTAATCCCAATATACTTTCTGTGGCCATTATCACCTCATCATCCTGACCACTCCTTACTGAATCCTGTGACCCATATATTTTTAAAGTTATTTAATTTTTGAAATAGATCCCTACCTCAGTATTTTTTCTTTGCCTAGGGGATAGCCATTTAGTACATGAAGTATCTTGGGAAAAAAACCTTCATATTTGAGACCTCTGCTTCTGTCATGAATTAGTATCTTAATTATTCAGTTCTTTAGAATAGGATTAATCAATTCTCAAATAATTTTAAGTGATGATGGTTTTATAACTATGACTTTATAACCATGATTTAAATCTTGGATAGTTTTTTTTTTTTTTTTTTTTTAAAGAGAGAGTGAGAGAGGAGAGAGAGAGAGAGAGAATTTTTAATATTTATTTTTTAGTTATCGGAAGATACAACATCTTTGTTTGTATGTGGTGCTGAGGATCGAACCCGGGCCGCATGCATGCCAGGCAAGCGCGCTACCGCTTGAGCCACATCCCCAGCCCCAATCTTGGATAGTTTTGAAAACTATTCTGGCTTTTTAAATCTATCATTTATATGCTGAGTTTTTTTTAAAAAATTACTAATGTTTTATGTGACTTAAATTTCCCATGGTATATTTTAATAAAAAGATTTTGTTGTTGTTGCTTTCATGTTAGCATATATTCTGTGTTATAAGTACACCAAGAACTGTATTTTGTTCTGATAGACCACTGTGCGCTCTAGATTTTAGAAAACATAGGGGGATCCCTATGTATGTGTTCCCTTTTCTCAGTGGGCATGTTAACTGCTTTTAAATAGGAAGGACATCCCAGGTTTTCTTCCCATTTTCCTTAATAGGAAATGGTTACAGGTGGTGGAGAATTATAAAATTATAAACAATGGAAAGGAACTAAGCTCTCAAAATAAAAGTAGATTTGGGCATCTGAAGTGGGATGGTATTATGTTGTTAGAAATCAGAAATTATATTTTAGTCCTGGTTGTGATACTTTTTAGCCTTGAATCTATGCCGATGTGTATTTTGACTTCCTCACAGCTTCTTGAAGCCTTCGTTTAACCACACAGCTAAAGCAATTACTTAACTGTTATTTGTAGCCTCTTCACACATTTGAAAAAAATGATATATTTTTTCAGAGCCTGAAACAGAAACTCCAGGTTTTTTGATAGTACTATGTGACCCATGTACCAATTTAGAAAACTTTAGGTTAAACAAAGATAAACAGATTTTTTTTTCCTAGCCCAGGATTTTACTTATATCCTTTATTATCCTAGCATACAACATATATTTGAGAATCAGGTGGATGAATACACAGTATACTCCGAACTTCCTTGACTAGGAGTGAACTCCTTATGTAGTGTTTTCTTGCAACTCCTTTCTTAAAAATGAGTATTTTAAAAACTCTTTGCCACTGCAAAATAGTAAAGAATTGATAAAACTTGGCAATATATTAAAAGTATGAACTGAAGAAGAGACCACAGAAATTTTGCTTAGGTATCTTAGTTTGAGAGAGTTGAGATATTAATTAGAATAAACTGAGCATGTTGGTTTGTGGAGAAACATGGTGAGCTTGATTTTTGAAGACATGGAATTTGAGATGTCTTCCTTTGGAGACAATAGAATAGTTGATAAGAAGGTAGGAGGGAACCTGAAAAATATAATCTGATTTAATCAGTCAAAAAATGTTTGAATCCTTTGAATCACATTTTTACTAATCTTAACAACTGTGTTTATTAACATCCACTACAGAAAACTCATCAACTTTTAAGTTTTCTTTGGATAACTTGGATCAATGTAAGATGTTTCCTAGTCTACTGTCTTGCTGCTTCTTTCCATTAGTCCATAGTTCTACATACTATATAGTCTAACTCAGTGCTTCTCAAACTTCAAGCATCAGACTCAGTAGTAGGTGAGCTTCTTTAAAACCCTGATATCTGTGGACTGTGACCCACAATTTCTGATTGTTAACAAGTTCCCAGGTGATACTGATAGGACTGGTTCGGGGACTGTATTTTGAGAACTATTGGTTTAAACATCTTCTGATAACTTTTCAGGTAATTAAAGAGATCTGTTCTGTACCTTGGGTCTTTTCCAAACTTCATCAAGTTCTTTTGGACATTTCTTAGATATCATGACTTTTAAGTCATGTTCCTGTTTGGGGTAACTTTGAAAGTGAAGGACTCTGGAAAAGTGGAATCCTTAGAGTCCAGAACTGATCAACAAAGGCTGCCTTCTGGGTCACTAAAATACTTTGCACTAGTAATCATTTAAAGCCTAACTGGTTGTTTTATGGGTTAATTCCTCCCCTTCTTAAGCCACTGAGAAAGGGTAGAAGCTAGATGCAATGGCACAAGCCTGTAATCCCAGTAGCTGGAGAGATTGAGGCAGGAAGATCACAAGTTCAAAGCCAGCCTCAGCAACTTAGTGAGACCCTCTCTCAAAATAAAAAATAAAGGGACTGTGGATGTAGTTCCCCTGGGTTCAATCCCTGGTGTGCTCACACCCCATCACTCCTGGAAATCTGCCTCAGTGTGAATGTATTTGGTAGCCACACTTCTTTTTCTTGCTTTCTTTTTTGTTCACCCAGCTTTATTGATGTATAATTAACAAACAAATTTGTATGATCTTAGAGGATACAGTGTGATGAGTTCACACATACATATTTGTGAAATGGTTACCACAATCAGATTAATTTGCATGTGTCATCTCACCTGAACTTACTCATAACTGAAAGTTTGTACTTGAAGATCTTCCTTTTTCCTCACCTCCCACCTCTAGTAACCACCATTCAGCTCTGTTTTTATGAGTTCATTATTTTGGAGTCCACTTATAAGTGAGATCATGTCTTTCTCTCTATTACTTATTTCATGTAGTGTAATGTCCTCAAATTTTATACATGTTGTTTCAAATGATAATATTTCTTTCTTTTTATGATTGAGTAATACTCCAGTGTGCATAAATACCACACTTTGTTCTATTCACTGATCTGTCAGCAGACATGTGTGTTGTTTCCATATCTTGGTATTGTGAATAGTGCTGCAGTGAACATGGGAGTGCAGATAACTTTTCATGGTGCTGATTTCATTTCTTCTAGCTGTAATATCCAGAAGAGGAATTGCTAGGTTATGTGATAGTTCCTTATTTTACTTTATTTTATTGATTCTCCTTAGTTCTATATGACAGTAAATCCATTTCAATACAATTACACAAGCATGGTATATATCTTATTCTAATTAGAATCACATTCTTGTGGGTAGACATGATGGTGGGATTAACTTAGGTATTTTCATATGTGTGCACAGGAAAATTATGTTACATTTATTCTACTGTCTTTCCTATTCCTATCCCCCTTCCCTTCCTTTTGTTCGTTTGAAGTACTTATATATTCTTTTTAATATTGGCTGTACCAACTTCTTCCCAACATTATGCAGGGTTTCTTTTTTCCTACAACCTTGCCTCTTTCTTTTTAGTTTAGCAAATAATTCTTCCAAGACTGTATGTTAAAATATAGCAGCAGATTAGGGTACTTGGTTAACTTAAGTTTATAATGTCTATCAGATCATTAGGGCCTTTGGAGGGAAGGGGTCTTTGACAAAATTCTTTAATTATAGGTTAAGTTCATTGGTTTATTTTTATTATTAAAAAAAAGTATCATGAACAATTTGGTTACTGCAAACATCTCTGCTGATATACTCAAATAATTTCTAAGAGTAAAAAAAGTAGGTCACAAAGTTTGTATAGTTGTAAGGCTTTTGTTTACATTTGTTCAGTTGCCAATTCACAATACAAACAGTGCCTAGTGTCTCTTTTATTATACTCTCCCCAGAATAGGGTATGGTAAAGTTTGTTTGGTAGAAAGAAAACACAATGTTTTAATGTGTTGATTGGTATTTCTTTAAAGAAGGTCAGCTAGGGAGGTTGAACATTTTTCTGTATTTATTTATTTATTTTAATTTTCATTTTTTAGTTATAATTGGACACAATACCTTTATTTCACTTATTTATTTTTATGTGGTGCTGAGGATTGGAACCCAGGGCCTCCTGGGTGCAAGGCGAGCGCTCTACCACTGAGCCACAACCCCAGCCCCATTTTTTTGTATTTATTTTATCATGTATTTCTTATATAATTAGTCCCTTTATATTCTTTGTCCATGTTTTCCATTAAGGTCTTAGTATTTTTTAATATACTATATAATATAAAATATAAAAAATATATTTTTAATATATAATTTATTGATTTATAATAAATGGTATAGCTATTTTTTAAGAGGGTATTTGTTTTACTATGCTTTTTCATTCTGTGTTAAGAAATTTTAGATTGTTGTCAAATGTACATTCTTTTATTTGTTTGAACACTGGATTTGTGTTTCTTTACCCTGAGATCAAACAGACATTTTCTTGTATATTTAGCATAGTTTTTGTTATGACTTGATTTTTAAAAAATGTAACTCTTTAATGCATGTGGGTTTGTAGTAAAATGATAGAAAGAAGCAAATTTAGTTTTAAATGTTTCCAGTATTAAACAATAAAAAATGAGAATAAAATATGTTCAATTTTATGGTGATAGCTTTGAAATCTGAATGAAATGGAAATTTCTGCAGCTGTATAGTAGTTCATTCCATTTCAATAGAGATAAACTGAATTTATCAATGTCACTGAAAAAGTTATAGTAATTAGCTCCAAAAACAGCCTCAAAGCCAAAAGTTTTTTGTTTGGGGATTTTTCTTTTTGGTGGTGCTAGGGATTGAACTCAGGGCCTTATTCATGCTAGGCAAACACTCTACCACTGAGCCACATCCCCAATCCAGATGTTTTAATAGTGAACTGATTTGAATATTAAAGAGAGATAAATTTAGCAGAAAAATGGCCAGACCAGTCTCCCTTTTGAACAGAAAAATGAAAACCATAAGTAAAGGCTATTACATAAAATTTGAATAATTTAATCCCTGAAATATAAAGATGGTTTAATATTTAATATAAATATTGGTGTAATACATCACTGAAGAAATGTAAGAGGAGTGAACCATAGTGGCCATTGTTGTTTCTTTTACACAAGAAATACACACATAGGGTGAACATCCCTAATCAAAATTCAAAATGCTTGGATTCAAATCCAGAATGTTCGAGTGTTCAAAAAGTTTCAGATTTTGGAACTTTACACATTTTAGATCTTTAAAATAGGTATATTTAACTGGTAAAGTCTATGCAAATACCCCAAATTTTGAAAAACACTAAAATCTGAAACATTTCTGATTCCAAGCATTTTAGAGAAGAGATATTCATTCATCCTATATCTCATTGACAAATCTTGCTCACAAATACACAAATTTCCATTTTAAATTCATTTTGGGATGCTTTTATCTTTTAACAGGGGACTTTTATCCATTTATATTTTTTTCATAACCAGTATATTTGATCTTATCATTTTTCTCTTGTCTTGCCTTCCTACCGTTGTTTGACTGGGCAGGGTTGTGTTTCCCTCCCTCCTTTCCTCCCTCCCTTCTTCCTTCCTTCCTTTTATTCTTTCTTTTTCTAGAGTGTTAATTTTTATAGTGGTTATGTTAAAGTTGTTTAAAAGACTTTTAAATCCATGTTTCTAGAATAGTCAAATCAACACTTACAGCTCTGTTGTCCCCTCTCTTTGTAAAAGAGAATTTTTTATTCTATATCTCTGAATTAAACTTGTCATGTTATTTTACCCATGTTTCTCCCAGTATAATCTTCTTTTTTTAAAGAGAGAGTGAGAGAGAGAGAGAGAGAGAGAGAGAGAATATTTTAATATTTATTTTCTAGTTTTCGGCAGACACAACATCTTTGTTTGTATGTGGTGCTGAGGATCGAACCCTGGCCGCACGCATGCCAGGCTGAGCGCGCTACCGCGTGAGCCACATCCCCAGCCCTCTCCCAGTATAATCTTAATCTTTAATTATTTTTTATCTTTTCTATCCTCTAACTTTATATTTCATAAAAATGAAACCTTAGCTGGGCAAGGAGATGCATTCCTGTAATCCCAGCTGCTTAGAAGGCTGAGGCAGAGAATCACAAGTTTGAGACCAGCCTGGGCAACTTAGATCCTGTCTCAAAGAAATGTATTTTAAAGGGCTGGGGATGTAGCTCAGTGGTAGGGGGTATGCTTGACTTGCGTGAGGTCCTGGGTTCAATCACTAGTATGGAAGAAAGAGAAGAGAGACCTTCTTTCTTATATTCTATGTACACTAAGCAGTTTTCCAAAATTTTATTGATGTTTCCTAATCTGGGGTGTCTCTTTGAATAGTCAGAATGGCATTCTCCAGTTGGGTTTGTCACAAATAATGGACATAATTGTAGCTACACATATTTTTTTCCTTCACCTTCAGGGCTTTTAGGTCACCTTTGATATGTATTTGTACAAGTTCTCACATACCTTTCTGAGCTCAGTTTCTAGAATATGGTTTTCAAAAAAACCATATAATTTTTTTTTCCTACATGATCTCTGTGCTATCCCAAACAGGTAAACATGTAAATAACAATAGCCTCATATATTCACTGCTATCAAGATCCTTATTATCTGTCCCATAGACACACACTACCTCTCAGTGCATTTCACTGCTGCACACCCTTCTTTACTTCTTGCTAGGTTTTGTCTGGGAAATGTAGTCTGCCTGCTAGATCAAGAAGCAGAATAAAACAGTAAGAAGGTTGAGAATGTGAGAGGGGCAACAGAAAATACCACTGACTGCTGTCTCAAAAACAGCATATATTAAAAGAAACAATTGTATGGTTTTCACTTGGTACATGGTTCTCTGTGAGTAAGATTCTGAACTAGAAGAAAATATATTGTGAGAGAGGTGCTAAGATAACTTACTTGCATGTGGCTTGCTTCCTTTCTCACAAATAACTGGTAGCAATTTTTCTTTTCTGTTCCATTGGCTTATGCTATCTTAATTGATTCCCTCCCTCCTTCCCTCTCTCCCTCCCAACAAATACTTACTGAGTTTTTACTATGTGCCAGGCACTTTGCTAGGAACTGATTATTTACAATGTACAAAACAAGTTTTCTTCCTTCATTTTTGGCAGTAATAGTTTCTGGATTCTGTCAGTAACACATTTTGGTGATGATGTGATGTTTTAATCCTCTCTTTTTCCTAAATATTTTCTGACAAATTGAGAAAAGACTATTAATATCTATAGTCAAGACACCAGTGTGTAACTTTGTTTTCCATATGCTTTTTTTTTGGGGGGGGGGCGGGGCAGAATACCAGGATTGAACCTAGGAGCACTTAACCACTGAGCCACATTCCTAGACTTCTTTATTTTTTAATTTTGAGATGGGGTCTCACTAAGTTGCTGAGGCTGTCTTTGAACTTGCAGTCCTCCTGCCTAAGCCTCCTGTGCTACTGGGATTACAGATGTGCACTGCTGCACCTGGCCTTCCACATGCAATTTTAAAATTTGCTCCAGATCAGGAAATAATGTTATGAATATAGTGTTCATCATCCTAACCTTGTAGTGTTATTTTCCCAAACCTCTCATTAAATCTATCTTGCTTCTGTTCTCAAATTTTTCTTAATTTTTCCTGTCTTATTTAAATGAATAAGATTATATCACTGAAATTATTACTTCAGCCAATGTTTTGACCTCCTAGAACCTCAGCATGCCACCAAGTTTTCATCCTAAAACAGATTCTTATCTGTTTAAAGATAAGCAGTAAAGCTGCAGTAGAACCAGGCATGGTAGTGCACATTGTAATCCCAGCAATTTGGGAGGCTGAAGCCAGAGGTTCACATTCGAGGAAAGCCTCAGCAATTGCTTAGTGATAAATCACCTCTGGGTTAAATCCCCAGCGCCCCCCTCCCCCATAAAAAGCTGCATTCGGTGATAAATGAAAAGTTTGGTCATTTTTAAACTTTATTGTCTGGCATTTATTATCAAAATACAAATTTGTGGGGCTTGACTTTTTTTTTCTTTTTTCTTTTTACCACTTTACTGGACATTCTTGTATTTAGAGAAAACTTACTCTAGAACCTTTTATACTTAATGGTTTTAGTAATTATTATGAGCTTTTAAACAAAACAAATCACAGAATTTAGCATATAAATAGAAGAAATACATATAGAGCTGTAAGTGTGGACTGTAAAGAGTAAAGCAATTGTTGAATTTCAGTAGGTAAAAGAGATCATTGAGTTACAACTTGAATAGCTACATGTTTATTTTGTAATTTGTAGTAAAGTTGTTGTCAGGGTGAGAACTTTTAAGTAAAGCAGGACCTGGCAGTTACAAATCACATCTCAGGATAATTTCCCAGCCTACCCAACAATGAAAAAGCAAGAAGTTTTTAAAGTGTCTATTAATTGGGGGAAGAATCACATAAGATTGTAAGATAGTGGGCATCTTGAAAGTAAGGACTATAAGTTGCTTTGTGTTCCTAAAAGAGTAAAAAGAAATTTGTTTCTTTTCATGAATAAGATTTTTCCAGAGAAACTTGGTATCTTCCATAGTCTGTAATAAGATTAATAATATTTGTTTTAAAAGTAGTAGTCAGGATTTTGGAGATATTATCATAACTTAACCAGTTTGTTCATGCCTGAGACAACTGTGTTAAATTTGTGGTGGGAGGAGAGGGGAGCAGCTTCATTAGGTGAAGTGCAGAGTATGTTGTTCACAGTTATTTCACCTAGGGATTAGAAGTCTTTCCCTTTCCCTCCCACTATATCTGTGAATCAGCAAAACAATTCTGTATCCCTAATCTGTGTGCTATCTTTAGCTAAAAATCAAGAAGCTCAGAGGATTTGTTGTTTCTCTCGGTCTTTCAGTTAATCATGCTAGTCTAACAGCATTTTATATTCATGTTTCAATAGGAAATGTTATTTTGTACCATGAATAGGTTAGCATTGCTGAAAGATAGAAGCTTTAAGGCCATTGGAAACTTTTCTAAGTGCTAACTTTTGTATTTTCTTAAGATTTGAATTTGTTATAAACATGAGTATTTGCATTGGAACTGAATGAAAAGATGTTTGACATGTTTTTCTTTTAAAACAATCAAATTTATATGACATGTAACTTAATTTCCACTCCTATACTCTGTGTATAATACTTGATGTACTTGTTTCTAGGGGCCTCCTACAGATGCTCCTGCAGTGGACACAGCAGAACAAGTCTATATCTCTTCCCTGGCTCTGTTAAAAGTAAGTTATGAATGGAGTTGTTTGCATTAAAAACCTCTTACTGTATCTTCTACTTTGGTATATTTGCCATTTTTATCCCCTCAGACTTACGTATTATTTTAGGCACATCTATAAAATAGACTTTTAATTCCACTGAAGAAAAAATAGATTATTTTTAAAAACAAACAAAAAGAGACCAAAAGTCTTGAATACATTTTGTGTCCACATATCTTCCTATTTACAGATGTTAAAACATGGCCGTGCTGGAGTTCCAATGGAAGTTATGGGTCTAATGCTTGGAGAATTTGTTGATGATTACACAGTCAGAGTGATTGATGTGTTTGCTATGCCACAATCAGGAACAGTGAGTACTTTTATGGTTGCCTGCTGCAAGAAAATCTTTTCTCTTTTTCTGTGCAAAATAACTTTCATCATTTTGTTTTGTTTTTCCAATGAGAAAAAAAAATCATAATATTAATGTTTCTAGATTATATGTCATTTATCTTTAAATGCATCATGAATTCTTATAGGTCTCCAAACTGGATGATGGTAATGCTAAAATCCCTTTACTTGTTCCTTCATCTTTAATTAGCAGAACATATTGGACTTAAAAGTTAGCAACTAACTAAAAGCATGATTCTAGTTTGAACACTTATTTCAATAGATTTTAGATTCTCTTATTTAAAAATTTAATGCCTGTATATTAACTAGTCCTCATATCTTGTTTACATGGTCTTAAAACATGCCCTTATTTTTACTGTTTTATATATGGTAGTGAATGACTTTTAAGATTTTCCTGTTAAAAATATTAGTAAAAATTAGTAAAAAGTCAAAACCAAAAACTATAGAGGATCTTAGTTCTTTTTATTTAGGTATGATAATTTGTTTATATGAACCACACTCTATGAGTTTTGAAAGTTGCTTACTCTGCCTCTTTATTAAAATGTTAATCTTTCTAAAGTTTTTTTGTTGTTTTACTTTTTTTAATGCATTAGACTTATGTAGATAACATGTGCATTTAGATTTAAAAATAGACATTCCATAACCATTCTATTTACCTTCCAAAAAATAACACATGTATTCTTCTCACCTATTTGCTTTAAAAAGTTTATTTTTCTGATGGAGTTTTATCTCTGTTCTGCAACATTTCTCTTATTGAGCCTTGTAAAATATCTACTTTAAAAAATGTTGTCATAAAACTGTTTGCTCTATTTGAAGATTCTTACTGAGTTTGCTTTGATAAGGTACATACTAGAGAACAAATTATTTTTAAGTGATGCATTATGTATACAACAAACATTTTAAATAGAATATTTACCACAGAGTGCAATATATATCTAATGTAATATAAAATAATAGAAAAATATACAACATTTTCTTTGGAGTAATTTGTTGAAATATGCTAATTTTTGAATTTTGTCCATCTAGACATCCATTGCATTTGTTTTTGTTCATTTGGACTTAGAGGAACACTACATATTAACTAAATATTTAGATTTAAACCACAGATTATTATTACTATCGATTTCATGTTAGATATATGAAACACATAATAAAATTATTTCTGTCATTATGTAGATACCTATTATAGTAAATGGTTCTTAGGTTTTAATATAATCATTTCCATGTAAATGTTTATATGACAGTATAAAATAGAATATTTTGATCCCCATATTTGCATGATGTAGTAGAATTAGAAAATTTTTCTTCTGGCCCAAGAGTCAGCAAACTTTCTCATAAAGAGATATGTCTCTATTGCATATTCCTCCTGGTCCTCTCCTCTTCCTCTTCTCCACCTTTTTCTTTTCCCACTCCTCTTTCCCCTCTCGCTCACCTTCCCCTTTTTCATTGTCTCCTTTTAAACTGTTTAAAACAAAAACAAAAACACATCAGATTGTTTTCAAAGGATGCACTCTTTGTTGGAATTCCATTACTGTTATCTTCGGGGCAGAGGTGCTTAGATTCCAGATGTTAGAAGACAACTTGTGGGAGTTTTAATGGCAATCAACTAGATAATATGAGCCCTCTTTATTCTTTCATGTGCTAAAATCTTGTTTTGGTTAAATTAGAAAAATACAACATTTTAATAGGCTTGGGTCCAGTGGGAAGCTTTTTTAATTGCTTTTATTGGTACAGTAAATTATTGAAAAAATAATTTTCTATTATAATAACTGATATTCATTTATCAGAGGATGACATTAGGAAATATGTTTGCCTACATAGGTCTAACCAAAAATCATAGCTCGTTAAATTATTTGGCATTTTTGATAAATATATACATAGAAATAGCCATAAACTCTTAAAGGATCCTGAATGTTGTATTAACTCATTAACTAACAGCAGTATATATAAAGTTTCATTTTTTTTCAAAGTTATAAAACAGTAATCGCTTTTTTTTCTTTCCAAACTAGGGTGTCAGTGTAGAAGCAGTTGATCCAGTGTTCCAAGCCAAAATGTTGGATATGTTGAAGCAAACAGGAAGGTAAGTAGTTCAATTGATCATATTTATTTATTTACTTATTAGTTGTAGTTGGACCTTTATTTTATTGATTTATTTTTATCTGGTACTAAGTATCAAACCCAGCGCCTCGCACATCCTAGGCGAGTGCTTTGTCGCTGAGCCACAACCCCAGCCCAGTTGATCGTTTTTTTTTTTTTTTTTTTTTAAATAGGAGATATCTTTAGAAACATACCCTGAAGTTATGGATGTTTATGAGTGTCATTCCTAGGAATCAATATAAAAGTATCTTTTAGTATCAGGTTAACATACTGCTAGTGTAGTATTTCTTCCCTCTAGAATGAAAGAAATCTGCCAGTCAGAGAACTGCCTCATTTTAGAATTCTTGACTGTCAAGGAGTAAGCTTGAGCTGAGACTTCTCTCTGTTTAGCATATAGAGTTACTGTGCAGACACTTGTAATTGAAGGACTTGTATGTTGTGTGTATTTGATAGTTGTAACTGAATTAGATTCTGAATATTCAAGTATATTTGTAGACATGAGTTTTAAAGATAGAGAAAGTAAAACCAGATATTCTTAAGTTTTTTTTTCCTCAGACTAAATCTCGGTAGTTGCCATTCTCTTGCTCAAATTCTTCTACTGTGGAAAAAACTTCAAAATTAGTGTTAGCAAAAGGCTCAGCAGCTGAGCAGAACAGTGCAAATTGGTTTTTGACTGAGTTCCTAGTTCTACTGCTGGTTTAATTGATATTTAATCCTTTCACAACAGTGAATCCTGGTGTCCATTGTTAAAAATGTACTCTGTGTCTGGAAAATCCAACTCCCAGAGCTAAGGAGTTAAAGAGTAGATATTTACTTGAATGCTGAAAGGGTAAAAACTGGCTCTGAGAAAGTGTGGTAACAAGGTGAAAAACTGAAAGCCTTATCTACCACTGCTAATGTGCATCTCTTAATGATAGCACTCCTTTGTCACACTTATTCATTTCCATGTTTTCTGGATAATATGGTGTAGGATTTCAGAGTTTCTAATGGTGCTTTTTCACACCTGTGTGTTTTTCATCTCTTCTTAATTTATACCCTGTTAGTGTGTTGTTTCTTTTCATATCATAAATGTATTACTTGTTCTGTTCTGAGTGTCTGAATGCCCTCTTTGTTTCAGGCCTGAGATGGTTGTTGGTTGGTATCACAGTCACCCTGGCTTTGGTTGTTGGCTTTCTGGTGTGGATATCAACACTCAGCAGAGCTTTGAAGCCTTGTCGGAGAGAGCTGTGGCAGTGGTTGTGGATCCCATTCAGAGTGTAAAAGGAAAGGTAGAGTCATTTCTATCTTTATTGCCATCTACTGCCACATTCTGTTTACACATACTTTAAATAAAAATCCATTTTGTTTTAAAGCAGGAGTCTTAATTACACAGAAAACCACTGTCTGTTTATTAAAATAACCAAACAAGTGTACCAATCCATAAATATGCCTTGGTATTATTAGTAATTTTACTATTTAGGGATATGTTGTTACTTTAATCACCTACTGTTGTAAACGAGTATTTATCTTTAATTTTTTAAAATTTCTTAAAATTGAAAGTGTTAATCCATATTAAAAGTCTGCTGTATACATTTTATTAATATCTTGATAAGCATTTTTCTACCTTTATTTTCTGGTGAATTTGGAATCAGTACATCTTCAAAATGACTATTAAGGGCTCTGTTTCATTAATATTGTGAGGGACATACTCTGGAGTTATGTTTTCCAAAGGTTTTAGACAATGAAAACTTGCCCCAAAGACTTGGTATCAACCATTCACATGTTTGGAGTGAGGATGCAGATGAATGATTAAATATGCTAAATGATTCTGAAAAGAGATTAACTTGCAAAGTATAATGGGTTATATTCTTTGTTAAAATCTCTTTTGTTCTTATTTAGTTCTTTTTGTTGTTTGTTCTTTCGCTCTTTCTTTTTTCTTTTCTTTTCTCTTCTTTCTTTCTTTTCTTTTCTTTCTTTCTTTTTTTTTTTTTTTTTTTATTTCTTTCTAGCCCCATATGCCATTTTCCTATTTCCTGCCTCATGACAGCAGGGAGCAGCTCTATTATCACCTTCACAGAGCTGTCTGCAAATGTGAGAGGCAATTCGATTTTGCTCAACCACAGGGAGAGTGGATTAGAAAAACTACAGAACATACAGAAATTGGCTAGGTGGTTACTGCTTTAAAATACTGCTGAGGTGTCTTGTTTGAGCATGTACTTCCATTGTAGTGTAGAATAATTGTTAAAATAAAATCACAATACATTTATGGAATCCTTTTTATGCTAGTTTTACAAATAATTTTTAAAGTACTTAGAAATAAAAATTAGCTTGATATCTATCAGACCTGGAATTTGATAGTAGTGTGGATTACATTTACATCTGCTTTCCAGCTCAAACAAACTAAACATGGCTCTTAAAATGTAGTGTTTTTATCTGTTAGGAATTTGAAGTGGAACGTTTTCTGACATCATATTATTAGGGTGTATAAAAATTGAGGTCTTCTCTAAAACATGATCCTATTAGGTGTGATTTAGCTTTTCAGAGGCAGAAATGATCCACAAAAATAATAATAGAAACTGATATACTAGACAAATCAGAGTGGTTAACTTCTGATACTTCTGTATGCCTATATTCCAATGTATTTACTTTCTTTTTCTAGGTATATTGCTACTTAACTGATACAAATAAAAGGAATTGAAAAAACTTCATTTTTATTAGTTTTGTAAATTAAAGTACTGTATAACACCTCTTACATTTAATTCTTTAGTATTTAAGGAACCTTTTTAATAACTCAAGTAGTAATTAAATTAACAATATTTTAGAAATATTAAATTATCCCATAAACCCCCTCTACCACAGTAATTTACAAGTAATAATTGAAGCTTAATTTTAAATGGCAATTTCAGTTTCATAACCTAATTTTAAATATTGTATAATATTAGAATTTGCACTATTTTAATTAGTTATAGTTCATATTAAGAGTAGATTTTACTTAAGATACACTTGTAATTATATACTTTCAAATGTTAAATCTGGGTTTTAAAAGTTCAAAAATTTATGAAATCATAAATATCTATTTTATGTCATGAAAAAAATTAAAAATTTAATATAATTATATATTACCCTAAATAAGGATCCAGTTTTTTGTTAATAATGCAGTTTCATCTATGTGGTGTCTGGGTTTGGTGGTAATTTATGATTCTTTCAGTGTCAAAACCTCTCAACACTGTGAATCAAATTAAATATTAATAAGTCCATAACCAGGTTATTTTCATTAAAATTATTAAAGTTAAGAATATAAACTTACAAAAATGAAGAATAGCATAGGAGTCTCTCCCTTCCCTGCATGTGACTTATCAGGTCTGTCTAAATATTTAGTAAGGCAATCATTAGGTCAGGAGTTAAAATGAAAATCTATGCGTAAATGATGTAAATTGGGTATCTATTTATGGTTTTTAAAACCTTTCTGTATATTTTTATATTTCTGTTTTTTAAAATTCTGTTGCCTCTTTTTTTGAGTGGTAAGATAAGCATGGATTTTTTCTTTGTAATTTCAATTCATTCACAATAAATTTTATTTTAGGGGACTTAATTGTGTTTTATTGAATAATTGCTTTTGCCAGGTATTATAGTAATAACCGTTTTAACTTATTCATTACAGTAATCTTTCAAATAGGCACTATTACATTTCATCAAACAAATGATTAAAACAAATTAGTCAAAGAGATTACTTTGCCAGAATCGACTAGGATGTAGCAGCAAATAAGAATACAAATCCAAGTTTATAAAATTTCAGAGCTCAACCTTCTTTACTGGCTCTTTGATATTATACTATTATGAATTATATAATCAAAGTAACTCAGTAATGAAAAATGAAATCCAGATGTTATTGCAGGGCTTTTCCTTAAGTTGTTGTGGCTAGGCATCACTCCTTTCACATAAGCCAGAAGAAAGAGCTATATATTTTATCTGAGTTTTCAATAGTTATTTATAGTTTTATGTACTAATTGATATTTTCCATGTGGTTTGTGTTCTACTAATTTTATAAAACAAGATTGATTGATCCCTGTCAGCTTTTGTGACATCCCTAGGACAAATGAGACCATACAGCATAAGAAAATACACTTTGTGATTTTAAAAAAAAATCATATTACCTTGTATGTTATACAGTACTATTAATGTTTTTAAATGTTATAGGTAAAAACCATTACTAATTGCATTCATAATTTAAATGGAGCAAAGCTCAGAAATTACAAGCAAGTTTTGCTCTAAACTACTCAGTGAAATAGTTTTCAGTATTCTGCTTCAATGTTTTGTTATTTTATATATTCAGCCCACGACTGGACTTTATTAACCCAGCAAATTAAGAAGTTAATTCAATCTATAATGTGACTGACTTCTTCATTACAATAAGAATGATTACTTTGAACAAAATGATAAAACTAGCCTATAGCTTGGTTTTGATATTTAAATATATTTATTAAAATGTTTTTCTGCCATAGAGAACTCATTGTCCTTGACACAATTCATGTTAGTAAAATATGTATATATTACCTGCTAACTCCCAGAAATCAATTTTTTCTTATTTTGAAAACAAGAAAAAACTAATGACTATTAGTCTAATTACTTCCTTACACTGGCTGGGTTTTCTTGAAATAAATATATATATATATATATATATTTTTAATCTGATCAGAAATACTCAATAGATGCTTTAAAAATGTGATACTTATTTAATTGCAGATCAGCTCATCAGTATTTCTTACGTTTGGCTGATATGTCTATATGCTAATGATTCTGGGACACAAAATAAATAAAATCTGTCTCTTTGAGAAGACAATTCATATACATTTAGTGTCACTAGTGGGCAGGATAACATTCTACCAATTATATACTGATATCCTGCATTGCATACAAATACAGTGTAAATTATACTGTTATTGCTTTTTTCCCGTCAGTATTAAATTGGTTGCTAGAGATAGAAGTAATTCAGCAAATATGTATTCAGAATCTTGTATGTGCCAGTATACAATAAAGTATTACTTTGTAGCAAAAAATGGTAAATGCAAATTAAATTTTTCAAATGTGTTAAGTGCAAATAAGAAAATAGTATAATGTTGTACTAAGTAGATGAAACTAGGGGTGAAGTTTGATGAATGGGATATCACTTTGATGGTTCATGCCTCTAATCCCAGTGACTTGGGAGGCTGAGGCAGGATGATTGCATGTTTGAAGCCAGCTTTAGCAACTTAGTGAGGCCCTAAGCCACTCAGTGAGACCCTGTCTCAAAATAAAATATAAAAATATTAAAAGGATTGGGGATGTGGCTCCGTGGTTAAGTGACCCTGGGTTCAATCCCTGGTGCCAAGAAACTAAAAAGCAAAAGAAGAGTTTGCATCATATGGGAAGATGGGTCTCTGGAGAATAAATGCAAATAATAGGAGGAATGAGTTAGGGAACAAATGTTCTAAGACCTTATATGTTATTTTCAGACATCAAGAAGCTTGAGTCCTTTTGGGGAATTAGGGAGCAAAAGTTTTACTTTTCCATGAAATTTTGTATTAGAAATTCTGTTTTAAGATGGTGGAGGTTTTAAAATAATCAAATAATAGTTTAACCATTTTGTTTTCTACTCATCTGTATAAATGTTTCCCCTCCACAAGATTGGAACCTCTTTGAGGGGAGAAACAAGTTTCTTATCTTGGAATTTACAATTCCTGGCAGGACTGTGGATATAGCTCATTGACAGAGCACTTACCCAGCATTTGCAAGGCCTTGGGTTGGTTCCCCAGTACCAAAAAACAAAAAAATATGTGTTGCAAAGAGTACTTTATTCATAAATACAATCAAGAAATGAATGTGTCTGTCAGTGTTCAGCTGTTACCCATCCTTTTCTTTTTTTTTTCAGCTTTCAGCATTTAAAAAAACTAAATTTTGTGAGTTCTGGTAATTTTTGTTAGCAGTCATATAGTCATTTATTCAAATGACTGAAATGAGATTGAGAGTCAGTTAAACAGTTTGCTAATGGATATTAGTCTTGATGAATTTGAACATTGTATAATCAGATCAGAATTCAAGTTCAACATGTTATTTATCTTCTAAAAGTAGTGAAAGATATTTAGCATATCTTTTGTTTGCTTCTTGTTAATTATCAGCTTGAAGTTTTATAAAATTCTCAAGATTTTGTTAGAATATCTATAAAATATTACAAATCCTAATGTGCCTGATTTTAAAATTCATGCTATACTAAACATTTATTTAGTAGATATAATCAGAAAATTTCAGCTAGAAAGGTAAAAGCCATTTTATATTTAAAATTCTAAGACAGTGAATCTTATGTAGAGGTAACAGTTCTAAGTGGAATTCTTTTAATCTAAAACTTCTGAATTAATGTCTCTGAACTAATTTATTTTGCATTAGGACTTGCTGTGCATTTTAAATGATACAGATATGCTTCAAGTTAGTTTGAATCCAACTGTTTCATTAAAAATAGTAAAACCTTTAAGACAATAGCCCATTATGTATAAGAATATTATTTATTGGCTCTAGTTTATTGAATGTCATTTCATTAGTTTTCTAATTGTTCCTGGTCATTCAGACACTTATTCATCACTACTGTGTGCCAGGCATGCACTGAAGATATAGAAAAGAATATTTACTCCCTTAATGCTAATTTTATACAGAAGACTTATAAATTTGATACAGATGCCATTTCAGGGATGTCACATATATTAAGGATTGTATCCTAGATGATTTGACTTCAGCCGTTGTTAATAAGTATACTTTTCTGGACCTGGGATTTGGTTTTGACAGGTTTAGTGTGTTATCATCATAATATACTAAGGAGGATATTGGTTATGGTAAATTTTTTTCAAGGTTCTTCCTCAGTGATTATTGTTAAGCTACTAGTAAGCTGATTAACAGGTGTTCACTGCCACTTTTTCCATTCGAGATAGCTTGACTTATGCAGTTTTTATTCCAAATTAAGCACCAGTCAGTGTTTTAAATTGAATTTTTCAATTTCCCATGCCATGGAAGTGTGCTCATGAATTAAAAACTAAGCATTGATAAGAAAAGTGGGAATAAATAATGTTAAAGTTAATGATTAGATTTTTACAGATAATTAATTTCCTTTTTCTTCAAGTTTCTTATAGGAAAAATAAACCTGAATGGTAAAATTTATAGATTATAGTAACCAAAAATGCTGGAGGTTTTTTTTTTGTTTTTTTTTTTTTTGCCACAAAAACGTGGAATGGATTTACTTAAGTTCTCTGAATCTCATAAATTGATAACATTTTGTTATCAATAATAGCCAACTTCTTGATTATTGAGTGGATTAGGCAAGACAGTTTTTATATAGTATTTAATTAATTTAATTAACCAAAATAAAAATGCATAAAAGTGAATTAATTGACTTTATCCAACATTTTTCATACTTAATGCTTTTGCCTATTGAAAGATGATAATTTGAAGGAATATAAATCTTTTATTCCTCTCATTTATCTGCCCTACTGCCATGTTAGCATGTTTTTGGTCATTAGGGTCTTATAATCCTTTACTTTATACAGAACTATCTATGGGTGTACCAGTTTTGTGTTGCCTTAGTTTGTATACTAGAAAAGGATCTGAA
This sequence comes from Callospermophilus lateralis, assembly GCF_048772815.1. NCBI lineage: Eukaryota > Metazoa > Chordata > Mammalia > Rodentia > Sciuridae > Callospermophilus > Callospermophilus lateralis. Next base: position 68,398,652 of record NC_135313.1, on the reverse strand, counting down.
GTCACTTGTTCATTTTATGTAGGTTGGTTGAATAGCCATCAGTTAGAATTGGCACTCTGAGTTGGTATCAGACCAATGATTCATAGGTGATAGTTTCTTTGAAGCTCATTAGTAGGCCCCTGAGGAGCTCAATTTTAAGTTCACTGTTTATTTGTCACATAAGATTCTAGAAACACCTATCATGCAGGAGTGTCAAGATTCTAGGCATATTAAGTCATTTTAAAAAAGAGATAATATTTTGTATACCTAGCTACTTTTATTTTAATTTGGGTTTTTTGTAAGAAACTGTATTTTTTTGTTTTACTATTGATTTTCTTTTCGTATGCCAAATAACTCTGAATGTCAAGCTTGTAATTTAATTTTAGGGTAATTTTTTCCAAATTTTCACAGTATTTAAAAATGCAATATTTTGCTTTGTTTTATTTGGAGGCTACTCATAATGAATAAAGGGGAGGGTGTTTGGACTGTTATACAAGTTTGACCCTATGAAAGGAGAAGAAGGGATAGTAGGATTAGGCAGAAAAAGCCTCATACTGCAGGATAATTTTGAGAATGTTTCGGCTACATTGATGGAGTGTCCATGAGCCAAGTTGCTCTTCAGAAAAATCCCTTTTGGGGGGCAGGAATTGCCAAGTTCTAGTACCACTGTTGTGCTTAATCATTTGGTGGGATCTGCTGAGGAATGCATGGACCTGGTGTCAATGCTCAGTGGATCCAAAAGTGTAAGAGCTGGAAGTTGTGAGCCAGTTGTTCCCAACAGCATGTTCTTTAGAAGGAAGATCTGAATTGGGCAGCTCCATGATCACATAGTTACATAGATTATTTTATTTAATCTTATCACATATATTATTTAATCTTATTACCAACTCTGATCACTCATTCCTGAGCAGAGATTGAGAGGTTAAAATAACTTTTCCTATGTTGCTTAACTAGAAAATAATAGATCCAGAAAGGTTTCTGAATCCCCAGTGTTTCAAGTACTTAAATCCCCATACTATACTGAATGTATGCATATAGTGTAAAAAAATCTGCTAAACTTTGTTTTGTAACTTAAGTAAATTATTTTCACAGTGTTTCATGAGTCTAATTGTAAATGTCTAATTACCTTTTGTCATATTACTTTCTAAACTTTGATTTGTTTTTATTAAGGCATATATGTTTAAAATTTGTGGCTTTAATTTTGATTCATTGTCTTCACTTGTCAAAAAAGTACATTACGCTTGTTTCACCATCCCCCTTTTCTCCCAATATATTAAAGTTGTACCACAGATCTCTAGCTACAGTATGCAATTCTCTGAGGATGAAGAAAGAAAATGTACATACACATAGGAATTTCTTTTCCAGAGCTAAAATTGACATTTTATAAATAATTTCCGTGTTGCAAACTTGAGACTAAGAAATCACAGCAATTCAGTGATATGCATTTGGCATGAGTCAGTTTTAGTTCTTAGAGCTTTTCATTGGAAATGGCATAAAAAGTAAGATATCTCTGAATTTTTTATGCTGTGGGCTTACAAGAGACATAAGATGTTTTTCTCTTATAGATGTGTGGCAGTGCATGGCAGCAGAAGTAACAAGCTGGTCACAAACCCCTAAGTAGTACTTCCCAGGTCACATGCACTCTTTAATTTTTAAAGAATCCAGAAACAACCTAAGCATTTGATAACAGGTCATTGCTAGGTGATAAAGGGTATTTGATATGGGGTGTTGTCTTTCTCTCCACACCTCTCATTTTTAGAGATTTTATATGCTGGTAGACTATAGCCTAACTGGTAACTGAATTTTATTTCACCACCCTCCCTTCTTTTTAGTGTTTGCATTGATTTTTCAGGTCTTAAATTTTTTTCTGGTAATTTCACTTCATTTTATATATATTTATAGTGAGTTTACCTGTAAGGTTATGGAAGATTCAGATTGTTTAGGATTTTTTAAGCTTAAGAAAATGAATTCATTATAATTTCTTGAAACATTGAGACTACTGTATTTTAAACACTTCTCATGATCACTGACTTCAATATAAATGGAACTGGAAATGCCACAGAAGCCAACTAGTGGGGAGACTGGGGAGGGAGGAAGAGAAAGAGACAGAAAATATTATAGTAACTACTACCATAAGTGTGTATACATTTTTCTTAAAAATCTTTGTATTAAACTAATTTGAAGAGTTTTGCCTAAAATAGCTTCCTTTAGAATATGAAAATAGGGAACTATAGATTGATGCTTTAGAAATTTATGTTTCAGTGACCTAGCGGTTGATAAGAACACATGAATTTAAAAATAAATAGCATATACTATGAAAGAAGCCAAAAAAATTTAAACGAAATTTGAAAATAGTTAAAGTTTTAAGCCCTAAACCAGATTTGTCATTGACATGAAATGATAGATTTTTGTCCCTTAGGTATGCTTGAAATAAACATGGAACTCAGTATTGTTTTTAAAACTATTTTGCTTTTATAAGCTAAGACAGATGTACAAAAAAGATGCAGTTTTTATTTTGTATTGGCAGCTTCCAAATATTTAGTATCTATTTCCAAGAGTTGCAATTAGTAAAGCAACCATGGTACTGAAATCTGCACATCCCACAAGCTAATTATATTTGCAAGGTCAGAGTGAATACATATTTTCAGAAAAATAAAGGGTTATATAAATATGTGTCTTCTACTTGGCTGTTATATCACAGTTTGTTGATCTGGAGTATAATGTGTACAATTCACAAATTTGTCTGATAACAGAAAGTGGTGTGTGATTGTGTTTATTTTACTAACCAGTATATTCACAGCAATCACTTCCAAATATCTCTCCAGTAAAGATGTGTTAATTACAAAACAGACAAGGTCTTCTATTATATTAAAGCTACTAACAAGAAGACAGCAGGAATCACACATGTAAATAGCATCATCAACCCCTATTTTAGTCCTCTGTTTTGATCTGTGAGTTGCGCATAGACCAAAGGTGCTATTAAAGACTGAGTGTATGAAATAGGCAGCATTATATGAACAAAATTTATTCAACAAGAAAACAGACCTTTAACATGAATTTAACAAGCCTGAGAAATTATAAACTATCATATGCTGCAGATTCATGCAGTGATAATAAACAAAAAAGGAAAGTAAGAGGTTTCCCTAAGCTAGCCAAACTGCTAATGGTTTTGTTATAAGCTGTCTACTGTTGCAGTGACCTCTGAAAAGTCTCAAGGCACTTGTACCAGAAAAAATTAAATGGTCAGGCTGGTAAATAGAGATTCAATGTGGTGTACAGGACTTCATTATGGGAAGGACTTTTTAAAGCATCGCAACACATTTCAGAAATTATTTTTCCTAGTTTAGCTTGGAGGTTTCTGTTATTACGTAATAAGGAGATAATCTTTGTGCAGAATTTGATTAAATTACTATTTGAGATTTACAAGACAAACTGAACTGGTTTATATAAACTTCAAATGAACTCTTTAGGAAATTCATAAAGCTCTAAGAATGGATTATTCCTTCTTCTTCCCCAGATCTTAATTAATTCTTGGGGGTTCTTTGTTTAGTAAGTTGCATCTAAGATTTCTCTTCCTAAACATGGAGTGACCACTTTGCTGTCATTCTATTGCATCATGCTGTAAATACACAAACAGAGAGAAATGCCTTCAGCTTTTACACACCTCCAAGTGCTCACTAGGGCTTTTTCTTGAATCTTACTTACTGTGCATAATTAACACCTTTTTTGCCCATTGCTCATTAGTGCACTGGACATTAATGAGTCTATTTTGATAGGTTGCTCTAAAGGAGAAACCCGCTTACTTTCACAGCAGAAGCAGCAATTATAAAATTGTAGAGAAATTAAAATGTAGACTATATTGCCATATTTATATTTTTATTGCATGCTAAATCTAATTTTGGTTTGCAGGTTGTTGAACATGTTAGTTTCCTTAAGACAGTTGCTATAGTGATGGCAGCAAATTTCATTCATCTTCCTGTAATCATTTTTATTGGCTATCATATTGCTGCTCAGGAATGGTCAATCTGAACATGTCATTTCACATAGGACATCATTTATTAGTTGAACAGTATATTAAAACCTTATTTTTTCTAATTTCTTTGTAGAATTTTTTAAATTTCAAGTTTTTTTTTAACAGATCATGATATCTATTTATTTGTTATTTTCATTTCCTGTTCACAAAGTTTCACACCTGCTTATAATATTCCAGAAAAATACAAGAGACTTTTGCATGTAAAATAGCTCTCTGCTGTTTTAGTTTGAAAACATTCAGTATAAAAAACTAAGCATTTTGCTGTGATACATAATGAAATTTTCATATTTTGTCTAAGTTTTTCCCCTACAAATGATTGAACTGAATTATTAAAATAGAATCATAAAACAATTAGACCAAAATGATATTTACCATTAATAGTTAGGGTGCTGATTTTTAATTATGTATTTGTTTACCTTGTATACCTGTCAGAATGGTACCTTTTCCCCTCCTTTGCTCACATGTTAACTTGATCTTATGTGTTTTTAGTACAAAATATAAGAAAATTTTACTCCAGTAAAGTTTTCTTAAAAACAATTGTTTGATGTTGTTTGTTTGTTTATTATTTATTTACTTTTTATATTGGGGATTGAACCCAGGGGACACTTAACCACTGAGTCACATCCCAGCTCTTTTTGTATATTTTTTTTTTTTTTAAGAGACAGGGTCTTGTCAAGTTGCTTAGGGTCGCTAAGTTGCTGAGGCTAGCTTTGAACTCACTATCCTCCTGCCTCAGCCTCCTGAGCCTCTGGGATTATAGGCATGCACCACCACACCTGGTTTGGATGTTATTTACAGTATGTCTGTACCTGTTTTTGTTATGTGTTATGAAAAAAGGAAATACATTAAAACATTAAATATAGGAAACTTAGACCATATTCACATATAAATGTGAAAGTTAAGTCTAGATAAAGGTTATTGTATAAAAAGGAAAAAGTTTACAAACTATTAAATCATTCATGTTTTGGGAATGCTTGCTTTTATTTTGAGGCAAGAGAAATCTCTGGGAAAATTTGAACTAGAAAGAAAAGCAAAATTCAAAGTTGATTTTTTTTAGGCCAATTGGGCAGAGACCTTAGACTGATTCACTTGTCATATTTTGGGTATAAGATTATACCTTTGTAAATATAATATTTTGACTCTTCACTTCAGCCTTGTTAGAAATGGTGATTTTCTTTTTTTAAATCTTATTCTTTAGCCAAAGAATGTAGAAATATTTACTATGTGATTTTTAGATTTTCGTTGCTTTAATCTAAAAACATTATTTTTAATCTCTCATTATGTTTAAATAATAATTGTACAAATGAGAGTGAATCTAGTTGATAGTAGATTTTAAAATATTAGTTTATCTCACTGGGCCTGGTGGCACATGTTTGTAATCTCAGCTACTTAGGAAACTGAGGCAGGAGGATTCCAAATTCAAGTCCACCTGGACAGTTTAGTGAGACTGTGTCTACTGGGGATGCAGCTCAATGGGTACAATCCCCAGTACTGGGACAGGGGGCAGGGCTAGCATATTTCAGCTATTGAACATTTTAAAAAGTGAATCTGGAAATAATGTCCTGCTCTAAAACTGTGCTGTATGACAAGTGTATTGAGTTAAATTTCCTTAAAGAGGCAATCTATTCTAAAGTTGTATGTGTTCACCTATAATTTGATGCTATTTAAAAGTTTTAAGAAGGGCTGGGGCTGTAGCTCAGCAACAGAGCACTTGCCTAGCATGTGTGAGGCACTGGGTTCGATCCTCAGCACCACATTAAAATAAAGGCATTCTGTCCATCCACAACTATTAAAAATTAAAAATAAAAAGTTTCAAGAAGTTCTTTTAAATCTATAATAATGACCACAGAATGACACAGAATAGTATATGATTCTATCCCTTACTAAGAGCTAACAGATGATATCATGTAAGATTTTTAAAACTTTCTATAATTAATTACCAATTATTAATTTCTGTACTGTGAATTTACAGCCACATCATTGAATACCATGATCCTAGCTTAAAGCGGTGATGACCTTGGTTTTCTTACATTGTGTCTCCTGTGTTGACAGTGGCTTGGACATGTAAGGCCATCAGACAAGATATAAAGTCTTTCATAGTCACAAGAAGTGAAAGGTATCTGACTAGAAGAGAATACATGGGCAAGTGCCTGGCTGGCTGCAATTTTGTTGTCATTTCAAGTACTGTGGTAGTATAATTGATGTGACAGGGCTGGGCTTTGGATGTAGTCCCTTAGCTTGTGCTCACTTTCAGTTTTAGTTTCTCTGTCATTCATTTTGATTAGTTAAAATTTAGGTGACAAACATGCACACCCATGAAGGCTGTTTGGTGTAAGTTTAGTTAATGATGTATTTTAATAGTAAAGATGCAAAGTTAACATTTTTCTTTACTGCTTCATGAAAATTGCAATAATTGGTGTCATCTTACATTACAAGATAGAGGGTGGTGTGCTGATGGCACAATCAGCAGGAGGTTCTTTTTTATTAATATTATAATTAAATGATTTTCTGGAAATAGGCCAGAAACAGATGCAAGTTGATCATGCCTTGTCCACTGTTGCTTGGCATCATCACTTGTTTTTTTAAAAGAATTGACTTGACACCTTGTTTTTACAGGTTGTTATTGATGCCTTCAGATTGATCAATGCTAATATGATGGTCTTAGGACATGAACCAAGACAAACAACTTCAAATCTGGGTCACTTGAACAAGCCATCTATCCAGGTAATGGCTCTATTTGATAATATGAAATGTATGTAAAATGGTAATGTATTTTAAAAGTATAAAAACTCTTTTACCTTTTTCAGACTTGCAGTCATTTTAAGATCTTAATTCTTCGCGTTTTTACTTTGTTTGCAATTAGTTTTTTTATTTTAAAAGAGAATTATATGAATATTATTTTAAAAGTTATATTTGTTCATGCATGAGTCAATTTTTAGTAAGATCTTTAAATTTTTTACCATATGTAAGCATTTGGGAGTGTAACAGAGCCTTTAGATTAAGAATATCTTAGGTATGGTTAACATTATAGAGAAGAACCCATAAGAGCTTTAGGTGGAAGGTATCGGCCACCACAATTTATTGGTTTGTACACATTTCTCATAGCAGAAAATAATGGGAAAACTGATACATATTTAAACAAGCCTCTAGAAAACAGTTTGGAATTGTGTCTACTGGGGGTGTGGTACTGGGTGTTGAATTCAGGGCCTCATACATGCTAAGCAAGCAATTTGCCACCGAGCTACGTCCCCCTAGCCCTTTTGTAAATTCTGTTTTGAGACAGGGTCTGTCTGAGTTTTCCAGACTGTGCTCAAACTTGCCATCTTCCTACCTCAGCTTCCTGAGTTGCTGAGATTGCACTGGGGTATCACTATACCCAGACCCAGTAACAATTCTTAAATAATACTTAAAATTTCCAACCTTTTTGGTTTAATCTTCATCTTTAAGAAAACTGCTGCAAAACACACTCAATATTACTTTCTATGAGAGTTTATAACTTATTTTATCTAATGATATCAACCACTGTTATTGGAGTTATTGGTATTCAGACAGTTAATATCCTCTTGAGTGATTAATGTTTTCTTTGTCAATGAGACAAGTCGTTTACTTGTCTCATTGTTTGAATACAAATTTTCATTGTCTGCAAAAATTATTTTAAATGTGCCATGTAGCCTATGTCTGTATAGTTAATTACTTCTCTAAAGATTAATTAAAAGAACAAAAATAACATGTTTGGTTAAATAGAACACATAAGACAAAGACATAGGAGTTATTGCTGTTCCCCTTCTGACACCTCATTCTTCTATAAGGTTGTCTTTGGGGAATTGTGGCTTTAACAGTTAACCATGGTTAAGTGTTGGTTACACTTTGATAACTTGGTATTTTTAAATACTTGATTTTGTAGCAACCACTCATCCGAAATCTTCATCAAAGTGAAATGTTTTGTTTCAAAGGATTGAGGTGTGTTGCTTTTGAAAAAAAAAAACAACATTTTTTATAACTTAGGGAGGATTACAGAATATAATGAGTATGAAATAAGCTACCAGTGATTTTGATTGGGTATAGACAAGCCCATACTTGTATGTTCCAAGAGAATATATTATTGGACCTGTTTAGCTTGTGATAATGACCTTTCTTATAAACTCCCATCGAGTCATACTGCTTCATTAGTTTTTATAAAAGGTTAAGTAGCATCTCCTATCCAAAATCATTGTGATTACTGGTATTTTCTGCCAGAAGTTTTTCCTAATTGTAAGTCAACAGCCACCTGTTGCAGATTTCTTTCTTTCTTTTTTTTTTTTTAATAAAACACTGCTTTTTAACCTTAAAAATTGAGTTAAATCAATATTAAAATCTGTTTTACTCTATACCAGTCCACTTATATTTTTAACCCTTAGTTATAGTCTTAGTTTGGTGAACTTTATGAGCCAGATTCTGAATGTGAGTTAAACCACCTATGTATATATAACAGCTACAGCATCAATATTTTTCCTTTCATTTTAGTTTGTTTTGCCTTCCAATTAGAATCTGTAAATATATTTATTTCACAGTTTGTATAGCGCCCATCAGAATGACATCTAGCTGGGTGCATTACAATTTTAAGACAATTTCAATACAAAAACACACAAATGGGATCAAGCCAGAAAATGACTGAATAAAGCCATACCTTAAAAAACTTTCTTATTTTTCTAAGACACACTAAAAAGAAAGCAACCCAGAAGAGCTTGAAGTAAATGGTAATGACCATAATATAATTTTAATGTAATATTAGTGAAATCTTTAACATAGGGATTAAAAGCTTTTCAGAAATGCCCTTTATTTTCAAGGGAAAGTTAGCTGGTGTTAAGAGGGAAATTGCTCTTAAGTGAATTCTCAATTAGTAGGGGTAGAAGTCTGAAAACAGCTGTTAGTACACGCTGGCGTTCACTAATGATTTTTTAACTCTATTTCTTTACTGTTATACTTAAAGTGGTAGGGGAGTATTATGATTACGTGTATACTACTTAAGGAAAGATCAAAATATATTATGAAAGAGATTATAAAAAAAAGATATACAAATTCTTCATTTTGTAAATATACAATTTTATAAACTGTGCCTGTATATTTACACCAAAACATTAGTATTGATTACTTTTAGGTGATAGAATTATAGAATTTTATTTTCTTGTTTTTCCTTGTCCATATTTCTTAAACTTTCTACAGTGAAACAAAAATATTTTTAGAGTTTTTTTTCTTTTGCCATACTGGGATGGAATCCAGGGTGCTCTACCACTAAGCTACATGTGTAAGCCCTTTTTTTTTTTTTAATATATTGACACAAATTCTTACTATGTTGTCCAGGCTGGCCTCAAACTAGCATACCTTCTGCCACTGCCTAGGATTATAGGCATGTGTAACCACATCTGGATCAAGTGCATCCTGCTTTAAAATATTATAATTTTTTTTTGAGATGGTCTTGCCAGGTTGTCCAGCCTGGCTTCAAATTTGTCATCCTCCTATCACAGTTTTCTGAGTAGCTGGAATTACAGGTGTGTGCCACCAATCCTGGCTAGAAATTATTATTTTTAAAATATTAGTGATAATGTTGAAGTAGCTAATAGGCAGATTTTATTTACACTTTCATGTGTTATAAAGGAGAAGCTATTAATCCTGGTAAAGAGGGAAAAGTTTTAACACTTATATAGTACTATAGGCTTCTATATAAATATGTAAGACTTTATATTGTTTTGTACTCAGAATATTTACTGTTGTTAAATCTTTAGAATTAAGAGTGTTAATAAACATTTATTTTGGTAACTTAATTTGTAGAACTACTCCATTAAAAACTGTTCAGACATTTCAGATAAAAGTGTTGCAATAAATCTGAAGATTGTCAGACTCACGTAATTTAGAGAATGTTGATGCATAGATGCATGTGCAAGCATTTTGAGCTTGTAAGTATAGGGCTTTTAGCTCTCAGTACAGTTGCATTATGTAATAGGGTTAAGCTACTTGCAATACATTATTTTGATAATTATTAGATACACCATTGTAAGACAGTTGCCCAGGAAACTGTTGTCATTTTGTAGATAAAGCAACTAAGGCCCAGAAAATTGAGTTGTTCCTAATTCAGTCACTTAATATTAAGAACTGATGGTCATAACCACATCTTTTAATTCTTTTATATGATAGTTGAGAATCTATTAATTAATTTTGGCATAGATAATATGTGTCATATAGTTCAAGATTCAAAAGAAATAAAAAGGCATTTAGTAAAAACTTTCCCTTCTGATTTTACCTTCTGCAACCCAGTTCTCTACTATGGAGGCAACCACAAAATATGTTTTGTTTTTTTATGAGTTGTTCGATTTATATATAGAAAGCTTCATTTTAGAATGTGATTCAATGGATATTGTTTAGCACCATATTTCCAGTTTATTAATGTAAAATAAGGCAAACAAATTTATCTTTAGATGAAGCAGATATTTTTAAGAGCATACAGTGTTTCAAGCCTATCAAGGACCAATGAATTGCTTATATATAATTCATAAGCTGTGTGTTTTATAATGCTTTCCACAGCAGGGAGTGTACAGAGGCATGATTAGAAGTAAACTGGCCATGTGCAGTTTACTTTACATGAGACCATTTACATGAGACCAAAAAGCTCACAACGATTTTCTCTGATTTGTGATGAATTCACTGGAGTACACAGCAGATGAGCAAATAAAATTAGAAGACTTTATCTTTAGTCTTTTAATTCTGTCTGTGTTTGTCTTATTACTTTTATCTAAATAATTTAATTGAAAGCCAAGAAGGTAGTGCCTTCAGATACCAAATTGTTTATTTTAGCAGTGTAATTACTATCTAAAATGTAGACCTGTTTGTCTACCATGTTGGCTTTTGTGTATATATTTTGGTCACAATTGTTACTTGATACATCACCACATGGAATTGGGCAGATAATGCATTACATAAAGGTGCTTGGATGAAGGGACATTGAATCTGAGCTCCACTCTCCAGCCAGACTGTCTGCTTACAGAATTGGGCACATGTTTCTAACTCTCTACACAGAAGATACACCTCATATAATACACAAAGATAAGTTTAGATTAAAGATCTGTACAATGTAATATTTTCATGCATTGAAATTTAATTCACTTTGAAATGAATAAGGATTTAATAGATATTCTTAATTTCTTCTCCTCCCCCTTCTTCTTCCTTTTTCTTCTTCTTCTTCTTCGCCTTCCCCTTAAAAACAAAACTAAACAAAACAAAAAACACAACCTAATAGCACAATTGATAAATGGACAAATGAACTAATAGACACTTATCAAAAGAAGAAATACAAATGGCCAATAAATATGTGAAAAAAATGTTCAACATTGTTAGCCATTAGGGAAATGAAAATCAAAACTACACTGAGATTTCATCTCACTCCAATTAGGATGGCAGCCATTGAGAACACCAACAATTTTAAGTGCTCAAGAGTATGTGGAGATAAAGGAACACTTTAACACTATTGGTGGAATTGTAAATTAGTACAACCACTATGGAAATCAACATGGAGATCCTTAAAAGACTAGGAATGGACTCACCATATGACTCATCCATAGCACTCCTTGGTGTTTATCCTAAAGAATTAAAGTCATCATACTGTAGCAATAAATGTATACCCATGTTTATAGCAGCATAATTCACAATAGCTAAACTATAGAACCAGACTGTATGTACATCACTAGATGATGGATAATGAAAATGTGCACAATGGAGTTTTACTCAGCCATAAAGAAGAATAAAAAAATTGTGTCATTTGCAGGAAAACAGGTGGAACTTGGGACCATTATGTTTAAACCAAACTCAGAAAATCAAGGATAGCATGTTTTCTCTCATTGTGGAAGCTAAAGAGGAAAAAGGAAAAGAAAGTTTAGGGTAGTAGAGGTCTCATGAAAATTGAAATGAGATCAATAGAATAGATGAAATGGCCCAGGAGGGAGGAGGGGAGGAAAAAGGAAAATAATGAAGAATGATATTGGCCAAATCACATTGTTAAACTGTGTGCATGACAGTGAATTCCACCATTAGGTGTGACTATAATGTACTAATAAAAAAATGTGGAAAAAATCGGGATTCTACATTAAATGTAATTCTACATTAAATGTAAAGCTTTTTCCTTAAAAAAAAAAAAAAAAAAAAAGAACAAATGCACATGGAATCAGCCTACCTTACTGAAGATTAGAAGATGTGATGTGTAAAGTAGATGTTGGAGGATCATTAAATGTTCACTTCCCTACTCCTTCTTTTTCTATCTCAGTACCATCTACACTGTAAAAAATCCATCAATCAAAGACTGGTGGTGATTTTGGTTAGCTTTGTCTGGAGATTCTTGACTGTTTTTCCCAAAGCCTTTTTTTTTTTTTTTTTTTTTTTTTAATACTTGTTAAAAATACTCCTCAGTTGTATTTCTGTATTTTCATCATTTAGACTGATAGAGGGTTCTGTAGGTCTCCCAGGATACTGTTTGAATCACAGTTGATCACTGTTGCTAGAGTTAGATACTTGGGCAGTTGTGAATTGATTTTAGCACATCCAGTATCATTGTTTTTTAATATAGCTATGTCATTAGCTTACATTTTTATTATAATTGATTGGCCTATTTGTCTTAAGAGACTGAATATGATAAAAAAAATTCTGGTTAGTAGATTGCATGTCACTATATAAGAGCATGAGCAAGAAAAACAGTAAAGAATAAAATATACACTGTTAATTTGGAGATGTGCCTGAACACATTATTTGAAATGATAAAAGTTGAACTAGGAAATAAAATCCAGATTAATGTGGTTGAAGAAACACATGCATTTTTACGGCTTTTTAAACTTTTGAAATACAAAGAATCACCAGGTATTATATCTGACTTAAAAGTTATAAATAGGTAATTAAAACTTACATTGTGATAAGATCAGACCTTATCTCTAAGTCTTCTAAAGGCTATCAAAAAGATTGAATTTCTGAGGCTCTGTATCATGCTTTAAAAATGTGTCACCCATTCCATTAAATTTCACTTTACTTCTAAGCCAGAAATGGTGGCGCATGTAATCTCAGCAAGTTAGTGAGGCCCTGTCTTGAAAACTAACAAAAAACTTTCCTCAACTTGTGATTGAGAAAAATGTTTTAATTTAAGATAAAATACCCTTTTTAGAAGATGATAAGAATATTGTGTATAGGATATATCAATAATTTTAAATATTTTATTTATTAGATGAAAAATATTAAGTTATCCTTTTTTAAATCATTTATGTAGGCCTTAATTCATGGACTAAACAGACATTATTACTCCATCACTATTAACTATCGGAAAAATGAACTGGAACAGAAGGTAAGTTTAAATTTTTGTCTTAGAAGAGCAAATCATCTTTCACACCATTTAGACTATTAACTGGTATATGGTTTAAATTTGATTTCTTTACCTGTTCTGCTGTTTCCCAAATATTTATTTTGACTCCTGATGAATTATAACATAAAATAAAGAAATATTTTATTGAAAGACTTGTTTTTCCTTAATTGATAGGTGCTGAAGTGAGAGAGGAAGTGGAAAATGAAAGTGTTCAATTTTGTTTCATGATAAATTAAAAAAATATTTCCGTTATTTTTGTGGGGTTTCTGATTAATTTATCATCTCCGATAAAGTTGACTTTTATAATTCTCTTACTAAAAATGTAGCTTTTCAGATTTGCTAAGAATAAATTGTCATTGAGATTTTGATATGTTTATTTTTTTAAGTATTTTTTAAAATTGTAGATGGACACAATATCTTGATCTATTTATTTTTATATGGTGCTGAGGATCGAACCTAGTGCCTGATGCATGCGAGACAAGTGCTTTACCACAGAGCTATAACCCCCCAGCCCTTGAATGTGTTTATGGTAAATTAAGGAGAGTAAAGAAACAGCTTAAGGTTTTCAAATATTTCAAACTAGATTCTTGTCCCTTTTAATACAGTTTTCAAATGTGATTACTTTTGAAAAATGTCAAACATCTTGGTGGTTTAAATTCTTTTGTTTATGTCTGCTATTAGAATTATTTCTAGTATAATTTTTCTCATGATTAATATCAAAATTTAATTCTGCTTGTTTTTTTTGAAATTATAATCTGAACCACTTTCCCCTCTTTACTATTACAATTAGTCTTGTACTAAATTAGCTTCTCATATTTCTGGGAAGGACAAAAAAAATGTTTTTTTAAGAACACTGAATTTCCTATGGATAACTAGTGAGTTTTGGGAACTATAGCCATTCTGAAGTACACACATGATAAGAATTCAGTAACAAACAAGACAATTAGTACTTGAAACTGTTTCTCACAAAGGTGTTTACTGGAGTCGGGGGAGCATCTGGTTTATGGACAGTGGGAAGGGGAGTTAATTGTGCTGTCCACACATCTATCCCCTCTTTCAGTATATCATTTCCATCTTTAATCTCATTTCAAAATTGGAGGTAAAGAATATGCTATATTGTATTTTTTTTTGAAAAAAAAAATTCCATTTTGGGTTTTTATTTTGGCGGGGGGGGGGGAGGTTGCTTTTTTATATTTAAGTTTGGTAAACCAAGGCCCAAAGCCACCCGTACACTCACCTAAAGGGCCTAAATGTTTGAGCATAGTAATGAATGAGGGGAGCAAGAGACCAGTTTCCCTTTGACAGGAGGGAACCCTATAAAGCTGTCTTCTAACTGCTTGCATTTGTCCCAAAGTTGTCTCCTGCTGTGATAGATTTACTTGATTGCTTGAAGTACACTTTCAAAACTTATTTTCAATTTAATGGAATAATTACAGGTTGTGAAAAAGGATTCCACTCAGATTCAAAGTGAAAAATTCACCTAGATACATAAATATTTTATCAATATAATATCTGTCATGCATCTATTTGGTAATATCCAGTTAATATCTCTCTCTCTCTCTCTCTCTCTCTCTCTCTCTCTCTCTCTCTCTCTCACACACACACACACACACACACATATACACACACACACAAATACACTCACACTCTTAGATAAATTAATTACTGCCATGTTTATACTCTTAATAACTCAGATTAGCTCTTCTCATGGTAATAAAAGCCTGCCTTTATTCTTATTCATCCAACCTGTATACTTAACCCCAAGCCTTACCTGGCTGTCCCATTGTAATCTTTATGCAGTCATTGTCAAGATGTCCTTTTGCTCCATTGAAACTTTCTTTGTTTGCTTTTGTAGGGGTAGCAAATCCAATTCTTAACATTAATTATGGTTAACTTTATAGCATACATAGTTGTAACTATAAAAAAATTTCCTAAGTATTAAATAAATGAAAGAACCCAGAAAGTAAAAAACTCATGGTGGATGAAAACTAGTGTTAAATACTAGAATAAACAGTATTTATGTTAATAATCATGCAAAAACAAATGGAAATATTTTGTTTAGGGGAAAAAATTTACCTAAGTATCTATTTTCTAGAACAGTATCAGTGGAGAACATGGGAAGTAATCAAAGACATTGAAGTTACCTGTGTGGGATTTACTACATTCTTCTATTAACCCTGGGACCATAAGAAGGGAATGAGGGAGGTTTCTGTCTTGAAAAACTTCATAGGTGATTTTGTCATACATGTTATTTTCCAGAGTAAGATAAATTATCACAAATAGCTGGAGACCTCTAAACAAGTTAGTGTGATTTTCCTAAATTGATCCCATACATTTTCAAAAGTATGTCTTTGGATCTTTTGGGAAACTGGGGGTTGTAATCAGGGGCACTCCACCACTGAGCTACATCCCAGCCGCTCAGGAGACTGAGGCAGAAGGATCACAAGTTCATAGCCAGCCTCAGCAAATGAATGAGCCTTTCACCAACTTAGCAAGACCCTATCTCAAAATTTAAAAAATAGGGTGGGGATGTGACTGAGTGATTAAGCAATCCTGGGTTCAATCCATAGCACCAAAAATGAAACAGAAAGAAAGAAGGAACATGAGTCCAGTTTGAGAAGCATTGAAATAAGGTGTTTAATTTCATGATCACTTAATATAGAGCCCAGCCCCAATTTGTTGATATGATTACAAAGTAGACAAATCTGATTTACTTCCCAACTTCATGACTTACATAAGTAAAGTTTTATGTTTTTAAATTATAGATGGAATGTTAGAATTTGAAGAAACCTTTGTGATTAGTATAAGCTTTTAATTCATAGATATATAAACTGGGCTAAGCAACTTAGTGAGACCCTGTCTTGGGAAAAAAAAAAAAGAAGAAGAAAGAAAGAAAGGGCTGGGGATGTAACTAAGAGGTAAAGCACCTCTTGGTTAAATCTCCAGTACACCCTGCCCCTGCAAAAAAAAAAAGACTGACACACAGTCAGTAAGTGGGGCATTTTATTTCCTTACCTTGGCATTTGAAACCCGACTACATGAAAAATTAGCAATTCTGTGTATAAAATAAAAATTTAATTTGTCCACTCAAACAAGCTACCTATTGTTTGCTATTATTTGATATTGTTTTAAAATCTAGACCCTGATGATCTTTTTTAAAAAACATATTTATTTATAGTTTTAGGTGGACACAACATCTTTATTTTATTTTTATGTGGTGCTAAGGATTGAACCCAGTGCCTCATGCATGTTAGGCAAGCATTCTACCCCTGAGCCACAAACCCAGCCCCCGATAATCTTGAAAATAACAAGGCAGAGTCCCTGCCCTTTTGATTTCCCTTTAGTGGGAGAGAAATGCAGTAAACAAGTAAACAGTAATTTCAGGTGTTCACGTTACAGTATAGCAGATTTTAAAAAGAAAGTTTTATGTTTAAGACAGCATGGGATGGCTTGTTTAGATAATGTGGTTAGGGAATCATCTGTCTTTAAGGAAGAGAGTAAAGTAAGCCCAACAAAGATGAGAATCACCTTCTAGGTAGGACAGCAAAAGCCAGGGGTTGGAGTATTCTTTAAATTATTAGTATAAATTTAGGAGAATTCTAATAGGAATTTATTTGAATTCATTAATTCAAAAAGATTTTGTGAATTTTCTCAAGTCAAGTGAAGGGGGAATATCCTTCAGGCAAGAAAATAATTACTTTTTCTTTATATTTTTTAGATGCTGCTAAATTTGCATAAGAAGAGTTGGATGGAAGGTTTGACACTTCAGGACTACAGTGAACATTGTAAACACAATGAGTCGGTGGTAAAAGAGATGTTGGAATTAGCCAAGAATTACAATAAGGTAAAAGTTCCTTCTAACATTAGTTTTTTTTTTTTTTTAAATATATATGATTAGATACCAAGCAACTATATAAATATAAATAGTTTAAATACAGAGGCCTGTTCTCTAGATCAGAGAGTAAATATTTGACTTTCAGGTCATTCAGTCTTTCCTAATACCCACTACTATTGTGCAAAAGCAGCCATACATAATATGTAAACAAGTGAATGTGGTTGTGATCATTAAAGTAGGCAGCTGGCCAGCTTTGGCCCATGGGTTCTCTAGTTTGCCAGTCCCTGTTATAGAACATGTAATATAGTTGCACATTTGAAATGTCTTCATTATTCAGGGACAGAGAGTAAGGGAATGTAGAACAGAAACAACGGCTTACTACTTGCTGCATATAATTTGTTTTATGAATTTTTCTACTTTCCATTTGGTTAAAAAAATCCAATTAATATTTATTTGAAACATACTATGTGCCAGGTACCAGGGATATGGTAAAAATTAAGCCATACAAAATCTCTGCTGTTCAAGGAACTTACTTTCTTTCATATCTTTTGGAACCTAAATTCAACCCAAAATATATTTTCCAACTTTTTAGACCATACATAAAAAATAGTTTCCATTTTGACCCAGTAAATGTAAATGTTTATGAATGTATAACTTATAATGTTTTATGAATCAGTATTTACCTTTATTACATATGATACATTTTTTGTTCTTTCTCGTCAAACTCCATTTTCTTCTGTTGTAATTGTATACATACATTTCATACATTCATACATTCAGATTCAAACTCACTAATGGATTGAAAGCCTGCATTTTAAAAAATCCCTTATACATTATGCAGTGTTATGTTTGCAAATATTTATTGACTATCTCCTGTACAAGTTGAAGTGGAAAACTGAGAGCCTTGCTAGGAAAATAGGGACAGTAAGAAAAGTTTATAAGTAACCAGAGCACTAGGCAAAAATCTGTTCCATAACACCTTAGTATTCAAATGTCCATAGGCCAGCTGGATCATCATCTTATGGGGATCTTGTTAGAAATATAGATTCTCAGACATACTGATTTAGAATTTATATTTTAACAAAGGTATCCAAGAGATTTATATGTTCTGGAAGTTAGACATTGTACAAATTGCCATAGAGAAACACCTGAGTCAGGCGTGCTGGCACACACTTATAATTCCAGCGGCTAAGGAGGCTAAGGTAGGAGGATCCCACATTCAAAGCCAGCCTCGGCAACTTAGTGAGAGAGACCCTTTCTCTAAATAAGATACAAAAAAAGGGCTGGGGATGTGGCTCAGTGGTAAAGTGCCCCTTTGGTTCAATCCCTGGTGCCAGTGGGACTGGGGATGGGGTTGGACAGAGAGAAGCACATGAGAAGTTCTATAGGAGTTCAGAGGCTCTGATTTTCTGCTGTGATACTGTCCCAGGTTTCTCTCTTAGAAAACAACAACATTTGAACAAGGCTTTAAAGGATGAGTAAGTTTGGAAACATGTAGGAATGTACCCATAGGCAAAGTAAATATGGGCAATGCCTAGTTGATTAAAAAGGTCGTAGGGCATATCCCACAATTCTAATACTAGATATGTATCTAAAGGAAATGAAATCAAATGTCAAAGAGACATCTATACTTCAATGCTCATTGGAGCAGTATTCACAATAGCCAAAATATGACATCAAAAACATATGTGTGTATTAGCAGATAAGTAGAAAAAATGAAGCACATACATAATGGAATACTATTCAGCCTTTAAAAAGAAGGAAATCCCATCATTTGCATCAGCACACTGAACCTGGAGAACTTTATGGTAAATTGAATAAGCCAGGTACAGGCAGACAAATACCACATGATTTCACTTACATGTGAAGTCTAAAAAATTGGAACTCATAGGTAGAGCATACTGTCGTAATTAACTAGGATTGGAGAAATGTTGGGGGTAAAAAAGGTACATGAAGTATTTATGAAACAGTGTACTTGGCTGGAGTATATAGTACATGAGGGTGAATAGTAGAGTTAAGTTTTTTATAGTTCTTAAAGTCTAATAATAGTTCTGGGAATATCAGGATACAAATTACTTTTGATCAGAGGCATGATATGCCCAGAACCTGACTTTAGAAATGTAAGTTTACAACAGTGTAGAAGGAATCCTTTAAGAGAAGATTTGAATGGGAAATTCTATTTAAGAGGAGTTTACTATTCACTATTACCAAACAAAAGGTACTGTCTGGGTTAACTTAGTGGCAGTAGGAATGAAGGCATTAATAGGCAGATAAACAAAACATGGTACTGGTTGGATAAGTCAGGTGAAAGAAGAGGGAGGAATCAAAGATGAACTCAAGATTTCCTGTCTAAATGACTAGAAAAGTACGTTAGTACCATTAATATTTTCAATTTAGATAGGAGTGAGGAAGGAGAGAGTTAATTTTTAAATAAACGGTCAGAAACGTGGGGCTAAAATTTAATAGTAAGGGCTGGAACTCAAGATTTCAGGGTCATAGTTTAAAATGACATTGGATATTACACCAAAATAAAATTTCCCTTTTAAATTAAACATTTCTTACCCCCAAAACCAAACTATTATCCAGGAGACAAATGTGTAAGATTTACAGAAGTGTAGCAATAAGTCTTTCAAGGTAATTCAGTTTTTAAATAAATCTAATAGGTTCTTACAAACTAAATTTTGGCAGAATTAGGTTTGGCTTTGAAGAACATACCCTTATTACAGATATAATATTTCAACTGGAAATACTCACTTAGTGCTAGATTGTAGGTAAGTTATTTTATATCTTTCTAGTATTTTTCATGATGTTAAGACTAGATAGAGAGAAATCGTTTATTTTTTTAAATAGTTAACCTTTTATAAATAGAATGTTACAATTTATTATTCAGCAGACTGTAGGGATGGTTTTTATTACATTACACATTTAAGTAAATTTGTATTGGTACCACTGCCAGGAAGTAACCTATTTATGGTTACTACTGCCCGTCCACAGAAGTTTTTCCTATTTTACAGTTTTAAAAAATCTCTGTAGTACTCAAAAACTTGTAAGGTTTGGTTAAAAAATGAAAACAATGTGTAAGCTGTGATATGAAAGAGTCCAAATTTGGGAATGTAATTCCCTCTTTGATTGAAAGAAATACAGTGGATTTTTTTAGTAACACTTAAAATATAAAATGAAAGGCCCATGCTACCAGTTCTTCATAGTATTCTTTTTTAATTGGCTGGTGTTTTAAACTAAGGTAATTACTGTTAGATGCCAGTTAGGTCCTAAAGTGAAAGGTTAGAAAATAATTAAATTCCTATGTTCCAAGTTTTCAATTTCAAGTCTAAATTCACCACACAGAAATTCTACTGGATTACTACTAATTTGATGTTTCTCATTATTGAACTACAACACCCACAGCTCTGTTATTCCAAACCTCCTAATTTATTCATGCCAAGATGCATCTGCTATTTTTTTAAATTTTGATAATATTTGATTACATTATTTGTAAATGAATGTGCAGGTGAAAAATGAATTGCAAAAGAGGCCATTTTTGAAAAGAATAGCACTGAAGCAAAACTTGCCTTTTCCCCAAGCATATAGTTCCACAAATTCTAAGATTTATCACTTTTTTAGATGGGTATATTGACCTACTTAGTAACCTGAAAGAAATTTTTGAATTTCATATAAAAAATTGAATTTTTTATATGATTACGTATAAAACATGTAAATATGATTACAGTTCATTTACTGTAGTAGTCAGATAGGAAAATCTTGTTTTGTGTTGGTGTAATAAGATAAGAAAAACAAAAGAAGATATGAATATTGGGGGAAATAGGTCGGATCATCATTATTTGAATATGATATATTTGTAATCACACATAGAAATCCAAGAGAATAAGCTAGAGAACTTTGAGAACTATTATAATTAAGAATAAATGTAGGTAGGAAAAATATTAATCAGCTGGGCAAATGAGTTAGGAAATTCACTGAAGAAAGACAGATGGCGTTGATAACCTTATTAAGTAGTCAAAGAAGAAGTTAAAGTAGAAATACCTTTTAATTTAAATTAAAAAAATATTTTATAAAAATGTACTATTACTGGGTAAGTAGATAATAACATCTTTTAGAGGCCATCTTTTTAACTATTGAAATCAATATGCTCTCTTTGACAGGTTTAGTATGAAAAATAAAATTGTGTAACAACATAAAAAGAAATCCCTACCCTATTTCCTTTTTCCCCTTTTTTCAAAGTGATCTCTATATAGGTCAGTATGTTGTGTTGGTAACAGTATCACCTCTAAGGTGGGAAAAAGAGAATTCTATACTTAATGTAACTCCTGAATTTTTACGCTTTTACCTTCAGCAAGTGTTATATCTAGGATTGTGTTAGCTCAAAATGTCAATGCCTTAAATAAAACAGAAAGGGATATCTCTTGTACTTCATGGGCAATATAAAGCGTCAAAGTCATGCAAGACCCAGGTTCCTTCTTTCTGCTCCATTTACCATGGATTAGCTTCCATCCTTAGGTCATCTCTTGCTTCATGGCTAGAGCTTTAGCTATCCCATCTAAGTTTTACATTACTGGCCCTGGGAGAATAGTTCATCGGTAGTGCACTTTCCTACCATGCATGAGGCTGTGGGTTCAATCCCTAGTGCTCCCACTCCTCCCAAAGCATTCCTCTAAGTTTGACACAGCTGGAAGAGAAGGAAAGGCAAAACAGGGGTAAATTAGTTCCCTTTCAGTATTCTTCCCATAAATTTCTTCCCAGAAATTTTGATTATCTTTCACTGGCAGACTTTGGTCAAATGGACACATCTAACAGCAAGAAAGTCTATGTCATGTGGTCTTTTAGCTGGAAGCAAAGTTCTTTAGTAAAGTCAGGGTTATGATACAAAAGAAGAAGATGGTTATTTGATAGATTTTGCCCTAGAAATTTTTCTCAAAAAGCTGAATCATAATTTCTGTTAAACACACATACACAAAGTATGTACATACACATGTGATCTTTATTTCACATTACTATATGTCATTATATTTTAAAATTGAATCCCTATATGATTTGCTTTTTTTATTTTGGCTTGCAGTGCTAAGGATCAAATCTAGGGCTTCGGGGTGCTTCTGCCACCTTTAAATTAAACCAGATCTTTATTGGTTTCAGCCCTCAGTTGATTTTTTTTTTTAGAAGTTTTTAGTAGTGAATCATAGCTATACATAATATTGGGGTTCATTTTGACAAAATCATATATTCATGGAATATAATTTGCTCCTTTTCAGATATCAGTGCTTCCTTTTTTCCTCCCCTCTTCTCTCCCCCTGTTCCCTTTCCTCTACTCTACTGGTCTTCTTTCTACCTTTTTTTTTTTTTTTTTTTTTTGGTTTGTTTTTAAATGGTGCTTTATAGATATACATTCACTGTGGTATATTCTTATATGTATATAGCATGATTTTGTCCATTTCAGTGCTCTTTCTCTACTCCACTGATAGTCCCTCTATTTTCATGGGGTCTGCTCTACCCACTTTTCCCCCCTTACTGTGCTATGGTTTCTGTGTATGAGAAAAAACCATTTGACCTTTAACTTTCTGAGTCTAACTTATTTCAGTCTTCCTATAAGATTTTTGTAAAGAATTTGTGCTTTTCAGTGTCACCTAATAATCTTGGGTTTTGCTTTATGATTATTATTATTATTCAAAGTGCATCATTTAAGAGTAATACTTTTCCCTAATTACAATAAAAGTTGCTTTGAGATCTAGATAGGATTGTGTTTAAGCCAGAGTTTCATTGCTTGTTGCCTGTTTGGCTAGAAACAAGTCAGCCTCTCTGAACCTCATTTTCTTATCTCAAAAACAAGGTTGTTGGGGGCTGTAGCTGTAGCTCAGTGGCAGAGTGCTTGCCTAGCATGTGTAAGGCCTGGATTCGATCCTTAGCACCACATAAAAAACTAAACAAATAAAGGCATGCTGTCCACCTACAATTATAAAAAAATTAAAAGGGGCTGGGGTTATGGCTCAGTGGTAGAGCGCTCACCTCACACGTGCGAGGCCCTGGTTTTGATTCTCAGCACCACATAAAAATAAATAAAAGTATCATGTCCAACTACAACTAAAAATTAAAAAGAAAAAAGGTTGTTTTAAGAATTGGAAATAGTATGTGTGAAGCATCTGGCACATGATGGCTACAACCAGTTCTGTTGTTATTAATAGCATTCTTGACTCCTCCCTCTTTCCCCTACATCTGTCTAGTCAATCAGTAAGCCATTCTACTTACCAGATTAATCCATGAGCTAAACTGCTTCTTTACAATCAACATCACTGATTTTGAGGGAAATGCAAATCAAAACCACAGTGATATATCACTTCATACCCCATAGCATGGCTATAATTGAAATAATAGAAAATAACAAGTGTTGTTGAGGATGTGGAGAAACTGGAACCCATATTCATTCCTGGTAGGAATATAAAATGGTGCACCCACTATGAAAAACAAATTGGTGGTTCCTCAAAAAGTTAAACAGAGTTACCCAGCAGTTCTACTCCTGAATAAATGCACAAAAGAAGTGAAAATAGGTATTCATACAAAAATTTGTATATGAATATTTACAGCAATATGAATTCATAATAGCCAAATGATAGAGACATCCTAATGTCTATGAATAGATGAATGGATAAACAAATCATGATATAAATACACACATGTGCACACGCATATATAATATAATATTACTCAGCTATTAATAGAAATAAACTATACATACATGCTACACGTGGGTGGATCTCTAATACATGGGCAGCAAAAATGAAAGAAGCCAGGAATAAAAGGTCTCCTTATGTGATCCATTTATGTGATGTATCCAAATCCATAGAGACAGAAAACAGATTACTGATTGCCAGGGTGTTGGGCAAGGGAAGAGTAGGAAGTAATAGACTAAGTAGCTTTGCATTGGGATAGTGAAATGTTAGGGAATAGAGGCGATAATTATACATTACAAAGGTACTAAATGTTTTTGAATGTTTGCATTCTAAAATGGTTAAATTTTATGTTAAGTAAAATTTACCTTAATTTTTAAAACATAAATTGGTTCATGCCACTGCCTTGCTTTTAAAAAGATTTGATGACTGACTTCTGTTTGCCCTAGAATGAAGTCTAAACCTCTGTCGCTTTATCTCCTAACCACTGTTATATTATTGTGCTACTGAATAATTTGCAGTTCTTTAAACTCAGAATGCTCTTTCTTGCTTCCTGGCCTAAAGCACTCCTTGTCACTGTAGTGCCTTCCCATTCAGGGCTCAGTTTAACACTCTTGCACCATTGAGACCTTCATATCAACAATTTGGAATGCTTATTTATACTCCAATATATCTCTGTTAAGCTAATTCTTATTTTTAAAATTTCTTATTTTGACTTTAAGCCCTTTGAATTCAGCTATCAAGTCTCATTTTGCTTCTGGCACACTGACAGATAAATGGTAGATGCTCAATACATATTTGAGTGAATGAATGAAGGATTCGATACTTATTATTTTACCAAATTTTTAACTTTATTAAGAAACTAATCATCAGTATTAACTGATCTTAACATAAACATATAAATTTTAAGGAGCTGCTATGTGCCGTGTCCTCTAAAGGGCATCTCTTTTTCTTTAAAATCTTTTTTTGTACCAGCAGTTGAACCCAGGGACACTTAACCACTAATCTACATCCCCACCCCCTTTTTATTTTTTGACACACAATCTCACTAAGTTGTTTAGGGCCTCACTAAATTGTTGAGGCTGGCTTTGAACTTGTGGTTATCCTGAGTTGCTGGGATTACAGGTGTTGCAACACCATACCCGGCCTCAGCTATTTTTCATTGTTGCATACTTGGTGCCTGTCGTTCTGTAAGGCTGAACTCTCCCGTCATTGATCTTTTCTGAAGTTGGCCTCCAGTGTCCTTAGAATCACCGCCTTTCCCTGATAGAGTGGAATACTGATGATGGTTTCTACTATTTCCACCTTGTTAAAAGAAGTAATTGATTCACTTTTTTAGTATATTGATTTTGCTTTTTTTTTCAGTTATTTTCCTTGCCTCCTTGCCTGTACTTCATACCTTTGAACTTAAGTCTCTTCCCTTTACTTCCGTGGCAATACGTTATCTGGTTTTCCTAACTCTTCCATTTTGCTGCCTTTGCTTTTCTATTTTTAAACTTTTCTTTAAGAAAAATTGGCATAGCATGTGCAAGGTCCTGGGTTTGACTCCCAGCACTACAGGGCAGGGGGATTGTTTTCATGGTTTAGCCATATTAACTTTTGAAATTTCATCATCTCTGAGACATTTTTTTGTTTTTGGTACCAGGGATTAAAACCCAGGGGCACTTAACCACTGAGCTACATCCCTGCCCTTTTTTTGTATTTTATTTAGAAATGGGGTCTCGCTGAATTGCTTAGGGCCTTACTAAGTTGCTGAGGCTGACTTAGAACTCTAAATCCTCCTACCTCAGCCTCCTAAGCTGTTGGGATTACAGGGATGTACCACCACACCTGGCTCTGAGACCTTTCCACTTGCATGTCCCAGGTGCTTCAAGTGCTAATGTTTAAGAGTGAACAATAGTGTCTATTCTGCTTTCTACCTAGAATAGTTTCTCTACCAGTTTTATTGTCGGGGTACTCTCATGTTCCTAGTCATTATGTTTGCTTTAAAATTGGGACTTAGCCTCTTTCTCTTCTCCTACAGCCACTCAGTCTCCAGGGTCTCTTTCTCTGTTACCAATAAGTATCATATGATGTTTTCTCCCTCCAGAGAATTCTGCATACTCTTACCCTGACATTTTTTCCCCTGGTGATCCACAAGAAAAAAGTTAGGTACATTTATCTCTGTGTTCTCACTCTTCTTTTTGGACACTCATACTGCATTATAATTTGAGATTTAGAGGCAATCAAAGCCCAAACGTGAGCTCCTTGAGAGCAAAACAAATTTGAAAAATTCCTTTTATGATAGAAAATTGCTGGAATTAAGCCAGGCGCAGTGACACTTGCCTGCAGCTTCGGAGGCTGAGACAGGAGGCAAAGCCAGTCTCAGCAAAAGTGAGGCTTGCTAAGCAACTCAGTGAGGACCTGTCTCTAAATAAAATACAAAATATGACTGGGGATGTGACTCAATGGTCGAGTGCCCTTGAGTTCAATCCCTAGTACCTGCCCCCCAAAAAAAGAAATATTGTTGGAATTAGTATATGGTACCCCAAGGAGATAGTGTCTAATGTCTTTAAATATCAAATATTGACTAACTATATCATTCGGTTGTTTTCAGACTTCAGTAAGTTAATATTTGTAAAAAACATATACTGATGGGTAGGAAAAAAAAAACTTTGATGTAATTCATACTCAAACTTCTTGTACCTTCTCAGATAATTTTCAGATTGCTTCATATTTGTTCATTTTGTTTTCCCAAGTGTGTTTTATAAAAAGCCATTTATTTAAATACATTGTCTACACCCATAACCCATAGTGTTATTCTCAGCTATAGAACAACAGTGTTGTTCTCAGTATAAAAAATAAATGTTACAATCATAAAAGAAGTAAAATATGTTGTCTTGAAATCCACTAGCAGTTATCCAGAGGTTGTTTACTAGTTAAATGGAATATGCTTTATTTTATTTTATTTTTTAACAGTTTGTGTCCTATTTTACATTAAAATTGCCAGATTGGCTATATTAGAAAGCATGTGCTTAAGTGGGATCATGGCATGTTACAGAATGAAAAAAAGCATGTCATCAGGGGGAAAAAGAATCCAACAATCAGAGAAGTATGTGGAATAAGATGGTATCAAAAGCAAGGGTTAAAGAATAGAAAACAGGTGGAATAATCCAAAGGTGTTGAAAAAACTGAAATTGGCGTAGTGGAGGCCTTAAAAGAGTGACAGTAAACACCAAGGATCCAATCTACATTTGTTAAAAGGAAAATAAAATGTGAAATTTGAGATATAGATTTTTCATTTGAGAAACTTGGAATATTAACAGAAAAAAGAGAATGAGGTTAAGAGGTTCAGTAAAACCTATTTAAGATAGGGGGCACATCTGAGGGGATTATGATCATATAACAGACCAAATTCCAAGAATTTCTTAGAACTGTGCAGACCGTGCGTGATGGGATAGCCATCTGGGGGTCTTTGTTGATAAACTGTTAAAAACGTTTCTAGTGTGAATAGCCACAAACATTTTCAGTGCTTTTTTGTTGGTTGAGTAAACCGAAGAGCACGAATGCAAAAGCAAAATTTGAAGCCAAATCACAGAAGTTGCCATAAACACAGAAGTTCCCTAGTGAGGACACTGCCTGTGCCTGAATTTCATTTGTTTCTGCTGCTACCATTTCTTAATTTTTCCTGGTGACTAGCCAGATTAGAACTGTGAATGAAGACAAACTGGTCTTTCCCAGATGGTAGATAAGATATAGGTGACTTAGGTAGATGGAGAGAACATTTAGGGGTTTGATGTAATGATTTGGTCTGTCTTAGAATGGAAGAGATGTGCTTACTCCTTTTGTCATGGGGGTTTGCAACCTTAGTATATGCCTAAATCTACAGCTGCTCCTCATTTCCCAGATGGCATCTATGGCTGGGAGTACTTTTTACCATCTGCACTTCTCAAAGAGTTTGTGAACTCTCTTTTAATTATTGGGAATGGAAAAAACTAATTGGTAAAGTGGTTAAATGATGTAAATGACTTTAAAATTTTGTTAGAGCTCTTTATGTTCTGTTTATCTTTTCAGATAAGATTAGTGCTTTAAATGCTTTTGGCCTTCATCTTTGTATATCTGTCACCTTTGATATTTATAATAATCCAAAATACTTCCTAATAACTATTTTGTATATGGATTGGTAGTTTGAGCCAAATTCCAAAACTCTTGCTTCCTTCCAGTACTGTAGTAAGTAATGTTATTGGCATGTGCATAGGACAACTAACACTGAATGGGTATGTATTACAAATTTATGTGAATTGTTTCATTCATCTAATATGCTTTTAAGTCAATAAAGTCTAATGTCACAATTTGTAAAAGAAATTTAGAAAGAAAAACTCTTAATGCATGTCAGTGTTTCTGTTTATGTGAAACATTGAAAAGTAGAAGCAATTTCCTAGTTAGGAAATACTTTCATAACTAGCTGAGAATAATAGAGTGACATCTGACTCTGAAAATGAACATATTCTCTGTCTAGGGAATTTTAGATTTGGAGTGTTATTAAATTTTGTTTTTCCTTCTTTCAGGTTTATGAGTCATAAATGTAATTTCTAATGATGTATCCTCTAGTAATAAGTAGATACAATACTTATTCACCATCTTTTCTATTTAGGCAGGTTCTATTGGGAAAAATTCTCTAGATAGTTTGTCCATTTATAAAATTAGACACTTGCCATCTTTGCTCATTTTCAAGTTCTCTGTTTACAAAACTATTAAGAAGGTGTGAAATACAGCCAAACTTCCCAGTTTATGGGAAATGTCTGATGATTGCGTTTCCTACATGTTCATTGTTCACACATGAAGAAATTTGGCAGCTGTGAGATTATTAAGTTTAGAGTATCCAAATCTAACCCTCACTGGGATTTTGGTTTCCTGCTTTCTGCCACTACTATTTCACCCCTTATTGTAACCATCTTTATGGTAAATGCTGAGGTAGTATTTCTTGAAGTTGGCAATCATAAAGTTTTCTTTGTTTTGCAATTATCAGATGCTATGAATAAATCATAGACCACAAGTTCTCCTGATGCATAGTGCTATCTTCAGGACTTCAGGACCCAAACTGTTAAAAAGAAGGTTCCTTAAGCTTAGGATTCTTAATAAAGATTTTGTATTTTATGCCATTATTGGGAGATGAATACTAATATAAATATTGTAAATGTTTTAATAATTTTAAAATTATTATGCTAGGAAGCTTGTGGTCATACACAAGAGTTTACAGCTAACTCTGAAAGTAGTGTAAAGTGGTTTGTTTACATGATTCAGGTAATTTTCCCCACCAAGTGCTGAGGATCAAACTGAGGGCCTTGCACATGCTAGGCAAACACTCTATACCTTGAAGCCACATCCCCAGCCCCTAATTATTTTGATGTCAAAATTTTCAGATTTCTTTATTGTTACTAAAGATTCTTCATGTGGAGTAGTGTAATTTTTTTTCCCAGAAGAGATTTAAAGATATGATGAGATTAACATGTGATTTACTAAGTAGTTCAAAAGTCAGTAGCTCCTTTGATCCTAAGTGCTCTTAAATATATACTGTATATATGCAGGCTGGATTGACAAGAATAAAGGAGATAAAGAAATGGGAACTTGAGGGAGAACTACTTGTAAAAGTAGGAAAAGCTGATAGAGCATAATTAGTACCACAGTGCCATAAAGCAGCTTTACTTCCACTTCCCTCCACCTCTCAAAGAATTCAATAATGGTCTCCATGAAGTTAATACTACCGTTTAATGATCAAGTTTGATATTTTCAATACCATTTACATATTTCCTAAATCTGTTTTCAAATAATTGTTTGAAATCATTATTTTCAAATAATAGCAGTAATAACTTTCATTACCCTGAAAATTATTATGAAGATTAGTAAAATTGGTTTTTTGTGCAATAAATTTTTTGAGTAAAAGGTTTTATGAATGAAAATTATGATCCCCATTATTTTGGTTGATTATTTTTCAGAGGGAAATGTAAATGAAGAATTTGAAGCTCTGTCCTTTGTGTTTTATTCACAGGCTGTAGAAGAAGAAGATAAGATGACACCTGAACAGCTGGCAATAAAGAATGTTGGCAAGCAGGTGAGGTGTACTATAATCAGTTATACAGTCTCATAATAACCTGCTCTTACTGAGTTAAAACTATTTTAGGGCCTATGTAATTTTTTTTCCCCTGTCTGTTCATTCTACATTTTCTTCTCTCATATGAATATGATACTAATTTTAAAGGTCACTGAATTTATTTGATGTTAAATTCTCTTTGCCATCTATAGAGAATAAGTCATAAATCTATACCTATGATATACTATCTTTAGTAAAAATTATTTACTAGAAATTAATTAGGGCATTTTTGTCCTGAATTAATTATGCAAATATTGTTTTTACTATAGATCATGTAAGATAATAGAATGGTAGGGTTATTTTATATTTAACAGTTTTTAATGAATTATTTTATCAATATATAGGTAATATATCTGAGAAATGTTAGAACTATATTGGTTATAATGCATGAAAAGAAATGGTTTTAAGTATTTGTTCTTTGACTTTTCTAAGATGAAAGATATGTTTTAGTTGTTATTATCTAAGGGTGGGGGGAAAACACCAACCAATTAAAGGAATCTACAGATTAATTAGACTGTTTTTTAAAGAATGTTGATTACATTTTTTCCCCATTTCATGGAACATGGTTATCATATTGCTGATGTTGGCAGAATCATGATATTTCAGATGCAAGACACTAAGCTGTCTTTGCTTTCAGCCATCCTACCATATGCTCTGATCCCATCACATCTCACAAGCTATGTAGGTTTGGGCCAGGACCATTCTTGGATGGGAAATCTCTAAGAATCACCCAGCTGCCACAAGAAGTAATGTAGATAACTGATAAATGAGTTACCAATTCACTATAAAACCAATTACTCCTAACAGAATGGAAGGGGCAAAGGTTTGACTTTATTATATATCATAAATCAGGAAATAAAATCTTAGTACATTCTGAATATTATAATTTAAAAACAAATAGCCCCCCCCATG